>NC_137912.1:27879384-28621884 GCF_963457725.1 Sprattus sprattus
GAATGGAGGAGCCATCTTCGTCTAGACAGTGTGTGTGTGGCAGTCTTTATAGGAGGGGTCTGCACCCTCCAGTTCCACACAGGGGCGTGGGAACTCAATTCAACACTAAACCCAAGATCCATTGTAGTGCACATGGCTTTAAGTGTGTGCTATACGTGAGAGAAAGAGTGTGTCGGTGTGTGTTAACGCATGACAGTGAAGGAGTGTGTGGGTGTGTGTCGCTACGTGACTGTGGAGGAGTGTTTCTGCCTCTTCCCACACTTGTCTTGCACTCATTTTTAAAAATCTTACTTGCTTAAGCAGTGATTGCCATCACTTTAGCAGTATTTGCCATCACTTTTATTCATGACATGAATAAAATGTTTATTTTTGCTTCTTAGAATTACCGTTAATTTACTGGAAAAATATAATGTGGTATATAGAAATCTGTGGTAAATACAAGTCAAGACTCTGTAAACTAATGCAATCTTCACATTCCTGTGCCCTCCAAATTCTGTACCAATTTACAGTTTTGAATGATGCCACATTCTTGTCACTCTATAATGAAGTGTGTGAAGCCTTGTGCCTGGACCCCTCACACAGACGAAGCAGCTTCAGTACATCAGTGTATATCTTGAGTCAGACACACACATGGATTTAGTCTTGAAGGCTCAATTTTCCAACCTAATCTTGGAAAATGTAAACATGGTTCTGTATGCGTATATTCATGTGCATGTGTGTAGGTATGCCTATGTTTAAGTACGCATTCATGTTTGTGATAATAGTTTGATTATTAAAAACATCAAAAAACAAATGTTCAAACACAAGGACAAACACCTTCATGCCTATTTAATAGAAGGGAAGAGATTTGCACATAAATGACAGTCCCTTCATAAACCTAAACCTGTCGATGGCCATATTGTATGTAGGCCTCATCCCCTTGGGAGCCTGCTGAATGCGTGACTGTGTGCATGTGTGTTTTGGCCTATGATGACTCATCTCAATCGCCCTCTTATTATTATCAAAAGTCTATGAAATTCAGCTCTCACCGAAAATATACCAGCAGCCATTATCACACACCTCCACTAGTAATAACAAGCTTTTTCATGTACAACCACCAGAGTAAATGTAGAATATGCAACCAATGCTGCTGACGAAGAAGTCTATCAATAACGACATTTTCTCACAACTGTATCATATTAATCTAAAATGTTGGTAATAACAAATTGTGTGTGTCAGTATTTCTCTTCTACTGAGAAAGTGAGAATTCGCCATGGATGTGGAGCTTAAATGGATATTCAGCATGAATGGATAGCTAAAAATTTCGATTATAAAAAAATATATATATAAAATTTAAGCAAATCATAGAATATCAAACGCAAAATTAGACTTAATCTGAGATATCAAAATGAAGGAATTGATCAGGAACCTTTACGCATGGATGGCGAGGCTGACTTGCAACACTATAAAATACAGTAAACGGTAATCGGAACAAGAGCACGGCCCTGCTTGCATGGTCTGGCACTCATCCCAACACAGCTGCAATCATATGAGGGTCTCTCGGAAAGGCTTCCCTTTCTCCAAGATCAGAGCAAACCCAGCAGTTTGCAACCTCAGTTTAGGACACACACACTAACAGCATTAACCAAACACACCTCATCACAACAAGGAAACGACAGCAATGATATCATTACTGTGCATTATTGTCTCGCTTCAAGACAAATACTACAATTTGTAGAACCTCATTTCAGGTTTTGGAAGTTTACAGTATCAGTATGCAGCTTTTGTGCAAAACAGCTACAGATAAAAATCCATCAAATATGGCAATGAAAATACCGTGGATATTGCAGACTAAATACGCAAACCATAGATGTGTGTTTTAACCCATTACACGAGAGACATTTTACCTACTAATCCTTTAACTACACAGATTTAAACATGTAGCATCTCCAACCCAAGTCTCCCAAGCATGGAACCAGCAATAAATGCTTACCTCAGATCGCACAAGAGAGCCCGCACATGACAGCCATCCAGAACAACATGGCTAGGCGAGGATGTCCTCTACTCTATCCATGTGGCTCTCTGCTGAGGAGGAGAGAGAGCAGTCAGTTACCTCCACGGCCCCAGTGAAGAGCAGCAGAGGCAGGCCCACGGAGGCAGTCAGGGAGGGAGAAAGCTCCATCCCCTCCCCAGCTAGCGGCCCCCAGCCCCAGGGCACATGCCTGCTTGCCACCTCCGAGCCCGGGACTGCCAGGGCCGCTGCCACAATAGGAGGCCATGAGGGTGCTGGGGAGACGCGTGTGCAGACCGTCTGGCAGTTAACAAGTCTTTGAATGAGGAATGTTAGCAAACAGACAAACAGAATGTCCGGTGAATGTTAATGGCCCAGCCAGTCAGATCTCAGCATCGTCTTTGTCTTATGAATAATTCAGCAGCAGGGAATCAGAGCCCCCGCCCACAAAACAACCCCCCCTCCAAAAAAGGAAGAAAAAAAGCCCAAATGCCTTTACTGGCTGAAGAGTGCGAGAGAGAAAAAGAGCGAGAGCGAGGAAAAAATAAGTATTTCAAATCTTTTGCCCACTCACTACTTTGGTCTCTCTGTGCGAAAGCCACTTTGCGATCGAACCTCAAGCCCACAGCAGAGCAACACATACATGCACAAAGCATGCCCTCGGATACCACATGTGATCGCAACAAATCACTTTTTCATTTCAACATGCAACATTTGTTCTTTCAATGTAGGCATCCCTCACTCATTGCCTTTTTATGTCTTTTGTTTGGAATTGGCACCTGTCCCAGAAAAAGCTCCGTCGCTGCACCACCCTCCTGCTCCCCTTTCACTAGAGACAGCCAACGGGAGAGAGAGAGAAAAGAGAGAGAAAGAGAGAGACAGAGACACGGAGAACGAGAGAAAGAGGGAAAGGCAGAGGGTGTGTGAGTTAGCGAGAGGGGAATGAGAGGAGCGAAAAAGAGAGTAAAAAAAGAGGGAGAGGGGCGCAAAATAGACAGACAACAAACGCAAGAAAGAGAGCGCCGTACTATCCACAGAACTATGGCTGCCTCTTTACTCAGAAGAGATGCAACATGTCGAGAGCTCAGCCATTTTCACTCTCAGCACGAAAAAAACCCTGCCATAAAACTACAAACACAACAAGCGCAAGCAACCATCCAGAAAGCTATTTAGCCACAGCACACTGCCTGACAAACCCCACCATTAATCACCCAAAAAAGTACATTCATGACAACACATCAGCACGGCAAACAATACATTTGTATAAATAGCAAAAAATGTCACAGAAAAAAGACCACGGTTGGCTTGGAACTCCAGTCCCACAGCAACTTGTTGCAGGATGTTTGAGGCAGTTCAGTTCCTGCAGATAGTTGAAGGCACAGGGTTAAAATCCCCAGTAGTAAAAGCCCTCCTTCTCTTGGCACAATCTGTCTGAAGGGGAGGACCCTGCTGTAGAAATAGCAGCAGATGCTTTTCTCTTTTTTTCTAGAAGCTTCTCTCCACTCTACTCCTTGCATGTGGCCAAGACTGAGAGAGTGAGGGGGGAGACAGTGAAAGGAAGGAAAGGAAAAGAAAGAGAGAGCGCACTGAGTGGAGGAAAAGAAGCTCATCTGATGATGAAATAGGGGCGCAGTCGAGTACGTGAGCAAGTCGCTCTTTCATTACACGTTCAACAGAGCCGCTGAGGGAGAGAGAGAGAGGGAGAGAGGGAGAGAGAAATAGAGGAGGGAGGGGGACTGATGACATGGGTGAGGGCTCTCCTAGAGGGCTCTCTCTTTCTTGCTCTGGCTTTCGCACACACTCACACACACACACACACACGCACGCACACACACACACACACACACACACACACACGCACACACACACACACACACACACACTCACATACGAAGACACACACACACACAACAAATCCAACTTTCAATATCACTGAAGTATTCCAGCCTTGTCCATTGTGGTAAAGCAGGGACAGGGATTTCATACCAGACTCGTTTAACTTTCTCCTACTCCCATTGAGTACACACTAACCTAGCACCCTTATGACTAAAACACCTACCCCCTTCAACATTTTGAATAGGGAGTCAAAAGCTGATGAGTTCGAGTCTCCCTCACTAATGTTCTGGTGACCGGTACCAAAGCCTGGAGATAAAGATGAGCCCCACACTGAAGACTCACACAGAAAGCACTACAGACGGACTCTAGCAGAGGCCTGCCAGGCAATGGTCCACTTTTTGGGAGTGGGGAAAACTTTTACAGTTGAGGGACACAGTGACCTCCCAGACATGCCTCTCCTCTTGCTCCCCTAGGCATTATGCATTCAGCACCAATGTCAGTTTAGCATTAATAAAGTTTCACTATTGTAGCCAGAACTCCAGTGTGGCGGCACGCAAAGGTTAATTATACATTATCTTCTACACTTCACTCTGCACTTGACACGTACACACAGACATATATTCTACCTCAAAACCGCACATTTTTCTCTTCTCTTTGTGGAGATACCCCCCCCCCAAAGGTAGCAGCAACAACAGGACACAAATTTATTTCATGACACCTTCTGTTGTGGAATGCACTGGTCCAGTGTGTTACACATCTAGACTGACTAGATTGAGGGAATGGACACCAAAGCTTGGAGGAGTTGTTTTACTTATTCTGCGTTTTATACACCCCTTGTCACCCTCTTTGCTTTCAGACACAACGCTGTAATTACCACTAAGCAAACTAACATGGCTGCTGCAGTTGTGACACACACACACACACACACACACACACACACACACACACACACACACACACACACACACACACACACACACACACACACACACACACACACACACACACACGCGCTTGCCTGGCGTTAGGGAGTGACAGAGAACATGTACTCCACTCATCTTATCTTGCCCATTCTCAGAGCCGTGCCTGCTCAGCCAAGACACTGACCCCCCAGCAGAGGCCGCAGGCCCCAGCCGGACTCAGAGCCACCACACCACAGAACCACACACACCACGGAGCCACACACACACACACCACGGAGCCACACACACACAGACACCACGGAGCCACACACACACACACACACCACGGAGCCACACACACACACACACACACACACACACACACACACACCACGGAGCCACACACACACACACCACGGAGCCACACACACACACACACACACACCACGGAGCCACACACACACACACCACAGAACCACACACACCAAGAACCACACACACGCACACCACTGAGCCATACACACACACACACACACCACTGAGATACAGACACCACTGAGCCACACACACACACCACGGAACCACACACACCACGGAGCCACACACACACACACACCACGGATCCACACACACACACCACTGAGCCATACACACACACACACACCACGGAGCCACACACACACCACTGAACCACACACACCATGGAGCCACACACACACACACATACCACTGATCCACACACACCACTGAACCACAAACATCATGGAGCCACACACACCACGGAGCCACACACACCACAGAGCCACACACACACACACACACACACACACACACACACACACACACACACACACACACACACACACACACACACAACACACACACACACACACACACTCACACACACACCAAGGAGCCAGCGGAGGGCGGGAGCACAAATTACATGAACAAATCCAAAATGTGGGTATGTCTGTCTGTCACAGCACAGCAATGGAAGTGGACACGTTTCTCATCTTCTTGCCACCCTCTTATGCCAATAGCAGACAACACACCTACTATGACACAATGCCCACGCCCACGTCACATCTCGCCACCGCGTTTAACCAATTGACAAGGAGGACAAGCACATAAAACCAAAACTGTACTACATTATTTTCTATAAGTGGGAGAGCAAATTCTCCAGGGTTTTAATTAAACTATAGTTAAAGGCATTTGTGGTATCACTTGTTGTACCAAGTCTAATAGTCATAATCAACTCTTGTTGATGGTTTAAAGTGGGGCAGGAATGCTCAGACTTGGCAGGAATGTTGAACTGTACATTGAGTGCATTAAGTTCACTTGAGGATACAATTTTGGTTTTGGGTTGGCTGCCAAAACACTCACACAGTACGTTTCTATGTAAGACCTCATCTTTCTCAGAACTGACTCCTCATGTGTAGCCCTGATCAAACGCCAATCACAATAACTTACTTATGGCCATTTACAGAGAACAGCTTCAGTGGGGTTTTACTATAGATCACCCTGACAATTTATATTTTGTCACTTTCGTGTCATAATGTCTCCATGACAAAGGAGATGGAAAAGATTTTAGAATTTAACATTATAAAAACGTAAATATTGGACAGTAGAACTAACAATTTAACATTATTTGAACATTGGAAAAAAAGAAAAACGTGTCAACAATTAACTTTATATTATAAAGTCAATATGATTTAAAATGAAGATGGATGTCAAGTCATAAACTGCTTTCACAGTAAATTTACCATTAGTACGATAACGCACTTTTGGCTACAAAGACTATTGGTTTCATAGGATCATTTACAAAATATGTGCAGGATAACGAAACTTAATGACAACACGCGAACGAGGAAATAGTTCACTCCAAAACCTAATGGCTGCGTTGTTAAGCAACACTATGTGCAATATACCGCTCAATGATCTATCCTGTGCAACAAATACTGATAACAGCAACAGTTCCACAAACACTGTATAATGTATAATTTAATCTCAGGGGCAAGTTCTTTCGGAACTGATTTAGAACCAAAACATTCAATAAAGTCTTCTCCAGTGTACAAAACAGCACTTAACAACCACATCAAATGAACGCAGACCAAGGAGATTATATGTTCAAACCAGACGCTTTGTAGTAAACATTTCTGAGCCACAGATTTCATTTATGGTGAATCTTTCCTGAGGAGAGATGAGAAGCAAACAAACGTATTCACACCTGAAGAAGACTCTTTTACTAAATACTTTTCAAGAAGGTCACAACGACCTACTAGGGAACCATTTACATTTAGGTATTTCAATCAGCAAATTTGAATGACAGAAATGTTTTTTTAATTTGCAGAAGGAATCTCATCGCCTGTCGTCAGTTAGTGTGTTGAGAAGGATAGTGAAATAAAATGTATGTGAAATCTGGACCATGTGCTTTTCCTCTTGCAAAAACCCAGTCAGAGTCAACGACTGAACTCACATTTCAATGAGGAGTGAGTTAACAGAGCATGCCTTCAGTACCTGCACTGGTACATGTAGTCTAATGCTCCTTATTAGTTTACACTACGTTTATAGGCACGTTTACTCAGAAATAAATTCCTGTTGAGTAAATATATACGCATTCCAAAAGCCCAAGAATATAAAAATGTGTCTGGAGATACACCTGTGCAAATTTCACACGCTGCGATGTAAACAAATAAAACAAGATTACATGAAAAAATGGAGCAATATAAAACATAGATCAATAGAAGGTCATTTTCCATGTTGCGCTGCAGACGGTGCAAGCTCTCTGTGGTGGGTCCTCCTTTGGCCCCCCGAGCACACGTGTCAAGATGACTTCTCAATTACAGCAGTGACCTCTGGGGTCACATTTTGTTGAGACGTGAACAAAGGCCACGACCCCGGGGTCACAAGTGTTAGACTCGTAGCAGCCAGGCCCCATTGACAGGGAGTGTGTTGTTTGCTTTGAGTAGGTAAAGATCAGTGGCCTGTTGCCTAATGGGGATTAAGAGGTGATCCCCTCCCTCAGGGGTGTCACTCACTGACGTCCCACATCACTCTTTATTACCTCCTCTGGCCTCTGAGGGCCGGCCAAGTGAAGCCGAGGGAAGCCCAGCACAGCAGAGCACACAAGAGCCACGCACGGCCGCAGTCAGGCAGATACCAACAGGAGACAGTCTGACCACTTTTACGTTAACTCGTTAAATTAAATACCAGCAGCTAAATTAAACCTGTTAATCGACCATGACCATACGGGTCAGTTCAGTCAGGTGTGATGCAAAAAAATGTGATATTGGCTCAATGACTTTGTTCCCCTTGACGGGGATAAATATGACAACGCCGAAAAATAACAGTTCAAAAATATCTGTTCAAATTATGCAAAGAATCATAGATAATATTCCTCCACATGATATATTCAAATATTTTAACCAGTTCAGGGACAAAAAAATATTTTTGTGTCTGCTTGAAATTAAATAATTGCTTTTATCCAAGCAAGTCAACTGGTAAGATAGACCATGACGTGTGAGGGGATACAGGTAGGGGGCTGTGATGTGCAACACACAACCCGATATTTCAGATCCCAAAATGGAGGACAGAAAGGCACAACATGGTGGTCACTGCTTATTTGAAAGGAATGGAAAGCTATGATCTTTATAAAATAAAGTCAACATCAAAGACAAATATAATTAATTAACATATGACTTTCCTCAAAGTTAGGATAAAAGTTTCTGTCTGGATGTACCAATTCTTTATGAGATGACATGGGTTTGAATGTTTTCCTGATTAAGTGGAAATACACAGAACAACATTTGCTGAACAAAATATTTATTTAAAATATATTTTAACAATATTTAACTCTCTCAATTTAAAAAAACAATCAATCATTGCCAATTTACTTCAAATAGCTTTAAACAAAACATGGCAAGTTGATTTGGTTTCATGAGGATTTCTTTCTTGATTCAAACAGTCAATCTTATATTAGGCTACATGTGTAATTCAAACCTAATAATTCACTTTATGACTAGATGTATACCTCAGATAGCTCTGAGTTTTTCTGAGATCTATTATTCCCCAAAATATGTTGGTCTTACACAGTGCACTAGTAAAGTGTTGTGTAGAAATTATAATAATTCAACCTATAAATATTAATTTGTGTAAATACATCCAGACATTGATGAAATATCTAACCTAAACAGAGAATCAATACTTGAGCACCATAAAAGCACTCTTTGTCCTTTTCTTATGGTCTTTATTTTATGTTAAAAATGATGGAAATAATGAATAGAACAAATAGAACAAATATTTTGTTAAGATATTATAGCACGAGCATGTGCTGCAATGCCCTGATCCATGGCCCATGTCTAAAATGCTCCAGAGGATGTTAAAGTTTCAGATGAAAGTAAAGAGGTGCAAAACAAAGAGGTTTCACTATTTCAGGCATGAAATAGCTTCTTGTTTAAAGATACAAAACATGGAGAAGAGCTCGAGCATGGACGGCTTAGTGACAGCAAACACGATAACAATTTAATATGTGGATATAGTGAATTGTTAACAGAACAAAAATATTGCTTACTGATTAGAAAAATATAAAAAGAGGCTTCTATTTTTTACTCTGTCGAACTAAACTAAAGTATAATTTTTGTTATCATCATAGCATTAGCATTATACGCCTGTGTGGTAGAATTAGAACACAGGCAGGACATTAATCCTGGTAACTCCACAGCAAGGTCATGCAGAATTGTGAGTAAATATACATGGCTTTTGTTGACCATGTCATCTAAATTCGACAGAATAACAAAATATTTTATACTCATAAGCTATCAAAACCTGTTACACTGTCCAATATCCTTTAACTTAACAATAAACCAAAAAAGAATGTATAGTCATAAACTACTCATAGCTCTTTGAAAAAAATTGCTGAACCTCAGTATAACTTCATGTCTAAAAGTATAACATCATGGCTAATATAATTCTCTGTACTCATCTGAATGAAGGCATAAAAATACCCGATCAAATGAATGATAAACCTTACAAACCTCTCTATGACACAAATTGCAAAATGCCTAATTGAATGCCCAATTTTAAATTTAAACTTGATTTGTAAAAGTATGCAATTGGATATTGCGCTTCAAGTGAACTGTTTGTTTCTCACTCAATGCCGAAATAATTTCAGAATTCTTCTTTTATGTTCCTCTAATGAGCAGTTTTAGCAGGAGCCAGGTTTGACACACACAGCACACCTTCAAGCATGCTTGGCAAATCAATGAGGACATCTTTTTTACATTTCATCACAATCACTGTTTTAATAAAATGCCTTCATCTTCGAAAATCATTTATATTTTTTCTTTTAGTCACAAGCTTACAGACTCTCTTAACCAATGCATCAGACTTGGTATTTGATTATATGCATGCACTGTTGCTATACTGAGACAAGCATTTTGCTCTGTATAATTACATGCAAATACTCCAGACAACAAACAAACAAAATGAAAAAAAAAGGTTTTAGGCAATTTAGTAGAGTCATTTTAGAGCTTAACTGAAAAAAAGGCCTTGCACATTTCACACTTAAGCGATGAGTAAGTAACGTGTTACTGAAATTACCTATTAAACATTTTTGTGACTGTGAAAGTCTTCTACCATAAATAGATGGCAGCAACGTGCAGTACCTTTAAAACATGTTTGCTTACTAAACTAACTTTTCATTGTGCAGAACACAGTTAGTTCAATACTGACATTAAAGTAGTAAGTGGTTGTTGTTTCGCTAGCAAATAATATGACCTACAATAGCGACGGGCCAGCAAACTAATCCCAACACTATTTTTGTGCCACAAATTCAAAAGAGGAACAAAGCAATATGTTTACAGCAGTTATAGAAACTCCTATTACCGAAAAATAAATATTTTACATATGCATGTTCATGGAACATTAATTAATCAAGAAAGTGCATAAGGGAGAATAATGTCAAGGAGGTTGTGCTTATAACATGAGATTACTTAAAAGCACTGCCCTGAGCTCATAATGAGGATCCCACATATATATATATACAGTATATATAAATATATATATATCGGATATTGAACATTTAGTATGCCTTATATGCTAAAAATAGCTGCATACTCCCTCCCTAATTTCTGTGTTGAACATATCCATGTGTTATAATCCAACCAGACAAGAATCATTAAAGGCATCACAGGAATCCTGTGCATCAACAGAGGCATACACCGAACAAACCTGTTTCTCTGAGACCTGTTTCTGCCGAGGCCATGTGCCATGTGCCATGTGCCAGCGTCCTGTTAGGGCTGGAGCTGCTGTTTAAGCCAGCATGGACGTTTTTGACTTCTCTGTAGGCAGTGTGGGGTGGGAGTGTAGGGAGCGGTACGGTGCTCACTCTTAAAGGCGTGGGCCCAGAGCCGGTGCTAGCGTGTGCCACGTCACAGCCCTGCATGGCCAGCACAGACAGGATTCGCCCCAGCCGAGCCCGCCACACCCAATCCGCCATGCCTGTGTCCCAACAGCCCCCAGGGACAGACACACATGGACACAGCCTTCATGCAATTATGGAGGAGATCACACACACACACACACACACACACAAACTGCCCTATTCTATTCAGGGGATTGAAGGGATTATACAGAGTTCTCTCCTGTATGGTATCCACTGAAGACAGGCATGAGTAGTGCTTCAAACACTATTTAAGTCTGTAACAGTTAGTAGGCTACAACAGAGTTGATAAAATGGTGGTTAATGAGTGATTTCAGTCCAACTACGGAATTCTTCCCAAGGGCACACACAGACCAGCTAAACTGAGAACAATCCTTACTTTTCCAAACCCCCATAATGTTCATCTGTTACCCATTACATTTTGTAAATCCTATTTAGTGTCAATAGTTAAATAAATATTTGGACGGCTATTTCGAGAATTACCAATGTATTTACTAACACTGAGCACATGAGTGTGTTTTCAAATAGCTCGGTTTTGTCTATGAAGGCTCTTGCCGTATCAAATCTTATTAGCTTTACATGACCTGATGTTAGGACAGCACTATACTGGTAATACGCCCAACGCACACACACAGTCCCAGTCTTGACCTCACTTATCCCTGCCATGCAATATCAGTTGCAGCACACTGCCAGTCTGGTGCGTTTCAAAATAAACAGGAGGACTCTGCCCTGCCATGCCCTGCCCTGCCCTTGTGTTCCAGACACAGGTCTAGGTGCAAGTTTCAGCCAGCCAGCCACTATTAATCTCTCTTTTACTGTCTGTATTATCTCTCAAGTATAACCAGTATTCCAGCTATCTGTCAGAATCCAAGAAAATGATATTGCTATCTTTAGCTCAAATGTGCAAGGGCCTGTGTGTCTGTTGAGAGTTCAGTGAAGGCGGTTAAGATCAAGAGGAGTCTTGATGAAGTTGTACACAAAGGTAATATGGGAGGTGGAGTTATCAGACTATTGGGTACTAAAAGCAATGAATGAAAATACCATATCTAACAAAATTCAAAAATGAATATCCTCCGAGAATATGTGGCTGTGCACTAAAATAAGGCTAATTGCTATAGTCTCAATACTAAACAGGCAGTTTGTCCCTGCTCAGGGTTAAGGGCTCTCCTGCAGCCCGTGCTCTGCGGTGGGGGTGGGGGCAGGGCAGCTGCAGGAGTCTGAGATGCTAACAGTCATGAGGACGCTAGCAGACGCTAACAAAAGGAGCCTTTATATCGTGTGCATACAGATAGAGCCGGAGCCTTTGTGTGCAGTTTCACACGTCTCCAGCGGCCTGCACAGGTCCTCAGACGCCTCCTTTCACCCCTGCCTCAGCACAACTAGACAGGACACACACTGCCTTCTTGTGGCCACATCGAATGAAAGCAGACATGCGCGCACACAGAGAGAGAGAGAGAGAGAGAGAGAGAGAGAGAGAGAGAGAGAGAGAGAAAGAGAGAGAGAGAGACAGACCCCTCATTTACTTCTAAATAAAATAGCTCCATAATCTCCACGGGCCAGGAGATCAGTCAAGGAAACATTTGTGGAGGAAGAAGCAGAGAGAACGTGGAGTAGGATGACTCAAGACAGACAGATCCCATAGAGCCCACTCTGAGGATCATGATCAGGACCTGGGGCTCACATGGATGCTCAATAGCAACATCATTTCAAATACCACAGAAAACCTCAATTTGAAAAAAAAATATCCATCTATTATAATCCCTCTGCGTGAACAGTTGTTCTAACGGCTAAATTTGAACACGTGACTAAATTAAACAGCAGAAAAATCTGTGCAATCTACACCGGAGTTAAAGAACAGTTACCATAATATCTAAAGCTTATGGCTAAATTCTTGTTAATGTAAATATCTCCCTGTTACCCACAGCCCTCCCTTACCAACATAACACAACACATTTAAACATGCAAGAAATAGGCACATTCCATGCAAATGATATGAACACAGTTCAAAGCTGCCAACACCCTAGAGTCTATCTTTTATAAGTAGTTTGAACATGAAGAAGATGAAAAAGTGGAGTTAGGACAGCTACATGCAGAACAAATACATGTTGAAGGATGCAGAGTGAAAAGCAAAGAAATATGTGGAGGTATTTAAGTTCTTCTCAAGCCTGCGTCTCTGACGCTGACCTATAAAATAAATTTGTGACTGGAACGAATGCAAATGGTGCTGACTCGCTCCCCCAAAAAACTTTGGGGCTTTTCAAATGAGCCCCTGCCTACAATGCAGCGATGGCTGGCCCACGAAGCAGCCCGGTCTGGGACTCAAAGGCCTACGAAGCAGCCCGGTCTGGGACTCAAAGGCCCAGGGAGCAGCCCGGTCTGGGACTCAAAGGCCCACGAAGCAGCCCCGTCTGGGACTCAAAGACTGCCATGGCTGGCCCACGGAGGAGCCTGGTCTGGGACTTAAAGGATGCCATGGCTGGCCCTCGGAGGAGCCTGGTCTGGGACTTAAAGGATGCCATGGCTGGCCCTCGGAGGAGCCTGGTCTGGGACTTAAAGGATGCCATGGCTGGCCCTCGGAGGAGCCTGGTCTGGGACTTAAAGGATGCCATGGCTGGCCCTCGGAGGAGCCTGGTCTGGGACTTAAAGGATGCCATGGCTGGCCCTCGGAGGAGCCTGGTCTGGGACTTAAAGGATGCCATGGCTGGCCCTCGGAGGAGCCTGGTCTGGGACTTAAAGGATGCCATGAGTGTTCACGTGGCGTGCACCCTCTGTCCAGCTGGGAAAGGCTTTTCTGTTGTCATTCATTCTCCTACATGGTGGTATAAAATTGCTTATATGCTACAAATATCAATCTTTCTTAACTAACACAAATGACAAATGTTCTGCATGTACTATAGAACATGCATGACGGTCTTCTTACACATGTGTGAGTTCTTCTAGGTTATATATCTCCTACAGAGAGGTCTAGATTTCTCACAAAATGATTTTGATACTTGGGCTCGCCAGCCAATCAAATACAGCCCTCCCTTAAAGCAATGTTGCTGATTGGCTGAACTAGTGAATGGCTCGGTGCGGGCCGCGTTGTTTGTTTCCCATTGGCAGTGCCAGGACAGAGCAAGAACACCTGCTTAGTTTGTTTGGACAGACAGCTATACGTGAACGTGAGGGGAATCTGGCTGCATACGATGAGAAGTGTAATGAATTGTGATCAAGGACTCGCCCTTTTAATCAGTCAATCATCAGTGTTATCTGACAGAAGAAGAAGAAAGGGAAATGCATAGATTAGCCAGGCCCTGAGATGCAGATCCTCCAGCATGAATGTAAAGTTCTGAAGGCTGAAAACATCCCATGTTCCACCCATGAGTGCATGTCATTTGCTTATAGTTTAGTATGTTAACAGGCCTTTGCCATCCATACCAGGGCATATATTCTATTTCCTCAGACCAGTAGATTATGAGAGGACAGATCATGGAAAAGGCTGCATGAGATTGACTTAATAATGTGAGTCACTGGGGCAATGGATGACAAAGAGGCATTCAAGAAAATGATCAGGGCTTGTCAGCATTTTTCATTCAAAGCCGGCAAGGCCATGATTTGAAATGTGTTCTGCTGAAAAAGTAGACCACAAGATAATGATTTGCGTATTTGGTAGAAACTTCAATACAAACAGGTTTAAAGTTTCGGGTATGTGGTTTTGACAGAATGGACAGTTGTGGTTTAAACAAACATCGACATGAATAGCTCATAAAAGAAAAATGCTCTCTTCATCTGTTGATGAATGTGGCATGTCTGACATCAAGTTATACAAAACTAACTACAAAACAGAAGGCTATAAACCCTAGAATCTGTCGACATGCAGCGCAAATAACAGTCAGAGAGAAACCATGCTACATTGGGCTGTAAAAGTAAGCCAAGGCCAAAGACAGTTTGGTAAATAAATAAACTAACAGACACAACACTGTGTGAAGTCACGAATCAACTTGTTAAATGATACTTTATGGTATGATAATGACACTGGCAATATGGAAATAAAAACTAACCTTAAGCTTCAGACTATGAGTTATCATGAAAAATACATTTGAATAAAAAAAAAACGTTTTGATAAGTGTGGTGTAGAGCATCGACATGTTGCAACAATCCACTCCAGACAAACGGGATATTACATCCCTCTCATCCTGTATCTGCCTTTAATTGCTGCCTTATTGCTGCGATGGCTCCAATTCTCTGGAATGGAGCTGAGCTGAGTGCTTCCCACAATGAAAGGCCAGGTGTCCTAGTTATCCTCCATGATTTTCTCAAGACAGTGGGCAAAGTTCTAGAACAGATTTAAACAGATTTCTGCACTCATGCGCTGCCCATCATGCCATATACTAAACAGGGACTGCAAATTATTTATACTATAATAAGCACAGATTTGTATTTGTTGATGAGTTGTATGACAAGAGGTCCCTGTCCTCGGATGACATGTTATTTAGTCATCTCCAAGCACTCAACATCCTTTAAATATTTAGATTTACATGCTGAGATGGAATACAGTGGAGATTTGAAAACTCTTGTGGCACATTCAGCGCTGTTCTTATCCCACCAATCACCACTCACCTGCACTCTGGCAGCCACGCCTCCATCTATTCTCCACCAATCACAAGCATTCTCAGAACTGTGAAAAGCAATAATACAGCAGGCCTCAACACCCCTGTCCTTGATTGAATTTGACCTTAACAATTTGGCAATAAAAGGAAGAATATTTTCAATTGTCGATGTATCGTCAGAGAAATATCATTCCATTTAAATGTTTCCAACAGTTCTTTCTACAAATTAGACTTCTCATACTAAGGCAGTAGACATATTCTCCTTTTGAATGTGGCTAGCACCAGGGTCCTGTTTCTTTTGAGTACAAAAGTGAGCCAGAAGAGGCAAAAAAATTCTGCAGAGAGCTGTTTAATTTACTTAAAGGATTCATGAACTTACTTTTGACTTGGGACCCTACTTCCACTCCACTGTATCCTAAAAAAATAAATGTTTTCTTCACAGTATAAAAATCTGCAAGTTCAGCCAAAATAGACAATAAAGCAGTATAGGGAGCGGAAACACATGCCAGATTGCAGAGGGGCGATTCGGCGCTGGGGCCCATTTTTTCCCCCTTAAAATGATCCAAAGTGGAAAGAAAAGCCTTTTCCCTGTCCTCAGATGAACTTGAACATGAGCTTCCTGTTAGAGCTGGAGAGGAAACACCCAGCACAGCGAACTCACACTAACAGAGACCGGCGTTCACTGCCGAATTCTTCGCTGACTGCGAAATTAGGTCAGGCACTTAAGAGCTTGCACAAGGACACACACATACACACACAGACACATACATACACACTCACACACAAAATGTACGCATACATACACATTCATATGTGCACAATCACATACACACATTTTGCAGGCTAGTCATGTCTTCATATTATGGGTAAACTGCCACTGTTGAAGAAGAGACAAAAAGAGAATTTGTGTTCTGTAGCATTCTGATTCTGATTTGATTATTTATGCCATTCTGTACACAAATGCTAGGTAATACAAAGGGTGAGCACACAACTATGCACACAAATACTGCATGGATAGTTCCAGTCTGTCAGAGCTGAGTAAGTGCTGCTTCGAAAAGTCACAGTTCCAGTTTAGGCCCTGCCCCTAACCTGGGATAACCTGTGTTGACAGTGGAGGCCAAAAACACTCAAAGAAATTAATCTTTGAATAAAAGTTTCCATTTTCACACTTGACCTTAATATGCCGATGCCAGAAATTGTGCTAATCATTCAACCGAACATTACCTCTGTAAAATGCCAGTCTCCTTCGTCTAGAATAAGCATTTGAAGTGTGTCTGATTAAATAATTAAATATCTTTGATCTCTCATTAATGACATTTATTCAGTATGGGACTGTGGATAGGTTGTGTTGTAATGCCGAACCAACATACCGGCCCGTATTCTTTCATTGCGATTTGAATATTTGAGAAATATAAGGTGTGTGCTGGGGTGGCTTAGCAGCTTGGAGTGAATGTCCAAGGCCTGGAATTTAGTTTGAGAGAAAGAAAAAAGGAACACCGTAGACAGAAAGTAAGAATGAGAAACAGAAAAGAGAGAGAGATATACCACAGGCCAATGTTCTGTCATTTGTCACTGCAGTAGAGTTTGGGGAGACATTCCTGTGGGATTGACAGTTTGGCATGGTCAGGGCCCCAGCCAGTCATGGAAAGACACTTCCAGTGCTCACACAGCACAAATTGGGCCAGATGTGCTGGATGCTTATAGGCCCACTGATACTCTCTGTCTGCCTGCCCAAGAATACTGCCACAGTTGACTCTCTTCTGTGCTACCTGGCAGCTGGTGGATTGGAAAGGACTAAAGATGTGAACTGAAAGCTTGCTTTGGCAACAGTGACTGGATTTTGAGTGACAACCCAAGAAAAAGTGGATGACATCTGACTGACCTTTAATAAGTTCCGTTGCTTAATGTAATCCTTTCAAAATTGAAACTGAGGTAAGAAAGTGAATTTTTAAATCCGACGGAGCCACATCTTACAACCAGTGATAACACTCTATAACAGAGTGTTTTCACGATTTAAAAAGTGTAAAAAAAAATGATCACACCACTTGCAAATCTTTTACAAAGACCTAGTCCTGATTGCACTTATAGGTTGTAGGGCTTTACTTAATTGTGGCCTTAAAGAGTAGTGTAACAATAACAAATCTAAAGGGTAACATTTGAATTATGATAAACTAATAACTGTTTATTATAACAAAACTGTAAAACAACAATATCAACAACAAAAGTGTTCTGTGTCAAGTCCTGAACCCTAGTGTGAAAAACTAGCCGATGTCACATGGCATCAAAAGCTCCCTTAAAATGAGTATGATGCCAAAAACCCTGATCAGAAAACTACAAAAAGGCCTACTTCATTAATTATCAAAATTAAATATACAAAATGTATAATAGCCATGGGACATACATATATGGAAAGAGTAAAACTAAATCCGTCTGCATTTAAAGGCAGCTCTTCTTAAAAAAATGTATTGACACAACGAAACGCCATGTAAGTTGCCTTTTTAGTAAACTTTAACAATTATAAATCATAGCTATTAAAAATGAACAGTCCAGGAATCCCTTCATCTGTACTGTACTAATGAATTGATAGTCTTTAAGATCACCTCAACAAACTACTCAGTGATAAATTAACAAAGCTTACGTTTGGATATCCGTCAACTCCACATATGTTTTTTCATATTTGCCTTTAAATCCTATTTTTTTTTTTAACATAAAATAAATAACAAATCTCTCTATTGAAAACAGCTCTAAGTAAAGCTCTCAACCGGCCTGCCGTGAACATACTGCATTTTTACAAAATGTAAAAAAAAACACTTGCTTTTACTTCAATGTATCATCGGTAGAACTACTCAAAAATATATATTTTAAAACATACCTTTTGTCTTCATTGCTTGTTGCTTCATGCATTCTCTTTTCTGTTATTCAAAGTCAAGTTCTCTCCTCTGGAAAATCTGTGTCTCTGTGCATGCACATGCAAACACACACACGCACGCCCACATAGAGACACACACACACACACACACACACACACACACACACACACACACTTTAAAATAGACTAATTTGGCTTTCTTTAAGCAAACAGAATTAAGATGACTTTAATTAAGAACACAACACACACAACGTGCTAAAACAACAGCTATATTGTTTTGTGGACTCATTATCTTTCTCCTTGTCAATACCGACAACCCCAACACATTACAATGGCCCAGAGCACTTTATTATTTAATTTAAACAAAACAATGAGTGTAATTTTAACTGAAGGTTTAACACTCATACCAGGTCTGGCAATGTTATTTGCACTGGGACTAAATAAAGACTATTCTCTTGGTTAGATAGCATGGCATGATGCAACACTTTAAGGCTCAATTTGACGTGATATACAGAATGAACCAACACATTACAGGAACTAATTCAATATTTACGTTGATGTTATATCACGATTAAACTTTCATGGGGATTTGTCATTTACTTTCATATCCACGAATGATGTAGACTATTGCAATCGACATGTACTGCGCTCTACTCTACCGCAACAAAGACGACCGAGTGAAAAGGCAATTTAATCCCAAATTCAACATTATAGAACTAGCTAGCTATTCCGGACTTCATCAGCTTCTGCAAATAGGCCTACGAAAGCCATTTATATGTTTATCAGATGTATCGTTAACTTTAGCCTATAGCCGAAGAGAAAGACGATACACTATAATGTGAGACATTAATCACACAAGTCGTGTTTGGCCGTTAGTTCTTTGTGTAATGGAACATAGTGCACACGGAAAACTATGTCTGTACCGTGTAAACAAGCACATTATTCAGCTGCAATTCTTTCAATGTAGGCTACTAAATTGCAAACTGGCAATACAACACAGCCTTTTCCTTCTCTAATGTAGGCTACAATTATGATTTAGATTTATACAAACTTGAATCGTTAACATCTCCGCCGTAAGGCTATACACACACCATTGCCTCTAACTCTCTCACGCGCAGAGAAATGGTTTTAAAAAATCGTACCAGTTATGAGTTCCTTAAACAACACTGTTAATGTGATGTTCAAGTTTAAGATGATGGTGTCCGAGTGGAGAGTTGTCATTCTTGACGATCAATTCCTGTAGTCTCGCTTGCGGAAGGCACAGCACAGCAAAAAATAAACTAAGAGAAAAGGAGGCTATTTGTTGCGTCCTTTTCTTCAAAGTTCAAGACAGCCTATCCACATGCATGTACAGCTTATGAAGCAGGCTTTTGGCTGCCTGCCTATTTGAACTGAAGCTGTGTCGAGAGATCGTTTTATTGTAGATCAACCATGGCTTTAGAGTCTTCGTCACATCGGCCTGACACAGCACCCAACTGACTGCGTTCTGCCGTTTCTGAACTAGGTTGGCTACGAAAGTTCAGCTAAGGTGAACAGTGATTCATGCGAGACCGTTACACAAGAGCCCGTCTGCAGGCGGCGGTATCTAGTGTCAACTTGAAAACCGGGTAGCAAATTACAACGGAGTATTTACAGTTGATAAGGAGTAGCATGGAGAGTATTGAACAATTAAATTAACGGCATATGGAAGCTTAGATCACCTCATTCGGCATACTTGTCTTCGTTCAACAATTAACTGAGAACAAAATATTGTATGCTAGGCTTCTACACATTTATGAAAAACAGAACTCTAACTATGATGGTAAAATAGCAGGGGTTTTGACCTACAAAATATCTCTCACCTCAAACAGTAGACTACATAAATCGATACAGGAACACATGACAAGTTGTAAGCTAATAACGTTTTCATTGTGTGATTTACTCATATTGTTATGCCAAGAGTACAGCATCACAGTTTGAAAAGGCCCGTGGTCCACGCAATAGTCGATGTATGCTAAACTGTAGTTAAAAAAAGCATAACGCAAGCGAACAATGGAGTAGCTGGGCGAGAGGTGAACACGCTACCGAATCCAGTGTCCCATGTAGACCGTTGAATAATCAATACTTTACATTTATTCGATCTACGTAATACAAAAACATTAGGCCTCACAAACAACTAGCGTTGTCAGGAAATTAAATAAAACTATTTCTCAAACAAGGTGATTTGACAAAAGCATAATTAGGTACTAAGTCAGTTGCCATAAAGGCCTGCAAGTGGTCCGAGTGATTTTAAAACATAACTTTTCAACCCACCATATGGTTCAGTCTACTGGTACCAAGCAAAGGAAAACATTCCTGTTTTATTATTCTTATTGTATTTTGTATATTATTAGTGTTCTACAAGTATTGCTTGCATTTGATTTGGGAGTTATATATTGCGGGGCAAGCTTTTGGCCATCATGGGCAATGTTAATCACCCACTCCACCATGTCCTGGCAGGACAGTCCAGCAGCCTCCGTAGCGGGCGGCTCAACACGATACGTTCAAGGACTGAGCGACATAGGAGGTCCTTTGTCCCAGCTGCCATTACACTTTACTTATTATGCACTTTACACCATACACCCTTCATCCTACACTGTACATAGCTGAATTGTATTGTTTGTATTGTATCATATTGTCTGTATATATTGTTTGTAATTAGGCCTAGTGTAAATATGAGAGAGCTGCAAGATCCCAGAATTTCCCCAAGGGATTTATAAAGTATTTATCTATCTATCTATCTATCTATCTATCTATCTATCTATCTATCTATCGATCAATCAATCAATCAATCAATCAATCAATCAATCAATCAATCTATCTATCTATATCTATATATATCTTGTAAATATTAACCTCCAAATGATATGATATGATCTTGTAAATACTAACAAATTAGGCCTATCCATCCGAAAGTTGTAGCCTACCTCCACTCTCTGTTTGAAGATAAAACACACACAAAGACTTGAGCGCATTTACTCTAAATACCATTTTCTATACTGAAATAAAATCTGTCTTTTATACTTTCCATTACTCTTTTCCGAAATAAAATGACCTGCCCTACACATTGGCCTACACGCATGCTACATACTGTGGAGCCAGACCTGGTGGAGAAGAACACACATCATCGACACTGTGCCACCTTTCACACAGACACAAATCATGAGATTAAAGAGCTGGAGAGGGTCATACACGTTTGTGTGTATGTGCCCTAGACCTCAGTCTGATCTGCATCAGTGTGGTGGTGTGCATAGAGAGAGAAACTAATAAAAAACACACACACCCAGAGCGACTGAGTGAGAGAGAAAGAGAAATCCCAACGCACATCACAGTCATAAAATGCCTGTGCAATAAAATTATGTATTTTAAGTTTTCTTTATTCATTTTAATTCATTATCATACATGGGTACACATCATACATGCAAACATGTATCGCAACACATATTTCTACGAACTGGGGGGTATTCCAAGTGACTGGTTTAGGGACAAACCTGGGTAAAGCTAAGACATAAGGGCTCTTTTATTAGGAGGGCTATCACTTACTCTGAGTTATCTTACCCAGGTTTGTCACATACACATACCCTGTTATCATGGACCTTAAATAATGGTAATATTGTAGGGGAACACAGCAGGCAATTACATAATGGTAAGACTTTCATTGAAGTCTGACATGCACCGGCCATGAACATGAAGGAGTCTTTATGAATGTGCATAGCTGTTGTCGTTAAGGTTGTCACTGATAAAGTTGTTATTGTGTTTGTCCCTTCTAAAACTTAAGCAATAAATATTTGTTTTATAACTTATGTTATATTGTGATTAGCCTGTGAATTTTGTAGATTATTGCATAATTCACATTTTCTGTATCTAAAATAGCTATTTTGGTAAGAGGAGTGTGCATAAGACTGACATGGCACAGTCATAACCATGCCATGACACGTGTCACAAACATGGTAGAGTCTTCACGAATGTTTGACAATAGGTTTGAAGTGTATTTCAGTCAATTCTGTCGTTATTAAAGCAAAGGTGACATTGTTTGGGATAGCTTTGTTATGACAATTTGACATTAAAGGTACAGTTTGTAGGTTTTGGAGGAATCCATTAGGAAAATAGTATTCATATGTTTTCATTTCACCTGCCACTCCGACTCGATGTGTTTTCGTTAGCTGAGAATGAGCCCTTCATATCTACATAGGGAGCAGGTCATCTTCCATGGAGTCTGCCATGTTGCACCGCTGAGTTTTTACAGTAGCCCAGAATGGACAAACCATAACACTGGCTCTAGAGAGGGCCTTTAGCATTTTTATGGCCAGTCATGGCCACGCTTAGAAAAGGAGGGGTGCAATCTGAAACCTCACCACTAGATGCCACTAAATCCTACACATTGCACCTTTAACAAGGATAAAATAACCGTCATAAACAAGGCCTAATTTTCCAACTTAAAGAAGCTATTTAGCTTAATGTGTCAACATTACATTAAACTGTCATATGTGGTATGTTTAATTGGTCACATTTAAATCATTAATATTTTTTTATACCTCAACTAGAGTGGTACAATTTGGACTTAAGTTTGATTACACTATCAAATGATTTTAGAATGGTGTCATGAATAATTCATCTTAATGAAAAGTCTTAATTGTACCACTGTAGTTGAGGTCAAGGGAATTAATTCATGTCACCATTAGATAATCATATCACCAACCACATGAACGTTTAATGTAATGTCAACACATGAAGATAAATAGTTTCTCTGCTATGGCATGTTTATGACAGGTCATGTTGTCTCAGTTAATGTGAAGTTGTCATAACAAAGACAACCCAAACAATGTCAACTTTGCATTAAAAAAGTGATAATTGACCATCTGGCACTTAATAACAAAAGTCATAAACATTCATTAAGACTCCTTCATGTTCATGATAGGTGTCATGTCAGTCTTATGTGCACCTCTCCAAATTAACTCTTACCAAAAAAACAATTACAGATACAGAATATGTCAAATCAGCAATAACCTTCAAAATTCATAAGATACATACAATATAACATAAATTATAAACAATATATATTGCTAATGTCTTGAAAGGGACAAACACGACTACAACGTCATCACTGACAGCCTTGGGAGGGATACTTCAGCACAAGGGCTAGCTAGCTGTAAGAACATTTTGTTGCAGCAGTAATTTATAAATTTAGTATTAAGTCATCGAGAAATAAATGACTTCTGAATACCAATCAGAACAGGATCAGTATGCTGCATACATCTAAAAGAAAAAATACAAATCAGCAAAAAAAAAATACAAATCTAGCCTCTAAACAAAAAGATTTAACATACTTCTCAAGTACGGCTTTTATCCAGTACCAATGCCTGTCTCAGTGATGAAGGAGGGGCCATTAGGCTGTGCTAATTTGCAATCAGACACTCTCTTTGATTTCTCCCTCTTGTGCCCCCAGACAGTTTAAATGGCAGCTGAAACAAAGCTCCTATTCTCTCAGTGTGAGCCCTCTTTTAGTTTGATTTCAGGCCACTGCTCTCAGACAGAAGGCATTCTGGGAAGTCTAGGAGATGGTGAGGAGGCGGGACCTTGACACACTGAACCCCCCACCCCCTGCTTCATGGGATATGCTGCAGTGCCACACCCAGAAGGACTAGTCTGCCTCACTCATTTTTAAAAGTAAAAGTGCTTGAGAACTTACAACATTCAAATTTGATGTGTTTGTCTCAAAATACAAATAAAAAACAAACCTTCAGACCCTCAAGAGACCCTCCAAATAATAAAATAATAAAACCCATTCACAGGTTAAAATGTATCAAGTTCAAGTTCATCAAGTTCAGAATCAGAATCAGAATCAGAATCAGAATCAGAATCAGAATCAGAATCAGAATCAGAATCAGAATCAGAATAAGAATCAGAATCAGAATCAGATTTTATTGGCCAAGTAAGTTAGAACAAACAAGGAATTTGACCTGGTGAACTGTCTCTCAATGTGCTTACGCATATATTACACAATATACATTACAACACAATACAATACAAAAGCAAACAATGAAATGGTCTATGAAAGTTTGAGAAAGTATATACAGGAGCTGTGAATTGTTACAATAGTGCAAAGAAGAAAGTGGAGAGTGCAAGAAGTGCAGGGATAAAACAAGTTCATCAAGTTCAAGTCCCTGTAAGGTTATACACATGATGTCACTGGTTATCATGCAGACAACAACAGCTGGGAAAGTGACAACAGTTAACCTGGATAGGTTGCCGCTGTTTCCAAGTGAATGATTCCCCTAGTGACAGGCCATGTCCTCATTTACAGGTCACAGCTACCTCACCATAGTCCTTCACTCCAGCCACCACAGAGCTGTGGATTTTACGTACAGGTGGGGCACTAGCTCACTTGGCATAAGGCAGCGAGACTACACTATCCCTGGTTTCAAACTATGATTTCAAATTTTGTACAAAATTCCTACAAAAACTCCACCAACAACCCTTTATTATTGCATGCAGTCACAACCTCACTGGTGATTGTGAAACATGGAAGAGTTTAGAGAGGGGACAGCATACCAGCATAAGATTTTCTTAAAGGCATAATCTACTGCATAAACGTATTTTAAAGGCAAATCTACAGCATAAACGTATCTTAAAGGCATAATGTACAGCATACAGTGCCCTCCGCAATTATTGGCACCCTTAGTGAATGTGACCAAAACAGGCTATGATAAAATATCTGTTTGCTGTTTATCCTCTTGGTCTTTCACTCAAAATATTCTCAAAAATCTTACCTTTTCATTGAAATAAAATTATTGAAAGAAAACATTTAAATTTTACATTAAATAAATATTATTCTCATAAACAGGTGTGCCACAATTATTGGCACCCCTTAATTTAATGTTTTGAGCAGCCTCCCTTTGCCAAGATTACAGCTGTAAATCTTCTCCTATAATGCGTGATGAGGTTTGCGAACACATGGCACGGATCTGAGACCATTACATTCTTAGGTCAACGCTGGTACAATAGGTTTCAGCTCTTTCCACAGATTTTCTATGGGAATTAGGTCTGGGGACTGTGATGACCATGGTAAAGCCTTTATTCTGCTGTCGGTTAACCATTTTTGTGTTGATTTTGAGGTGTGCCTCGGATTATTGTCCTGCTGGGAGATCCAACCACGGCCCATTTTAAGCTTCCTAGAGGGGGCTGTTAGGTGGTATGCTGGTATGTGATGGAGTCCATGATACCAGGTATCCTAACAAGATGTCGAGGGCCTTTGGAAGAAAAACAGCCCCCCAACATCAGAGATCCGCCACCATACTTCAAACTTGCTGTCGGTTAACCATTTTTGTGTTGATTTTGAGGTGTGCCTCGGATTATTGTCCTGCTGGGAGATCCAACCACGGCCCATTTTAAGCTTCCTAGAGGGGGCTGTTAGGTGGTATGCTGGTATGTGATGGAGTCCATGATACCAGGTATCCTAACAAGATGTCGAGGGCCTTTGGAAGAAAAACAGCCCCCCAACATCAGAGATCCGCCACCATACTTCAAAGTGGGTATGGGGTGCTCTTCTGTATGGCCATCTTTCTGTCTACGCCAAACCCACCTTTGATGTTTGTTGCCAAGAAGCCTTATTTTGGTCTCATCTGACCATATAACTCTAATATAAAAGTCTGACTTACATTTGGCAAACTGTAGGCACTTTAGTTTGTTGTTGATTGACAGCAGAGGCAAAAACAACTTGTGGTGATGTAGGTGCAGTCTGATGGTAGTTCTGGAGACTTCCCCACTCTAGGACTTAACTAACCTCTGCAATTATCCAGCTGTGATCCTTGGAGATTCTTTTGCCAGTCGAATCATCCTCCTCACGGTGCGTGGGGTCAATTTACAGATAGGTCCTCTTCCAGGCTGATTCCTTACATCTCCTGTCGCTTTTAACTTCTTAGTTATTGCCCTGATTGTGGAAGTGGGTATTTTCAACTGTTTAGATATTTTCTTATATCCCTAAATCCGGGTTCCAGCAGCTCAACAACTTTTTGGCTCAACAATCTTTTGTCTTTCCCATCTTGATGAATGACTAAGGGTATTTGGCCTGTGTCACCTCATATTTATACCTCTGTGAAGCAGGAAGCCATGTTTGACCACTTGTTCCTAATCAAACAGGTGAACTCAAAAATGTAAAAAAAAATGACTGCTAATATACTTCAGTTAGATTTTAATTATAGGATTTTCTAGGGGTGCCAATAATTGTGGCACCCATGTTTTGGAGAAAAATGTTTTATGTAATGTCAAAAAAACAAATTCTTTCAAGAATTTTACTTCAATGAAAAGGTAAGATTTTTGTGAATATTTTGAGGGAAAGACCAAGAAGATAAACAGCAATGGTCACATTCACTAAGGGTGCCAATAATTGCGGAGGGCACTGTACATTTATCTGAAAGGCATAATCTACACCATAAATGTATTTTAAAGGCATAATGTACAGCATACATGTATCTTAAAGGCATAATCTACAGCATAAATGTATTTTAAAGGCAAAATCTACAGCATACATTTATCTTAAAGGCATAATCTACAGCATACATTTATTTTAAAGGCCTAATCTACTACATAAATGTATCTTAAAGGCATAATCTACAGCATAAATGTATCTTAAAGGCATAATCTACAGCATACATTTATCTTAAAGGCCTAAGTGACAGCGGTGCCCTCAACAAGAGGATTTATGGCGTGAATGAGAGCACTTTGCCCTTGTGGTGACCCCATGGAGAGCCTGTCCCTGGCAGTGAACAGCACAATTACTGTATATGCTGCCGCCCCTCTCAGGCCCTGCATGACCACAAACAACCATTGTCATAGCGTACCCAAGAACAATTGACTTCTTATACCACTGACAGTCAGGGGACCAAGGCAAAAGTTTAACATTGCAACCTCACAATCAAATCATGACCTCTTCAGCCTTGTCAGCCATTGTGTGAGGAAAAAGTGCCTTCTTATTGGGCAGCATCACACCAGCGTGGTGCTCAATAAACCCAGTCAAAAAGTGCTTTATACACAGAGCTGGATCTTTCACAGGATGCCATCACACCAGCGTGGTGCTCCGTAAGCCCGGTCAGAAACTGCTTTATATCCAAAGCTGGATCTTCCACAGGTTGTCATCACACCTCCAGGTCTCACCAGGGCACTTGTTTGCTTTGAACTGATGATTTGTTTTCAGAAAGGAAGCTGGGATACAAAGGAAAATCCCAAAGGACCCGGAACAGGAGAAGATCCTGAAGTTAGTCATTTTACTAGAAGGTGTCTTGTGATTTAAGTCCTCTGTCAAAGCACAAAATGTAGAAACATACCAGCCTGACAAATACATATGTATATCAATGTGCCAACTGGCTTATTTGGTACTGTAGCCCCACTGAACAGATCATATAAGCTGAAAAATGGGGTTGACCTAAAAAGACCATGAGCAAGATCACAAGATTATGAATTGCTCTCCACAAAGATAGGACGCATGAGGAGCAGTCTTTATTTAAGGATTATGAGATAGCACAGATATAGAAGCGCTCACATATGGTAAATGCCTATTCAGATTTGGGCAGGTTTATCTTGAGTTCTTTTCACTTTTTGATTTTGCAATTATGTGGATGCTAACCGTAACACTTTGCCTTACAAAAGAAAGGAAGGTTTGAGTATCCTACCATCTGTTGAGATTCTATAACAGCAGGCAGACAATGCACACTTTTCTCCTCTTGTAGTAACAGTATCAGTAAACCATATTATGTTCTGATAAATGACCAGTACTTGCGTTGAACGTTTCAATGACCGAAGCTTACAGCTGTTTCAGAACATAGGGTTAGGGATATCTGCACTTGCAACTCAACTCATGTGTCACTACTAGCATGCGTGCTTTGAGGACGTACCCTAGCCTCTTCAGATCAATTGAGGGGTTAATAATGCTGTCACTTTTTAAAGACTTACATTAGCAAACTCGTCATACTCTCTTAATTAGTTTACGGAGCATGGATCATGTTTTGTAAATTTAATTTGGCAGTAATAGAAAAAGGCTGAGAAGAGTACGAGGCACTGGGGCGCACTTGTGTCAATATAGTGAAAGCTGTGGGAGATAAGGCATCAAAAATTCAAGAAGAAGAATATCTGATTGCAGCACATTCACATAACATTCACATAACTACATGAAAATGAAATATATATATTTTTTAAATGTTACAATATCAACTCAACACATAAACTCTGAGAATAACACAACGTGCAATGAATGTGCTGCAGGAGCACAGGCCAGTATGAATGTGCATGCATATGAGCCATGGGACTGCTGCAGGAGCAGTATGAATGTGCATGCATATGAGCCATGCGACTGCTGCAGAGGCAGAGGCCAGTGGGAACTGCCTACTCTTCTTTCTTCTTCTAGGATAAAGTTTAGTCCCCGCCCAGTCAGTGTCCTCCTTCTCTTCTCCTCATGTGCCCTCCTCCCCCACTGCATGACATCATTGAACAACTGTTGTCCCCACAGGGGACATCCGTCACATGGGCCACATAATGACACTCTCTCTCTCTCTCTCTCTCTCTCTCTCTCTCTCTCTCTCTCTCTCTCTCTCTCTCTCTCTCTACCTCCCTCCAATCCTCCTTCTCTCTGTATCTATCCATCTTCCTTTCACTCAAATGCTCTGAGTGTATTAATATTACTCCTCTGCCTAGTTTAATGTTGCACTGTTTATCTAAATCAAAGCATTTTTCAGTCACAAACTGGTTTGTAACCTGCCATAGCAATCTCTGCAACCTTATATAATATCAACATATTTTTTTTTACTTTTAGTCTTCTCACGGAAGTGGAAAGATGACTGTTTATTAATCAATAATTTCAAATCTATGACTTAGGAGGAAAACAAGATGGTGGAGTCTAGAACATGCTAGTGTGATCTTAGTTTTAGAATTGGGGGCAGTAGCGAGCACTTGTTATAGTAATTATATGATATGCAGTCCCCCTGTGGTGGTTTTGAGGACTGCTACCCATTTGTTCAATGTTACCCATGTAAGTTGTAGGAATTTTGCTGTGTTCATATCCCCTTTTGCACAATAGTTGGCAGGTATAATACATATTAAAGTACAGTTGAATTTCAATTAGTAAAGGTAACCCAAGGATCTCGTGTGTCTTAAAAAAGACATGTTTTATACACTGTCTCCCCCCACTGGTCACTGTTCACTGTAGACCTCATGGTTCCTACTTAAACTGTCCTCTTCAAGTATTACAAGAGGAGAAAGAAACAAATTTGTCTTATTCATGGTCATTTACCTCAGAATTATATATTATCTCAATATACTGTCTGTAATTATATAGTCTATGAGTAATTATAAACTAAAGTAAATAATTACAACCTTCAGAGAATGTTTTATGTGCTGGGAGATAATCCTCACAGAGAGAAAGGTCACATTAATCATGGCAAATACACACAATTCCTCATGAACTGAGTTTGTAGAAATATTCCAGATTTAATTACCTTTTCTCAAACTGCAACTGTGAACTGTGTCCTCTTGCAAACCTTTAAACGTGCACTTAAGACATACCTCTTTAATCTCGCCTATGATTCTCTGTAATATGTATCTGTTCTCAGTGGTCTGCAGTGGGTCTGATGAACATGCGTATGTGCATGCTTTGTCTGCAGTGGGTCTGTGCAGTTGTGCGTGCTTTGTAATATGATGGCATTTACATGATATGGTTTTCTCATCCCTCTGGAAAATCTGTCCAATACAAGTAAGTAAGTAAGTAAGTAAGTAAGACTTTATTTATATAAATTTCATACATACATTTCATACAAAAGTTGCAATTCAAAGGGCTTTACATAAAATCAATAAAGGCCAGCAGCAGGAGCAGTACCTGGAGTGAAAGATAAATAAAAATGATCAACATCGTATCAGAACCTGGTGTTCTGATAGGCTTCTTGGATTTCTAAAATCATGATAAAAGGAATATCAGTCATAAAACCCTTAACCCCTTCAGACCCTGCGTCCATTTCAATGGACGTCACATTACATCTTGGTTTTTTTTTTACTTTTTGTAACATTTATCACCACCTGATACCTCAAACTCATTTAATTAGATGTTTAACAACCAATCTAACAGCATTATGGCTCTGCTTGTTGCCATTTGAAAAGAATCCACCACACTGAAGAGAGGCATGGCAGGACTTCACCCCATACACCGGAGTCATGATCATTTTCAACAGTTTTTTTCTACATTTATAGATATCTGTGCCAATATTTCATAGATTTGATATAATATTGAAAGATGTAATGTATGAATTAAGTTGTAATATCACATGTTTCAGTGCAAGTTTTTACACAGGATTTTTTCAAAAACTGCTGTCCATTAGAATGGACAGTGGGTCTGAAATCATGTTTTTGAACTCAACTCTCCAGTATTGATGAATGACCTTATTACTATAAAAACAGTACATCAGAACAAGAGAATAAGTTGATAATAAGTAAAAAATATTCCATATGCAGAATATACAGTCCCTGAAGTCCTTGAACTGTTTGACAATTGAAATAGCTCTGATGTTGACCTCGATGAGGGAAGCGATGAGGATGTAGAACAGGGGTGTCAAACTCAAATACACAGAGGGCTGAAATAAAAAAAATGGTTGTACGCACCACCGAGGGCCGGACAGTGGGGCAAGCGCTCCCTAAATTGACGTATGCTACCAACGCAGGGACAGTGCATTGTGGGACTTGCAGTATTTGTGGTTCGTTCTACATACCAGCGGCGACGGCAGGCACGCTCTGATAGATAAAAAGATGGATACTTTATCTGAAAGTGAAAGTCCTCTCTATGGCAGAGGTGGTGTAGACACACTCTGAAATTCACCTCTGCATTTAACCCATCCAGGGAAGTGACACACACACACACACAGTGAAGTGAGGTTACACACTAACCCGGAGCAGTGAGCTGCCAGTCTGGCGGCGCCCGGGGAGCAGTGATCGGGGTTAGGTGCCTTGCTCAAGGGCACTTCAGCCATGGATGTGGGCATGGGAGAGCAGTGGTCTACCACTTCCCCCGCCCACATTTTTCCTACTGGTCGGGGATCAAACCGGCCACCCTACGGTTTCCGGTCTGGAACCCTAACCAGTAGGCCACAGCTGCCCCTCCAGTAGGCCACGGCTGCCCCTTATTAATCCTGAGGTAAAATTAGCCAAACCAAATACAATTTCATCGTTGCTCATTCAAATCAATGGAACTTTTTGCAACATTCTGAGGAGCTGGCGGGCCAGATTAAATGGCTTGTCGGGCCTGATCAGGCCCGCGGGCCTTTAGTTTGACACATGTGGTGTAGAAAGTCAGTGAGGAAGAAATTACATATTGAAAAATAGTCTCAATATCACATTTAAGATTAAAATATATATATATATATATATATATTAGGAATACAAACAAAGTGTAGGGCCCTTAGGGACCTTGTAGTCAGAAGTGCAAACCGACATGCTGGACCACATGCCAAATTATGATGAAAAAAAAGAAGCAACAAGGTGCTAATTGCCGGGCTGTTCCAGAAAAACACATGTCTACTGTGACAAGTGCGAGGTGCACTTCTGCTTTGTGTCACAGAGAAACTGCTTCAAAGATGCCCACAGAAAATGAGGCTAAAGTGACAGAATTGTGAGATTCTCAATAATTTTTTGCTGCTAAATTGTAAAATAACTAAAACAATCTATGATGTTATATTTAACAACTGTTTGGACCTTAAAAAAACAATAATTTTAACTGTTCATGTTCCATGTGATGTCAATGTGACAATGGTAAGACTAAAAACATGTATGATCTTGTCATATGATTGGTCATATGATGGTTGGTTTTACGGTTGTTTGGACCCGATGTCCATTACAATGGACAAAAAAAATTACAATTAAAGAGTCCTGATAAAAAAAAAAAAGTATTTAATTAAATGGCTTAACAGTCCACCTATACGTTATACAGTATACAATAGACATACAATAGACATGAATACACCCTTGTGCAATATCACTGAAGTTATACACTATACAATAGACATGAATACACCCTTGTGCAATATCACTTAAATGTCAAATGATTCAAAAATGAATCACCTCTCAGTAATTGCAGTAAAGTGCATTTCCTCTAGTGAACAATCAAAAACAAACACTTCAGAAAGACTAAATGGAAAATACAGGCTTCAAAGTAGAAACTCATCTGATTACTGACATACAAGTTATAAAGCATGTGATCATTAAAACTGAATCAAGTACACCTGTGATTTTCTGTTAGCCTAATTGGATGAACAATGTGGCAAAGAAGCTCACAAGAAAGGCCAGGGTTTTAGGAGTTTCCCAAACCTAGTTTGCACTAGACGTGTAAGTCAGTATGTAAGAAGCTAAGTGGATGGATGGACAAGGGGTCACCATCTTACCTCCAGGATCATGGGTCAACTCAAGCCTTGTCTGTCCAAGTGTGGCGCTCAGACTCCCAGCTTCCAGGAAGTTCAAAAAGTAACAGTAACTCATCTCAGTAACAAATAAACAAAAAAATAATGTGCACAACACAAATAAACCCAAAATCTGAGGAAAGGAGGAATCCAAAAGTGTCCCAACTCAACGACGACAGGTGTGACAGTTCTCAAGCCTGGTTACTGATGACCAAGAGGCCTTCTGCTGAAGCACTGTGAATCATCCCGTCATTAGTGTTGCATCAGGGGGAAATATAGCCCTACAGGTTACCCAGACGCAAAGCCGGTGCCCCCTTGTGGACGCTGCGTGTTGGTGAAGATGTACTGTGTAAACTACAGTGCAGGTTGGTCTTTGGCAAAACACCTCAACACAAGGTTATAAAATGACTTGTGAACACCAAAATGTTTTCAGTTGTGGAGCTATGGGCTGTGCCTATTTGCATCAGTAATCAGGAGGTGTAGAATGAGCCACAGTACCACTGATCGGAGCCACAGTGGCTGTCCTCCTTAAATGATGCCACTGACAGTGCGCTTCTTGCACAATCTAGCTCTGACAAAACAGACGGGCAAGTGCTTCAGACTTGGCACAGGGGTTATCAATGTTAATCAAATGTAAACAATCCAGAGCTCATTGCCAAAATCACTCAAGAGTTTCAAAAAGAAGTGAAACTATGACCAAGTATGTTGTCTGACTTGAATCCAAAAGAACACCTTTGGGGTATTTTCAAGAGACTGGTACAGCAACACAACCACTCCAGCAAAGAGCAGCCAAATACAAAGGTTTCTTTCTATTGATATCCTAAATTTTAAATTAGATCAATTGCATTTCTGATGAAATTCATGTTTTGAGGTGTTCGGATTTAATGAAAATAGAGTGCATTTACATGAATCGCCAAATGGGGGTGCCCTTCTACTCGTTTCACACTAGATAAAACAGAACACTGAAAATTACTCAATTGTCAATGAACTAATTAAAACCACCTCAAGAACAGAACGTGCCATTTGAAAAACAAACAGCAAAGACTCAGTAAGAAAATGATAACCAATTACACCTAATAAAAGATGCTACAAATTGCATCAATTCTCCTCTAAATGAAAACAATAAGCATTTTAAAAGTTCTGACTAATTCACAATAAACTTTTCCTTGTCGACTTTTTATTATAACACACATATATCCAACACAAGAATAACACAATTATTTGTAGCCTAATTGTTGCGTTTGTTGGCTTGTCTTTTATTTTTTCCACTCCTTACACAGACATCCCCAAAGACCCTGCACTTTGCTGAACTGAACCTGACATTGAACCTGTGTAAGGAAAGCGATGAAAGACACCGCGTGCATCATTTACTATGAGAAATGCGAGGCGTCCATTTCGTGACCACCATTCAGTGTCTGTCCTGGTCGATTTGTTCTCACTGTTAACATCTATCAATGCCAAAGGTTGAATTTCGCTCAATTACAGTAGGGGTGGTGCGCATAGACATACCAGAGTCAATGTTTTCCAATTCCAACACAAAAAAGTTTGAATAAAATAGGCCTCATATCTCTACGTCATACCTGGTACAACATTGTGGTATTCAATGCAAAACTTAAAATATCTTTATTTTGTTAAATTCACAATATGACCGACTAAACGGGAACGACTTTCCTTGCAGTCTGGATACAGTAGGGTAACTTATACCACAAAGGTGGGCGGACTGCATGGCCCCCCTCTGCCAATGGCAGAACAGAGAGACAAGATGGGCACATCCGTGATATCCTACATCTCTGAATTCACCATGAGTTTGGGCCGAGGATCTCAGTCTAAAACAACCCCTATTACAATGAGATGACGGATCCTGTCTTCCTACCCGCAGCTAGCGCATGGTCCGGGGAGCTTGGAGCTGCTTAGCACCAAAGCTCCTCCGACTACCGCAGAAACGGCCACAAAAGAACAAGGATACTCCGCTTTATTGTACACTCTTCAGTCAGGAATTACAGTCGCACTTGCGTTTTTTATTTTTTAAACAGAACATACCGTATCCGTTTGTTCAATGTCACCATGCTCATCATCTCATCACGCAATGCTCTGCTGTCAGTCTACTACCCACAGATCTTCCTCATCCTCACCAGCGGTAGCTACCTGTAGGTTGGCACAACTTACTTTATACTTCGCTTTTTTTACTACGGAAAGTCTGAGTATTAAGTGACTAATTCATCTTTTTACAAAGTTATCTGTTTTGTTTGTCAGTTTAATGCAGCAGGTTTGTACGCTGTGAGTGGATGCGGTGAGTTTGGCATCTTGGTGACATCTGAAGCACCTGTAACGCAAAATGTTCAAATGTTCACTGTACTGATAGAAGGGAGTATCCAATGTTAATAGGCTTGCGTGCTGTGCAGTATATTAAGCGCTATGACAACCTGGCTCTTGGTTCAAGATAGTTTTGGTAAAATATATGGTAGTTATAGTTATGTAGTTGTTCTTTTAAAAATGAATTATTTTAACATTTATAGCTTACATGTTGTGGTTTTAAACAACCATGTGTAACCTATGATAACTCGGTACATGGGTCTATCAAGTTATTAAAATCGAGTTGCCCGAAAACCAGACCCAATCAGACAATGTTTTACGCATTACTCCATGTTCTCACGCGCCGTTTCAGTGCCTCAAAGACTCTAGCATCTAGAAAAGAGGGAGTGAATGAGCAAGCGCGTGCTGCGTGATCTGCTTACACTAGCAGAACCATTGGCTCTATTTGAATTAGCCCAATAGGTCCTCACACGAGTTTACCCGTCAGTTTAATCATGTAGATATATTTCACTTGAATATTAATTTGCATTGTTATTGGTATGATATGGAGTATACGGTATGGGTTCTTCGCTGGGCAAGGGCACGTCTCCTATTACTTAGCTTGATACGAAATCCTGAATGCAACCGCAAAAGTTGGGGATTTTATTCTTTCATTCTTGGGAGAGCATAGTTTGCATAAGCCACTGCTTAATATTCAGTCTTGGCCACCGGCGTGCCAAACAAAACCTGTTGAAAGTACGATTAACGGCTGAGTTTCATGATTCATTCTGTGTAGTGGTGGTAGGCAATGACTCACCTTGGACTTAAAGATACATGGGATAAGAATTTAAGTTACATCATAGGGGATATACATTCCTCTGGACATGTTAGTGCTAAAGTAATCTTTTGTACAGCATCACCAGCTTGCTGTGTTATCTCTGGAAGGGATCACCACTTTCTCTGTGTTGGTAGTTCCTGTCTGAGAGTTACACACTACTGAGTTTTTAAACATTGCAAACAAAATTGGAAATGATCCAGCATGAATTACTGGAATAGTCCATTTGTTTGTGTGCTTACATTCTTACTGCCTGGCATATTCTGACTTTTCATTGCATATTGTTTGTGTCTGTGTAGCAGCACACTTTAGTAGGCACTTAGGAAGAGGTGAGGTGAGTTGTGTGTGTGCGTGTGTTTGTGTGTGTGTGTGTGTGTGTGTGTGTGTGTGTGTGTGTGTGCTTGTGTCTGTGAAGCAGCACACTTTAGTAGGCAAATTAGTTTGGACTGTTTCTCTTTTTGTCTTTATGAATTCCATTCCTTGCCTCCATGTGGGTGCCTGTATGGATCCCATCACCAGGCAAGGCCCATGTGTTCATGTTATGCTGAAATAAATTGCACCACATTCTCATCCTGTAACAACATCTCCATGGCATTTTTATTTGTTCCTCTACATTACTTTGCACATAGTTGAACCACAGTATAACAAAAGAGAGCCATTCACTGCTACGATGAAGAACAGTCACAATAATTCACTCAGCTTCTTCAACACAAGAGTAAGGACTGATGAATGCATGTTTCTACTTTTCTGACTAACATATTTGTGAATGTGTGTCGTCTCCAAAGGGCCCTTTCCTCAGTGGTTGCTCTGGGTGCCAACATCATCTGCAATAAGATCCCTGGTCTAGCGCCCCGTCAGAGAGCCATCTGCCAGAGCCGCCCCGATGCTATCATCGTCATTGGCGAAGGTGCCCAGCTGGGAATCAACGAGTGCCAATACCAATTCCGCTACGGGCGGTGGAATTGCTCTGCCCTAGGGGAGAGGACTGTGTTCGGTCAAGAGCTGAGAGTAGGTCAGTCTGCTGGTCAAGTCGAGTCCTTAGGAGTTGTGTTTGTAGTTTGGTAGTAAGTGTTTCATGATGACATTGAGTAATGTTGCTTTGGGAAAATGGTAGGATGAACCTGAACCTGACTGACTAAATACACTTAAGGACGAATCTGTCCATTGCATGTCTAAAGAAAGGTGCTAGAGTTTGTTAAACCTTATTTACCTTATTTATTTACTGATACTGAATGGCTGGCAATGGAAGCATCTTCTCAAGGTACTTTAAAGAAATAATTTGGCTTGAAGTCTACATTCAGCACATTCATTTCTCAGGTCAGAGTGGTTTGGAAATGTGTCTTATCCGAACAATTCTGGTAACAATAATTTATTTGAGGGGGAGGTTGGCCAATGCAGGATGATATATACTGTATTTCTCTTGTGTTAGGAATTAAATTACTTGTGACATGCCTTGTCATGCAGTCTCACCATATCCTAAACTTTATCCCCCATAGATCACGACACAGTTCAATCAAATGGCAGTCTAATGAGACTTGTCAGCCCTTGCAGAATTCACAGTATTCTAATGTAGCTGTAGAATCATTTCCTCTGTTACCCATTTTCATATCAGTCTTTAAGGTTCAGACAGCTACATAACACTTGACAACAAATTCAATTAAAGTAGAGAAACGTTGTCTTTGTAATTTTGTTCAGATGCCAGGGAATAAGACCCGACACATATCAAGTTAAGCTTAACTGCATTATATGACATTTTGAGCTGACAGCCTACCATAAAGGTTTGAAAGAGAACAGAGCACCCCAGGCCACTAATCATAATACTGTAAAAACATAAAATGATTTTTGGAATCGTGCAGAAGTCCACATAATTCTAGTCAGTCAATATAACACAACTATGACAATGCAACATGCAGCTTCTGAACCAGCAAGAAAGAGTCATATTTTGCTCAGAGTTTGAGGTCAAAGAACCACAAAGCTGACAGTATGTATCTATCTTACATAAAGCTGAGAAGATGCCTGTCAGTTTGGAAGACTGCCATGTAATTACGCAACGCCATGCATTAATAGTTGGGCTGAAGAAACATTCATGCCAACATATTTTGATTACCAAATAACCCTCACAAAAAACACCAGACATTGGATATTTATTTCTTCACAGTGCAGTAAATATGAATGTGTTTATTGGAAAGGGAGACAGCACTATTGGCCATGGTAAGATGGCTGAGTTGCATTCTTTAAACTGGTGATTTGATTTGATAAGGATGAAGAGAAAGGCAGAATGTGTGGGGTGGCTCCTCTGCATGAGGAAGACTAGTGAGGTCCAAGAGATGGCAAGAACATGGGGATAGATGAACCATGGGAAACACACTATAAATGCCATCCATAGTAGTCTGTCTGGATGAGATTTACCATTTAGCAGTTAAAAGCATGGACTGTGTTCAACTATAAAACACAATGAACATTGTTAAGAAAAAAAGCTTTGTATTTCTTGGTCAGTTGAAATAATGGTTGTCATAATAGTGCTGTCTTTCTGCCTGCCTATTAGTTTCTGTCAGAATACCTATGATTTTGGTTTAAATGGTATGACAACAATTTAGTTTATCAGCCAGTTTTCATGGTTGGAAACTGCATTTTAGACAGTCATATACTATTAACATAAAAACCACAATATAAAAAGAGGTCTTGGTCAGTAAAGCATCACCATTTGAAATGGAATGTTGCTTAGAAAAGTGAAGTCTCCCCAAAAAATGACACAACATGATCCCATTGTAAAAGGATCACTCTGACCCGTGCTGAATTGCACATGGTGCCAAACCATAACTGTCATGCATAATACATCTACTTCCAGCTGCAGAAGGAATATTCACTAAATGGCCAGTAAGCCAACCAGCAGGTGTCACTTTTTTGTCCTAACTAATCTCTAAGGATGCCTAGTGGGAATATCCCAGGGCTACCAACCAGTGACACAAGGTCATTTGGCAATGCTAATCAGCAACCTATTCAGTGTTCCACACCATAAAATGTATCATTCAACTCAAAGACAGCTCCACTGCCTAGAGCCTCTGGCCAAGCATTCTTTAATATTTGATTAAAGAATTGATTTTAAACAAGAACCTCTGTAGCTCAGAATAAACATAGCCATGAGCCTGATGTATCTGTGAGCCATGCATGGGATGTAAAAGATGAAGCCTCTAGCAGTCTGTAACAACTCCCGTCCTCTCCTTCCCAGGCAGTAAGGAGGCTGCGTTCACATACGCCATCACTGCTGCCGGAGTGGCTCACGCAGTGACTGCTTCCTGCAGCCAAGGTAACCTCAGCCACTGCGGTTGTGACCGTGAGAAACAGGGCTACCACGACCAGGAGGAGGGCTGGAAGTGGGGCGGCTGCTCAGCTGATGTCAAGTACGGTGTGGAGTTCTCCCGCAGATTTGTGGACGCTCGTGAGATTAAAAAAAATGCACGAAGGCTGATGAACCTTCACAACAACGAGGCAGGGCGGAAGGTATGTCAACAAATGCTAAAAACATAGGCAGGAACACTAGTTGGCTTTTTGACTTGTGACACAAAGTAATTCATGTTACTAAATACCAAACGTTAGTGACTAAATGCTAAAAGTTCAAATTAAAATTAATATAGATTTTCTTTTTTTTTTATTTGGATACTGTTTAAAATGTTTAAAATGTGGTCGCTTATTAAGATGGTCTAGTTTGAAGCTGAAGGTTTCATCATATGTGACAAGAATGCAAACCCAGGCTGGCAGTTCCCAGATGGAAAGCTGCCATAACCCTGGCATTTGTACATTCATTCACGGAGCATTAAGTCTTTGTGTTGTCAGCATCCCTCCTCTGTACCCAGACCAATATTATACCACCACAGAGTCTGTCTAAAACATAAATACAGCCACTTGTAAAAGAGTTGGTAATCTTGCATGAGGTGGAAAACAAAAACAGGAAATGGTGTTGTTAGGAAGTAACCACTGTCAGGATCACTAGGGTTTAATCTCTTTGGAAGAATCACCTAACACAAAGAACGAGGAAATGGTTAAATGGCCATCTGTCTGTAAAATGTATCTGTAACTCATCAAAGAGCTACAGACATCCATATTTAACTCCAACGTAACTGAATCCACGAATGGTTATTTGAAACATTTTTCTAGTTATTGATGTGGCCTTGAGGAAGGTAGAGAAAATTACAGAGTACTTCTGGCTGTAATTTATTTTTTCCCCTTTGGACATAAAGCTGGCACACTTTTGTAAGCCTTCAGATATTCCAATGCCAAATGCTTTTGTGCATTTTGAGGTAATGCTAAAAATGTTAATGTTAAAAACATCCACATGCTGATGCTATAGATGAGGCCAAGGTGGCTCGTCCAGAGGCATGAGGAGGCAAATGAAGTCCATGACAAGGGAAAAGAAGAATACATTGTGGTAGACCAGACTCTAATATTGTGTCTGATGTCCCCATTCACTCCACCGTGTGCCCCCAGGTTCTGGAGGAGCGCATGAAGCTGGAGTGTAAGTGCCATGGAGTCTCAGGCTCCTGCACCACCAAGACCTGCTGGACAACATTGCCCAAGTTCCGTGAGATTGGTTACGTGCTGAAGGAGCGGTACAGTGCGGCTTCACAAGTGGAGGCGGTCCGGGCCACACGCCTGCGTCAACCCTCCTTCCTGCGTCTCAAACAGGGCCGCGGCTACCAGAAACCCACCGTCACAGACCTGGTGTACCTGGAGCGCTCGCCCAACTACTGCGAGGAGGACACCACCACGGGCAGTGCGGGCACACGGGGGCGCCTGTGCAACCACACCTCCCCTCACACTGACGGCTGCAACCTCATGTGCTGTGGCCGGGGCCACAATACACACCAGTACACCCGCGTATGGCAGTGCAACTGTAAGTTCCAGTGGTGCTGCTTCGTCAAGTGCAACACCTGCAGCGAAAGAAGTGAGGTGTTTACCTGCAAATAAGGACCAGGATGCGGAAGGTGCGAGCACACCCCATCCTCTGAGCCCCCGAAACTGAGGAAAGGAAAGGAAAGGAGTGGAGAAAAAGACAGAAGGAGATGCTACTTCTCTATGGCTTCATTTTGCACATAAGTCACTCTTTTAGAGAAAAATCACTTCCTTTAGCTAAACTGTCTGTCATCTGAACTACAATTTCTAAGGCCGTCAGGGGGAAAGACAAGGTGGATCAAAAATCTCCTGCTGCATGGATGTTACTCCCCCAAATAAAGACTCCATCTACAGGACAAATCACAGGAGTAGAAGGAGGAGTAGGAGAACCCATTTCAACTGGAACGCCTGTCTGGAGCTGTGGCCAGGGTGAATGCCACATGCAAAATGGATGGACTGTGACATGAGAGTTATGAGCTGCTGACTAACACATGGCAACATATCAAGTCACTGGACCTATTTGAACACTGAGATGATTTATTTATGTCATAGCTAGAGTCTTTACCTTAATGCATAGGTTCTGGACGTTAGGCGCTGAACTTGGTCTTTTAAATTGAATCTCTGAAAACTGTTTTCAGTGCTACTCAGCTGTAAAGGCCAAAGGACAGCTCAAGTGACAGCTGTACAGTCACACTTGGGCAACACCGAATAACGACAGAACATTCATTATGTTAACAGCCCAACAGGCCCTGCTTTTAACTGATAATAGCGTTCATATATACAGCCACACAAATGCAATTTAGAGCACATCCCAGAAAACATGTCAGAACCCATAGCTTCATGATTTGATATTTGATATGTTCAGTATGTTGGTGCTCTTTTGGCATGATTGTTTGGAGCTTACTTTAGTCTCTGTGAGGCCACATTGATCTGGATGGACATGCAATGGTATGGTCAAACCATACACAGAACATTCCCACGAATGCCAGAGACATGGAATTCCACATCACTGGTCCTGCTTGGAAAAGGTCTTTCCAGGGGAGTTCACTTCTGCCTAAGCTGATGGAATTTGCCTAACTATACAGCTGGGGTCTAAGGGTTAAAGGTCATCAAGTTATTTTGGGCATCATTTTTATTCAGAATTGTTTATATTAGTTTTATATGAATATAAAACTATGGCAAATTTAAAAGTATATTTTTATATGTAAAAGATATGGCACTTTATGTCATGCATTATTACTCCTTTTCTTATCCTCATTGTTCCAATAATTCCAGTTTGTTGCTATTGAATATCTGTCCCAGAGAAAGCGTATGTAAACATTTCTGAGTATCCCAGGTTGTTCTTCTATTTCAAACTCATCAAAATGGTTTCTTTCCTGCTTTTGTAGCCTGGTTGTTTTGTGAATTATATCAATCCTCTGCACTTCTGTGCTAGGTCTTCACAAGAGGAATTGGCAAAAAGTGTAAACGTCTAGGTCAGTAGACTTCTAAGAAGGTTGGTGATGAGTAAGTGAAAGTTGTTTATGTACTGTACAGAGTACATGATCAGACAAATAAAGTATTGAAAGGGTTTCAGTTTTTTATTGAGCGTTGCAGACATGTTTTGAAAATCATATATTGTTTCACACACACACACACACACACACACACACAATTGGGATGGCATGAGTTTGGGCACATACCAGTACAAAATAATAATAATAATACAAAACTTGAGAGTGAGATTTGTAAATGCTGATGTATTGCATCTTTGCTCCTGTCTGCTGTGATGTCCTGTGATGCCCTGTGAACTCTCCAAAGGCACTGGCTCCACCTCAGTCAGCCAGCCAGCACCAGCACTGCTGTTCCTGCGTGTGAAAAGCATTGCAGGCAGCCACCAGAGCAGAAGTAAAGATGTGTTTTGTTAGCCGTCTGAAATCCTGGGGACCGGAACCGCATAAGCTCCCCACACTATACGGCGGATTGGGGAAAGTAAACCTGATTGTTTCAGACAAACATTTTGTCATTAAAAAATATGAGGCAGAGAAAACAGGGGAACTGAGAAGAGGACCAGTCTGTAAAGCAGGGCATTGTAGAGGTGTCAGGACAACTCAGCTTATTCATGGGGCAGAGGGTGTCATTCTGCGAGCGAATGCTTCTGGTCTGATTCACTTTGAGCTCTGTTGTTCCAGAGTGAGCTAGGAGTCAGGAGGCATATGCCATATGACACCCAGTGAAATTAGTACACACTGTCTGATTTATGCCTGCGTGAAGACTTCAAGCCATTAACAGTTCATGACTAGATCCAATTGGAGACAATAAAAAGTGGACCCAATAGGGACTGTGCTCTGGCGTTAATGCAGATTTATGCACAGATCAACTCCCGTTTGATGTTCAAAGTTGTGATGTGTCTTCTTGTGTCTTTGTTTGACTTCAGCTGGATTCTTAGAAATTATGTAGCAAAGAGATGAGGTTAAGATTGTTCTTCTGGAAAATAAAATGCAATCATTCCAAAACAACACTTCAGGAATGAAAGGTCCCTTGTACAACTAATCACAAAATAAATCCCCATCACTGCTACTTACTAAGACCATCCTGGAATTTGCTTTATAAATACATTTGACCTGACTTGTCATGTAAGACCACTGTTGACCCGAGTAGAAACTCCCCCTGACTGTTAAATGAGTGGATACCTGAGTGTGAGCCTGAGCCCCTACTGCCTATTAAAGAAAATAAGGAATATCAGCAACTGATATCAGTGTCCCTCTAGTAAACATAAGGTCCTGCTAGTGTTCCCAAGCCCTTACATGACTCAAGACATAAATGAAGCCAACGTAGTCAAGAGGTCTTACTCTGGACCACCTCCTGATGGCATTCCTGTCAGCTAAGGCAAGTCACCTCTCCACCCCCCCACCCCCCCAGGGGAACTACTGGTCCTTCTTGAGAGGTCGGAGAAGCATGTTGCCGTCCCGATCCTCCACCTTGTAACCCATCTCCTTCAGGATGGAGTCATCTGCCACGCCCTGCCTCTTCAGAGCCTGAACCACCTCCTGGTTCTCCACACTGTTCTCCAGAATGTTCCGAATAGCAAAAATAGCCCATTGGCTTATGACTGGAGCGGAGCAAATGGTCAAGGAAAAAAACATTTTCTGTATGGAGACACAATTATTCATGACATTCTTGGATTATCCAACACAGAGCATGAGTATAGTATGTCAATGTGAACTTTGTTTTTATAACATCATGAAGGCTCATTTGATCTGACAGAGACTAAAACAAAATCAGAGTATAATTATAATTAGTAAATCATGTGTTTTGTAGCTCTTTAGTACACAAACATTAGTTAATTGCTAAAAAGGCTTGGGAAGCTTTGATGTTCACTGTGCAAACGACCTCCCTGAACCTCTCAGGGCACCAGCGCTGGGTGCACATGACCCATGTGAGCCCACTGTGCTGAGCTCCACGGGACAGAAACATCAGGATGGGGCTGGGAGTCCCACACTCAGTGAAAAGCCCAGCGTGCAGAGCGCCCCCTCTCCACCAACACAAAGCAGCAGCGCTCCAGAGAAGAAAAGGGCGCGGCTCAAACAGTTGCTGCGTCAGTGCCTTCACTCAATGCACCCACTGGGGGGTGTTGCAACATCTTCAATAAGCGTAGCACAAACAATAACAACAATAACAACATCAACAACAACAACAAAACTGCATGTACATCACTATATTTAAACAGCATAGAGAGTTGGAAAGTTGAAGAAGGTTAGACCTTGTTAGAATTTCCTTGTGGTCGTATGATGGTCCATTTAATTCCGACCACGGTTTCCACATACCATACCACCGCAAACCAGCTTGGGGGTTAGAGTAGGCAAGGATACAGGGGTTTTTGCTATCAATGCTGCAGTTGTCAAGAATAAGTGCAATGCCATCTAAATTTCTGACCTTTGAACGAAAGAGAAATGGAGAGAGAGAAAACAGAGAGAGAGATGATTAACACTTGTGTTCAATTCAATAAGAGTCACTTTCATGGAAGACAAAAAGAAAGGGGGAGAGAGAGACAAACAGAGAGAAAAAAAGCTAAATGAAGAAAATGAGCAACAGACACCAATGTTTCACAACTCGAGGGTTGTCGAGAGCAGCCTTTTGTCATCCGAGTCAGATGGGGAGAGAAAAAAAAGTTTCCATAAAAGAAAACACATCTGTGGTTATATCCGTCATGATGGGCTGCACTGTTCTCCGTCACATCCCTAATTCTATACATCAAATTATACACATGCTTTGCCTCTGGACCCCAATCAATGGAGAGAAACCATTCTAGGCAGAGGAAAGTGCTGAGTAAAGCACTTAAAAAGGCCAAAGGCAAACCAACGGGCTGTCATGTCCTTTGCTAAACCCCATTCTGTGAGTGTAGAATGTTCCACACATGATATGCTACATGCTTCATTATCAAAGGCTACATACTCATTACACAAAGTGTGCACTAGCAAGGGATAAAATGTGGACTTGAAAAATGGCAACACACATGTAATAAAAAGCAAATATTTCCATACTTCAATACAGTTGCGGGAAGAAGACGAATATTTTTTAATTTTTGTAACTAATCATAATGTTTTACAAAATAAGTCATACTTCTACATATTAACCATTGGAAAGGGAGTTTAGAGTGTCCTCTGACACACACGTCCACAGGACAGATAAGATTATGCTTTGGATTTTGAAAGCGTGTGTTTGAGCTTCTTTATCGGCTTTAGACTACTGACCCGGACAATTGAGTGTTGGCGGTACAGTGGTGAGCGGAACCGCCTTCCAAGCGCTCAACCTGGGCTCAAGTCCTGGCCAATGCAGGATGCCTATGGAAGTCACTTTGGATAGAAGCGTTTGCCAAATTCTGGACATTAACCTTTTCCTTTGACCTTTCCCTCTACTAACCCCCTGACCCTGGTCTGAAGCATGTCAGCAACTGGCAACGAATCTGCTCATCAGACCACTGAAGAATGTGTGTCACAGGATTCTAGAGGAGCTATAGATTCAAGTGTTTTATTTGTCACATACAATGAATGTAGTGAAATGTAAAAGGCTCTACTCTCCACACTGTGCAAAAATAAAATAAATAAATAAAAATAAGGAAAGAGTGTTGAATTTAAACATGTGAGATCAAGTGTCTCACTGCCTATAGGAGATATAGGAGCTCATGCTCACCTTATTTGAAAGAGATCACAAAACCTAGAGGATTTTGTAATAGCATAAATAAAAGGACATGATTATTGAACAGACTTCCAAGGGAGGAGCAAACCTTGTTCTGGTTGTCGATGTGTTTGTGACACAGGTTTCCAATGAGCCGCACCAGATGGGCCTTGAAGCTGACGATGGGGTGAGAGTTGACGTCTCCGGTGCCCAGCATGTGAGAGAAGTTCTGAGCCGAGCTGAACACATTGGCACCGTCCTTCCCCAGAACATGGACCTCTTTCAGAAGCACTGACCAGGGTGGTGGAGAGAGGAGAAATGAGGGACGTCATGAAAAATGAAAAAAAAAACACCACATAAGTCAGTCAGTCAGTCAGTCAACACATATGAGGGTTAAGAGACAAAGAGGTAGCACAAAAGTGCAGACTCATCCATCTTAGGGCAGGCATGCAGGACTCAAGTGTGTTCCTGCTGAAGATGTGGACTAAGAGCAAGGGTGCTGACAAATGTGTCTCTGAAGAGTGAAGTTAACAAATGGGAAGGCTGGGATAGAGGCTTATGTTTCACCAACCCTGCTTCCCTTGACTAATTCTCAGCTATCTAGGGGAGAGCCAAGAAGAGGCCATTCAAGAGACAAGTAGAAGAATCTCCTGCATTTGGTTATGCTGGTAGGGAACCACCCATTACGTTTCACTATGAAAATGTGGGAATTTACCCACACATCTTCCAGGGTGTCCAGATCACCAAACAAAACAGAGTTCCTAAATTTCACACAGAACAATAGGAATGTTGGCATGCAAATACAGGCAAAAATGTGTTAGCACCGATATATTTACCAAGAGTTGTTTCAAGTAGATCTTTACAATCCTGCAGAAACATGAACTCTTTCCGTCCTGACGTCATCTCACAGAGAATATCCAGGAGTCGAATCACAATAATGGCCTCCTTTAAAGAAGAAAAACAATAGTCATGTGACACCTTTGAGAAGTAAAGCACTCCTGCCCACCAGCTTAGACGGTCAGGAAGTAGGAATAGTAAAGATCACTGTGCAGCTCCCACACTTCAAGACTATTGCACTACCACACTACCGCACTACAACACTACTACACTACCACCTGTGCCAAACAGTGATGCATGCATTGGTGCTTGTACACAGTCCTGGCTCTGTTAATGGGAAACAAACACAGTGTCTCGGACTGAGCCCTCCACAAGTCAAGCCAATCAGCACGTTGCAGGACCACAGAAGAAAGGGGTGTCATTTGATTGGCTGATGAGCTCAGACATCAACAACCAAGGGAAAAATGGTTCCTCTAAATATCAGTAAATTCAGAGAGCAGCGATCATAGTCAGTCAAGAAACTGAAGCCTCCAGGATGTTGGTCTCTGGACAATGATTCAACATATACCTCAAAGAACTGCAGGAAAGGCAAACGGTAGCTTTTGGAATATCCTGCAGTCCCCAAACTAAAAAAGCCTGATTGAAAATCTGTACGTAACTCTTAAACATGATGTGCATGCAAGAGACCCTAAATAGATCTCAGAACTTGAAGCAATCTGCAAAGTATGGTGGATGATAATTGATGAATAAATAATTAAGACACTTTTAGCTGTCGACAACAATCATTTGCAAGCTCTGATTTCTTGTCAAGTGAGTATTACCAAGTGCTGACTTAGTAGGGTGCCCAAACCTTGGCATATGCCACAATTACTGGTCTCATTGGCTGGCCTCACTGGCCTCATTGTTTAATGTGCCTTTGCTGCAGGGGTAACATGTACTTCACTTTAAAAATCAACAAAATCAGCCATTTCCACAACGGTTCCCAAACCTTTTCATACAACTGTACTTTTTAGTTGGTAGATATTAACTTTTTAGTTTGTAGATATTCACTTTTTAGTTTGAAGATATTCACTTTTTAGTTAGTAGATTTTCACTTTTTGCTGTTGCAAAGATACACAGTGCTGATGCACACTTTACCTCATCATCTGCAGGGGAGCCGGAGTCGATCAACAGAACTGATTTGCAACTGTCCTTGAAGCAGTAGGCAAGAAACTCTCCTGTGGCGGGGAGGATTCCACACTCCTCGGACTCCTCACAGCCCTCTCCCAAATGAGCTGAAATCAGCTCCAGAAGGGTCAGCCTGCAGAACACACAGTGTCAGACAGACACATTAGATCCTCTTCACTGAAGAGCAATACATTTCACATAGTCACACCAAGTTCATCTCACACTAAACCCCTAACCCATTCCTAGTGTTGGACTACATTACCGATCCTGAGGGCTCATGGCCGTATACATCTTCTCAATGAGCTTCTTGGACTTGAGGAAGTGCTCTGTAACGATCAGAATCCTCCAAAAAAGAAAATGAACACAAAAAATGAATCAAACTGATGAGACGCAGCAGACGTGCACAAGGGCACATGAGACATAAAAGGATTGAATGACATACTGCTCTGAAGGCAACATACGTCCAGTCTAGCTCCGGCTGGGTCCTGCAGAGCTCCATCACCTTGAGGGCGACTGCAAAGGTGTCCTGCTGTTTTGTTAGCTGCTCCACCTTCTGCTCGTTCAAGCAGGTATGAAGAGCCATACAAGTATATGCTATCGCTTTTTCATCACTTACGCCCAGTAGACCCCTGTAAGAATGATTGAACAACATTCCTATTCACAGGCCTTGGGTAAACAACACCTTTTCATAAAGACATCATACTGTATACACTCTCTGTGACATAATCATTTAAAAAACAATGCACTCACAAAAAGAGTTGAGGAAAACCATGTTCCCAAATGTCATCTTGGCACTTCTGGTTTTGTACTGCTAAATTACCAAGAAATTGGATCCCACAGCGCAAAGCTGTCAGAGGACAAAAAGGGGAACAGTTATTAAGGGGAACTATTAAGTTGCTACCTACAGTACAATGGCCCAACAAAGACTATTTTTAGCTGACATAGTCCTTCACTGCTTGTTAACAAAGACAAATTATACAACCACAAATCACAAGATCACACACACACACACACACACACACACACACACACACACACACACACACACACACACACACACACACACACACACACACACACACACACACACACACACACACACACACACACACACACACACACACACACACACACACCTCAATTCATAACTTACCATCAGAAAGGTGGTCAGGTTGTTTGTACTGACGTTTATACAATACACTGAGAATTCCAACTGTAGTGTCAATGAAACCCAGTTCCCTTGGGATGACACAAAGAACCAGTTTCATGCCTCACACAAAAAGCTGCCTTTTAGGCTCCATGGCATAAGTACATTTAAGAATAATAATTTTAAAATTACATTATTATAAAACAAATAGGAGAAATAACTGATAGTCACCTAAGTCGACACTGGTTGTTGAGACACTGGATGCATGCATTTCTTAAACTTCTAAAACATTCTGTAGCCATCTGAAGGCTCATTGATATCTCCTCAGCTTCTTTATCCAGTCTCTTAACAGCAGTGAATGACTTTTCGAGCACCGTTTTGAGTCCCTTAAAGACATCCTCTTTAACATCAGCCCTAAAAAGACATATGTTTATACACACATTAAAGCTTGTCTCTACATCAAAGTAATGGCACCTAGCCCAGTGCATTCTACATTTACGCTCATGGGGGTACTTTTATTGTTAATTGTGTAGCTAGTCAGCCATCACTGCACCGGGACATCACTAACTTCCTTTGATAAAGGTTAAACGCGGTGACATACAATACCTGAAGTCCGGGGTACGTAGAGCCGTAGTCAAACTTGTTAAAGAATTCAAGTGCTTTCCACCGAACTCCTCGGTAACAGCATCTTTCATGATCTCGGCGAAGTTGGTCATACCCTCTGTAGGCTGCGCCATCTTTGTCGCTGTTTGCTTCCGATCTACTGTCTATGGTTGTCAAACTGAGCGCACGAGGACAAAGCTTGTGGTTGATGTCTGCCCCTTGTGGATGTAGTGCAAAATAACCTTCTGTTTTTAAGCCTGTCGTTTTGAATGTTAGGAGCTCACGTTATTGCTGAACTCGTGTGTGTGTGTGTGTGTGTGTGTGTGTGTGGGGGGGGGGGGGGGGGGGGGGGGGGGGTTTTGTGGGGCAGTGCTTTTTATTGTTTAACTAACTTTTCAAGGGAGTGATGCTGCAATGGATAAAGAAAAACTTGCAGACCTAAGATGTTTGAACTACAAAAATAACATTTATGACGATCTAAAGTATAAAAGTATAGGCATTTATGTCTGTGTCAGTAATGGAGGCATGGCATAGTAGACATAACTGTTAAATATGTATACATGAATGTGTGTTGATTCCAGAGAAGGTAATTCACTTTAAAGATGGCCAGAAAAGTCTTTGTGTTTCATTCCTACATCTATCCATGGAGTGTGGTTCTGTCTTGGACAGACATGTAAATCAGTTTTCCACAGTTCCCCAAACTGCCTATGACGTAACGTACCGTACTTTCTGAGCTAATACATCTTGCATCTTTTTTTGCATCAAGTGTTCAAAAGACTTGAGATCAATCATTCCTGTTCTTTTTGTTTTGTTTTTACAAACAAGTTGTGGGACAAGTGCTACAGCTGCAGCAACAAAAAAGGCTTTGAATTTTCTTGTGAGACAGAGTATTTTAGTTCCCTGGCTCTTCGATCTGTGGCGCATGTTGTATTTATTCTGGCATGCCAACTAGTGCAAGAGAAAGATGGTGAAAACCAGAGCTTATAATTATGGTTGGTTACCGTTGGGTTTGGTTGGGTACACGGTTAATAAATACAGTGATCCTGTAATGAGGCCTGAAGATAGAGCCATGGAAGTGACTATTAAGCTTCAAAATTCCAGAAATGTATTGTCACAGTGGTCAAACATTATATTTAGACTATTCATAAAATAGTATTAGTATGTTAAAAGTGTACAATAAGTGATCATTATCAGGAATTCTTATGTTAGCATATTATATCCTCAAATACGTGTTGGTCTATTGGCGTCACATTAAAACACTGTTAAGGCATCCTGTACACAGGGAATGATACAGGAAAATGAAAACCAATTTATCAATCACATAGAAGCTCTATATTTTATTTTGTCAAACAAGATTTTTTTCAACAGTGAGGTCATGGTTTTGTGAAGAACACTATTAGTGACTATTTAAAACCAAAACTCTGAAATGAAGATGTGAACAAGGGCAATATTCCTGTAACTGAGAACTCCACCAATGGTGTGGTTCATTGCTACTTCCAGGATCACTGTCAATGGCCCTGTGAGGGGCTTGATCAGTCGTACAACCCCTGCAACATAGAGGAAATGTAGTCAGGACAGAGTATGACATGGTTTTCTTCAACTTAGTTCATGTAACAGTCTTATATATTAACTATAATGGTCCTAGAGACAAATCTTATCTTTTAAGATTGTATCAATCAGCAAGAGGATTGTTTGTTTCATTGTAGGAATGTAGAAGTTTGCAGTCTTAAGAGAACATTTCTGAGGATCCACCATTTTAGTGTTTATTAGCTTGACACTGCCGGCATATCTCTCAGATGAGTTTCCAATGGGACTGCAGTCTGCAAATGCTCCAATGAAAATAGCTCTGCCCAGATCTTGGCAAAGCAATCCAAAAGGTATAGGCTGTGACCAATAGATCATTGTTATTTAAAACCTATTGAGGTCAGAACGGTTTGAAACAATGCCACGGTTTGATTATGAACTGGGTATTCTGGCATTTGCAGTTTGAATTTAACAAGGTCAGTTTTTGATACAAGATATCAATGAACCAATGCTGTGATGTGTCTGTCTGTCGGAATCAAATGGACCCTCTCCAGACCACAGTGATCACAGCGGAAACTTGTAAAATAACCAAGTGCCATTAAGTGCCAATTACAGCCACCAGTGCTTCTCTGCACAGAATGTCTTCTTTGGTCTTGTCTTGGTGATCACACACCACTAGATAGCAATCAGAATACAGAGGGTTTTGTTTTCTTGCATCAAAAACTCTTACTTCCACAGGATGCACTATCATTCAAGAAGACTGCTTTTCCAAAGCCCGTTGCTTTCCACTCACCCACCACATTCTGGTTCTCAAGGCGCTTCAAAACATCAAAAGAGTTCTGTATGTTGCCTGTCAGGATGTCAAAACTGACATCAGGTGTCAGATATGGGGATGAGAATGGCGACACCGTGGTTCTGAGAAGGACAAACTCTGTAAAGAAATCAAGTTATTGTTAGCCATGAGATTTGCTCCACAAGAGTACGACTACCCATGCGAGATGATCAATGGATCATAAAGATCCCTACCCTCTGGTTCTCGTAGTTCTTTAAATGTAGTTAAGGAGACGAGAGTGTGGGAAATTAATTTCACTGTCTCCATAGCACAGTCAGCGTCATGGGATTGGCAGGACTTCAAACAGCGAAATCTGTCCATACTCATATCATGGGTCCTGAAAACAGACAAAAAGTAATTTAATTTTGACAGATATTTTCCATCCACACAGTTTTTCAATTGTTGGGTGTGATTTACAGTCAGTACAACAGACTATTCATACACTTTCATTCTCTGAAAAAAAAAATACAAAAAGTTTGAGGTTTAAGGCTTCATAAAGGAAGATGGCACCTACTCAAAGTCAAATCTCTGATGATGTGTAACTTGTAATTAGTAACTTGCAGGGAAGTCCAAGTTTTTCAAGACCACAAAATGACGGTGTAGTTTACAATCACTTTTCTCAACTAGGAAACCTCCCACAAGAAAAAGAATGGAAACCCCCACTCATTTTCATGAGCCTTCCACCTATGCAGACCAATTCCTGTGTTCTTCAGGTTGTACCTCAAGATGAAAAACTCAAAGTTTTGAAATTATCCAAACCATGGAGAAGAATCCGCTCATTCAACAGACATCTGACCCTATTCATTCACAACTACTGTTTTCATATTATTTACAGTCAGCTCTTGATTACCACCCAAAACTAACACTGGTCGGTCACTGTTCTTCTTAGCAGTGATGCCGTCCAACCACAAATTGGGGCCTTACTGGTGCCAGAGCCTAAATCTCCATAAATAGGATCCGTGTTTCTTTTGTCTTGTTTTTTGCTCTGTAAGGGGACATCCTTATTCCTCTATAGGTTTAATCTGGCAGAGGTATGGTATATCTGAGTTAACCATTACCCTGGCCACAGAGCTTGTTTCTGCATTGAAATTGATACATCTACAGTTGATTCTCGGAAGCCTCTACCACAGAATTGCAAGCCACAAAAGTTGCCAAGATCAATTCCATATTAATTGATAACTTCTAGCTGTTGCACACAGAGGCTGCATTTAAACATTGAAGGCGACTGCCCATACTGATAGCAATAGGATGATTACATTGGATAGGATGATTACATTGATACTACCTTGACTGATTGATTGTAAACACTGATTGGTTGTAAAAGATAATTGATCTGTATGGTATGGAGATGTTTTAGGAGTAATTTTAATCATGACAACAGGCTTTAGGATGGAAAGCAACTTTTGAAACTCAAAACATCTGTCAACAAAACCAATTGCATGAGGGGGGGGGGGGGGGATTTTTACTGTCAAGCATTTTCTATACACCACATCTACTGGAAGTACTCCTCCAACACATGTTTTTGTAAGACGTATCACCAAAGCATTTACAAAGCCACATAAAAATCCTTGTGTGAAGACAAGCTGAAGCATACATGTATTGTTCTATGACTATGGCAGTCAGGTAGATGAGACAGGTTGCCCATGAGTAACGAACACAGCGATCTTGGCCAGATAGAGACTGCCAGTGCCATAACGGGTCAGCCTCATCTCTACACTCAGCAGGAAGTCCTGAGGATGGGTGAGAGTCTTCTGCAGGGATATCACACCCCCATAACCCTGTCTCTGAGCACTGAAGTAACCCTCTTCATTGCCAGCTACTATGGCGAGTTGGATGTTGTCCTCTGGGATGGAGTTAGAAGGGCCCATTCTGAAGATGTCAGCGGGTACCGGGAGGTTGGTGGGGAAAGTGAGGTTGTAGAAGGAGATTTTCAAGGGAAGAGAGAGGCACTCACGTGCCTGTCTGCAAGGTAAGAGCTCACAGCGGCTGAAGAAGCACCAGGCAGAAGAGTGGACGGAGCAGGACAAAGTAAAAGGGGTGTTACTGAGGGACAGAGAACACATTTCCACCAGCGCCCTTGCACTGTCTACTGGCACTAAAGAGGATATGTCTTTATACATTAAAAATAGACCGGATAAAATGTACATAATATATAACACTCACTTTTCTGCAATACGGCGAAAGTTTGGAGGACAATCAAAGGACAGGCAGCGGAATCCGCCCTGTATGTTGAAGCAGGTCTCCTTGGCATGGCATCGGTGTCCTCCAGTTGCACACTCATCAATGTCTGTAAACCAGCACAGAGATAGAGAAAGAGAGAGTGTGTGTGTGTGTGTGTGTGTGAGAGAGAGAAAGATAGAGAAAAAGAGTGTGTGTGTGTGTGTGTGTGTGTGTGTGAAAGAGAGAAAGAGCGAGAGAAATAGAGAGATGAAGAATAATATGCTTTGTCAATGTGTTATTTACTCTAAACTCTAATCTACTATTTGTCAAATCTATTTAAAATGTCATGTTTTAACAGATTACTATACCTTGACATTTTCGGCCATTTGGTGCCAAGGTGTAACCTGTGGCTGGGCATGAGCATTCAAAACTCCCCACGGTGTTTGAACACTGATAGGAACAGACCTTCCCTCCGGAGGTGAGGGCACACTCATCAACATCTAAGAAAACGTCAAACTGTTGTCAGTCATTTGTTTCTTGGCCTTTTCGCTAAGATCAAGTGTGACATTTTGTCCATTAAGAATAAAGCCAATGCATTGCAGATGATATCACAAGATATCTTCCTCTTACCCTCACATGTAACCCCATCGGAGTCACTCAGTTGGTAACCAAGGCGACAGTAGCACTGATAGGAGCCATAGACATTAGCGCATTCCTGGTTGCAGGGGTTGTCTTCGCACTCATTCAGATCTGTTCGAAAAATCTCAGTTATGAAGAGGTACACCTTAATGTATGCATATATGTGTTTTATGTGTACTTAGATATATGTTATCTAATTCCTTTACCATTACAGTTCCTGCCGTCACTTGCCAAGGTGAATCCTGAATTACAGATGCATTGGTAGGACCCTGGGGTGTTCTCACATTTGTGTGCACAAAGCTGTCCTGGATAGTGCCTGCACTCATTGATATCTGTGACCAACAGGAAAAGGTGAACACAAGAACCAAACAAGCTAATACAACTATTGACTATGTATTATTCCTGCACACGACTCTATGTGAACCGAGAATCAGCCCACCTTCGCATACTCTGTTGATGCTGTTGTATATAAAACCTGGTTGGCATTCGCAACGGAAAGTACCGAGGAGGTTCACACAGCCATGACCCTCACAGACGGGCAGTGAGCCCTTGCACTCATCAACATCTGAGGAAATGGGGAGAGATAATATATATTAAGACTACGCTCAGTGACCTGCCCCACACACAAACACACACACACACACACACACACATCTCTGTACAGCCGTACCGAAACAGCGAGAGCCATCTTCATTTAGGCGATATCCACGTGAGCAGGTCACTCTGTGCGTTTCACAGGTATAGGAGCCCAATGTGTTAACACACGTCTGGCCTGGCTGACAAGGGCTCTCCCTACTTACACACTCATTAATATCTGATTCAGAGCAAATGAGGGAGAGAACACACATACAAAGACAAAAACAGCAGGGGAGAGAGAAGGAAACATGGGATTAAAAGGTAACACAGACTCGTATGGTCTAAACTTAAACTGAACTATACACTGTTTCCAATCCTCACCAATGCAGTTTCCCACTGCATCCTGTAGGTAGCCCTCCTCACACTGTGAATGGGGCAGGCAGCTGAAGGAGCCCGCTTTATTCTCACACCCAAACTCAGCACCACAATTATGTGTCCCAGTCAAGCACTCATCAATGTCTGTGGAGGCAGAATAACAGATTTAGATAAGCACTCAAATACAAAAATGGATTTTCTTTAGAGGAAAAAAGGGCGTTGTTGTGAACCACAAGACAGTGACAGACTGAACCTTTGCACAGATTGGAGTCTGTCAGCTCATAGCCTGTGCCACAGCTGGCCTGTCTTTGACAGCGGAAAGACCCCTCTGTGTTGATACACGTCTCCCCCTGGTGGCAGGTTGGGGAGCCAACCAAACATTCATTGACATCTGAACACAGAAGAGAAGGAGATACACAGTTAGTGTTGAGAACATTATTTGGATGACTGGAAGCTTCTATGGGTGATTGCTGTTGGTCTTACAGTTCATCTGGCAACATACCATCACAACTGAATCCATCTGGTTTGAGTCTGTAACCTTCAAAGCATGTACAGACACCATGCCCAGTACATAGGTGAGCGCACTTTGACCCTATGAAAGCATACACATGGAGATATATATAGATCTTAATTTTCTGTTTAGACATACATTAACTTTATAACTTATTTGACCAATACACCAGTCAATACCTTGATCTATACGACAAGAAAATAACCATAGCCAAGCTGCAACAAGAGTACCTTCACATGTAGCTCTTCTGTGTTCATTCTCAGGGTCTCCTTCTCCAGTTATGATGTTAAAGAAGCCTATGGGGGACCTTAGTTGATGACTACTACACAGAACTCAAATCACATTTAATTTGTCTGTCTCGGAGTCTGCATCTGGCATATGTAACATGTTTATCCCATGCAAGATAAAAGATGTTTCACAACATACAATGTACCCAGGAATCTATGTTTTAACAGTGTTGCAACAGAGTTATAGTGACATCAAACCCAGAGTGCAATGAGTTGGGTAACAGATTTTACCTTCTTGGCTGGGGATATGGTCCAGTTCCACACTGCAGCAGTTTTTAGCTACCTGCTGGCAGTGCTGGTTCACAGAAATGCTCAGGTCACAGCTCTGGGCCTCCCGGATAGCCTCAATACCCAGCATGCAACAGTCACAGCATGTCTGCAGAGAGGAGTTACTCTGTTACTGAAAACAAGAGATGAGGAAGCCCACCACTTTGAGAACCAATCATCATCCACACGGATTCGCAAAAAATCGAATTATTTGTCAACATCAGCTAAACGTGGTTTGGAGCTAATAGAATATCCCCAGCAAAGTGAACTTACCCTGCTTAAGGTTGATACAGTATTGAGTGTCACTTTATATCAAACAAACCCAGCTTTGGCTACAGTTAAAAATAGATGTTCTCTGTTTATTGCCACTGGGGATGTGGTGAAGGCCTTGACAGGTGGAGCTCAGACTGAAGCTTCACAGATAATGAAACGTGATAGGATAAGGTTGGGGCTGTGTCATCAACCGTTTTCGAAAGGTTCTGTATTCAACTGTCTACATGTCAATGCAAAGGTTATGTTTTCAAAAGAGTCCAGTTTGTGCTTTAGGACCCGAAAACACTGCTGAGGGGTGGGCAAATGGCTCAAACGCAACAAAACTTCTTGTTTTTTGCTGTTGTGCCCCCTAATTTTTTGTGAGAATACAAACCTTGGCAATTCTTTTTGCCACATAGTTTCCGCTGAAGTAATACATCTCACAGGTTTCCTTTGCTGTAGCCTGGTTTATGCCTTTGCTGCAGAATAGGTCCTCCACGGCTGCTATGCAGCACTGGTCTTGGGCAATCCTGCGGGGGTGGAAGGGGAGGAACATGAGTGGTAACTAGGCCAAAAGAAGAGGCCTCAGGAGTGTGCAATAAGATATGTTAACAAGGAAAGCCATACTGAGGGAAGCCATGACAGAATTGACAGGATGGATTAAGAACCTCACTTAAGGGTCCTGTAAAAGGCAATCTCTCCCCTGCACATACATACAGCACATGCGTAAAGTGATCAACATTTTAGGAAAAAAATGTTTAGTGCCTTACTATAAGATCTTTTTAAGAAATCACAATGCTTCTTGAGCATACGTGGTTTCAGGAGGATCGAATGATATTGTTATTGTTTGCCCGCAAGGTATTTCCTGAATTTAACAACACTGCTCCTTCCATCACATAATTACAACATACAGTTGTCAAGCAGAGTCATTCCAAATACACTTCATTATGGTTGAATTGAACATAGGACATGCTAAATATATTAAACTTGTTGTGAAAAAAATCATTAATCTAAGACTAAACTTTAAAAATGTATTTGTGGACAAGATTATAATTCCTAATCCTTGGCCATTGCATTTCCTGACGCCTGACAGAAGTTTTTCAAGTAGCCTAGAGCTTGCTCAAAGTCATTAGTCTTTCTTTACCATGGTGTTTGCAACTTTAATGATGCACCAGTGTACATCCAGGTGTTACCTGCAGCTGCTGGAGCTGGATATTACAGGGAGAAGTGAGCAGTCTTCCCGGTCTTGAGCACGTTCCCTCCCATCCTTACAACACTCCTGAGCAGATGGCTGCAGAAATCCTATTGATTAAAACAGAAGAAAAACAAAAACACACTGTAATGTCAAATATTGTAATACTACTGTAAATACTGTAATTAGGTTTCACAATTTCACGTGAAACCAAAATTGACCTTTAACACGAAAATGTGTCTCTCTCTGTTATCCATAAAATCAGTGGACATCTAGACAGTGCTATTAGAAAAACAGTTTATCCTGTGTTCGTGAAGACCACAGTTACTTACCTTGTCCTGTTAGAGTGCAGCATAATGACATAAACACTATAATCCACAGATGCATCACTAACATAAATTGAGTTAAAGTCCGGTACGGTCAGCTTCTCAGTAACTTCTCAGTAGCCTAACAGTCCTCACTCAGTCGCCTGGCTTCCAACAAACTGGGTGTACGGCAGATGCGACTGAGCAGACGACGCTGGCTCTAATTATCACTCTTTGAGCGGATTGGTTATTGGGGGGGGGGGGTTTATTCTTCCTCTCTTTTCAACTCTAACATCGTCTACCAATGGCGAACATCTATAACGTTGCTTTCTTCAAAACATAGTGTGGTTTCCCCTCAAAACCACTCTCTAACCCCGATAAGAAAATAAATGATTAAAATGTTCTCGTGGACTAATTGAAATCTTTTGAAAGACGTTCACTGCACTCAGTCTATGTTACTCAAATGTGATTACGTTAAAATTGAACAGTACCCCATTAACCTCAAAGCAAAGGTTCAACACTTGGACTCCCTCAAAAGGCCACATGCGTATAAATAATTCATCTGGTGATAGGTGTTGGATTAATGTTATTAGCAATGAAGCCCCCACAAAGAATATAATTACTTTTGAACAACCAGACAGATGTTGAGAAAGTGAAGAGGTGCTGTTGCAACCTATAGATATAAGCGGAGTCAAACTATGCTAATTTGCCATCTTGTGCTTTTACACTAAAGACTATGCTGTTTGTAGCTGCAGATCAGTCAAATAACTACAGTATTTTTTAGGTTTCCTCCCTCAGGAGGTAACCTATTGTTATTGTAGGTATTATTATTATGTTTCCGCAAGTCAATGGCAGCCCTAGAATATGGTAACTTTTTGTGAAATTTGGCACACTCATTAAGGACAGTCCCTTCTTCATTCACACCAAGTTTCATGGCTCTCATGACACCACTCTTGGTGTGAATAAAGAAGGGACTGTCCTTAATGAGTGTGCCAAATTTCACAGCCTTCTAGCACAGTATTGCATTTGAAATGTTATATCCCATTGGTAAGTCTGCAGCATGAATCTAATGAGAGACATGAAACTGGGTGTGAATAAAGAAGGGACTGTCCTTAATGAGTGTGCCGAATTTCACAGCCTTCTAACACAGTATTGCATTTGAAATGTAATATCCCATTGGTAAGTCTGCAGCATGGATTTTCTATACATTGACAAATTATCACAAAATCACATTTTTCCCTGGTTCGCAATGTTTGGAGGAGGAAACCGCCATCGCTGCTTGCAGCTATATTTGGTTTTGTTTCATGTAAAATTCTACGGTTATTTTAACGTAACACTAGGCTTCAAACATCAATATGGCAATGACAAAATTAAGACATGAACATTAGGCTACAGTCCTTAGCAACTTCTCTCTACACAGCTTCAGAGGATACTTGAGGGCATAAGACATAATTTCTTAGAATACTAATTAGCATAAAACTTGTCATTTTATAAGAATGTTTCCTCAATCTAAATCCAAAAGTTTCCTAATCAAGTATTAACCATCCTTTAAATGGGCCAGGGATATCAAAATGTTTTATTTAATGTTAAGATTATAGTTACATACACAAAGTCTGGAGAAATTATACTTATTTCCGTCCTTTATAGAAGTCTTCTGTCCTCTGCCAGATGCCAACTCACACCAGGACAGTGACCCACAGCATCAAAGTTTCCTGCAGTATGCATATTTGCCTGCATACAAGTTCACTTTAATCCTACTTCAGTACAAGTGTAGTGAAAACCGGTAGCACTACACTCCAAATGAATGTGCGGTTTGGATGCCGGCTATCACTGTAATTACATGTCAACCACATTACCTTGATGAAGTATGGTACTGACCAGATTCAAGACCAAAATTAAGTTCATAATGGTCACAGCCAGTCCACATCCAAGTCCAAAAGGTCCACAATAGTTAGGATCAATAAGATAAAAAATGGTCCATTCCACCATACATGCACATATCTTGACTATAGTTCTGGGAGCAACACAGTCCAAATGAATTGACCAGGATTTGCACAGTATCTTCAAGGAGCAATATGGACAACTTGAACCATCTAAAATAGTGAAAATAAGAAGGAAAAGAAAAAAAAAACATTTATGTACTCCCCTTCTGTACTTGAAAAATCTAAATTCCTTGGTTGACAACACGGCCCATGTCAAAGGTGACTATGGTCATAACTCATATTAATCACATGATCTCAGCTTGAAAGCAAAACATTTCTAAGTAGGTCGGGCTTCAATCAGCTGAATAAAGGAAATGCATTATTCTTTTTACATTAAGCACCCATCATGATCATCTAAAATGAACCAATGCAGAGATAAATAATAAATAATACATAAATGTAGTTTGTGAAGGGTAACATCAAACAACAATGTACATATGTGAATGTCTGTAGTTCATTGAGTTTGATAAGGGAAGGCCCACACTTGGTTTGATGTCATCGATGCAATTTTAAATGACCCTGTTTCGTGTTCTTTACTACAGTAAAGACATAATATGTTCAATGGAAATAAAACATGCAAAAAGGAGATTTTTTTGCTGTGACAACACCCTGTGCAATGTGTTTGCTTTTCAAATACATTTTGTACCTACATTCTTATTCCAGGGATATTAAACTTAAACTAGCAAACTCAGCTAATCTTTCAGGAAGACTCCTTGCTTCAGCAAGGATTTCTAACAGTTTCACATATAAAGAAGTCAGATTTACAATTCCTCATGTCATCCCTCTGAATCGCTCATCTCTTCGTCCTCTTTGGGCGAGTCTTCTTGGACATCAGCCTCCATGGGTGATTCTTCTTGGACATCAGCATCCTTGGATGAGTCTTCTTGGACATCAGCCTCCTTGGGTGAGTCTTCTTGGACATCAGCCTCCTTGGGTGAGTCTTCTTGGACAACAGCATCCTTGGGCGAGTCTTCCTGGACCTCAGCATCCATTGGTGATTCTTCTTGGACATCAGCATCCTTGGGTGAGTCTTCCTGGACCTCAGCATCCTTGGGTGAGTCTTCCTGGACCTCAGCATCCTTGGGTGAGTCTTCCTGGACCTCAGCATCCTTGGCCGAGTCTTCTTCGACCTCAGCTTCCTTGGATGAGTCTTCCTGGACCTCAGCATCCATGGGTGATTCTTCTTGGACATCAGCATCCTTGGATGAGTCTTCTTGGACAACAGCATCCTTGGGTGAGTCTTCTTGGACATCAGCATCCTTGGGTGAGTCTTCTTGGACATCAGCATCCTTGGCCGAGTCTTCTTGGACCTCAGCATCCTTGGGCGAGTCTTCTTGGACCTCTGCATCCTTGGGCGAGTCTTCCCGGACCTCAGCATCCTGAGGCTCATCCTGACAGACTTCTGTGGGCGGTTCGGACACCACGTCACTAGGCAGGCTAGGTGGTGATGGACTCTTTGGAGATGGACTCTCAACAGTCTCAGCTTCAACAGGAGCTCCATGTTCTCCACAGACATCTGAGGGCATTTCTTCCTCTGGGACCGAAGAGGCAGCACCTTCTTCCTTCACCTCAGGAAAAGGCTGCTCAGGATACAGGCCCTTCAGCTGCTCCTCAAAGAAGTTCCCCAGGTTGACGCCGACACTAGCCATCTCATTGTCCTCCTGCCAGGACAAACACAACGGTCATTAGCAATGGCACTGGCTACAGCTTGTCGTACGCACAAGCTAGAGCAGAATATATATTTTTTCGGTTCAAAATGATTCTGTGGCAAAAGACAAAAGGAAAATCATACCTTGTGAAACTTGGCACAGTTTTTAAAGATCAGTCTAATGTCTGCGACAAAGTCATCAGGCTTCTTGTAGGATGGGTTCTGCTTTACGTCAAGCTTGGTCCTCACAACGGAGAGGTCCATGGGAGTTTTTATGATCTCATTATATTCAGGCATTGTCTTGAAATGAAAGAGAGAAAACATTGTCAATGAAGAGAATGCATCGTCATGGATATTTGACTGAGAGTGGCGAGTTCTATATCTTACCGACGGTGAGGCTGGGTCTTGGAAGTCAGTGCTGAGCTCATTGCAATAGAGGCGAAGTAATAATCTTTCACACTTCTGTTTATCAGGAACAAAATTGATCATACACAAAGAGTCACACAAATCGTATTTGAAAAAAGTCAGTTCTGAGGTGACATTTTAAAAGAGTCATACGTACCCTTTTATCTACAGGAGTTAGTCCTTCAGAATCTGGCTCCACTTTTACGGTTTTCTGACTTTCTCCGGTGTCATACACCATTTCAGGTGCGGTCAGGTCTCGGCAAAATGAACAAAACCATTCACCACTGCAACATACCAACATACTGAGTGAGAAGGACTTGTGGTGAAATCTCTTGAGGCTAATCTTAAAACAAAACAAAACTACAAAAAAACTTTAAAAACATACGGATGTTCAGGGTACCTCGGAGAAGACTTGAGGGCAGGAATATGGCAGCTGAGATGGAAGACCTTTGGACACTTGTCACAACAGAGCAGTTCTCCTCCATTCTGACACACAGCACACCAGTCCTCGTTGGGGTCCTCGTCAGGCTCTTCGGTTCTCTCGTCAGGCTTCTCCGTCGGCTGCTCTGTCTGCTGCTCTTCGCCTGGGGGAGACTCCTGACGAGGTGTCTGTGACTGGACACCAGTGCTGTCTGGCAAACTAGCTTTCACACTGGACTGTACCTGAAACAGAAATCTATACATTAGACAGGAGCAAACACAAACACCCATATTTGATGTCCCCCAAAGCAAGCAAGAAACTCACACTTTGTGACAATTTATTCAATATAAATTTGAGTTTAGTCGATTACTTCTCTGTTGTCACAATGGTTATTGGCATTGTATTTTATATCATTGGAAAGCCTCATTAGTTACCTTTACAATGATGTCCAACTTGTAAGGATCATGCATTTGTGGGATGAGCAGCATAGCTGAGTATGTTGGTAGCCAAGTCAAATTTGCTAAAATTCTCTATTCTCCTGTTGGTATTCACTATAGTTTTGAGTTGTTTGGTGGATTGGATGATTGAACTCTCAATCAGTAACAAGGAACAAACAAGACATATTGGCAATTTTTTCACTTTATTCATTTAAATACAACGTCAGGGAGAGAATGGAATGGCCTGCCATGAGTCCAGACCTCAACCCGTTTGAACGCTTGTGGAATCAGCTTGGGCATGCTGTACGTGTTAGAGTGACCAACACAGCCCCACTGGCTGACCTGCACCGACTCCTGGTTGAGGAATGGAATGCCATCCCACCGCAACGTGTGACCAGGTTGGTGACCAGCATGAGGAGGAGTTGCCAGGCTGTTGTGGCTGCGTATGGATCTCCCACCCGCTACTGAGGCTCCTGACGGTGTATTAAATGAATAAAGTGTAAAATTGCCAATATGTCTTGTTATTTACTTAATGATCGAGAGTTCATTCATCCAATCCACCAAACAACTCAAAACTAGAATCAATATGAACAGGAGAATATACTGTTTCGCATTGGCAGATCATTTTGTCAAATTTTACTTGGGCGATACCCACATAATCAGCTGTGCTGCTCATCCCACAAATGCATGATCCTTACAAGTTGGACATCATTGAAAATGTAAACAGGCTTTACAATGGTATAAAATACAATGCCAATTAGCATTGTAACAACAGAGAAATAATCGACCAAACATATTAGAGAGATTTTCAGGAAGGATATGCCGGGCACTTTCCAGGCCTTGTATGACTGATATGAATTTGGGAAATATAGGCCAACATCCGAATCGATCGGATTGAATGGAAGGGAACTTTCCCATGCACCAATTTCATATGTTTGGAAAGTAATACTTTACCAAAAAAAAAAACATTTGTCTGAGTGACAAATGAAGAGCTCTATAAAAATGAAATACTGTACTTACAAAGCGAACCTCATCATCATCCTCAGGCTCATCCTTGATAACAATGATGGGCCCAGGGGATGCCCTTCGTCTTCTCTTAGCTGAGGAGGCGGAGGGTCCGTTCTGTTGGGGCTCGGATCGTTTCCAAGAAACAGTCCTTTACAACAATAAAAAAAGCGTTAATGTCCCATACCTGTTAGAAGCATTTGGAGAGATAATACTGCATGCTGTGAAAAAGACCTGCACGAAAGTGGCAGTGCACCTACCCTGTCTTTCCGTCAGAGGAGCTTGCAGTTAACATGGGGGAGCTCTGATGAGATTGTGCTGTAACAGAGAAGGATTTCAAAGCAAGATCCACAGAACAAATTATACTCAATAACTCAATGTTTAAGACTACATCACTGCTATAATACAAAAGTAAGGAATTCAAGAGCGGATATTACCATTCCTATCAGTAGCGTTGGATGGGGCCGTATGGGGGAAACCAGGTCTTTGCATGGACAAGGACATGGGCCCAGGAGGCTCAGGTCTTCTGTTTAAGTGTACAAGGTCCATGACATTTCTCTGCAAAAGAAACCAACAATATGATTCAGCATTCATACATTCAAATATGTATTCATAATATTACCAGAGTACAGGTTAAAAGGTACAGTTCACAGTGGCCAGAGTATTGATATTTGAGCTCAGCAGCCAATCGAATGACACTCCTCCCTTCCGTGCTCCTGACACATGTTGAAAGGTTGGAATTGTTTATGGCTCTGTCTGAGACACTATGGTTGTTTTCTATGGCCAGGACAGTATATGAGCAGGTTTTATGGCTCTGTCTGAGACACTATGGTTGTTTTCTATGGCCAGGACAGTATATGAGCAGGTTTTATGGCTCTGTCTGAGACACTATGGTTGTTTTCTATGGCCAGGACAGTATATGAGCAGGTTTTATGGCTCTGTCTGAGACACTATGGTTGTTTTCTATGGCCAGGACAGTATATGAGCAGGTTTTATGGCTCTGTCTGAGACACTATGGTTGTTTTCTATGGCCAGGACAGTATATGAGCAGGTTTTATGGCTCTGTCTGAGACACTATGGTTGTTTTCTATGGCCAGGACAGTATATGAGCAGGTTTTATGGCTCTGTCTGAGACACTATGGTTGTTTTCTATGGCCAGGACAGTATATGAGCAGGTTTTATGGCTCTGTCTGAGACACTATGGTTGTTTTCTATGGCCAGGACAGTATATGAGCAGATTTTATGGCTCTGTCTGAGACACTATGGTTGTTTTCTATGGCCAGGACAGTATATGAGCAGGTTTTATGGCTCTGTCTGAGACACTATGGTTGTTTTCTATGGCCAGTACAGTATATGAGCAGGTTTTATGGCTAAGTCTGAGACACTATGGTTGTTTTCTATGGCCAGTACAGTATATGAGCAGTTTTTTTTTGGGTGCGCACACAGTGCACGGACAGCTTGAGGACCATGAGGAAGAATTAGCCAAATCTGACGAAACAATGTGTGCTGCATTAGAAATCACAGACTGCACCCTAAAGTTAATTCATTCCTTCATACATTCCATTCACTAACTAGATAAAAACACCACTCACCTGATGGAGTGAGGGTTGAGTGGTAAGGTGTCCTCCACCAGAAGGAGGTGCATTTTGGGCATATCGAGACGCACCCTGCAGCACATCCATTGGTTTGGGTGGGAAGTTGGAGGAGCTGGGGGAGCTGATCATTCCTCTCAGAGTCTGAAGGAGAGACCATTGGACACAGGTGAGTCAGGCAGCAATGGATAACAAACTGGGAATATCTTTTCCCCCCTAACACAGAAAGCAAACAAAAAACACATACTTGAGGGGGAAATCCTGTGTTCTGCAGCATGGTTGTAGGACTGCGGGTGTTTGGTTGAGGAGCAGCATACCGTCGGCCCTGCTGAGCCATGTTAGGAGGAACTTGAGAAGGAGACCCCCCCTGCATGGGCCTGGGTGGGGGGACTCCTGGCAGGCGCATGTTGTGGTACCAGGACCAATGGTTTGGTGGCGGGTGGCGGCTGGGATGCTGGGCCAGCTTCTCCACCTGCATCTGGAGCTGTGCCAGTGTACTCTGACGTTGTTGAGCTGCTCCACCAGGAAAGACTCCAGAGGGTCCTTCAGGTCTTGGACCTGGATGGTTGGGGTGGCTGGGATGGCTGGGATGGCCGGGATGGTTGGGGTGGCTGGGATGATTAGGGAACATCTGCATCCCACCTGGTTGATGTCCTGGAATTTTCTCCATGACCAGAGAGCCTGGAAACACAAATAGGTAAATGAGTGTGTCCAACTGTGTCCTGTACATAGAAAAACTGGTTTTGATCACTGATTCTTTACCTAGATCAACATTTGAGGCCCAGAAGCTTGACCGACACTGGAACCGCACTGTGCTCTGGGGAACATATGAGGCACTGCACTTCGCCCGCATGAGGTACTGGATTTGACATAGAATCTACAAAGAGCGAACCATTACAAAATAAAACAAGATTATTCATTGACCGGGGAGAGCAGAGAAACAATAGAAACAAGGGGAAGATGAAAATGCTGCCTTCATACCAGTCTCTTGCAATAGAGGAGAGCAGTGCCACTGTTGATGGCGGTTGCCCACTTGGTGAAGGAGATCACATGATCCAGGTGCTTTGAGAGGGAAGAGACATCCTCCTGCTGTTTCTTGAGTGCAGACTCGTGGTCCTTGGTGAGAGCCTAGATCATCAAACGATCATATACTGTATTTAGTGCCTTCTTCATGAATGAATTTTGTAAATATTTCACACCACATCAACAATAGATCTTACCTCAAGTTGATTTACCAGTATTTTCCCTTTTCTATTAATCTCCATAATCAGATTGCAAATGGACTTCTTGATCTCAGTGGTGACAGCCTTTCGGTTCTCATCCACCTGATGGAGACTACAAACAGAGGATTACAATGCATCCTTGTCAGAGAATCCTTGAAAATTCTTGGCCATTATTATGGTTTGAAAACAGATTTTCTGATACTCACCCATTATTGATTGCGCTGGACACTTCTTCGATGGCTTTTCTCTTATCCTGAAGCTGACGAGTCATGTTCTCCAAGTGCTCCCGGTGATTTCTATAAGCATCGTCTAGAAACTGGTAACTGCACAAAAAAAAGTTAGAACAAATACTTGCAAAAGTTTGTGACAATGATGGAAATACTTTCCAAATTTTTAAGCAACAATAAGGTAACTACTTGTGATCCTTGTGTTTGGATAACTGACAGTCCCGGCACGTCAGACGATCGCATGTTTCACAGAAAAGTTTCAAAGGCTCCTGTTTGTGGACATCACAGAAAACAGGCTTCTGGGTGGACACTCCCACTCCTTCTGTACAACATATTCAAGAACAATTTTTACCTGAACAAGCTGGATGAAAAGTCAAGGCATACCAAACAACAGTTATTTCAATCTTACTAAAAATGTGTCTGATTAATGAGAATTAGTATGGGTGTCTGATTAAGCTGCAACAATACCTGGTGACATTTCTTCTTTTTGTCGAATGGTGTGGTCTCGGGTAAACTTCACCCGCTGATGAGCTTCAATGCAAGTGACACAGAGAAACTCCACACATTCCACACAATAGCCCGTGGCCTCTGTGTTGTCCTCGCAACTCATACACAACTGCAAACAAACAAAAATAACAGAAAATTAGGTGGTAGTTTAAAACCACATCCTTCCATTCTTAATGATGTGAAACCATTGACCATTTTATTTATTTGTGACCCCTGAGTTCAAAAAGGTGCAGCCGTCTGCACATAACTTAAATGAGCAATGCTACCCACCTGACTCGTCTTCTCCACTGTGCTGCTTGGCACTTCCATTGAGTCTTTCACAAAGAAGTTCTCTAAAACTTCTACTTCCATGCATTCCTGATGGCAAACTGGACAACGGATCACGTTGACTAAAATCAAAGAAAAGAGGAGAGGAGACAGAGAGGAGAAACGTTACAAACAGCAGCTGTTCAAAAAGGGGATCAATTGAAGCTCTTCGTGAAACATTTGAACATTATATTGAAGAGATTACATACTGCTTTCAATCTATTTGTGATATTGCAGAGATCACCGTAGTACATGCACACAAAACGCCAACACGTTAGTCAGTTTGTCTATTTGACAAGGTTACAGTCCAGGCGTTTTGGTTACCACCCAGATGTGCATACTGTTTTGTGTCTACTTACGTTACAAGTCAAAACAATACCTTAAGCGCATGGGTATCGATATCAGCGTACCGAATGTGGTACTTACGAGGTTTTGATGGATCTTCCTGAAGTTGATGGTTGGCCATCATTTGGCTCGTATACAAGAAGTTCCTTGACGGCGGTGGCAAGCATTTCTTACAGAAAGAGTGGAGACAGGGTAGCAGCTTGGGCTCTCTGCTATGAAAATTCAACTTGCAAATGGGACAACAGTCCATTAAACTGTGGGTACTTTGAGCCTTTTCGCTTTCCTCTTGAACTGGCATGCTTTCGGCTTCATTTTCGACAATAATAACAATATCATCAGGCTCCACTTTTTCTGCACTCTCGTCCATGACTATGACAAAGTAACGGTATCTAGCGATATCTCAGGTTGATGCTGTTGTTGGAACGCTAAAGGGGAAATCAGATCGGATTTCGTAGGAGTGACCTCTCCAGAGAGCTTCTATTTTGTTGCCATCACACTTGGGTTTCCCTAAATGCTAGAACGGCAGGGGACAAAAACTACGGGCATAAACAATATATGGCAACGTAATCTCCGCCGATAACCTGAATAGTTTACACGGCAGTGGTACTACTACTGACATTAAGCCACAACGCACCAACAGCTAACATAAGCAGCTAGCACTAGCCAGCAAGCTAGCTATCAAGACACAGAACGAGTATTAGAAAACCATAACCTATTTTATTGTGCGGAGCATAAACCACAAAACACAGCGCGACAAACGCGACATTGTAAATATGATTGTCCGCACAACACAAAGTATCTTAATAACTGCTTGCTAGGCCTCCTGATGACTTCACGGTCCCCTCAATACAACGTTGCATACAACACATAATGGGCCTTTTACCCACTTCTCCCAGCAGAGAAAGATAACTAGCTACAGGAGGCGATGGAGACCAATCTTACTAGCCAGCAACGTAGAAAAAAAAGGCGATTTTTAAAAGTGCATCAAAAATACTTTTACACTTTGACATTAGGATAGCCTTTAAAGTTCCATATTTTTGGGGGTTGTGAAAATGGAGATCTCTTTACACAGTGATAGTTGGTCCATTGTTCCTGTGGTTATATGCATTTGGGCCAAACACACAACAAATCCATAATCAACGCTGAAAAAGAGCACAAAGTGTGTACATTGCAGAAGTACTTGAAACATACATCCAAATCTACTTGGGCTACTGCACCTTCAAATCAATTGATTAATAAAGAGACACGATGGTTTATTAAAAAAACTTCACCATCCGTCTAAACAAAAAAGCCAACAACAACTGTTTAACCCATAGACGCAAGAATGGAAGAATGTGTTGTTTTAGTAATCTGGCAAGCGCAGTGACTCCCCTGGGACGGTTATCATTTTCGGTTATTAATTCTGCCTTTCTTTGTTTAAACACAATTTCCAGAAGTGACATGCACACCCAACTAACATCTTAAATTGATGAAGATATTTCATTTAACGCAGTCTGTTTTAGGAAGTATTACCTTTGACCTCACTGAGAACGCGTCACTTCTCAATATCAATGCGCTGTTTCATAAATTACTTAGCTGGGAAAAGCAAAGACAGCAATTTCCAGAAAGAAACGTCGCGGTATACGTTAAATATAAATAAATATATCTGTGTAAATCCTCAAGCCACTTTTCACAAAGTTTTTTAGTAACAACCTGGTGTGTACTCATGACGGAAGAGAAGTGCATTGTTATTTCAATGGCTGTGATTCGGTCACAACCATAGAGATGGGAAGTACTTGTGACTAGCATGTTTATTTATCCGCGGTTCAACTAGTTCAGTGTACTGATGCGACGTGGGACATGTATCTACGTTTTTGGATTATCGGGTGCATGAGGTACCTCGACTGGATAGACCGAGCTAGTCACCTTCAATCAGCTGGATATCGTTTGTCATCAAACGCTAGCCAGCTATCTTCAGCTATAGCTACTGGACTGTCTTCGAAGTGAGCACAGGCAGTTAGCCAGATTTGGCTAACGTTAAACGAAGGACACGAAGCGGATGTTAAGGACGAAGCAGATCGCTTAAGAAACACGATAGCTTGTCCTGGACTAATTTGTTAATTGACTTTAATTGCAGATTTACATCGACGTGTCTAGTTTTTGCACTGGAAAATGTTTTGGCTGCAAGGCAGCTAACATCGGCTAGCAAACGTAAACACTTGTTAGCGTTGCATAGCTAGCCTACCTACGAACTTTTCAATGAATGGACAGTCTGGATGCTTGGCCAAGGCAGCATAATGTTCTTGGTCCCAAGCTAAATGTCGGAAGATGATGTTCATAAGCAGACACCACTGACTAGGCATCAGCGAGAGCGAATCATTCCATGCGATTTTCTTTCCATGCAATGAACAGAAATGGTTGAATAACGTTGAGGAACATATATCGCAAGCTTACTTGCATTCTGGGGCCAATAACAGTAACGCAATGTTACCCGACGGGGTTGCTAGCTAGCTGACAACAGCTAACCTGGCATCAAAGAACGGCTGGATCTAATGGAAAGTCCGTCAACAACAACTTGAGAGCGATTCATCCCAAACACCCAATGGCTTTAACAGTATTTTCAAGGCATTGAACATGAAATGCTTCGCAATTTTAATGCACCTAAAGGACATGATAACAGTCTTAGTCTTGCCCTGTGCCTCAGGTAACGTTAGCGAACTCAGCTCAACCTAGTGCGCAGGGGAGTGGTTGTGTGGACTGTTCGGCCGCAGTTTCCTTGTGATGGAAAAGGGCCCTACAAAATAATTTTAAAGAACGTTTTTTGTTATTGGTCATCTGTTTCGGGCAAATGTCAGACTTGCGAACCATATTTAATATTAATGTAGGTTTCACAAACATGGCGAGAACTGCAGTGGTTTCTCGCCATATGACTGTTGGACTGAAGACCTAATCATGGAATTCTGCGGAAATAAAACAACTCTTGAAGTTCATTTTTAAAACTAATCATGAGCAAAAAGGTGGAATTGTTTTATTAGGTTTAGCCATAAACTAGTGCAACAGCAGTGACTTTTATTGTAGTTGATGTTAAATTGTCCAGATCCCATCAACCTTCTACATCATGTCCATGTACGCCGAATTTGTACCTCCACCGGAATGCCCAGTTTTTGAGCCGAGTTGGGAAGATTTTTCAGATCCTTTAGGATTCATTAATAAGATTCGCCCCATCGCTGAGAAGACTGGGATTTGCAAAATTCGACCTCCAGTGGTAAGATTTTCATAACTATTCAGAGTGTTGACAAAAGCCTATCTTTCGTTAAGCGGAAAGAGTTATAGTATATAGAATCTTCATTTTGTTAATATTTTCATAGGTTATTGTCAATTTGGCCGTGACGAATAGCTAACCCCTATCCCAAATGAATATAAAACATTTCAGAGGTCGAAGAGGATGTTTACCTTCTTCGCGTAGGCTATGTTTATGGCGAACCCGACGTCCTGTGAAAGTGCGGCCTAACATTCCTAGATTCTACCTGAATGAACAACATCTACCTTTTTTGTTTTTACCTTTGTTCCATACGCACAAGCATTTCTATAGTCAAAATCGTGAACTCATCGCAGCTCTGTATGAACGCTTAAGTTCAGGCTATTTTATTGTCCCGATAACAAGGCCTTAACCTGCTTCCAGACATAGGCTACCTTATCGTATTTGAGTTTACCAATGTATAACAATATATGGCGTGTACATGATTTTGCTTGTTTAAATGTCCTCCTTCATCGAATTTATAAAACAAACATAATTATGCTTTGGCATGACATACTTGAAGTATCCAGTAATTAAAATAGCTCCTTACTTCCTGTGTGCATTGTGAAATGTGTGAGCAGGTCTGGTGAAGATTTAGCTTAGTTTTCTATTAGGCATGTGTCAAGCGCTCTTTCTGATGCTTTCTCTGCCTACTTCATGTGTTTCATGAAAGAAGTCGTTTTATTTAGTTGAAGCTATATTTGTGTGAGACGAATATTCTCTTCCACATATTGAAAGAACATAAATAGGCGCGCCTTTTAAGATTGGCCTGCAAATGAGTTAATCATCTTATTGACATGAGCCAAAATGAAGTGATTTATGTGTATGGTTTCTCCAGGATTGGCAGCCTCCTTTTGCCTGCGATGTGAGAAATTTCCGCTTTACCCCTCGTGTCCAGAGGCTAAATGAACTTGAGGTAATGGAATGATGACCCTAGTGAATGGTAGATGTTTCTCTGTAGTTTTATATACAGTTTCTAGGTGTCTCTACAGTTCATGAGCACTTGTTAATGGGGGGCCTAAATTCAAATCACATAAATGTTTTTAATGTTTGGATCATCTTCATCCTGATGCAAACATGATCATTCCTCCTTTGCTCTGTAGGCACTCACCAGGGTCAAATTGAATTTCTTGGATCAAATTGCAAAGTTTTGGGAGCTACAGGGTTGCAGACTGCGGTTCCCTCACGTTGAGAAGAAGATCCTGGACTTGTACTTGCTTAGCAAGGTTAGAAAATATAACCAATCATTTCAGAGGCCTTTATGGCCTAATCTTACCATCAAACTAGAGCAGCGAAATGTTATGGTGGTGTCATTCCAAGGCTGTTATCTGGATTGATTAGGTGCACATGCTAAGGTACAATAATAATTTTGATGATTCAGACAAAATGCATAGAATGCAGCCACAGAATTTCTGGCCAATTTTAATATTACTTGTGCTAGTCTGGAATTTCTGTTTTTAACATGGTAAGTTTGAAATCTTGCTTGTGAATGTGATTTGCATGAGATTTTTCCTGAAAAGTGTGCTGAAAATGGCACTCAAAATATACCAACGAAATGTCTTCTGTAAGTCGGTATATTTGTAATCAGTCTTTCAGTCTTAATTTCTATTTACAATAACACATTTTTAGTTTATAATGATCGTAACGTTATAAAGCAACTCTTGTTGCTTATACTAACATGTTGCATACTTAAAATGCGTACAATAAGGTGTGTGTGTGTGTGTGTGTGTGTGTGTGTTTTGCTCATGCAGATAGTCTCAGCAGAAGGTGGTTTTGACATGGTGTGTAAGGAGAAGCGTTGGTCTAAGGTGGCCAGTCGAATGGGGTTTCCCTCAGGGAAGGGCACAGGCTCCCTGCTCCGCTCCCACTTTGAGAAGATCCTCTATCCCTATGAGCTCTTCCAGTCTGGAGCCTCACTCACTGTAAGTACTGCACACCAAGTAGATGGAGCTAAGTAGTCCCCAGCAGAAAACCATTGGATGATGCTCCCCCTCCTTGGGGCAGATTTCGATAAGAGAGTAAATCACACCATGATATATTTTAAGGCTCAAATTGCAACTCACCAGCCTTCTACTTGCCTGCTCCAGGTTAAGTATTTTGCAAATATATATGGCCATTAATGTGAGCACGAACTTCCGTCAGACGAAAGATAGTCAGTGTTTCCGAGTGTTTCCTGCCATACAACTTTTTTCAAACAAGGTTACCATATTCACAACATTGGCTTCCATTCCCACACAACACCAATAGCATAATAGCAACAAGTAAATTACTTTCAATGTGAGTGGGAATTTGTTTTCTGTGTGAAGAGCCATCTTTAATGGGAGATTAACTGTAAACCTTGCACTGTGGACTCGTCCAGGGTATTCACAGACTGTATGAGGAGGGGGAGGATACGGAGGACCAGGATGAAGGCATCGAGGGTGGAGTTGATGAGGAAGATGAAGAGGAGGAGGAACGGGAGAAGGAGTGTAGGGATCGAGACGGCCTGTGTGACCGGACACAGAACAAGGACCAGCCTGCATCAGAGAGGCGCTCTCGTCGGCTCAAATCAGAGGTGGGTACAAGGATGACGGGAACATAATATGGAGAGCACATTTAGAAATACAGAACTCAGGCCATCAACCTCTTATAATCATTTTTAAACGGTGCCATATTTCACACGCCTTTCTTTGCAATAGAAGCGATTCATTCTTAAGGTTTTCAGCAGACACATGGCACCATGGCAGTGACCTAGACCTTGTGCTGCTCTATCTGTGATCACCCTGGTCGTCATAGCGGCACATGATTGGAGTAATAGCATTATCCTTTTCGGTTGTGTAATACTCGGCTTATTCTGTCGTGCAAGGTCCCCTGTAGACTTGTAGACCTGTAGGCCTAACTCCATCTGAGGTGCTATGTGCTCATGCAGCACAAGGTTTGCTCAATCCAAAGAGCTTCACTTGAGTAATACCTTTTGATTTCCCCCCACTGTGAGGGAGGCATTATAGGTTGTTTTACTGCCCCACGTGTCTTAGATTCCCAGCTTTATTGTGGAGACCACAGGGGAACTGATGCTTTTCATTCCCGCAAGATCCTGCTGCAAAACTGGATATTTTTGTTAAGGCATTGCCTTGTGGTTTTCATTCTGTACTTTTTCTTATTAACAGCGAGAAAACAAGGAGCCCAAAAGCCTGCAGATCTTTGGCACCAGTCCCAAGATGGGGGGGTTAGAGATTGTTTTGGCTGGTGAGACTTTTTCTCTTTCATACACAAGCACTCTCTGTTCGTCCTGATTATTGGGAACTGGGAAACGGCCCGTATGGTAACACACTTACGAATGTGTTTTCCCTGAAATGAAGGAGGTAGATGAAGTTATGTTCATGTGTGTTTTCCCTGAGATGAAAGAGGTAAATTAAGTGATGTTCATGTGTGTTCTCAATTAAATGAAAGAGGTAGATGAAGTAATCTTCATGTGTGTTTTCCCTGAAATGAAAGCGGTAGTTGAAGTAATCTTAATGTGTGTGTTCTCCAAAGATGACGCTTTCCTCAAGAAGCAACGGCATCTTAAGGCCCAGGCCTTTGCCATTAAAATGCGTCCACGCAAGGAAACGCTGGAGGTGAACTTTGTAAGTACCACTAGTATGATCCTGACATTGAGGTGATCTTTGTAAGTACCACTAGTATGATTCTGACATTGACGTATAGAGAATATAGATATGGAAGATGATGTATTTGTAAATCTGTGGAAGAGAAGCAACATTAGTCAACAGCCTCTTTGCGGAGTTTGTCTAGCTTGTAGCTTATTAAGCCTAACCACCTACCCTGTACTTTGTGACCTATACCCTCCCCGCCTTGCTCAATATTATATTTAACTTGCACAACATGCATAGCCAAGGGAAGGCATTTTCAACATACTCATTAAACATTCATTACCTTTGCGTTCAAGGCTAAATGTGGTCATAGCAACCAAGGCTACTAATGGGAGAGAAAGTGAGGCTGTCATAACACCAATGCAGTAATTTGTTTTGGAATTGTAATTATCTTACCTTTGGGGTGATTTTCTTGGGTAGGCCACTGACATGATTGTACTCTTTGACTGTCTCTTGCAGATTGATCTGTACTTGTGTCTGGTGTGTGGGCGTGGGGATGAGGAGGACCGCCTGCTCCTGTGTGATGGCTGTGATGACAGCTACCACACCTTCTGTCTGATCCCACCCCTGCAGGACGTGCCAAAGGGAGACTGGCGCTGCCCTAAGTGTGTGGCAGAGGTATGCTGTGTCCGTATACATACAACAGACAACTCTACTGTGTTGTCTCACAGTGACCCAATGCCATAGATCGACACTTTTCTGATTTAAGAACCCTACGGATTTTGACTCTTTCCAGGAATGCAGTAAACCGAGGGAGGCCTTTGGTTTTGAGCAGGCTGTACGGGGGTACACCTTGCAAAGCTTTGGAGAAATGGCAGACCACTTCAAGTCTGACTACTTCAATATGCCTGTGCATGTGAGTGCACACATCTTCTGAGAAGCCTCATATGGGAAGCCTAGGTCAATAACATGTCATACATTTTGTGTGGCACTCAAGTGGTCTGACCTACTTCTTTTGATGTTTTCACGCAGATGGTTCCTACAGAGCTGGTGGAGAAGGAGTTCTGGAGGCTTGTGAGCAGTATAGAGGAAGATGTGATTGTGGAGTATGGAGCTGATATCAGCTCCAAGGATGTGGGCAGTGGGTTCCCTGTCAGGGATGGCAAGAGGAGGCTGCTAGGAGATGAGGAGGTGAAGATGTTAAGCCTTCATTCAGATCCTTCAGTAGAACTTTTGTGTTTTTGTCCTCTACTTACAGTAATGGAGTTCCAGCATAGTTCTATGAATCTGTGTGTGTGCTGTCTATCAATGTATTTGATCTGTTCCATAGAATCAATAACTGCTTAAAAGATGGAGCTCTAATCATGAATGCTGTGACTCCCTGGATTTCAGAAACTAGAACAACAACTCTAAACTTGCTTCTCCGTCTTTAGGAGTATGCAAACTCGGGCTGGAACCTTAACAACATGCCAGTGTTGGAGCAGTCTGTTCTCACGCACATTAACGTGGACATCTCTGGTATGAAGGTGCCCTGGCTGTATGTGGGCATGTGTTTCTCTTCTTTCTGTTGGCACATAGAGGACCACTGGAGCTACTCCATCAACTTTCTGCACTGGTGAGTAAGCACAGACTGTTCTGTGTGGCTGAAAATGGCTCTTCTGTCCAACCGTGGAGGAGGCCCTGTCAGACACCAGTTAATGTCATTTGTATTGGAAGAGCTGGAACGAAGACTTGTGGTTTGGGAACTAAAGGCCCCCCCCCCCTTACCTTATCGTCTCTTAGGGGTGAACCCAAGACGTGGTACGGTGTTCCCGCTCATGCGGCCGAGCAGCTTGAAGCAGTGATGAAGAAGTTGGCCCCAGAGCTGTTTGACTCCCAGCCTGACCTGCTGCACCAGCTCGTCACCATCATGAACCCCAACATTCTCATGGAACACGGTGTTCCTGTGAGTCTTGCCTGTAAATGTATCTGTGTGTGTCTGTGTCCATGAGTCCTTTGTTGTGTTTGCGTCCTCTCTGTTTAGTCGGAGTTCCGGGTCAAATTTGTCCTGCTCACCAGTCTAATTCCATCCTGCAGGTGTACCGGACAAATCAGTGTGCCGGGGAATTTGTGGTGACGTTCCCAAGGGCGTATCATAGCGGCTTCAATCAGGGCTACAACTTTGCTGAGGCTGTCAACTTCTGCACAGCAGACTGGGTACAGTTATTGATGCTGTTTTGGAGGAATTTCACACCTCTGGTTCTGAGAATCCAAATTCAATTTCAAATTCAGTGTTACTCCGTGATTTGATCCCAATCTTGTTCTGACTTTTCTCAGTTGCCTATGGGACGTCAGTGTGTGGCCCACTATCGCCGTCTTCACCGGTACTGCGTCTTCTCTCATGAGGAGCTCCTCTGCAAGATGGCTGCTGACCCGGATAGTCTGGATGTGGAGCTGGCAGCGGCTGTGGTAAAGGAGCTGGGGGAGGTGATGGAGGAGGAGACACGGCTCAGACAGGCTGTGAGGGACATGGTGAGTGAAGGCTTGGGATAGTGATAGAAGTCACGGTACTGCTACTCACACTTAACTTAACATACTCGCATGTGTACGGTTCATGGTGAGTGAAGGCTTGGGATAGTGATAGAAGTCATGTTACTGCTACTCACACTTAACTTTACAACCTCACATGTGGATGGTGCTGTTTCTGTACGGTAAGAACATTGGAAAAGCATAAATGTTGTGCTAATGAGTGTTTTGAAAAGAAATGCATAATTGACCCTTCCGCGACCACTCCCCAAAAAGGTAACTGATCAATCATAGCATAGCAACGGTTACTAAGCTCGGGACCTCAGTCAAGCGAGCCATTTTGATGAATGGAAGTCAATGAGAGAGACGTCTGCTCGAGAAGAGAAAATGAAACGTTGCGCTTATGGAGTGTGTAATACTGACAGCCGATATCCAAAAAGGCTGGAGGGAGGGGTAACATTTTATCCCTTCCCGAAACCCAAGACCCAGAGAGAGAAATGCCTGCTGTGGATTAAACAATGTTGACGACCCCCCCCCCCCCCCCCCCCCCCCATCAGCTGAATGTCAGCAACGTAAACAGAAGCACCTACGTTTGTTCCAAGAAGCTATGTCGCTCAAATCTGCCCACTGCATCGAAAACGTGAGAAAACCCTTGCTTAAAATACGATTCAGTTTTACCACCTTATATGTTTGCGTAGCGGCGACTGTGTAGATATTAGAACACATAAACATAGCTGGAATGAACCTGTTAGCCTTAGCATTTGTCTGTCTACAAACACGGCATGTAATGTCGTGGTTGTAGCCTACATAAGCATATTGCAGACCCTTTTGCCTGCTTCGATCTGAGATCTTGCCGTTTTTCCAAAAAATGCTTGTGATTTCTTTGGGTAGGGCTGAAATTGACACGGTTGAAAACATGTTGCCACGCCATTCATACCAATGCTGAGAACCTGGGAAACGTGAATGCTTGACTGATGTAGCAAGCGTTGCTAAGGGGGGCGGAGTTTGCGGAAGGGTCCATTCTTTGTGATTTTAAGACATCCTGTGTGATTCCGTCTTTGCCTGCAGGGAGTGCTGTCCTCTGAACAGGAGGTGTTTGAGTTGGTGCCAGACGATGAGAGGCAGTGCCATCAGTGCAAGACCACCTGCTTCCTGTCTGCGCTTACGTGCTCCTGCAGCCCAGAGCGACTGGTCTGCCTCCACCACACCGCTGACCTCTGTGATTGTCCTCTTGGCAATAAATGTCTCCGGTAATACTACGCCCCCACCAGCATTACCAAACTAATCCAGTTCTTATCGAAGGACAAGTACATGTTGAATGTTTATTCATATCAATGTGTACCTGCCCGGAAGCAGAACCTAGACTTATGTCAATGCTAACAACTTTCCAGCAGCCCAACTTGTTATGTCAATTGTTGTGGTGTGATCACTCTGTATCTGTCCTTGTGGTTCAGATACAGGTATGATCTGGAGGAGTTTCCCTCCATGCTGTACGGGGTGAAGTCTAGGGCGCAGTCCTATGACACGTGGGCTAAAAGGGTATCAGAGGCGCTGGCTGCAGATCACAAGAGTAAGAAAGGTAAACCCAACAGACACAGCTTCAGAAGTCTTTGGCTCTTGTATGAGAATTCTTTCTTGATATCTTCATTCTGGATTATCCAGTTTGTTAGGTCTGTTATGCAGTTTTGGCTCCGTGCCTATGGAAGATCTGACTTTTTAATCTTCCCTTCAGCTTTAAGTCTGATACAGGATCTGTTGTTGTCTCTGTCTTTCCCTTTATCTGGTTAGACCTGATCGAGCTGAAGGTGATGCTGGAGGATGCAGAGGACAGGAAGTACCCTGAGAATAACCTCTTCCGCCAACTGCGAGAGCTTGTGAAGGAGGCTGAGACATGCTCCTCAGTGGCCCAGCTTCTCCTTAGCCACAAGCAGAAGCACAGGTCCAGTTTATCATTGAGTTATTATTCAGTCCATTTTATTATTGAGTTTGAGTTTATTTAGTCATTTATTTTGGCTCATTTATCATGACTCCGCATGATTCATCGTTGTTTTTTGCAATTATTTGTTAAATTGGGAAGATAGTCATGAAATTCATCATACCGATTTCCCCGAGCAGGCAGCGCCCCGAGGTGAGCCGCACGCGCAGCAAGCTGACGGTGGAGGAGCTGAAGGCGTTTGTGGAGCAGCTGTTTCGCCTGCCCTGTGTGATCAGTCAGGCCCGCCAGGTCCAGGTCAGTCCCCCGGCCCGTACCCACTCCAAATGTCCCGTAGTTAGGCTGAATTGAACTGCTCTGCTGTTTGGAGGAAAGCAGACACATAAACAAAACGCAAGGTTACGTATGTAACCATGGTTCTATGAGTTTCGGATGACCGCCAGAGGCAGTGCTTTAAGCACTGGATGTCATTCACGTTTACGTGTAGTTCGAGTATTTGTATCAACAAAATCACCTGTGACCTGGGTGACGTATGCCTTCGCCCCTGTACTAAAGGCATGCTCCCCCAGGTCACGACCCTTGACAATCTTCTCGCGAATATTCCGAGTGACTGCCAAGCTCTGGCGGTCATCCGAAACTCATAGAACCATGGTTACATACGTAACCTTGCGTTCTATTTCGTTTCTACTGACCGCCAGAGGCGGTGCTTTAAGCACTGGATGACTAATACCAACCAAGTCACGAGGAAGTCTTATGGTCTGGCGGTCAGTAGAAACGAAATAGAACTTGCACTTCAGCAGTTACATTCCTGCACTTCTTCTTTTTCTTTCTATGTGTTTTTTTTTATTTCTTATGTAAAGTAGTATTTATTGTTACACCAGGTTTTTTATTGCTCTTAGCTTGACTGTTCTCTCCTTTTGTACGTAGCTTTGAACAAAAGCGTCTGCTTAATTACTAAATGTAAATGTAAAACTGTTCTCCATCCGGCTGTCTGTGAAACAGGAACTATTGGAGAATGTGGAGGAGTTCCATGAGCGGGCTCAGGAGGCGCTGGCGGACGAGACTCCAGACTCCTCTAAGCTGCAGGCGCTGCTGGACCTGGGTGCAGGCCTGGACGTGGAGTTGCCGGAGCTTCCGCGGCTCAAGCAGGAGCTGCAGCAGGCGCGCTGGCTGGACGAGGTGCGCCTCACCCTGGCCGAACCGCAGCGCGTCACCCTGGAGCTCATGAAGAGGCTGATCGACTCGGGAGTGGGGCTAGCGCCGCACCACGCCGTGGAGAAGGCCATGGCTGAGCTGCAGGAGATCCTCACAGTGTCTGAGCGATGGGAGGACAAAGCCCGCGCCTGCATACAGGCCAGGTAAGGCCTTACATTATGACATGCCATAACTAAGTATGGCCCACATTGTTTATGGATGGACCAAGGACTGCACACTTTACAAGAAGCAAGGAGTTTGTTTACCAAATGACTGATGCCATTACTTCTGAAATTCAGCGATAATGTCTGGCTGATTGTTGCAGTAACACTCCCTGTATTAAACAACTAGCACTGCACTGTTTAAATCAAGGGATCTTAAGGGTCATGGCCTACTCAGTGAAAGTGAAATGCCATTTCTGCTCCTCAGACCCCGCCACAGCATGACAACCCTGGATAGCATTGTCATCGAGGCCAAGAACATTCCTGCATACCTTCCCAATGTGTTGGCACTTAGGGACGCTCTACAGAAAGCCAAAGAGTGGACCTGCAAAGTAGAAGCCATACAGGTACCAATGCCTCTCATGACCTTCTCACCCAGATATGTTTTTGGCTAAACTCTTGTCAAAGCACTAGTTTTTATACACCCAACTCTTCCACTGGCTTTTCATGCACAGCTATGGATTGTTGACCTGTTGTCTCTCTGTGTGGCAGAATGGCAGTAACTACGCGTACCTGGAGCAGCTGGAGAGCCTGCTGGGGAGGGGCCGCTCCATCCCGGTGCGGCTGGATCCCCTGCCCCAGGTGGAGTCCCAGGTGGGCTCAGCCAGAGGGTGGAGGGAGAGGACAGGTCGCACCTTCCTCAAGAAAAACTCCACATACACTTTACTGCAGGTGAGCAGGCAGAGGCCATGGGTTAATCTGTCCTCTCTTAAGTAGGTGGACCGCAGCCATCAACCTTTTGTTTCTGTGTTCGCAGGTCCTCAGTCCTCGTGTGGACATAGGTGTTTACGGGAACAGCAAGAGTAAGCGCAAGAGGGCCAAGGAGCTCCTGGAGAAGGACCGGGGGCTGGAGCTGGAGGGGCTCAGTGACCTGGACGAGAGTCTGGAGGAGATCCGAGACCCTGCTGCCGTGGTGGCGGCCTTTAAGGCCAAAGAGCAGAAGGAGGTGGAGGCCATGCACTCGCTCCGCGCCGCCAACCTGGCCAAGATGGCCATGGCCGACCGCATCGAGGAGGTGAAGTTCTGCCTGTGCCGCCGGACGGCCAGCGGCTTTATGCTGCAGTGTGAGCTGTGCAAGGACTGGTTCCACGGGGCCTGCGTGCCTCTGCCCAAGACCACCTCCCAGAAGAAGATGGGCACAGGCTGGCAGAGCAGCAGCAAGGAGTCCAAGTTCCTGTGCCCGCTGTGCCAGCGCTCACGCCGCCCGCGCCTAGAGACCATCCTCTCGCTGCTGGTGTCGCTACAGAAGCTGCCAGTGCGGCTCCCGGAGGGCGAGGCCCTGCAGTGCCTGACGGAGCGGGCCATGAGCTGGCAGGACCGGGCACGGCAGGCGCTGGCCACCGATGAGCTCTCGTCTGCTCTAGCCAAGCTCTCCGTCCTCAGCCAGCGCATGGTGGAGCAGGCGGCCCGGGAGAAGACGGAGAAGATCATCAACGCCGAGCTCCAGAAGGCAGCAGCCAACCCTGACCTGCAGGTGAGGCACTACAGGGTGGGCGTCTTTGAGGTTTTTATATCTTTTGTATTTTATATATTTAATATTTACATCTGCTAGTAAAGTTAGTCATGCTTCAGTTGACCTATTCTGCCAGTTGTGTTCCTACTGGTTTTGATATATGATTGTGTGTTGATCTGCGATGCTTCTGTGTCTTCCCAGGGTCACATCCAAACATTCCAGCAGGCAGGCTTCAGCAGGGCTGCCTCACCCAGGCCGTCTTTGGACTATGATGACGAGGAGACGGATTCAGATGAAGATATCCGGGAGACGTATGGTTACGACATCAAGGTATGCAAAAATTCCCAAAGACACAATATATATAGTTTTTGGTTTATAAGTACAGTACACATTCTTTTCCATCAGCCATGATGTCATTAAAACACGGCCAAAACAATCTCTTTAAACAAATGCTAGAGAATGGGTTTGAATTGTCTGAAAGCATAAACTGTCTTGAGATTGTGTAGAACCCGAATTACGGAAAAGTTGGGACGTTTTTTAAATTTGAATAAATTAAAAACAAAATGACTTTCAAATCACATGAGCCAATATTTTGTTCACAATAGAACATAGATAACATAACACATGTTTAAACAGAGACATTTTACATTTTTATGCACAAAATGAGCTCATTTCAAATTTGATTCCTGCTACAGGTCTCAAAATAGTTGCGGTGGGGGCATGTTTACCTTGGTGTAACATCTCCTCTTCTTTTTAAAACAGTTTGAAGACGTCCGGCATCGAGGTTATGAGTGTCTGGACCTTTGGTGTTGGAATTTGGTCCCATTCTTGCCTTTATATAGGTTTCCAGCTGCTGAAGTGTTCGTGGTCATCTTTGACGTATTTGTTTCGTTTAATGATGCGCCACATGTTCTCTATAGGTGAAAGATCTGGACTGCATGCAGGCCAATTCAGCACCCAGACTCTTCCACGATGAAGCCATGCTGTTGTAATAGCTGCAGTATGTGGTTTTGCATTGTCCTGCTGAAATACACAAGGCCTTCCCTGAAATAGACGTTGTCTGGAGGGGAGCATATGTTGCCCTTGAACCTTTATATACCTTTCAGCATTTATAGTGCCTTCCAAAACATGCAAGCTGCCCATACCGTATGCACTTATGCACCCCCATACCATCCGAGGTGCTGGCTTTTGAACTGAACACTGATAACACGATGGAAGGTCTCCCTCCTCTTTTGCCAGGAGGACACGTCGTCCATAATTTCCAACAAGAATGTCAAATGTGGACTCGTTCGACCATAAAACACTATTCCACTTTGAATGAGCCTTGGCCCACAGAACAAGAAGGCCCTTCTGGACCATGTTCACATATGGCTTACTTTTTGCATGATGGAGCGTTAGATGGCATTTGCAGATGGCACGGCGGATTGTGTTTACCGACAGTGGTTTCTGGAAGTATTCCTTGGCCCATTTAGTCATGTCCGTGACACAATCATGGCGATGAGTGATGCAGTGTCGTCTGAGGGCACGAAGACCACGGGCATCCAATAAAGGTCTTCGGCCTTGTCCCTTACGCACAGTGATTTCTCCAGTTTCTCTGAATCTTTTGATGATGTTATGCACTGTAGATGATGAGATTTGCAAAGCCTTTGCAATTTGACGTGACGAACATTGTTTTTAAAGTATTCCACAATCTTTTTATGCACTCTTACATAGATTGGAGAGCCTCTGCCCATCTTTACTTCTGAGAGACTCTGCCTCTCTAATGGCCGGTTCACTCTAAACGATTTCAGCCCGATTTTGCCCCGATTTCTTTGTCACCGACAAATTTGCAGGATCGGGCCCGATTTTGAAAAGACTGCGACGAGGTGAGGTCTTGTAGTGTGACATGCTTGCGACCTGCTATGTTTTCGTCTGCGACGTTCGAAAACCCCACGACGAAAAGTCTGGCATGTCAGAATTTTTGGGGGAATCGCAATGACGTATCCATTGTTGACATAGCGTAAACCTAGCATAAACCTCACTCTGGCCTGTATAACGAATGTCCAGCCTGATAAACTGTTATTATTGTAAATGTAGGTTACAAAATGTTGGTTTTAAAATAGTCTATTTCCAGTCTTACCCGGAAATTTACGTTTGATAGCCTACCTCAAAAGTTTACGTAGCCTATCAAAAGTAGCTAGCTGTTACCTAGGCAATTAGATACAAAGATTCATGATCTTGTAGTGTGGCCAGTCTTCCGACCAAGACGAAGCCCAAAGTCGTGGCTTTGTGATCGCATAGTGTGACATGTTAAATCTTGAAGGAATGTTCGACAATCGTGTATTGTGAACCGGCCATAAGACATCCCTTTTAAAGCTTATAGTATTACAGACCTGATATCAATTAACTTAATTAGTTTCAATTTTCTTTAGCTTTTTCAGCCATTTGTTGCCCCCGTCCCAACTTTTTTGGGACCTGTAGCAGGAATCAAATTTGAAATGACCTCATTTAGTGGATACAAGTGTAAAATTTGTCAGTTTAAACATTTGTTATGTTATATATGTTCTATTGTGAATAACATATTGGCTCATGTGATTTGAAAGTCTTTTAGTTTTAATTGTATTCAAATTTAAAAAACGTCCCAACTTTTCCGGAATTCGGGTTGTATTTAGGAAATCATAATTCTTATTGTTTAAACTTATTTGATATTCCCTGAAAACACAATTCATACTTCGCCATTCACATGATGTCCGTCATGAAAGTCCAGAAGCTGTATTGACGTGTTGCTCTCTGCCTTCAGGACCCGGGGGAGGTGAAGCCCTACCTCTTCTGTGATGAGGAGATCCCTGTGAAGTCTGAGGAGGTGGTCAGTCACATGTGGCCCGCCACCACGCCCTCCTTCTGTGCTGAGCATGCCTACTCCTCAGCCTCCAAATCATGTGCCCAGAGTAAGTACAATGGAAACATGCAAAGCTCCATTTGTAACATACAATATGGGCATTTATATTGATTTTATACTTTTTAAAAAAATGTTTCTTTTTGTATTTTAGTATATTGAGCTCTGTATTATTAGTAGATTTTTAACATTGCAGAAAAACTGAGATGCTATTGAAAACTATTCCTTCAGACAACCAAATCTGAAAATTGCTGTATACTAATGCCCCTAGTTCTTAGGAAGTATGTGTACTGTTAAAACGTGTTCCCTAGTTCTTAGGAAGCATGTTTACTTCTAAAACGTCTTCCCTAGTTTTAAGGAAGCATGAGTACTTCTAAAACGTCTTCCCCAGTTCTTAAGAAGCATGTGTTGGATGTCACTGAGTTGATCAAACTAGCTTCCTGACCTTTTGCCTATCCAATGGGATTTAATCAAGGTATTCATTCACTATGATTAAATCAGTTTCAATCATCCACTCAAAAATAGTACCTACCTCTAGACACACCCATTCCCTCCCATATCCCAGATGCAACTGTTTCTGTAGAAAAGCCGTTAATTCCTGCCAGTATGTTGAAAGAACCGTTCGTGTACCATGCGATTGGATTGTCCTGTGATGCTGGAATAAACGTATTTCTACTATTGGACACTTTTGCGAGTTTTCCTGACTATCTGCAAACCTGACCTTGGATCAAAGAGACAGTCTTCTTTCACATGTGTACTTCTTTCACATGTGTACTTCTTAAATATGTTCCACAGTTTTTAGGAAGCATGTGTACTTCTAAAACGTGTTCCCTAGTTCTTAGGAAGCATGTGTACTTATAAAACCTGTTCCCTATTTCTTAGGAAGCATGTGTACTTATAAAACGTGTTCCCTAGTTCTTAGGAAGCATGTATACCTCTAAAACGTGTTCCCTTGGTTGCTGGCAGTCCGAGTGAATCCAATGTTCTTCTCCAGGTCAAGCCGCCCCTCGCAAGCAGCCCAGGAAGACCCCACTGGTCCCTCGCAGCCTGGAGCCCCCTGTGCTGGAGCTCTCCCCCGCAGCCAAGGCCCAGCTGGAGGAGCTGATGATGGTGGGGGATCTGCTGGAGGTGTCCCTGGATGAGACCCAGCACATCTGGCGCATCCTGCAGGCCACGCACCCACCCTCGGAGGAGCGCTTCCTGCAGGTCATGGAGGTAGGGGTTGCTGTGGGAACACTTCTCGCTGTGAGGACCGGCCCGTTGGGCTGTACAGCCAGCTGCTGAATCTGTGTCAATATCCCAACAAAACACACACCAGGTGGATCAAATTAGGGCAGCTTTCATAATGCTTTTAACCTATATAAGTTGTATAACAAGCCCATCAAGGTTAAATAATGTTGAGTGTGCCTGTTTTGTATGTGTGTTTTATGGTTTAAATATCAGCATGCAGTCATTGTTTTTTATGTTACGAGGAAGTTTACAACTAAAATAAGAAAGTAAGTCATTGAGACATAGAAAATACTTTAGTGACCTACAGCGGGTAAAATAAGTATTGAACACGTCACCATTTTTCTCAATAAATATATTTCCAAAGGTGCTTTTCACATGACATTTTCACCAGATGTTGGTAACAACCCAAGTAATCCATATATGCAAAGAAATCAAACCAAATAAGTTCAGAACGTAAGTTATGTGTAATAATGTGAAATGACACAGGGAAAAAGTATTGAACACATGAAGAAAGGGAGGTGCATTGGATACAGACGCATTTCTAAGCTTCTGAATGTTCCAGTGAGCACTGTTGGGGCCATAATACGGAAGTGGAAAGATCATCATGTCACCATAAATTTGACGCGACCAGGTGCTCCTCGCAAGATTTCTGACAGAGGAGTGAAACAAATTATCAGAAGAGTTGTCCAAGAGCCAAGGACCACTTGTGGAGAGCTTCAGAAAGATTTGGAATTAGCAGGTACAATTGTTTCAAAGAAAACAGTGGGTAATGCACTCAACCGCCATGGCCTGTATGCACGCTCACCACGCAAGACTCCATTGCTGAAAAAAAGGCATGTTGAAGCTCGTCTTAAGTTTGCTGCACAACATTTGGAAAAGCCAGTGAAATACTGGGAAAATATCGTCTGGTCAGATGAGAGCAAAATTGAACTTTTTGGATGCCATAATACACACCATGTTTGGAGGAGAAATGGCACTGCACATCACCCTAAGAACACCATACCAACAGTGAAGTTTGGAGGGGGGAACATCATGGTGTGGGGCTGCTTTTCAGCATACGACACTGGCAAACTCCACATAATTGAAGGAAGAATGGATGGAAAAATGTACCGAGACATTCTTGACACAAATCTGCTGCCATCTACCAGGATGATGAAGATGAAACGAGGGTGGACATTTCAGCAAGACAATGACCCCAAGCACACAGCCAAGGAAACTCTCAATTGGTTTCAGAAAAAGAAGTTCAAGCTGCTAGAATGGCCCAGCCAATCACCTGACTTGAATCCTATTGAAAATCTGGAAAGAACTGAAGATCAAGATTCATAGAAGAGGCCCACGGAACCTTCAAGATTTGAAGACTGTTTGTGTGGAAGAATGGGCCAAAATCACACCTGAGCAATGCATGCGACTAGTTGCTCCATACAGGAGGCGTCTTGAAGCTGTTATTGCCAACAAAGGCTTTTGTACAAAGTATTAAATAAATATCAGTAAGCGTGTTCAATACTTTTTCTCTGTGTCATTTCACATTATTACACGTAACTTTATTTCTGAGCTTATTTTATTATTATTATTATTATTATTATTTGTATGGATTACTTGGGTTCTTACCAACATCTGGTGAAAATTTCATGTCAATGGCACCTTTTGGAAATATATTTACTGAGAAAAATGGTGACGTGTTCAATACTTATTTTACCCACTGTATCTCGGTGATAAACTCTCTCTGTCTCCTTGCTTCTGGTGACATTTTCCAAAGATGTTCCTAAGATACTGAATGCTGAATGCACATGGTCATATAACCCAGCATTGTATTAATAAGGCTCCACTCATTGTTTATGTCTGGCTCCTAGAGTTCTCAAAATACTCCAATGCTAGTACACAAGAGGGGATCCAATGGGCTGGGTCTGGCTAAGAAGCCATTCTTCATTCAAGCTTTATTTCTGTATCCATCCAGATGTCTTGAACTTTCTTTCCCCTTCTCTTTCACAGCCAGAGGACGGCATGATGGACAAACCTGTCAAGCTGAAGATGAAGGTCTCAGAGAAGAAGCGCAAGAGGAAGCTGGAGCGGGCAGAGCAACACCTCCTCTTGTCTGCAGGTGGCACCGAGGGCAGAGCCAAGGTCAAGGAGCTCAAGAGAAGTGTTGATGGCCTGGGCAAGCCCAAGAAGAAGAAGCTCAAGCTGAACGTGGACAAAGCCCGTGAGCTCAAGATGCTGGCTAAGCGCCTGGCCAAAGAGGAGAAGGAGAGGAAGAGGAAGGAGAAGGCTGTTGCCAAGGCCGAAGCTGTCAAGGAAGGTCTGGAGAAGAAGAGAGAGAAGAAGATCCTGGACATCCCCTCGAAATATGATTGGTCAGGAGCGGAGGACTCTAATGACGAGAATGCTGTGTGTGCAGCCAAGAACTGCATACGGCCCTGTAAAGATAAGGTGAGTGCACACAGCAAGCCACAGATGAAACACGCCCTGTTCAAGATCTGTCTGCACATTCACTATGTTGCATTTCACTCGAAAGGATCGATTTGAATTTCAAGGCTTGAGGTACAAACTTAAGTACAGAATTGTTTGTATGAAGTTTGCTGGAGATTGTGAAGGAGACCCATCAGAGGTTGTATACTAAAATGCATTTTATGCTGGTATTTACTGGTTGTTAGGGTTGCAAAGCGGCGGAACATTTCCGGAAACTTTCCATGGGAAGTTAAGCTCGGAAATTTTGAATAATTTTTTTGCTTGAATGTAACTGAAAATAAGCCTTGCTCAGCTGGACCCTGGATGCAGCTAGTTGGGAATAATGTCTGCCAGAAATGTAAACCTATGACTTTCTGTTGTTTATGAACAACTTCTTTGTCGTTATTTAGAATATTGATTACTTGTTACACTAAAGCCAAGTTTATTTTAATACCAACCAAGTTTATTTGTATACATTAGGCTAACTTTTTACAGCAGTGAGAGTAGAATGTCTGCATGTCCACACAAAAGTTCACCTCGATTACTTGCGGCTTTTGGCGTTCATCATAAAAGAGCGTGTTGGGCGACTTATCGAAAATAAAGGTAATTGTTGTAGCGAAACAACCTCTAAGAGTTCTTAGAGTTGATACTTCAATGAGAGTCAGACAACCGAATGTGATGAACTGAAGTTTATTTCATACTAATCGGAGTCATGGTCCAGGGATCAGCTCAGCCAAAAAACAGTGCACTACCTTTTTAAATGGCATATTTCGTCACTATGCTTTTCCAATCGAAAACCCAAAACATATCCAAGTTTGAACCAATCAGAATATTCTCTCAAACCTATACATTTTTCAAGCTCAGCCAATCAGAATATTCTGCTCACTTATCTTTCAAGATGCCGAGCAGCTGTGTCCTTATCAGTTGTGCAGTTCTACATAAATACTGCAAATGAATGCTGAGCAATTAAAACGTCATTCAAACCTCCATTTTAAAGATGTATGGAATGCAGCAGACACTGTTTCTTTGCAAAGGATGTAGCTAGCTATTTTAAACCAAATTGGTAGAATTACTTGATTTGTGTCTTATTTTTCTCTCAACCCGACATGATCAAATGCATTTCTCCATCACATGTGCAGTACATTCTTCCATCACATGCACAGATAATTCCCAGCATCCTGCACACTGGCTATTGGGGCCACACTACTGCATTTGAGCCCAAGGACTACATTTAGTATAAATAACCCCAAATTGTCCAGTTTATTCCTGTTAATTCCCGTATATTCCCGTTAATTCCCATGGAAAGTTTCCAACTTTGAATATTCCCGGAATTTTGCAACCCTACTGGTCGTTTGCAAGCTAACATGTACAGTTGTGAGCTACAGCCCTCATGATATTTGAAATCAATTGTGCTGCGCGTGTTCTTATCTTATTTAATAAACCAAGTGACCGTCTAACACCTTCCCTACTCTTCACTGAAACTGAACAATAAACATGTACTCTACATGGACATTTCTGTGGTCAAACTTGACTATAAAGACATCTATTTCTGTAAATCAGAAATTGAGTATCCAATTTTGAACATCCATTGTTTTTGTGTGCTATGAGATTTTCTGGCACAGCCATTTACACAATCTCCCTCTCAAATCACTCTAGATTGTTGCTGTGAAGGTGAGGCGATTATACAAACACTAGAGCAACTGAGTCATGCCATGTGCCTCTCCTGAAGAAGCCTTTGAGGATGGGCCTGCTGACCGGTGCATGCTGGTCAATTCTGCATGCATGAATATTGTTTAACAAGGACTAACAGGGGTCATTGTCCTGTAAGGAAGCAGAAATTGTTTATTGTGCCACTGAGGTCAAGGCTGTAGAGTGACTTCTCCTCTTAGCTATGTATTTGCTGTGTATTTGTTTATTATTTTTATATTTTATTCTTTTGTTCCCGTTTGATCTCATTAGATTCATAGAAGATGGCCTTAAGTTAAGATTTTTGAGGGATAAGCTATGTCAAGTAGACATAATCATTGAATATCAACAGCTGATAACAGCACTGGAACACCTTAAGGAGAGTTACACATAACGTATTAACAGGAAAGGCATCAGAGTACAGGTCATCATTGGAACCCAGTTCTCTGGTTAATCTGTACCTTGCTTCCTGCCATCAGTCATCTTCTGACAAGGACACTGACTAGTGCATAGCCATTGCAAAACTTCACTGAAACATGGGAAAACCCTTCTCTAGTCGTACACCACGTGTTTTGGAAGGAGTGGATTTGATGTCCAATGGTTTCATATCCACTTTGATCTGTTTTGATGAACATTGCATAGTTAGTGTTCTGTTTTCATGCATGTCTTTGGTTTGTTTGTGTGTGTCACAGGTGGACTGGGTGCAGTGTGATGGCGGCTGTGACGAGTGGTTCCACCAGGTGTGTGTGGGCGTGACCTGCGAGATGGCTGAGAACGAGGACTACATCTGCTGTTTATGCCAGCAGAACGCCGCTGGACCGAGTGGAGCCGGACAGATGATGAAGGTCGCCATGGAGACTGTGGTGATCTCGACGCCCGTCTGCTCCGTCTCAGGCCTGGCCATCTCCCAGCCTGACCCTGAGGAGAGCAGCTAGTGCAAAAAAGCCCAGAATGAGGAGGATTCGCGTGAAAGCCCTGCACTCCCTCCCAGCACAGAGCACCACGCCAGGCCAGACTGTGAGCCTGGGGGGGCAGGCCGATGTGGCTCCCTCTCAGGCTCCCCCGAGAGGGTGGCCGGCCGTCAGGCGCTGATGATGGGTGAAGACATGCTGCACAGAGGAGAGACCCAAGGGGAGGTGGGACCAAGCCAAGTAAAGAGCCGGGTCGCCAACCCTCGGATCAGATGTCTGAATTAACACTTGAAGATGGATGGCTGTCAGATGCCAAAGGAAGGTCGGCTGGGCAGATTGCTGAGGCCAAACAGTGGGGTGTCCATTTTTCTTTCTTCAACTAACTCTTGTGAACTGTTCAGTGGTCCCTCATGTCCTGTTTTGGGGTGTTGTAAATATTGGCCCGTCCATTCCGACTTCAAGGCCCGCTCCATATGTTTGCCTGAGCATCCTACAATAAATATCATCATAATTGAGCTGGAACATTTCAAAGTTTGTATAAGTCCGGTTATGGTCCTTTCTGTAATCTACTATGCATACTCAGACACTCCCCCACCTACCAAGCAACCATGCAGAGGACGCAGTTTCCTTAGCCCTGCTCGTCTGCTTCAGCCCAGAAGTCATCATGGACTTGACTGCACGACTGCCACTCAACACTTTCACCTGTGTGCTCAGCTCAACCCCGACCAAGTGTGTAGGACTAGAAAAACAATGGTTGTATGTAGTGAAGGTATTTATAATGTAAATAGGTGTTAAGGATTTAATGATTGGATGTGGCTTTTTTTCTCACCTTTATTAAAATATTCTTAGTCAAGATGAAATATTTTGTCAGATGGGTGTTTTTCATATTCGAAAGAAAAATCTTGTTTTGAAAGAAAACCTTGTTTGTGTCTATAGTGAGGTGAGAAAGGTCCCAATGTCAAGAGTGCACGAGTGTATGTATGTATGTTCACATCTAATAGATAACTCTGGCTACTCATTTCAGTTTTTTTAGTCAGCAGTGTAGTAGAGAGTATGTCCTGCAACGTGAAACATCTTATATTGTAAGAGAGGAGGTGCTCAAAGTTTTCTATTGTCACACAATAAGGTACACCAGTAGTCAAACATTTAGACCAGATTAGAGGAAGTGATTTAGTGCACAGAATATTGTTGAAATCGATTCATAGTTCCAAAAGAATTTCAAGTTTGAAATTGACCAAAATGCATTACTCACTGTGAAGATGTTTCAGCAGGGTCAACTTTAGAGTGGAGATGAACTAGTTTAAACCGACTCAAGCTGCCTCTCCCTCTCGTCGAAACAGACAAGCAGAGGAAAAAACCGAGTGAATCAGGAATGCCATGCATTAGATACCAGAGAACAATTCAGTAGTTAACCTAAAAGCTGATGACGTGTGTTTTGCATATGACATTACAACGCGTTCTGGTAAAAGATAGTTCCAACCTTGTACCTGTAGAACTTATAAGGTCATTATTAACAAGGTCATAGACTTCTTGTGCACATTTATAGCTTAAGTGTGTCGGCCATTCCACATCAAAGATATAAGTGAAACGGTAGTGAAATGATCCAGTTGCTTGAACACCTTGCCAGTAAACCGGTATTCAAAATGGATAGTTGCTCAGCTGAAATGTTTAATTTAGAAAATGTCAGCAATTTCTATTTTACGACATGATCTAATGTTCAAAGAATTGACCAACCCAGCAATGTCTAATGCAGGTTATTTTCGGATAAGATCAGGTTTGGTCACGACCTATTGACCTCTCTTTAATTTTGGGTCTTTGGGGGTGAGGTCTTGTGTGACCTGATTTAAAACATTGCCAACAACTGTCACAAGTCAGACTCACTCCATTCACCTTTTAAGAAATGATTGATTCTGTTCATCTGTTATGTCAGAAAAAGAGAGGTGGTGCCTTGGAGTTGGTAGGGGGATTAGAAGGGCCCAGATTGGTCTTTTGGGAAGGTTGGGCCAAATTTGAGGAGGAAACTCCCACCTCCACTGGCGAGGCATTATATTCTGAATATCTGTTCAACACTTTTGATGTCTAGCCAGAATCTGGAGCAGACAACACAATGAGCGGTAAGTGCTGATCTTAGCTGCACCCTCACTTATCTTGAATTACTGTTTTGCTCTTGTGTAGGATCGGGACTGAAAAATGTACATATTAGCAATACAACATTTATACTCTTTTTCCCTTTTATGTTTGTTTGCGCATTCGTTTAGAATGGAACCTGCCCCATGAGAAGTGATTAATGTTGTGTCTATGCAGGTCTCAAACCGTATTTATAAGATGCTGCAGATTAATGCTGAATCTATTGGATTACTGGTTGTTATAAAAGGTCACTCAAGCTCACACCTTTTATATAATTCCCAGACTTTTCATTGTTTGCATTTTATCGTGCACAATGTGTGTTTTATATTATCAAAGGTTTTATCTGATGAAGGTTAAGCATCAAGAAAACCTAAATAAGTGTCTTGAAGGCACCTTTGCTTTGGTTACAATACAGGGGACGGAGTAAAAGCAGGTCTTCCCAATGGAACAAATAAGAACATGTCAGATCCAGACAAACTGCAGGAGAGAGGCCAGTGGAGCAACAAGCTGGAGTTTGTGCTGTCAGTTGCTGGGTCCATCATTGGCCTGGGAAACATGTGGCGCTTCCCATATCTGTGTTACAAGAATGGAGGAGGTTTGCATCACTCTTATCTATGCATTCTTCCAGTTGCATGATGAATGGATGAATGCAACACAGTCACTTAAGATCACTCTTAACAATGCAGTCTTCCATGTACAGTATGATGAACGGATGAATTCAACACGGTCACTTAAGTATAATAAGGGTGCACTCCCTATGCTAATTAGTAAATAATACCAAAGACGTATGCTGTAAGCTTGTGGTCTTGAATTTCCCTATTTAGATAGACTTTGGGGGTAAGGTCAAAACTTCAAAAGTCAAGGAAAGGCACAGCTGTTTGGACTTAGTGGCCAGGGTCCCTCAGCAGCTGCTCCTTAGGGGACAGTCTGCTACATTGGTAGCCTACTTTTTTTTTTGGGGGGGGGGGGGGGGGGGGGGTTGTTCTATTTAATTACGAACTTAAAATATACCAAATTTAGAATATAAATTTAAACTTAAATCAACAATTTGCCACTTTTTGGGGTATGTTTTCATGAGTAACTACTTTTGTAATTATTTCCAAACTTATTTTGATGGTATCTGATCATTAGAAGGACCGTTCAAACTAGCGGTCCATGCTTTGCACTATTCGCCAACAATATCCCCAAAAGATACCAGTTAGCATGTTGGCAAGCTTTTATCAGTTCCAAGTGGGCTATGGGTGGTTCGCATGGGTTTTGCATGCATTTTAGGTTGGTAGCTAGCTCATTAGTGTTTTACCAACATTCCATAAGGCTGCTTTAAGTTTTTAATAAATATTTTGTGCACTTCTGATTTCAGGTGCATTTCTCATTCCATACCTGATTTTCCTCTTCACCTGTGGAGTACCAGTGTTTTTTCTGGAGACCGCTCTCGGCCAGTTCACCAGCGAAGGGGGCATCACCTGCTGGAGAAAGATTAGCCCACTCTTTGAGGGTATTTAAAGCACCAAACCCTTCATTTCTCATTGCGGTGACAATATCAATACTTCCAAATCCATTCATTGCTTTGCTGTGTTGTATATTGATCTACTTATGTTGACGGCTGCATTTTCTACTGCAACACTCATGTTATGTTCTGTTGCATCCATAGGAATCGGTTATGGCACACAGGTTATTGTCTGCCTGTTGAATTTCTATTACATCATTGTTTTGGCCTGGGGCATTTTTTACTTTTACCACTCCTTCGCTTGGGATTTGCCCTGGGCCTCTTGCAACAACACATGGAATACAGGTAAGCATGGATTGAAATCAAAGAGCGGCGGTAGTTATACAGATATTCAATTACATTCAAGTCAATTACTGACATTAGTTGCTCCATTTCCCGTGGTGGTCACGCACTGTGTTGCATTTCGTTTAAAAGAGACCTGTGTGGAGTTTCAGAGAAAAAACCACTCTGTGAACATCACTCGAGGGGCAAATGTTACCTCTCCTGTCATGGAGTTCTGGGAGTAAGTACTCGGTCACCTAGACGTGATCATTTCTTCTCAACTAATGACCAAGTAAGAACTATTGAGAGAAAATCAAACTGCAAGCTAATACAGAATGGTTCTTTCCGAAACAGGAGAAGGGCATTGCGACTCTCCCCAGGAATTGACCAAATGGGGTCACTAAACTGGGATCTGGCACTCTGTCTACTTATTGCCTGGGTCCTGTGTTACTTCTGCATTTGGAAAGGAGTTAAGTCAACTGGAAAGGTGGGATTCATGTGGATTTTTAAATTTACATTCTTCAGATACTGTTTTTATTTGAATCATGATGTCATCAGTACAAATCTCTATACTCTTGGGAAGGAATTTGATGTACAGCTGTTGGTTTGTGTTTGTAATACAAAAGGGACTAAATAACCATTTTCTTGTAGGTAGTATACTTCACTGCTACCTTTCCTTATTTCATGCTGATTGTTCTACTAATCCGAGGAGTTACTCTTCCTGGAGCTTCCTTGGGGATTGCGTTCTATCTCTATCCTGACTTGGGACGTTTAGCAGATCCGCAGGTACTGTAGAACATCTGAATTTCACTAGCTTGTGATACTGATATCACTTGATTGTGGTACTGATAACACTAGATAGTGTAAACTGTTTTTTTTCCCCAGTAAGAACAGTATGCTTTAGTTGTAAACTAAGATTTGTTGGTGTTTATTGATTGTAACATACAGAATTTTTGGCCCAAAAGTTATGCAGGTGCAGTTCCTCACCCAGGGGTTCTCTGCTGGGAATAAACATATCCTCTGGATCCATCTGGGTTTAATACTGTGGCTGAAAAAACAGGAAACCTCTTGCTGTTTTGCAAAACAGTCCTTCGTTTGAGCTGATTAAATGGCATGCTCCCTCAGGCCAGTCAGTTTCCACTTCAGTAGGGCCAGAGGGACTAGACCCTTGAGGATTTTTCAAGATTGTGACATCCTTTCAAATAAAGACACAAAATGTCTCATATCGACTAAGAGGCAATCACTATTCATTTTGAGAAACCGTCAGTTAACTATTCCAAAAACCCTTGGATATCTAGTCAATAAACAGTAAACAGACTTTCCAAAGTACTTTATTTATAAGGCAGGTTTCATCTCATATCCGTGCACTTTCCTGCATGAACATCTAATGTTGAACCAGTGACACTGAAGTGCATGGGTGGTGTTTCAAAGCGCTTGGCAGGAACTCGTCCCAAGTCTTGTGTTTGTCTACAGGGTTTTGAGCCTGCTGGACCGCCAGCACTAGACCCTTCAGCCTTCACCTGCCCAATGAAAAGATACCCTCAGGGCAGGTACACCACATCCTCCTTAGCCATGGCCAACCCTAGTTCCCATTCCTCTCACCCTAGGTGATGGCTGTGGTTTTGGGTTAATCAATGCGAGACCTGAAGCAAACTGGTTTGCAATTGACTGCTGCTGTGACAGTTATAATTAATAATTAAGTGACCCCTGGAAGACTTTCTCAATCACGTGGAGCCTTACTTTTTTATTTCCACTGGCTGTTTGAATCTGTGGAGAGTGGTAAAAGTATGAAATATCGGATTCAAGGAAAATATTAACTAATGATTAAACCGTGTTTGAAAGTGTTTCATGAGTACTAGTGATTCATCTATAGTTCAATAAAAAAAAATGTATCCTAAAGTAATCGATAAAAGGGTACAGTCTGTGTTGAACTTTCGAGTCTTACCATGAGAATAGAGACAGTACTTTAGGGGACGTGATGTTTGACCAGGCAACTCTGTTTTTGGCAATAGGTGTGGATGGATGCAGGCACCCAGATCTTCTTCTCGTATGCTATCTGCATTGGATGCATGACGGCACTGGGAAGTTATAACAAATACAACAATAACTGCTACAGGTCATAGTCACAATCAAGTTTCTTCTTTTATTTCCTTATTTTGTTTTACATCATATGTGGGTTAAATGAAGCTTTTTAGCTCATATCTACTGTAACCGTCTAATAGCCTTTTCACAATCCAAGTTGCTTGTTACTATAATTATTACTGTTCTGTCTGTGTTTGCTCTTTATGTTGTACTGCAGGGACTGTTTGGCCTTGTGCTTCCTCAACAGTGCAACAAGCTTTATCGCTGGCTTTGCCATCTTCTCCATCTTGGGTTTCATGGCTTATGAGCAGAATGTTCCCATTTCTGAAGTTGCAGTATCTGGTGTGTTCCATTTATTACATGTTCTCTGGATGAAGCATTCTTATTGAGTTGGTTGTATGTGCTTCGAGACACTCTACGCACAATTGTGATGAGGAAGTAGTATTACTATTAAGACTATATAATAACTTCCTCTTCTTGATACTTCTCAGGCCCTGGGCTTGCCTTCATTGCCTACCCACGTGCTGTGACTATGATGCCATTCTCTTCACTGTGGGCATGCTGCTTTTTCATCATGATTATCTTTCTGGGGCTAGACAGCCAGGTATTTGTCAATGGACAGTGTAATTCTCATTGTCACATATGTTATATATAAATACAGTTTGATCATTTTATGATTTCTTCTGTCTCCACTAGTTTGTGTGTGTGGAGAGTCTGGTGACAGCCATCGTTGATATGTACCCAGCTGTGTTCCGTAAGAAGAACCGTAGAGAGCTCTTCCTCTTGGCTGTCTCATTTCTCTCCTTCTTGGTGGGACTGATCATGTTAATGGAGGTAATGTCCTTCCAAAGGTTTCATTCTGTTTCTGAGAATTGTATTAATGATTTCTGAATTTGTCCCATCTGGTTTCTGTAGTAAACTGGACATTTCTTACAAGATCGCTCACAAATTTGGCAAACTTGTCGTTCTACAGGGCGGCATGTATGTCTTCCAGCTCTTCGACTACTATGCTGCCAGTGGCATGTGTCTTCTCTTCATGGCCATCTTTGAGACGAGTTGCATTGCATGGGTGTATGGTAAGGGGATGTGAATATCCACTGTAACATTTAAATTGTCGTCACCTATTCAATTACACTTATAACTAGAAGTGCACTCAGAGAGTGCAGACCTCCACCAAGCCCAGTGCTGCTTCCTATCCTGCAATGTTTAACACAGCAAAAACGAAATCCTAGATCCGCCCCTTGATCTGGAGCCGCTCCAAAAAGTAATATGTTCTTCACTGGCCAATCCTACACCCCTCTGCCAATTTTAATGGAAACAAACAGACACAGACACAGACACAGACACAGACACAGACACAGACACAGACACAGACACAGACACAGACACAGACACAGACACAGACACAGACACAGACACAGACACAGACACAGACACAGACACAGACACAGACACAGACACAGACACAGACACAGACACAGACAGGTCTTTCACTTCAACTTGATGTCATTCAATTTTGTTTTCTAAGTAGTTACATTGTGAAATAATCTCCTTGCTATTTCAGGTGCTGATCGTTTCTATGACAATATTGAGGACATGATTGGATACAGGCCGGGACCCTTTATCAAGTATTGCTGGATGTTTTTCACTCCAGTGACTTGCATTGTAAGTGCTTATTTGTAATGTTTTCTGAGTTACTTTACATTGATATATTTCTATATTGCCTATTTGTCTAAATGTTACTGACTGATTGTCATAGTATTATGTTGTAAACGTCTTCAAAGTGAAACATTAAAATAAGACTATTTGTCCCTATGCTATGTCTGTTGCAGGGCACGTTTGCTTTCTCCTTAATCAAGTACACTCCGCTGAAGTACAACAATGCGTATGTGTATCCCTGGTGGGGTTATATGGTGGGCTGGCTTCTAGCTCTGTCCTCCATGGTCTGCATTCCACTGTGGATGGTCTTCAAAATCTGCACCACAGAAGGAACTCTGAGAGAGGTACAGTTCAGATGATTGATATTCTAGTAATCACATTTCAGTAACCTTTTTGTATGAGTCTCATGGTTGCCTATCCCCATGTAGCGTATTCGGAAACTTACAACAGCCTCCGAGGACTTACCCAGAACAAGGAAGGAACAGGAGAGTTTGCTGGCTATGTTTGCCCCGGAGGATGAAAAGCCCATGGTATATAAAGGTGGCTATGCTCCTGTCGGTGTGGAGGACTCCAGGTGCTAGAGTCACTTCACATACAGCAAGATGGGGGTAGAGAAATTGATATATGTTTTTACATGACATTCTTTCAGGTTTTTCTGTACATTTCTTTGAGGGGTGTATTGATTCATAGTAGTGTAATACATTTGTATAATAGGATAAAGTGTACATTTTGGAAGTAATTCTAGTGTTTTGTTTTCTTCATGTGATAATGACTTCACAATTAAGTGCCATTTTGTCACATTTTAAATGTAATGGTGCACAGTAAATTGTCCTTCTTTTCATGTTTGTAAAGTGGAAATGGAAAAGTTTGATTAAAATGTATGTTTGTGAGAATGATGTCCTCGACGTTATTAAGACTCGTTTTTTTTAACGGCCTAACGGCCTCAGTCGGTCTCTTCCCTCCACAGTTATCACTGTGTTTGTGTGTGTGTGTGCTATCAGGCAAAGACATTTCATAGGGAAAGGGTTACCTCATGCTATTGCAGACTAATGAAGAACGAGGTAAATGTCATAAAAAATCCGACCATATCCCGATTCATCTTTGCAAGTGAAAAAATAAGCTTCACTTCCTTTCCAATCCACCAGATGGTGTAGGCCTCGGCCTATGTTTATTTTTGTCGAGAGGGAATCCAAACAAGTCTAATCGCTGGTTCTGTATTTCTGTTATAAGAAGAGCAAATCAGTTAAATAATTTTGGCCATGTGACGAGTATTCCTCTTTAATTAATCCTAAACAGCTGATAAAACATAAAACATTTCTGCGGCGTTAAGAATCTAATGTTAGATGGAGTTCCTATGTAGGCCCCTTCTATTCAAGACGGCTGCATAGAACAGACATTACCGAAAATTCCGCCTGTTCTTCAAACTACAGTTTGCAACATAGACATGTCTATGGTTTGCAACCGCTCCATAGTCAATGACGCTACCTGTCCCACAATGCTTTGGGTGATGTCAGAGGAAAGATGGCGGAGGGAGGAGCGGCTGATCTGGATACTCAGAGAGCAGAGGTCGCAGCGCTTCTTAAAACTCAGCTAAGGAAGGGAGATACTTGGTGAGAGTTTATTATCACGTTTTTGATGTGTCGAAGCTACCACTGACAGACTTTGTGACGGCTGTCAAAGTTGAAGGCAGACAGAAAATGGTCGAGACAGGCCGTGTTGACAGTCACCGTGCTAGCCCGGCAGCATGATAGCTAACACTTGCTAGCATTACATTCCACAAATTTCTTTCGCGATTACTTTTATACTATTGCTGATCATAACGGTTTAATCTTCACTCCGTTAAATTAAAGACACACTGATTTCATTCATGGTGCGGTGTGACTCAGCTATTTGAAGGCAAGTGGTTATTCAAATGCCGGTGTCGGTGTACTCGACTGGTTTCTCTTGCCAGTCCATCCGGCGGTGCAGGGCGGAGTCGAGAAAAGCACCTGTCAAAATACTTAAAGTAACGTTACTCCGAATGTGTAACACGAATGAGATACAACGTTAAATTGGAATAAAATGATCTCTTTGAGCAAGTGTCTATAGCAGTCTCAGCCATTCATGAAGTAACGTCAGCTTATGTTAATAGTTAGCTAGTTGTGTTGGTACTCCCAAAGACGTTGTCTAGTTAACAAGAGTCAACTCAGTCACTAATATTAGCTAATCATCTGTTGCCATACTTGATTGAAAGATATCGGTCTGTTTGGTTGAAGTACATACGTCAATGTTTTTGGACCTACTTCTTTGAAGATGGTGTGTATGACTGTCTTCTGTAAAGTTAGCATAGCACACTATCGCTACGGTTGACGTCGAGTGTTATGCTAGTCTTTAGATGTATGGATTATATTGTATTGCAGCCTAATGATTTTCTACGTGGTTCGCCGAAGACGTTTTTGTATGCTGCGATGTTAAGCGTTGTTTTTCACCATCACATTCCTAAAATAAACTTGATTAGATCATGTCTTCCCTCATGACGTTTCGTAGGTACTTGGTAGACAGTCACTGGTTCAAACAGTGGAAGAAATATGTGGGCTATGACAGCTGGGACAAGTACCAGATGGGAGATCAAAATGTCTACCCAGGCCCCGTGGACAACTCAGGACTCCTTAAAGGTATGTGTCATTAAGTGTGTCTATGTAAGAATTCAAGCTATGTTCAGTCATCAATGGAAGCATGTTGGTATTTATCATGGTAATTAAGTGTTTATTAATTCGTTTCACAGCTATGATAACCTTTTATAATTGCAATGCCAATAAGTACTGGTATGTGTTGTAGATTTGAAGTTGGCCCATGTTGTCTTGGTGGTTTCTAGATGGTGATGTGCTGGCCATCAAGGAGCACCTTATTGATGAGCTGGACTACATCTTGGTGCCCACGGATGGTTGGAATAAGCTAGTAAGCTGGTATGCGTTAACTGAAGCCCAGGAGCCAATATCTCGAAAGGTACGTTTAAAACATTCCTTCCGTATGTGCTTGAGTTTGGGCATTGTTGTCTCGAATGGGTGTGTTGTAGGGCCCTGGAAGTACAGCTGCACCAACAACTACATCAGGGGTCTCAAACTCAAAATACGGGGGCCGATGAGCATCCAGTGTGGTCATAGGGGGGCCAGATTTTTACGGTAAAGTTGGGGTGGCCCAATGGAACTTTTTTTTTTTTTTTTTTTAATCAATGGAACTTTGCGGGCTGGATAAAATCACTTGGGAGGCCGGAATTGAACCGCGGGCCTGAGTTTGGGACCCCTGAACTACATCGATACGATAATGATTAAAACATGTGGTCTACGGTTACTACAGACACTTTTATTATCTTTTATCAGCTTTTATTTTTGGGAAGGTGAAAACTTTTTCATTAATAATCAAGATGACATTTCTGAAAGAGAATACTAATAATAAAAATGTTGGTCGGATTTGTCCCCTTATTCAAGTGTCAGTTTTCCATCACGTTGGTCTCTAATAAAGTTGTCTTAAAACAGGTCCCAGACCTGTTGGTATCATAAATAGGTATACAGCTAATAAAAGTAAAAAAAAAATATCTTGATGATCATTTTTCAAATGTATTTGAATGATCAGTAGCTTAATACCTCTTATCACCTAAGCCACTCTGGGTGATTTTGTCTTGTGTAGGCTATTGATTTCATTAGCCTATCATATTTTATAGTGATATTCTGTACAGGGCAAGGCTGCTCTACTTCCGTTCTCAGTGGCAGCCATCCGGCATTTTCAAATGTACCCAGTCATGGCATCATGGCATCATGGCTGCTGCAGCGGCTCCTCTTTCCCTGATTGATCCTCCCCCTTTTGCCATATATGTCATGGGGGGTATTGAGTAGCCCCAGCGTTTCTATTTTCAGAGGGGTTCTAGATGACTGCAACGCTTCATGGAGCAAACTACGAGACACAACATGCAGGAGGTTCTCTAATTTTATGTCTTTTGGGCTTCTAGTTCTGTTTGGATTTGGCTGTGTTATGACATTAGTGCACCAGGATTCTGGGCTTCCCTTTCTGCCCTTGGGTCTGTAAGGCACTCTTTCTGGGTGCCCTTGTTTTTTAAGAAGAGGAATGCCGGCTGAGGTCAAACCATGAGGGAGTGATATAGGCGAATAGATAGAGTGACGGGGAAATGATCGAGAGAGTGAGAGTATGAGGAGAGGGAATAGACAGGAGTGGAGGGGAACTGGGGTCTGTAGTGTCATTTATTGTGGTTTGTCTGTGGAGAGCTGTGCTTTTCTCTGTGGCTGTTTGAAACACATGGCTGTTGTGCTGTATGGAGTGCCTTGACTGTGGCTCTGGTTCAGGGGGGCAGCCCTGCTCCTAATGGTGGGGTTGAATGTGGAGTGGCTGGGGGAAATAAATAGGATGGGACCCTTCAGCTGTCTCTACGCTCTGTTGCTAAATTAAGAGTCTCTATGACTCGCTTATATTGAGAGATCTGCTAGCACTGCTAGCGCTAGACCACACGAAAGGGCCCTAAACAAGGGTCCTGGTTGAAATGCAATGGTCTTTTTATCGGCCTGAATAACTCTTTTATGGAGAGCCTTGTGTTAAATTTTCAATGGAGGATGGATGGTAATTCAGTGGTGGGTAAATATTTACAAACACACGTCCACTGCTTATAATGTAGCTGTATGATACTGAAAAACAATAATCTTGTCTTTCATTGCAGGTGGTTGAGCAAGGAATGTTTGTGAAGCACTGCAAAGTGGAGGTCTACCTCACTGAACTGAAGTTATGTGAAGACAGTAATGTAGAGAATATTGTCACCAGGCGTTTCAGCAAAGCTGATACGATAGGTATGATGCCGTTCCAAGTCACTGCATATCCTCATCATGTTCATGGTTTTCACACTTCAAACTGACTGATGTATTGATAGCTTTGGAGTCCTGTCAGCTGACTTTGTGCCATTAGTGAAGACTTGTTTTATTGCACTGTGAACTGTAACCCAATAACTGGGATTTAGCTTCATGGAGAAAAGGCACATGGCAGAATAGGTCAAGTTGTGTGCATAGACTTGAAATCATAGAGAGAGTGGGAATACCCTAACTAATGTGGAATGAGGAATACCCTTACTAGGTGACTTGTGTTCCATGTAAATGAGGATTGTATCCCATTTCGGTTTTCAAAGTTACCAATCAGAATAACACAGGTAATTTATAGGAATAGTACTGCAACTACTATTACCAGGGTTTCCACGGGTCCTTAGAATCCTTAAAAGGTTGAGAATGTATCTTAGTATAAGAGTTTACAGTGTTGTTACAGTAATTCATCCTCATCTTTGTTTCAAACTATGCGTGTTGGATCCTCGAATTTGAATGAATTGGGTCTGGAAATTCCATAAAAAGTATTTTTATTTGATCATTAAGAAGGCGTGGGAAGTCTGTATTATTACTAAGACTATTTCCATTGCTACTACTACTTCTACAGCTAATACTACTACTAATAATAATAGACCTAATAATAAAAATGCAAAGTTAAGGAGTGATTAAAATGTAGATTTAGAAGAAAATAACAATAAAACCAGACCATGGTCTGTATCAACATCTGTGAGTCAGCTCATTGTTTTACAGGCCCATGTATAGATGTTTACTAAATGATTATTAAGTAGTCAGTCAAATCTTCCTTGTAGCCTGACGTCATCTGTTTATATAAATGAGCTTGAATTGAACTTGTATAGCTTAGTGCAGTAGAAAATCAAGCATATCAGAATTTGTAATGTCTAACGAAAAATAGGCTACTTAAAAGGTTGAACTAGTTGGGTAGCTCGTAAGAAGACACTCAAGGACATTTTTAATCTTTGTGGAGCATTTGGAGTTAATAATCTGGTTTTAAAATTACTTTAAAAAAAAGTGAAGTTAACTGAAGTATTACATGCATACTTCTTTAGTGACAGAACATTTCTAATATCATAATTTAGCTTTTCTCTCTGTAGCCCATTTCCCAGCTTTTCACTTTTTAAGATATGGACGTGTGATTTACACCCTTGGTTTAACCTTTAGCCTTTTCATGTTATTTCTCTTGCAGACTGCATTGAGAAGGAGATGCGTAAACTGTTCAGCATCCCTGAAGAGAAGGAGACCAGGTTGTGGAACAAGTACATGAGCAACACATTTGAGCCACTTAACAAACCGGACAGCACCATCCAAGACGCTGGCCTCTACCAAGGCCAGGTAGAGAATACTGTAATTTACCATCATTCTTAACTAATTCTTCATTTTACTAGCCAAATCACTAGGGGTGTGCAAAAATATCGCTTTATCAATTTATTATTATTATGTTTTTCAATGAATGCTATTCGATATCGGTCTGTAAAAGTTATGGATCGAACTTATAGGTACCTTTTTGCAATGGTTAGACATAGCCTAACTGTCATTGAAGCCTATCCAGTTATTACCAGTGCTACATTTCACTCTCTCGTTAAATTGCGAATACATGAAGAAAAACCTTGTTGTTACAAATACATAACCTAACCTGTGAGGTTGTTGGTAATTTGGTTTTGTTTTTAGTTTAGTTACAGCCAAACAATCTTATTGGCTCAAACATTCTAACTGTGCGGTTCTGTCACCTGACTTGATAGTAAACATGGTTACTTTGTCACATAGCAGCGGAAATCAGCTAAATCAAAACAAATATCTGAACCAAATTTTGTGATTTATACCTATACTGATTTATTGTGTATAATTGTTGTATAGAAGCATTAGAATGCCAATGGTAATGTGGTGTTGTAAATGAGCCAGCTGTTATTATCTCCAGCCTTCAAAGAGACGCATGAACCATGTGGCACTTTTTGAAGCATGTGTTTATAGTGTACCATCGTCAACTTAATTTTCATGGTATATGGTCAAGTGAAGGACAGATAAACACACATGCCGTTCAAACTAGCCGCCTAGTTTGCATTTCTGTGGTCTGGCCTTTTATCAGCACTACATGAGTTAGCATGATAGCAAGCTTTTTATCAGTGCCAACTGGGCTTCTGTTGGTGTTTGTAAGGTTCTTGCATGCCTTTTCAGAGGTTGGATTGCTGGTTTTCGACCAAAACTCCTTACTGCTGCATTCAACTCACGTATACAACCAAATCCCACCTGTGATGTTATTTGTAATAACACATTACCTGTCATTTTTTAGCTAAGTAATATTGTGTTCATGAAACACCATCTGGTTCACAGATGCTTTCAATTTGCTGGCATTGTAGCTTCATAGGAACTTGGAAAACTTGACTTAAAATAGCACTCTATTGAGCTGCCCAAGATTACATTGCCTTTTTATTCTTAATATGGATAATTACTGGCTTGACATTTCATCATCATAGCTTATCATTTGAGGTGTGGCAGCTTGTAATAGAACATGTGTTGGCAGGAGATGACCTCATGTCTTCTAATGTTCAATTACACCCTTAGATTAGCACGGATTGGACGGATAGATGGACTTGGGCTAATGTTACACATGATCGTGGTCCGTTAAGTTATCAGTATAAAAATAATCATATGGAGAAGGTTTGTATTAAGTCTGCCTCAATTATAGTAAGAGAAATGCAGCCCCTCCTTTAACACACACACATACTTCATCAGAATACCTGCAATTTGCTTCTTTTCTTTTCATTAAGGCTGCTTCTTTGATGCCATATTGATATTGGTATACATTTCTGTGGAACATATCATAGCATTCATATCTCTGAAAGCATTTAGAAAGTGTTTTGAGGGATTTCATCATTGGTTGTATTTTTTTTAATTATTTTTTGATTTATATAAGAACATTGTGCAGACCTTTGGCTTTGCATCCTTTAGTATGGCATGGATTAAAGTAATCTTTTCTCCCGACACTACACTGTTTGGCAAATTGTGTTGTGGGCTACAGCTGAAAAAGCATTTAACATTAACACAGAACAACCTATTGCACAAAAAGAGAAACATGAAGGGCTAGTGTACAATATGATAAATAGACTACAAACTAAACCTCTCAGAGGTCTATGTTCATTTCTAGAGTTACGTCTTTAGGTTATGAGAAGTATATTACTGGCTATGTTTTGGCAGAATCAGTGTTTTTCCAAATAAAGGGAATATGATATTTATTTGCCAGGTAGGTAGAACAGGAATGGGCAGAGATGATTTGAAATGGTCTCATTCAGAGTTCCATCTTGTGTTCAGAATATACTGGCACATCCAGTTTGAGTCCAACACAATCTGCCTGGCAGTATAGGGTTCACCACGGCTTAAGTGTTCCACTACAGGCTACGCCAGCTCCTCCTCCTCGGCCCGAACCCCTCTCCTCTCCTCAGCTAGAGTTAGAGATGACTCCCTGCCATATCAAACCCCTCTCCTCTCCTCTCCTCTCCTCTCCTGAGCTAGAGTTAGAGATGATTCCCTGCCATATCAAACCCCTCTCCTCTCCTCTCCTCTCCTCTCCTCTCCTCTCCTCTCCTCTCCTCTCCTCAGCTAGAGTTAGAGATGACTCCCTGCCATATCAAACCCCTCTCCTCTCCTCTCCTCTCCTCTCCTCTCCTCTCCTCTCCTCTCCTCTCCTCTCCTCTCCTCTCCTCTCCTCTCCTCAGCTAGAGTTAGAGATGACTCCCTGCCATATCAAACCCCTCTCCTCTCCTCTCCTCTCCTCTCCTCTCCTCTCCTCTCCTCTCCTCAGCTAGAGTTAGAGATGACTCCCTGCCATATCAAACCCCTCTCCTCTCCTCTCCTCTCCTCCCCTCAGCTAGAGTTAGAGATGACTCCCTGCCATATCAAACCCCTCTCCTCTCCTCAGCTAGAGTTAGAGATGACTCCCTGCCATATCAAACCCCTCTCCTCTCCTCTCCTCTCCTCTCCTCAGCTAGAGTTAGAGATGACTCCCTGCCATATCAAACCCCTCTCCTCTCCTCTCCTCTCCTCTCCTCTCCTCTCCTCTCCTCAGCTAGAGTTAGAGATGACTCCCTGCCATATCAAACCCCTCTCCTCTCCTCTCCTCTCCTCTCCTCTCCTCTCCTTTCCTCGGCTAGAGTTAGAGATGACTCCCTGCCATATCAAACCCCTCTCCTCTCCTCTCCTCAGCTAGAGTTAGAGATGACTCCCTGTCATATCAAACCTTTTCAGTCTTCATGACTAGGCCTTGGCCTCAGGATGTTTAATTGTACAGCCTTATCAATGGCTGTAATTATGTAATTATCATATTATGAAAAATGTCATTATTAGTCCAATAGAGAAATTGTTATTATTGTCTGTAAATAATACACTGAGTAGTTGCATCCCTGTTCCACTTTGCCATTTTAGTGTGCCGTCTGTATATATACGATGATATGAAAAACTTCAGTGAACACAGATATCTTTCTATTCCTTGGATTTTTTGTTAGAGATTTAGAATAGTTATACCAGTAGTCAGGAGTTTTGTAGATGCGTTCAATCTGGAGATGGTTTTTTAGAGTCAGAAATACACATTGTGTGAGGGAATTAATCCATTCTTGGATAAATCCACAACTGGAATGATCATTTTTTTGTTTACTCCACAGGTTCTGGTAATAGAGCAGAAAAATGAGGATGGATCATGGCCTCGAGGTTCATCTACACCCAAGTAAGGGTCTCTTTTCGAGTCAGACGCTTAATAGGAGGACTAGCCACTCTTTTATTGTCCGTGGGTTTGGAATATGAAGGTTTTTTTGGCAATGGAAGTTGAATGGATGGGTGCCATTTGGTAGCAAGAGAAAAAGTCTGCACAGGGATACATATGAGGCCAAAAGTATGAACGTCAATATTGAGCTGTGCAGAAACCCCAAGTGTTACTTGAAAATCACTGATATTGTGATAATCACTATCTGAATGAGCTTGTCATTTAATCTGATTTCTTCAATTATACTTGTGTGCGCTTTAGAAGCAGAGTGGGAATATGAACCGTGTCAAAACAGTGATCAAGACAGTGGAGCACCAAATACACATTAAAGTTTTCCACTCATTTTGAAGAATTTGAAGAAAGATTAAAATGTGAGGTGCTTCTTCAACCCAGATGGTGCAGAAGCGTCATGATTATAGGTAAATTATATATTATAGATAAATAGGTTAGGAACAGAGATGCGAGTCTGCTGGTCTTACTCGTACCCCCTGGCGTATTTTAGGAATGGCATGTGCAGCTGTAATACCCTCTTAACCGCTTGACTTTTTTGATCATTTGAATGTGACCGTGCATATCCCCACTGCTTCTCATGACCAGACAAGTGATGGAATCAGATTTGAGGGCAGTAAGCTCATATGATCGAAAATCAGAGAATATTTCAAGAGGGTTTGATCCTTGAAGTCCTTGTGTATATTCGTTCTCTCTCAATTGGATTGGACCTCAGCCTCCCCCCCACATCAGTGTTCTCCATCCATTGATTCGCCCTTGTTTTGCTCTTTATCTGCTTCGCTTCCCTTGCTGCCATAATTCTGTTATTCCATTTCACTCTCTATAGTTTGATTCTCTCCTCCAGTTTGAAACTCTAACTCATGATCTTCTTATCTTTTAAAGGTCATCTGGTGCTTCCAATCTCTCTGCTTTACCAAAGATCTCCCCTTCATCTCTCCCAAACAATCATAACAGCAGCTTCAACAGTCGGAAGTAAGCGCCAGTGGGCGTGGCCTGGAGGGGATGGGGCGGGGTCTTGGTCTGAAGGGTATGGGGCGGGGTCTTGGTCTTGGTGGGAATGGAATGGGATCTATGTTTGGGGTCTATGTACACGCTCGTCTGCTCTGGGCCTCTCCAGTTGGGATGTGGAAAATGCTCTGAATTAGCAGTTTTGACACAGCATTGATTTAGGGTGGCTTTGAATAATTAATGCCTCCAAGCACTGAGTAATGCCTTAAAGACCAGCACTCCAAGAGTGGACCTGGGACTGTCTCTCCAGTCATCTATATTGCTGAGTAGTGCATCAGTTATTGTGCAGTAACGTTGGTCCTGCATCAGTTATTGTGCATTAACGTTGGTTCTGCATCAGTTATTGTGCAGTAACGTTGGTCCTGCATCAGTTATTGTGCATTAACGTTGGTTCTGCATCAGTTATTGTGCAGTAACGTTGGTCCTGCATTAGTTGTTGTGTAATAAAGTTGGTCCTGCATCAGTTATTGTGCATTAACGTTGGTTCTGCATCAGTTATTGTGCAGTAACGTTGGTCCTGCATTAGTTGTTGTGTAATAAAGTTGGTCCTGCATCAGTTATTGTGCAGTTCTGCACCTGGGCATGATGGTATAAAACAGGCTTGTCTCTGATATCAAGACCTTGTGTTGTTACATAGGCCTCTAGAACATGGTTTTGAGGCTGTCATACTGTTATGCATTTGTATTTCTGTGCTGCAGTCACAATTGTCAATTTATTCCATGTAGATGTGTGGGTATTTAGAGGTACAAGTATTTTAGTTTGACTTGTTTGTTTAGTTAGACTTGGACCGTTACCTCTTGTGTGTTTTTTCTTTAGGGCTGGCTAGACTGGGAAGACTATTCAATTCATACTTGACAGAACTGTGGTTTGAAGATAATCTTGATTAAAATAGTAACCAATACATAATTTAATATGAGTTCTCTGTAAAGGAATTTTATAAGGCTGTCTGTCTTGAGCATCTTGTTCAATGTAGTGAGCCGGGCAAAGGCTAGCTAGAAGATAGATTACTCCATTGCTGCCTGTTCTTGCGTGAGACTGCTCACACTCTCCCTCTCTCTCTCTCTCTCTCTCTCTCTCTCTCTCTCTCTCCACCTCGGTCTGTCTCTTTCTCTGTCTGTATTTCTGTTACTCTCTCTCATTGCGCTGCGTAATCTGCAGTGAGTGTGACCTTCAGAATACATTGACTCTGCTCTGACTCCTCATCTTTATGCACCACACAGAGGGTTCCACACATTCTGCTCTTGTATTAGTATTTTTCTAACTTCTCCTATTTTTCTGGTTCTATCCATGTGTGGCATAGTTACCATTTGAAGTCATGCTTAGTCATCCCGTTCCACTCTTCTGAGTCTCAGCTGGTTCTCTTTGCATACTGCAGCCTCAGCTAGCTCTCGTCTATCTGCTCAGCTCCCCCTCCCACTCTCTGCTCTCTCCTCCCCTTTCCCCCTTCCCCCCTCTATCTCTCTCTCTCCCTCCCGCCCTCGCTCCCTCTCACTTTCTACTGTACCACTGGCTCATGAGGCAGCCTCTCCAGCACTGCCGCTGCTGCTATTAATGTCCTGAGGAGTACGCCAGGAACGGGACAGCCATGATGCTACGCTAGGCTGAAGAGCTTCACAGCGTTACCTGAGATTACTGCTGCGGGTGTCAGAGCTCCAGGGCCACGGCTGCCCCTCCCCTCTGCTTCTCCCCCTGTGTACGATAGCAGCCGGGCCGGGCATGGAGGCGGCTCTGAGGGGAGATGCTCCTGTGCTGCTGGTGGTGCCTGAGGCCAGAGACGGTTGAGCTAGAGAGGAGGGTTGAGAGAGTGCTGAGTGCGGAGGCCATCCAACCTGATCAATGGGACAGAGCATTGCACTGCACTCAGAGGTGTGCTGCTGCTGCTGCTGCTGCTACGTATGCTACTCAGGCTTTGGGTTTCCACTGTATGTCTCAGATGCTAAGGGAACATGCTGTGCTAAGTTTCAGCTGTGTAGAGAGAGATGCACTTAACTGCTGCATATATGTGTTGATGTTAAATGGATTTGTTTGGGGACATGCTTTTCGCTTTCTTTGTTGAGTTTTATGCTTTTATTCTTTTTTGTTTATTTCTTTATGAGACTACTTCCATAACATCCGGTTCCATATTTCTAGTGTGAAGAACTCCAGCTACAGCCTTTCATCCTACCCGCCCTATAACAGCTACGAGAACTCGGACCAGGGGCGGCACACTGAGAAGGCTGGACTGTGTGGACTTTCCAACCTGGGCAACACCTGCTTCATGAACTCTGCCACACAGGTGAGGAAACAGACGTCTATACAGCCACAGCTGTAGGATTCCATCACTCACAAGATGTCTATACAGACACAGCTGTAGGATTCCATCACTCACAAGATGTCTTTTCAAAACCTCTTTTTGAAACGTTTTGTGCCGGCAGTGCTTAAGCAATATACCTCCGCTCACTGAGTACTTCCTGAAAGACAAGTACAAGGAGGAGCTGAATGAGGATAATCCATTGGGTATGAAAGGGGAGATTGCCAAAGCCTTCGCAGACCTCGCTAAGCAACTCTGGTCGGGGAAGTTCAGCTATATAACGCCAAGAGCATTCAAGGTGAGTTCTACACTTGCTGGCAGCGTTTAAATAACAGCGTTCTAATAGTGTTTGGGTATTCAGAATGTTTATTGATTTTATATTGACAAGAGGGTATTCTGTTCTGATGTTCCTCTGTCTGCAGACGCAGGTTGGCCGCTTCGCCCCTCAGTTCTCAGGCTACCAGCAGCAGGACTCCCATGAGCTCCTAGCCTTTCTACTGGACGGGCTCCACGAAGACCTGAACCGCATTCGGAAAAAACCCTACATCCAGCTCAAAGATGCAGACGGGAGGACAGACAAGGTTTCTCACTCTTCCTGATCAACTCATTTAGCTCCACTTTAATGTGTTCCATTTTGTTTAATGGATGACCCTCCTGCTTGTGTTCCCTTTCGTTTGGTGGATGACCCTCCTGCTTGTGTTCACTTTCGTTTGGTGGATGACCCTCCTGCTTGTGTTCACTTTCGTTTGGTGGATGACCCTCCTGCTTGTGTTCACTTTCGTTTGGTGGATGACCCTACTGCTTGTGTTCACTTTCAGGTGGTTGCTGAGGAGGCCTGGGAGAACCACATCAAGAGGAACGACTCCATCATTGTAGACATTTTCCATGGCCTCTTTAAATCTACTTTAGTCTGTCCGGTGTGTGCCAAGGTCTCTGTGACCTTTGACCCCTTCTGCTACCTGACGCTCCCCTTACCCATGAAGAAGGAGCGCACGCTGGAGGTCTACCTGGTGCGACTGGACCCCCACGCCAAACCTACTCAGGTATAGTCAGACCCCCACGCCAAACCTACTCAGGTATAGCCAGACCCCCACGCCAAACCTACTCAGGTATAGTCAGACCCCCACACCAAACCTACTCAGGTATAGTCAGACCCCCACACCAAACCTACTCAGGTATAGTCAGACCCCCACACCAAACCTACTCAGGTATAGTCAGACCCCCACGCCAAACCTACTCAGGTATAGTCAGACCCCCACGCCAAACCCACTCAGGTATAGTCAGACCCCCACGCCAAACCTACTCAGGTATAGCCAGACCCCCACGCCAAACCCACTCAGGTATAGTCAGACCCCCACGCCAAACCTACTCAGGTATAGTCAGACCCCCACGCCAAACCTACTCAAGTATAGTCAAACCCACTATGGTTTAGTCAGACCCCCACGCCAAACCTACTCAGGTATAGTCAGACCCCCACACCAAACCTAGCCAGACCCCCACGCCAAACCTACTCAGGTATAGTCAGACCCCCACGCCAAACCTACTCAGGTATAGTCAGACCCCCACACCAAACCTAGCCAGGTGTAGTCAGACCCCCACGCCAAACCTACTCAGGTATAGTCAGACCCCCACACCAAACCTACTCAGGTATAGCCAGACCCCCACGCCAACCCTACTCTGGTATAGTCAGACCCCCACACCAAACCTACTCAGGTAGAGTCAGACCCCCACGCCAACCCTACTCAGGTATAGTCAGACCCCCACGCCAAACCTACTCAGGTATAGGCTTCCATTTTGGAGCTGCTGCTGCACGTGTACTCGCTTCAATATACTGGGACGTCTGTCATGCATATTTGCAAAGTGTTTATGCATGTGTCTCTGTCCTTTTTCCAGTATAAACTGACTGTTCCCAAAGTTGGGTACATCTCAGACCTCTGCGCTTCTCTATCTACCTTAGCTGATGTACCTGCTGAAAAGGTAAGAAGCCGTTCTTGCTGATGTTAATGTTCCTCAGTGTGATATTCTCCCTTATTGTTCCTTATATTTTCCCATATCTCACCGTTGCAACATTATAATATCCATACAATATCCATGCTCTCCAACACCTGTTATTTCTGTGTAGATGATCGTCACAGACATCTACAACCACCGTTTTCACCGAATCTTTGCCACCAATGAAAACCTGAGCAGCATCATGGAGCGTGATGACATCTATGTGTAAGTTCCTCTCAATCAGCTGGTAGATGAAGGTGTTAGTAACACCATGATCCTGAGTTTGATGTCCTGGTAGAAAATATACTGATAATGTGTGTCTTTTACTTGGACTGTTAGCTCTTTGGGACAAAAGAGTTATTATGGAATTGTAGGGCTCTGTAGAATTGCCTCAGCCGTTGCCAGATTATGTTCTAGGAGTGCACAAACACCATCAGTGTGCTCCAAATGAGAAGGGCCACTTTGCGTAATGATTTATTGGTGTCAATATGAACAGTAATTGTTACTTGTGTGTTTCTGTGCTGGCTTGCAGCTTTGAAGTGGCAGTAAATCGAATGGAGGACACTGACCACGTGGTGATCCCGGTGCACCTGCGAGAGAAGTACAAGCAGTCTGGCTACAACCACACAAGCACTCCTCTCTTCGGCCAGCCCTTCCTCATCACTGTGCCCCGCGCGCTAAGCGAGGACAAGCTCTACAACATGCTGCTCCAACGCCTCTGGTATGCCTGCACTCTAAGATGCCCTTTAATCTGCCCTAACTCTTAATTTTCAAAAACAAAAAGATGTTCTCATGTCATTATCCTCTCTTGCTACCTTATCGCAGTGTATTTAAAAATGCTTGTGTCCCTTTTAGTGGATCATAGGAATGTATCCCATTGAGCGGTCATATTGGTTGCCAACATTTTATCAAAATAGATTTTTGGTATGAATTCACTGTTTATTTATGACAAACAAATCGAGAAACATCGTCTTGAGAAGCGTTATTTTCCAGTGGGATGTCATGAATGTTTTACAATTGGTCTTGGAGAACTCATGGAAAGGTTTTGGAATTGTATCTATGGTGGTATCAGTCCTAATAGGTAACAAGTCCTGTTTGTTTGTAGCCGTTTCGTACGCTCTCCCCTTGAGTTGGAAGAGTCGGAAGAGACGCCCCCACCTAAGCCGCACACTCTTAATGGCAACGCCACCAACGGGGTCCAGGAGGAGGGCTCACCAAGTAAGAGTGTACAGGTCCTCACAGGACTCCCTAGGTCACATCAGTTTGGTCACCATTTTGCATAATTGCATGCTGTGTGTGCTAAAAACAATGGTGTGTTTCCCCCCCCCCCCATTTGTATTGCTGAAGATGAAATGGAGACGGATGAGCAGGACGATGAATCTAGTCAGGACCAGGAGCTGCCATCGGAAAATGACAACAGCCAGTCGGAGGATTCGGCGGCAGGGGACAATGAACTAGAGAATGGCACTGGTCAGGGGAACTCCACCAAAGGCCCGCCGCCACCACCGGCAGGACACAAAAAACGACTCTTTACATTCCAGTTCAATAACATGGGCAAGACGGACTTCAGCTTCATCAAGGAGGAATCCAGGCAGATCCGATTCGATGAAGGACACTTACGACTCAGTGGTCAGAGAAAAGTGGTCAAAAATCCACAACATGTCTCAAAAGTGTGCTTCAGACGAAGACTAGGGCTTTAACAGTTGTTGTTTGTGTTGATGTCCCTTCAACAGATCGATCTTATCTCTCCCTGGACTGGGAGCCAGAGATGAAGAAGAAGCACTTTGATGACACCATCACAGAGGTAAAGCCACTAAACTTACCCAGACCCTTTTTGTTCTTCAAAATTTCAAATACCTACAAGCCTAATGATCCACTGTCTCTTGTGCTTGGTTGAAAAAAAGGACTTTGACAAACATGAGAGCATGGAGTACAAACCTCAAAAGAAGGCTTTCTTCAAACTGAACGACTGCATTGAGCTTTTCACTACCAAAGAGAAGCTGGGAGCAGAGGACCCTTGGTGAGATGGGGGACAGCTTTTATCCTGTGATGTCTGTATAAGGACTCAGCATTTGTTTGTTTATTAATTTGTTTTAAAGATTTATTTATGGGCTTTTTAGCCTTTATAATGATACGACAGTGAAGTGTTTTGGACAGGGAGTGAGGAGTGAAGAGGTGGGGAGAGGATCGGGAAACGACAGCAGGCAGGAATCGAATCTGTGTCCCCGAGGCCATTGTTGCCCGTAAATTGGGGGGTAATTGGCTAGTGCCACAGTGCCCCCTGTGTTTGTTATTTTTGTTTGTGTTTAATCTGTTCTGCAGTGTTTTGTGCAAATCTCTGAATTGCTTAGTAAGTCTCTCATTAAACATGAGTAATTGACTCTGTTGGGTTCTAAAGCCTGTGCTTGTCTGGTCTCAGGTATTGTCCTAGCTGCAAGCAACACCAGCAGGCCACCAAGAAACTGGACCTGTGGTCGCTGCCGCCGGTCCTGGTGGTCCATCTGAAGCGTTTCTCCTACAGCCGTTACATGAGGGATAAGCTGGACTCACTGGTTGACTTCCCCATCAAGTAAGCCCATCACATTTGACCAGGAGTCACAAACTTCGTCTCTGTGGTCCAGATCTGTCCAACCTTTAGGCGGAAGTTTAGAAGAAATGTGTTGGTTTTACTTTTCAAGTTCATGATCTTTTTGAAATGTTACTATGAGATGTTTCAGTCAGTATTTATACATAAGTAACTTGTTTTGAAATACGAATGAGTATTTTGCTGCACTCATGAAAAGGATATGTGTGCCTGTGCCTCACAGAGATCTGGACATGTCAGAGTTCCTCATCAACCCAAATGCTGGGCCGTGGCGCTATGACCTTATTGCTGTGTCCAACCATTATGGGGGAATGGGTGGAGGCCACTGTAAGTAGCTTTGTTTATAAAGAGAGTTTTATACGACTAATTAACTACTATTATTATACGGCTCTTCAGAATGTTCCAAAAAGTACCGTTGATTTGAATCGGCCATCCCTACGTCATACCCATACATTAATTCCTGCTAACATACCGCTGCGAAAAGATAATGACCGCTGTCATTGGCAACGGGTTTTGTACTTCTAATTCACCTCTTTCATATCATTCCGCAAGAATTACGGTCATTTTAACGTAACAGACTCATGTTAATTTGAAGTCAGCAAGCAGTGGCGGCCTTTCCTACAGGCGGTTTAGGCGGCCGCCTAGAGCGCCATCTAGAGGGGGAGTGCCAAATAATGCGCCCGAAAAAAAAGAAAAAAAAACACAATTATAATTTTTTTTTTCCCAGGCACATATTTTGGCGCCCCTTCTATATCTCCAACCAATATTTTGACATTAAAAAGTAAATCTAACATTAAGGTAAAATGAGGCAAAAATCGAAACGGAGGGGTATGTTCTTCATTGGTATTGTCAGGACATGCTAGCATAGCGAGGCATTTGGTTCGAATGTGTGTGTGTTTTATGAAGAGGTTTAAGCCCAGCGGCGTGCATGACTAGACGGCGGGCCGGATTAGAGAGGTCATCAATTTGCTCTCCTTACCGTTGTAAAGTCAGGTGAAATTAATGATATTGCAATCTCGCGAGGTGCAGGCAAATGTGATGTACAATACACATTAAGGGTTGCTACAATATGTTATCATGAAAACACTAATGAACACAACAATATCACGTATGCCAAATAATGATAATACGTGCCGGCATAGTCGCCCCATAATGCCGTGCGGCGGGCGCATACTTTACTATGTGTGATCCACTAACGATGTTCCTGTTCCTTACTGTTCTTATTGCATGTCGTTGTTCTGTGTTGGGACTGAGTTTATACAGGTGTGTGACGGTAACACAGTTTATTTGCTGCGATCGTTGTTGTGTTTATGTGAAATAATTGCAGTCTTACAAGGCAAAATAGCGTTTGAAAGTTGCAATTCCGTTTTCGTCGGGGGGGGGGGGGGGGGGGGGCAGGAGTGAAGCTCGCCTAGAGCGCCAAATGTGCTAGGTCCGCCCCTGTCAGCAAGTAATGGGTTGCTATGGGTTGCAACACCTGAAACTTCAAAGTTCTATTTGCTTGAAGAACTATTTATTTTCTAAACGGGACTCATGAAACGGCAACTAAATCATTAAAAAGAGGAATGTTGGAGGAATGTCTTCTATCATTTTTGCCAAGTAACTGTATAATAAGCGGGATAATGTATTGTCCGTCGGTGCGCGTTGGGGTGTTGTCCGCCCCGTCGGGAATTATTTTTGGAGAATGACCTCCGGACAATTCATTATCCCTTAACAGGGTGTCCGCGGGGTTTTAAAAAGTATTAAAAGTTGATAAATCAAAATGGCCAAATTTAAACCCATTAATTTAAAAGTGTTAAATGTGGTTTTAGAGGTATTCTTTTTTTGTAAATAGGTATTATTTTTTCAGACTATCAAGTGTCCTATTCTGATTGAAATTATATCTGCTAAAGTTCGCGTTAGTTCGTTTAAATGCGGGCTTTAGCAAAGCTGGGCACATAATGAAAGATCTTCCGTATCAGTCTAAACGTTGTATGTTTGATGCTGACGTCATATTCAGTGGTCGTTCGACATCTCAAACACTTAGCACGCTTCAACTGGGTAGCCTACTGGCCGGTTTACGTTTTTGACTTGCTTAGCATCTTCAACGTTCCGACAGCCATCGTCGTCGTCAATGGGCAAATGCATGTTTTCTGACAAGACTCAGCGTTTATGGACTGGCTCAGGCCTGTAGTAGGGGATAACCGGCAGGCTTATTGTTCGGTTTGTAAAAAAAAAAAAAAAAAACATCAATGTCAAGTGGATGGGAGCTAATGCACTTCGGTCGCATATGCAATCCACTAAACATTAAAATTGAATGCGTGGTCGGCTAGAGCAGTTAATTCTACCAAAGTTCATTAACTCGTTCATAGTTTTGGTGGTGAACTGAACGTACTGTATTACTGCCTGATGAACGATTCTGTGAACCTGGTCATTCTGGTGTCTGTCAACGGCACGTTCACTCTTTTTAACGCCCGACTCACATTGATGCGTTGGAATGCGTTGATCCAACGGAAGGCAGAGGAGGAGTCTGGCGCATGGGTTTCTGTTGATACCGGAGATGTTATAGAGCATGCTACTACTGAAAGGGGAAAAGCTTGCTAGTGACTTGATTTGGTTTGATGACCTGTCAATCTCACTATAACGTCTCCGGTATCAACAGAAACCCATGCGCCAGACTCCTCCTCTGCCTTCCGTTGGATCAACGCATTCCAACGCATCAATGTGAGTCGGGCGTTACGTCACTAGCAAGCTTTTCCCCTTTCAGTAGTAGCATGCTATCATTAGACAGGGTGCTCAGAGACCTCGCAAATCCTATGATACGTATTTTTCAGTTACAATAAAGGGGTTTTTACATTGTACAGTGTCTATTTCTCGGTAACTTTAAAAAAATCTAACTAGAAAAAAGTCAAACAACCAACTTGTAGGTACAAATACGACCATCTACGGATTTTGGCAGCCATCTTTTTTTTTTGAGTTTGCCGCTCTGTAGACGTGAGCATATACGGGATATGATTGGCTAGCGCCTGTGCTCTCAGTTATGCATGAAAGGCATTATGATTGGCTGACGCATGCATTGCCTCTCGAAAAGTTCAACCTTCTTCAACTCTTGCCGCAAGCAAAGCATGAAACGCAACGCACGCGAACCAAACGGAGCCACAATTCAGTTCGGCAAAGGATGACGTCACCCCATGCAAAGTGAATGGGGACGCGTTAACCCTGACGCATCAACGCCTTCCAACGCAACAATGTGAGTCGGCCGTTACAGTCCGGTATCAAGTGTTGTCAATCGCTGCGTGTATTCTCTTCTACTTTCTATGCCTGGCAAGTTTGAGGGTGCCGAAGTTGCGTAGAGGCCGAGAGAGGTATTGCAGACAGATAAACTAAAATAATTGCTGTCTGTGGTTCTATATGGGCCGTGGAAATAATTTAGAAAAAATATAGCTTGCACCATATTGAAAAAAAGAACTGAACTTGGAGCTGTGAACTTTGTGCAAAATGTTGAATTAGGAACTGAATTAGTTCATGTAGAAAGTGAACTGTCCCAACACTGACAATGGGCGCCACACAAACACTGCTATAATTTAGCAGAAGTGATATCATCAAAAATTCATATAGCAGTTGCCAGTTTATAATGCATCAACAGTTCATGCAGTGAATGCCAGGCAGTGTGCTGGAACAATCTCTCCATTGCACATTTAATTTAGTTTGTTTTTTATTTTTATTCACAAAATGAAAATAATGTGTGCAATATGCTATTATGTTGTTTAGTGTTATGTCAAAATCTGCGTAAACGTTAGAAAGGTCGCTGATAAACACTTGCAACTCAGTGTCGTGATGGTTTTAAAAAAATTCAGAAGGTAGTAAAAAAGGTATTACAAAGGTATTAAATTTAACTTAAGGATTGCTGAATATACCCTTAACTATAAAGACAGTTTATTATAAAAGATGGGGCACATATTTTGGACAAAAGTTTAAAGGGGACCTCTTTTCCTCATTTTCAATATACATAATTGTATCTTTGGGGGCAAATAAAATATATGTACATGCTTCAATGATCCAAATATGTGACGACAATATTACGTCATCATGTACCAGTAGAAAAGGCTGGAATTCCCACAAGGCGCTTCAAGCAGAGAAAAGTGGTTATTCACTCTAGCTTGTACTTTGGGCTTTTGTAACTTCGTTCACTTGCACAAAAAGCTATATACAGTGGGGAAAATAAGTATTTGAACCCCTGCTGATTTTGTAAGTTTGGCCACTTGCAAAGAAATGTGTGATCTATAATTGTAATGGTAGGTGTATATTAATAGTGTTAAACAGAATATCAACAAAAAAAATCCAGAAAAATGCATTTTATAACATTTATGACTTTATTTGCATTTGATGCAGAAAAAAAGTATTTGAACCCCTAGCAAAACATGACGTGGTACTTGGTGGAATAACCCTTGTTGGCAAGCACAGACGTCAGACGTTTCTTGTAGTTGGTCACCAGGTTAACACTCATCTCAGGAGGGATTTTGATCCACTTCTCTTTACAGATCCTCTCCAAATCTTTAATGTTGCTTTTTCAATGGGAGGGAATGAGGTTCAAGCTAAATATTCCGTGTTACATGGCCCAATTCATAGTCCCCTTGATGCCGTGGAGTCGTCCTGTACCCTTGGCAGAGAAACAGCCCCAAAGCATAATGTTTCCACCTCCATGCTTGACGGTGGGTATGGTGTTCTTGGGGTCATATTCAGCATTCTTCCCCCTTTCAAACACGTCAAGTCGAGTTGATGCCAAAGAGCTTGATTTTGGGCTCATCTGACCACATCCTGTCTCCCAATCCTCCTTAGAATCATTCAGGTGTGCATTGGCAAACTTCAGAGGGCCCGGTACATGTGCTTCCTTGAGCAGGGGGACCTTGCGAGTGCTGCAGTACTTCAAATTACGGCATAGTGTGTTGCCAATGGTTTTCTTGGTGACTGTGGTCCCAGCTGCCTTGAGATCATTCACAAGCTCCCCCTGTGTAGTTCTGAGGTTATTTTGCACCTTTCGGATTATCACTGATACCGCACGAGGGGATATCTTGCATGGCGCCCCAGACCTAGAGCGATTGACATTTGTTTGGTGTTGCTTCCAATTATGAATAATCGCACCAATAGTTGTCTGCTTCTCACCAAGCTGCTTGCCAATGGTTTTGTAGCCCATTCCAGCCTTGTGCAGGTCTACAGTCTTATCTCTGACGTCCTTGGACAACTCTTTGGTCTTGCCCATGGGGTTGAGGTTGAAGGTGTGAAGTATGATTCTTTGGACAGGTTTCTTTTATAAACGTCACCAGTTGAGATCAGGTGTACCTTGTTAGACCTAATGAGGACTAATCTGTGTGCTTCTTGGGCACATAACTGGTCTGTGGGAGCCAGAATTCTTGCTGTTTGCTTGGGGGTTCAAATACTTATTTTCTGCATCAAATGCAAATAAAGTCATAAATGTTATAAAATGCAGTTTTCTGAATTTTCTTTTTTTTAATATTCTGTTTCTCGCTGTTAAAATACACCTACCATTACAATTCTAGATCACACATTTCTTTGCAAGTGGCCAAACTTGCTTAATCTGTAGGGGTTCAAATACTTATTTTCCCCACTGTTACACAGTAAAGGGAAGGGGAAAACCAGAAAAGCATGATAGTTCCCCTTTAATATAAATCTAGATAAATAGATTGGAAAAGCATGATAGTTCCCCCTTAATATAAATCTAGATAAGTAGATTGGAAAAGCATGATAGTTCCCCTTTAATATAAATCTAGATAAGTAGATTGGAAAAGCATGATTGTTCCCCTTTAATATAAATCTAGATAAGTAGATTGTCTAACTGTGCATGTTGTGTCTCCAGACACTGCTTACTCCAAAAACAAGGATGATGACAAATGGTACTACTTTGATGACAGCAGCGTGTCTCCTGCCAATGAAGATCAGATTGTAGTAAGTGTGTCTCGATTCCTACATTATGTTATCCGAGTTCTTTATGCTAAAGACGCCCAGCAGCACATTATAGTGGACAGAATGGACATGCCATTCCAGGGCTAAGTACCTATGTTTCGCATTCTCAGATTAACACATGTAAAAGTGATTGACATGTTCAGTCTTTCCACAGCCATTAAATAAGTAGTATTCATACAAGCATGTGTAGTATCTTAAGCACTATGTGTTATCACATGTATATCATATGCATTAGGGACTTATATCCTCTTTTCTAATGCTGTGATTTGCACAGATGGCTTTCCAGGCTGGAAATAACTCTTGTCTGTGTGTGTGTTTTTTCCATTCAGTCCAAGGCCGCGTATGTGCTATTCTATCAGCGGCAGGACACCCTAAAGGGAACAGGCTACTTTGCTCTGGACCGAGAAGACCACGAGGACCAGCGCAGCTCCTCAGCACAGGGTGGCGTCGCCCAGAGCGAGGAGGAGGAAGATGAGGAAGAGGAGGAAGACCTGAATGACAATGAGAATGAGGAAGAGGAGGAGGAGCCAGAACCCAACTATGATGTCACCATGAACACCAACTAAGGCATCTGCAAAGAAACGATGGGATGTCCAAAGCCATATCAAGCCAGGGCAGTGCAGTGCAGTGCAGTGCAGGAGGCCAGAGCATAGTGGCTCCCTTACGCAGGGCTGTCTGAGGGAGGGGCCCGCTCACACATACTGCACTGGAATATCTTAAGCAATCAGGGCTCTCTTCACTGGTCACAAAGTGTGTGGTTGATCATTAGAGAATGACCAAACACATTCAGAAACACAAACTCTACGGACAGAAAGTTAAAGTGCAGAATTTGAGAGCTAGGTTTGCCTGCAGATGTCCTGGTATAATTTCTGAGAATGTCAGCAGTGTTGTGATATGGTTTTCCCTCCTGTTTTTATTAGAACGACAAGAGAGAGAGTGAGCAAGATACATATTGCATATCCGTATACTTTTATTATTATTTTTGGCCTTGTAAATAATTTGAATGAACACTGAATATGGGGGCTTATGAGGTGTGGAATCTTTATGAACTGTTTTTTGTTGCACAATCACTCCATTTTTAAGATTTTACTAGTGCCACACATACTACAAGTATTTTACAGCCACTCGGTGTCATCTTTAAAAAGCTGCCTTCCAACCATATGCAGACAACTCTACTTGAGCAGGAAGAGTACACTGGTGTGATTTTCCATCTATAGTTGTCCATGCTGCTGGAGCATGCATACTACAAATGTGTAATGTACGCCTTACAGGTCTCTTCTCTTCAGAACCCTACAGATGAAGTCAAGTCCATGAGCTGACAGGAGTGTGAACGTGAGCATAGTGAGCTGACGAGAGTGTGAAGGTGAGCATAGTGAGCTGACAAGAGTGTGAACGTAAGCATAGTGAGCTGACAAGAGTGTGAACGTAAGCATAGTGAGCTGACGAGAGTCTGAACATGAGCATAGAGAGCTGAAGAGAGTGTGAATGTGAGCATAGCTTTACAAGAGTTTCAGGTATCAGCTTCATACCTCCCATCTGTTTTTGAATTTAGGGGGCTTCTTGAGATTATGAAATTTGGTGATGCATTAGATTTTCTGTCTCTTGTTTGGATCACCTCAGCCTTAATTCTAATCTCAGACTGTTGCCTTTTCTTTGCACATTTTATCACACTGTTTGTCCGCATGTCTCATATAAAGATACACACGCACACACACACACCATCCATTCTCCAAGTTACTGCTTTTACACTGAGGCCGCTTTAGTTTAAAAGCTACTAGCCTATTAAGGTTGGTTGGCAGAATGTATATTAAATGGCTGGGAGTATACCTGACACTTGGATGATAGACCCCTCTTTCAAGTTAGTAACTACCCGTCCCCCTCCCCTTCCCTTTATATGCTTTGGTTAAATGTGCAGAGAAATGGTGTGATTCCCTTTGATATGTATGGTTCCACTCATGGGGTACTGCTGTATGTCTTTTTGTAAGACGCGTGCTTTGCGCTGATCTACCCGCCTGACCATGAAGGGGGGTCCTTCTCTGGGAGACAAAGGAGAGGAGGGAGGGGCTTAGCGGACTAAATGAAACGTGATGACAGGCTATATAAATACTGTATATAAGAGTTCACTCTGTGAGTGCACATTTGATACATTTATTTATTTATATGTAAGCATTTAAACAACAATGTATTTAAGACCTTGGAGAGACAGAAGATGTATGGTATATGGTTTAATCCTGTAGTTCAGAAGTAATGCCTTTGCTCTTCTGGGTTTGGGTCTCTTGGGGGGACTGGGGTGGGGTGGGGATGATTGATGCTCTATTATTTCTATTATTTGGACTTTTTGTAAAGTTGACTTGGATATCCTTGCATGAGGGGATTCAAAGTCTGACTGCACTTGAGTTCACTTGGGTTTACATTTGAGACGTGCATGTGTATTTATATACTGACTTAAATAAAGTTGTGTAAAGCCTTGCTCTCTTTTCAGCCCCTTTGTATTATGCACTATAATGGCTATACTTCAATACGTACACATTATTTTTATATATGCTGAATGAAATGAAATGAACATGTACACATATGCACATGCAATCAAGCAACGCAGAATGGATAATAGTGTAGTTACAATGAAGTGAAGAGGTAAAACATTTTTGCCAAGATTAACATAGGCTTGAATGTTGGTGCAGACGCCACCTTGTGGTGTATAAATAGAAAAAAATAAAGTGCAAAATAAATGGCTGGGGGTGGTTTCATAGTGGGTTTAAACTTAAGGCATTTGCATGGTTATCCAATACACCTCGTACGACTTCACTAGAGACACGCCCTTTCTAATCTGATGATTGTACGACTCACCTCTACCTGCATGGTTCTACGAGGGGCTGTGGAGATTACCAACGGTTTATTATGATGTTACAAGGCCATTACATCATCAACAACAAACTATAAAATAAGAAATCGTTTGTTTTTATCCGTGTATTTTCAGTTAATGATCAGAGGCTGTTGCTGTGAAATGAATTACTAACGACAATGACCAAGCTCGCGGTTATTGCCGAATATTTTCTATTATTATACCACACAAACAGTTCTGCTTTTTTACGTCTACAATTCAGGTTATTTTACAATTTAATCATTTACACTGCATGCTCTGCTAACTCAAACACAAAGAGGCTGTTCGAAAACCTAGAAATGTTTTTATTATTGCTGTAATTAGACGACGTCTCCCTATGCTTTATATGCGGCGAGAGCCACGATAGAGCAAGGAAGAAGGGAGATGTCGGTTTTCCTCCTGCATCGCCGCTGGTGCCCTTCATAGTTTTTTTCATTTTTACAAACTTGTCCCTGATCTTCCTCCAACTCCTAATGCACTCCTGGACCTCCAGCCCCAGGTTCCCAGCGATCTCTCAGAGATTTTTTAAAAACGGAGGTGCTGTCATAGGGAACGAAACAGGAAACGTCATTTTAGCCAGGGGTGTCGGACAGCTCGGATCGGATAGTCGGATCGGATAGTGAGAAAATTCAAGCGGTGCTCCAGAGGCCATCCGACACCCTCGGATGGCTCTCCGAGGTGCTCAAAGGTGTGGTCCCACTTCAAGGAGGGCGTTTAAGGGCGTGCCTCGTGAGATCGGAGAGCACGATCGGACAAGCATGTGAGCACCTTTAGAAATTGCTTTTCTTTGGCTGTTGTATATACAACTATATTTTGGTGGCCTTAGCTTCAACTGCATGGATATGGGTGTTATAAACATGGTTGGCGCGTCATTACATTTGGTTAGTAGTTACTCAGTGGAGTCAGGGACTGATTAACGAACGGGCCTACCGGGCCCAGGCCCAGGGGCCCCTGAGCCTAGCCTGGCCATTACCAGCCTGTGACTCCATTTCATTCCGTCTTTCAGTCTGGCAAAACGCTATGCATTTTCGTTTCCGAGATGAGCGGGTGCTTAGCTTGAGGTTTAAAATCATTGGAGTTCCCTTAACCAATCAGCAACGTTTAGTAAGCATTCGGTAGATTAAACTCTTCCCAAAGCCAGTTGGGAGAAGAGCTACGACGTCCTTTCCAATCATAAAACTTACAAGAAAATACTCTTGTTTTCTTTTTAATTTTCTGATGTTCTCGAGAGTTGAGACAACTTTTCCGATAGCTTTTCGTGTCTTTTCCTCCAAGGCGAGTTTTGCGTCACAGCTCTGAACTGTTCGCTGATTGGTCCTACAGGATTTTGAGTCCTGGAGACGATTGTCAACGGGGTTGGGCCAGACTGAGGATGAGCTTGAAATCAATTCAGGCGGAAATACGTAGGCTGGTGTCACCAGGCTACCCTGAGCCAGAGCCTCCGTGTGACGTCGCTGTTATTAACTTTGTATTGATATGATGATTTGACCCGATGCGCCGTTGGCAGTATATTCTAGGCTTAAGCCATTCATGTCAGTAACAGGGCCCCAATAGTCCTACTCTGGGATTGATTACTGAACGGGCCTACTGGCACCACGGGCCCATGAGCTCAGGGGGCCCCTAAGCCAGAGCCTCTGCGTGAAGTTGCTGATATGTATCTCTCATTTGTGGTTTTAAAAGGTGTATTTGGTTAATTTGCTAATGGCTTTAATTAAATGTGCCTATGCTTATTTGCAAACTTTGAATGTGCACCAGGAGCGTAAGTAGGCCTACTGATAATGAAGTCAACACGGAAGGTTCGTACGGAAACAAGACGCTATTGTTTTGATTTTCCGATTATGTTGAGGGTAAAGCGGCAACAGCGATCGAGGATGACGGCTTTAATGACACCTTGTATTATTTATTCCCTCAAAATGGCAAACCTGTCTCTATCATGGTTTTCAAATTTTTAGGGAGAAATCATCAGTAGCAATTAAGCAATCAATAACACAATTATATGATTATCGTGCATACACAGGGGTGCCCAATACGTCGATCGCGATCGACTGGTCGATCGCAGGGCCAATGAGAGTAGCTCACAGAACTCAGCAAAAAAAATAAATAAATAAATAATTAAATAAAATAAAAAAACGGAAAAAAAATTGCGTTTTCAGAAAACCAATTCATCCTATCATATAATGATATTATAATGTGCCCCCTGATTGACGTGTAGACAGGCCAGTCTGCTGGTTCCTAAAAAGTTTGTTACACCATTACCATAACAACCATAATGTATCTACCTTAGCTCATAGCCTACTACAGACAAGCCCAATTGCTTTCCTTTTACCGCTGCATTTTCGTTTTCGCTGTAGCTCGATTCTCTGTGTAGTAGCCTACAAGAAAAGTTTCAGTTTGAACAGTGAGTTCTAGTATGAGAGTGTGTACTGTGGGCCAAATGCCACTATCTATGTATGTATGTTCCTAGAAAATCCTAGTGTTAAAAAAAGTTACATTTCAATGTGTGGATTTTTTTATTATAAATGTAGGCTACTAAATTGTATGGGCAATGTAATGTCACTGTGTATGAAATCACATGCTGATTAGTAGCCTCTATTGTGGATGTTACTGTTGTTATTTCCAGGGTTTGTATGGAAATTAAACTCAATCTTAAATTAATTCAACTTGCCATTTAAGTGTGAAACCTAAGTGAAATAGCCCGTATGACACTGTGTGTTCGTTTAGGTATTGTACATTTAAAAAAGACACATAATGTGCGTAGTTAGTAGATCATTCTGACCCAGACACTTAAAAGGTAGATCAAGATTCAGAAAAGTGTGGGCACCTCTGAGTTAGATGAACACTGCCTGATCAATTAAGGTTGACTTGACCAGATAATATTACTTACTAAAGTTTTGTTGGTTTCACATGAGTTAGTTATTTCCCCTGTAATGATAATATTAAAATAGTTTGAACACTACTCAGTTATGTGGAAAGTTATGTGGAAAATGTTGACATAACTATATTAGGTTCATTGAACAACTTATTTTTTTGAGTGTATTGAGGTTTATTTTGTCTTTTTGTAGTTTCAGTTCAAAATGTCAGGTAGTTTTTTGTCTTTCTTGACTTGTTAATCTAAACATTTATATTTAGGATTAGGGAAATACATATAAACTATACATGTTGTTAAAATGGTTTCTTTGATATGTATGAGTAATTTGAAGGTATTACTCACGTGTGTAGTTCTAAACATGTTGGCATTAGTGATCTTATTGTAAACAAGTTCAAAGCTTGTCGTTTAATTATTATTTTTTTATTGTGGTAATAAATAATAATATAGAATCAAGGTAGTGTGACTTGAATTTACTTAACTACATTGGGTGGAAATTGTTAAAAAACTAGTTTTAGTAAGTACAACATAATTTCACTAGCTTTATAACAATGAAAACTCTTTAAGTACTGCCTATTCAAGTCAGTTGGAACTTTAAGGAGTTGTTCAGGTGGTGTTAGTAAATGCATATGAGTTAGAAGTACATTAGAGGGTTTGGTCAGTGTACTAAATGTTTAGTTAGATGAACACTGCCTGATCAATTAAGGTTGACAGCACATGCAGGTATTGTTTTCTGGTATGCCGTTGCAGTTCCCTCATTTCCCACTGCCTTCTGCGGATGAGGCAGGTCCGACCCTTTCTTGCTTTTTCTGTTCTCTGTCCTTAAGAAGGGATAAAATATGTCACTATCCAGGCAAACAACAAGTCTTTCACAAAATAAACATAAATTGGTGAAACAGGAAATACATAAATTACAAGGCCGCATTTACTTTGCACGGTGTCTTCGCTCTGATGGTGAGACAAGTCAGACAAGACCCTGGCATGGGCTTTGAGAGACTCCCAGTGCTGCTTCATTTCAGTCACAAGAATGTTCTTCTCCTCTTGAAGCCTCCGAACACCCATGACCTTGTCGAAGACTTCCTTCTTTGTGCTGAAATCAGCGGAGCCTGTAATGCATTGATATGAAAAGTTCAGACCACAGTAAATAGAAATTATCTCTGAAGCTACATGCTGTCATACAGATGCATACTCTGTCAGTATGCAAATATGTCCACTGGAACACCTACATTAAGAATACTAGTGATGAAATGTGTATTCACTGAAGTACTGTACTTTTACTGAAGTGGCACTTCTCTTTATGCTTCTTTACTTTACTTTTTCCTTCCCTTCAATTATTGGACTTCACCTTTTAATACTTGAGGTTTACTTTTACTGATTATACCTATATGCTTTTTCTGAAGTAAAATTGTACTTGTGATCAGAGTATATTTACTGTGTAGTATTAGTATTTTTACTTTGTATATAGTTCATCCTTTTAATTACAGGATATGATACTTATTCCACTACTGAAGAATATGCACAGTATATCAAATGCATACCACTCTCTGCAATTTGCCAAGGCCAGGGATGTACTGTGTCAAGGATGCTTTTGATGCACAGCGCTTTCTGGGGTGGAACAAGACAGTTATACTCCGCTACCATGGCCTTCAAAGTAGTCTTCAGTTGCCTTATTTTTCAGCAAATCCTGTTTCGACCTTTGTTGCTGTCTGAAAGCCACAGAATAATTCACATTAAAGCATTAAAATACAAAGTCTATGACCTTGTTTAAGTCAAGCTGTCACAAAAGAATGACAATACATTTGCCGGACAGATAGATCATAACAGAATTACTCATAATAACTGAAAGCAACTTAATTAATTCTGATATTGGAGAATTCACTTTTTTAGGGTGGGATCCCATACATGAAACACTACATAATAGAACTGTATAAACATGTTATTGTAAAGTGACTTCAGACTGATCTGAGGCCTAAAATGTTAACATACCATTTTTTCGAAAAATGACAAGCAAAATCATTATCATACCTAAAGGTAATTTCAACATGTACAGTGCATGAAAGCAACTCAAAGTCATGCATATATAACCATCATGTGTGGCAAGCCCACGTGCATTTCATTTAGCGACACTGGGCAACTGCTGGAAAATAATATTGTTTTTTAGGGTGGGATCCCATACATGAAACACTACATAATAGAACTGTATAAACAAGTTATTGTAAAGTGACTTCAGACTGTGATCTGAGGCCTAAAATGTTAACATACCATGTTAACATAACATAGCTCTTGTCTTGACGCTGGTTGTGAGGGCCTCAATCTTCTTGCACAAAGCTTGTGGTGTGCCTTGACGGTCAGTTTTTCCTGTCAAAAGTGATTGCAGTTAGTGTCAACTTCACATATGACACAAATGTTTCTCTATGTCAGATACTGTTTCACTTTCTTACCATCTGCCCATTCTTTCACGTCTTGCACAAATTCTTCCACAGTTGGTTCATCAAGTTGATGCTGGGCTTTCAGGGTTTCCAGGTCCACCATCTGGATATTTAGAGCTTTGGAAGTCTAAAATGACAAGCAAAATCATTACCATAACCTAAAGGTAATTTCAACATGTACAGTGCATGAAAGCAACTCAAAGTCATGCATATATAACCATCATGTGTGGCAAGCCCACGTGCATTTCATTTAGCGACACTGGGCAACTGCTGGAAAATAATATTGTTTCTGCTTACCTTATGGTATCTCTGGGAAAGTGCAGTAGCCAGGTTTTGACCTTTCTGCTGGTTCCATCTTATGGCCAGAAGTGTCAGCATGTCATTGCGTCCTGCAAGTACACAAAGATATGTTCTGTAAAATTTCACTTATGATGATATGAACGTCTTTTATTCTATGTTCAGAGGTAGAATTATATCGCACTTGGGTTTACATTTGAGACGTGCATGTGTATTTATATACTGACTTAAATAAAGTTGTGTAAAGCCTTGCTCTCTTTTCAGCCCCTTTGTATTATGCACTATAATGGCTATACTTCAATACGTACACATTATTTTTATATATGCTGAATGAAATGAAATGAACATGTACACATATGCACATGCAATCAAGCAACGCAGAATGGATAATAGTGTAGTTACAATGAAGTGAAGAGGTAAAACATTTTTGCCAAGATTAACATAGGCTTGAATGTTGGTGCAGACGCCACCTTGTGGTGTATAAATAGAAAAAAATAAAGTGCAAAATAAATGGCTGGGGGTGGTTTCATAGTGGGTTTAAACTTAAGGCATTTGCATGGTTATCCAATACACCTCGTACGACTTCACTAGAGACACGCCCTTTCTAATCTGATGATTGTACGACTCACCTCTACCTGCATGGTTCTACGAGGGGCTGTGGAGATTACCAACGGTTTATTATGATGTTACAAGGCCATTACATCATCAACAACAAACTATAAAATAAGAAATCGTTTGTTTTTATCCGTGTATTTTCAGTTAATGATCAGAGGCTGTTGCTGTGAAATGAATTACTAACGACAATGACCAAGCTCGCGGTTATTGCCGAATATTTTCTATTATTATACCACACAAACAGTTCTGCTTTTTTACGTCTACAATTCAGGTTATTTTACAATTTAATCATTTACACTGCATGCTCTGCTAACTCAAACACAAAGAGGCTGTTCGAAAACCTAGAAATGTTTTTATTATTGCTGTAATTAGACGACGTCTCCCTATGCTTTATATGCGGCGAGAGCCACGATAGAGCAAGGAAGAAGGGAGATGTCGGTTTTCCTCCTGCATCGCCGCTGGTGCCCTTCATAGTTTTTTTCATTTTTACAAACTTGTCCCTGATCTTCCTCCAACTCCTAATGCACTCCTGGACCTCCAGCCCCAGGTTCCCAGCGATCTCTCAGAGATTTTTTAAAAACGGAGGTGCTGTCATAGGGAACGAAACAGGAAACGTCATTTTAGCCAGGGGTGTCGGACAGCTCGGATCGGATAGTCGGATCGGATAGTGAGAAAATTCAAGCGGTGCTCCAGAGGCCATCCGACACCCTCGGATGGCTCTCCGAGGTGCTCAAAGGTGTGGTCCCACTTCAAGGAGGGCGTTTAAGGGCGTGCCTCGTGAGATCGGAGAGCACGATCGGACAAGCATGTGAGCACCTTTAGAAATTGCTTTTCTTTGGCTGTTGTATATACAACTATATTTTGGTGGCCTTAGCTTCAACTGCATGGATATGGGTGTTATAAACATGGTTGGCGCGTCATTACATTTGGTTAGTAGTTACTCAGTGGAGTCAGGGACTGATTAACGAACGGGCCTACCGGGCCCAGGCCCAGGGGCCCCTGAGCCTAGCCTGGCCATTACCAGCCTGTGACTCCATTTCATTCCGTCTTTCAGTCTGGCAAAACGCTATGCATTTTCGTTTCCGAGATGAGCGGGTGCTTAGCTTGAGGTTTAAAATCATTGGAGTTCCCTTAACCAATCAGCAACGTTTAGTAAGCATTCGGTAGATTAAACTCTTCCCAAAGCCAGTTGGGAGAAGAGCTACGACGTCCTTTCCAATCATAAAACTTACAAGAAAATACTCTTGTTTTCTTTTTAATTTTCTGATGTTCTCGAGAGTTGAGACAACTTTTCCGATAGCTTTTCGTGTCTTTTCCTCCAAGGCGAGTTTTGCGTCACAGCTCTGAACTGTTCGCTGATTGGTCCTACAGGATTTTGAGTCCTGGAGACGATTGTCAACGGGGTTGGGCCAGACTGAGGATGAGCTTGAAATCAATTCAGGCGGAAATACGTAGGCTGGTGTCACCAGGCTACCCTGAGCCAGAGCCTCCGTGTGACGTCGCTGTTATTAACTTTGTATTGATATGATGATTTGACCCGATGCGCCGTTGGCAGTATATTCTAGGCTTAAGCCATTCATGTCAGTAACAGGGCCCCAATAGTCCTACTCTGGGATTGATTACTGAACGGGCCTACTGGCACCACGGGCCCATGAGCTCAGGGGGCCCCTAAGCCAGAGCCTCTGCGTGAAGTTGCTGATATGTATCTCTCATTTGTGGTTTTAAAAGGTGTATTTGGTTAATTTGCTAATGGCTTTAATTAAATGTGCCTATGCTTATTTGCAAACTTTGAATGTGCACCAGGAGCGTAAGTAGGCCTACTGATAATGAAGTCAACACGGAAGGTTCGTACGGAAACAAGACGCTATTGTTTTGATTTTCCGATTATGTTGAGGGTAAAGCGGCAACAGCGATCGAGGATGACGGCTTTAATGACACCTTGTATTATTTATTCCCTCAAAATGGCAAACCTGTCTCTATCATGGTTTTCAAATTTTTAGGGAGAAATCATCAGTAGCAATTAAGCAATCAATAACACAATTATATGATTATCGTGCATACACAGGGGTGCCCAATACGTCGATCGCGATCGACTGGTCGATCGCAGGGCCAATGAGAGTAGCTCACAGAACTCAGCAAAAAAAATAAATAAATAAATAATTAAATAAAATAAAAAAACGGAAAAAAAATTGCGTTTTCAGAAAACCAATTCATCCTATCATATAATGATATTATAATGTGCCCCCTGATTGACGTGTAGACAGGCCAGTCTGCTGGTTCCTAAAAAGTTTGTTACACCATTACCATAACAACCATAATGTATCTACCTTAGCTCATAGCCTACTACAGACAAGCCCAATTGCTTTCCTTTTACCGCTGCATTTTCGTTTTCGCTGTAGCTCGATTCTCTGTGTAGTAGCCTACAAGAAAAGTTTCAGTTTGAACAGTGAGTTCTAGTATGAGAGTGTGTACTGTGGGCCAAATGCCACTATCTATGTATGTATGTTCCTAGAAAATCCTAGTGTTAAAAAAAGTTACATTTCAATGTGTGGATTTTTTTATTATAAATGTAGGCTACTAAATTGTATGGGCAATGTAATGTCACTGTGTATGAAATCACATGCTGATTAGTAGCCTCTATTGTGGATGTTACTGTTGTTATTTCCAGGGTTTGTATGGAAATTAAACTCAATCTTAAATTAATTCAACTTGCCATTTAAGTGTGAAACCTAAGTGAAATAGCCCGTATGACACTGTGTGTTCGTTTAGGTATTGTACATTTAAAAAAGACACATAATGTGCGTAGTTAGTAGATCATTCTGACCCAGACACTTAAAAGGTAGATCAAGATTCAGAAAAGTGTGGGCACCTCTGAGTTAGATGAACACTGCCTGATCAATTAAGGTTGACTTGACCAGATAATATTACTTACTAAAGTTTTGTTGGTTTCACATGAGTTAGTTATTTCCCCTGTAATGATAATATTAAAATAGTTTGAACACTACTCAGTTATGTGGAAAGTTATGTGGAAAATGTTGACATAACTATATTAGGTTCATTGAACAACTTATTTTTTTGAGTGTATTGAGGTTTATTTTGTCTTTTTGTAGTTTCAGTTCAAAATGTCAGGTAGTTTTTTGTCTTTCTTGACTTGTTAATCTAAACATTTATATTTAGGATTAGGGAAATACATATAAACTATACATGTTGTTAAAATGGTTTCTTTGATATGTATGAGTAATTTGAAGGTATTACTCACGTGTGTAGTTCTAAACATGTTGGCATTAGTGATCTTATTGTAAACAAGTTCAAAGCTTGTCGTTTAATTATTATTTTTTTATTGTGGTAATAAATAATAATATAGAATCAAGGTAGTGTGACTTGAATTTACTTAACTACATTGGGTGGAAATTGTTAAAAAACTAGTTTTAGTAAGTACAACATAATTTCACTAGCTTTATAACAATGAAAACTCTTTAAGTACTGCCTATTCAAGTCAGTTGGAACTTTAAGGAGTTGTTCAGGTGGTGTTAGTAAATGCATATGAGTTAGAAGTACATTAGAGGGTTTGGTCAGTGTACTAAATGTTTAGTTAGATGAACACTGCCTGATCAATTAACCCTTTGGTGACGATCCATGTAAATATCGTTCCTCCAGGAACGATGACGTTTTGGTGTCATGACAACGGAAAATAACATATTTTTGAAAAAAAAAAATGTTTTACATCTCCTCAAGACCCATCCAATCAGATTACATGCTTTTTAAATCCATTTTATTGATTGGCTAGTCTCACAGAGCTTGTCAAATCAACCTACGCGAGTGACGTGACTGAGGTTAGAAAAAACAAACATGGCGTCCGCAAGTATGCGTCACTTCAGTGAGAAACAGCGATTTTCAGCACAAGAAAAGCCGCATTTCTAATGAATGACGAGTGACCAAGAAACCAATGTACACAGTGGTCCTGGATGGATTTCTAGTGGAGAAAACGTTTGAATTTTACCGAGGATTGGAAGGAGAAAGCGCCGGAGAAAAGTAGGCTACTCCGACTGCGATTCTATCACAAGGTAGGCTACGTTTCACACGTACCAACAAGTAGTCACTGAAATGCATGCTAGCTTTCCTCATTTGTTTCTCGGAGTAAATCATTAACTTTAACAAACCTTTGTATTTAGTTTTGTGATCGCCTGTAAATTTGGCTAGATTTGTAGATTTGTAGAAGACATTTGTGAGGGCGAACATGTGTCTCGTTTACCGCAAAGCTGATGCAAACGCATATTGTACTAATAGCAAACAACATGTTACTGAGTTTACATTTTGGCATTTGAAAGGCATAAGCAAGCAGGGACTAACAAGACATTTAGAAGAAAAGATAAAGGAGTGTTTATTTTCCTTTCAAGATGTTTTTCTTATCTAATTCATGAAAAAATGTGACTTACTTATGGTTTTAGTGTAGTTCTGTCAATATTTCGTTGTTGATTTGAGACCTCAAGGTTTTGTGTGCTTGTTATTTCAGCCCTGTACAATCATTAATAATAGCTTGGGCTTTGGGAAATATATATATATATACATATATATATGTGTGTAAATGAAGAATAGAAAATGAACTGTTCCTTTTTCTGACCTGAATTGATTTTCAGCTTAGGTAATGGCAATATTAGCCACAAGGAGAGCAGCGATGATGGTGCTCCTGAAAATCTGCCAGCCAACCCAAGACCAGTGAGAGGGAGAGGTGTGAGACCAAGAGGGAAAGGGCCAAGAGGCCTACAAGCCAGGAGAGTTGGACCTTTTAATATATTGACAAATTCCAGATCGGGGCTTTTTCTTTTGAGCTGATGCAGCAGGTCTCGGGATATACCAATGCCTACGCATGGAGTGCTGTACCCAACAAGGCAACATATGGCGACAAACACGGGGCTCGGACAGATACAACATACGAGGAACTTTACAAGTTGATTGCTCTAATTCTTTACTGTGGCCTGGTGTATGCCTATGTCCTCTATCTCTCCCTCTTCCTCTCTCTCTCTCTCTCTCTCTCTCTCTCTCTCTCTCTCTCTCTCTCTCTCTCTCTCTCTCTCTCTCTCTCTCTCTCTCTCTTCTTCCTCTGTCACTGTGCAGCTTGCATTTACTTTCTGTTTTGTTAATATAAGAATGGGACATTTCTATAGTAGTTGGGGGTGGTGGGCTGATGGTGTAGGCCTAGTCCTAGACCATCCTAGTCAGGGTTGTTTGAATAAATGCCATATACTGTAAGTTGATTTATATTGTATGTATTTCTGTAAATAATAGTTATATTCAAAGTGAATTATACTAAAACAAAGGAATGGTTCATTATTATAGACCAGATAAAAACAAACAAACATTGTATTTGTCTTCATTGCCAGTTTTCATGCCTTTGTGTCTTCGTGGAGAGAATGTGTTTGAGTAAGAATTCGGACAACATTCTAAATCTTATTATTTGTATTTCGCACTAATCACTAAACTCATCATAACTTTTGAACAGTATAGAATATTTACCTTCAGTTTTTTTGCTCAAATAGCAAACAAAATTGTGAATATTTCATACACTCTACATTTTTATCTATCTTGTAGACAAATATACTGAAAATGTATTTTAATGTCAGATAAGTGATTTTTTTCCGATTTTATGACAAATATTTGGAGAGGATTTTCAAAGACTACTCATTACTTCATCAAAATTACCAGATATATTTTACCTAATTGTATAGAGCTGATTCTTCTAATTAAAATGATATGATTATTTAATTGATGGTGTGTAGTAGGCTTGAGAATTAGACCTTTTTGTGAAAGGTGGACATCAAGCATCAAAAAACGGAATGTTCAACACAGGCAACAAAGGGTTAAGGTTGACAGCACATGCAGGTATTGTTTTCTGGTATGCCGTTGCAGTTCCCTCATTTCCCACTGCCTTCTGCGGATGAGGCAGGTCCGACCCTTTCTTGCTTTTTCTGTTCTCTGTCCTTAAGAAGGGATAAAATATGTCACTATCCAGGCAAACAACAAGTCTTTCACAAAATAAACATAAATTGGTGAAACAGGAAATACATAAATTACAAGGCCGCATTTACTTTGCACGGTGTCTTCGCTCTGATGGTGAGACAAGTCAGACAAGACCCTGGCATGGGCTTTGAGAGACTCCCAGTGCTGCTTCATTTCAGTCACAAGAATGTTCTTCTCCTCTTGAAGCCTCCGAACACCCATGACCTTGTCGAAGACTTCCTTCTTTGTGCTGAAATCAGCGGAGCCTGTAATGCATTGATATGAAAAGTTCAGACCACAGTAAATAGAAATTATCTCTGAAGCTACATGCTGTCATACAGATGCATACTCTGTCAGTATGCAAATATGTCCACTGGAACACCTACATTAAGAATACTAGTGATGAAATGTGTATTCACTGAAGTACTGTACTTTTACTGAAGTGGCACTTCTCTTTATGCTTCTTTACTTTACTTTTTCCTTCCCTTCAATTATTGGACTTCACCTTTTAATACTTGAGGTTTACTTTTACTGATTATACCTATATGCTTTTTCTGAAGTAAAATTGTACTTGTGATCAGAGTATATTTACTGTGTAGTATTAGTATTTTTACTTTGTATATAGTTCATCCTTTTAATTACAGGATATGATACTTATTCCACTACTGAAGAATATGCACAGTATATCAAATGCATACCACTCTCTGCAATTTGCCAAGGCCAGGGATGTACTGTGTCAAGGATGCTTTTGATGCACAGCGCTTTCTGGGGTGGAACAAGACAGTTATACTCCGCTACCATGGCCTTCAAAGTAGTCTTCAGTTGCCTTATTTTTCAGCAAATCCTGTTTCGACCTTTGTTGCTGTCTGAAAGCCACAGAATAATTCACATTAAAGCATTAAAATACAAAGTCTATGACCTTGTTTAAGTCAAGCTGTCACAAAAGAATGACAATACATTTGCCGGACAGATAGATCATAACAGAATTACTCATAATAACTGAAAGCAACTTAATTAATTCTGATATTGGAGAATTCACTTTTTTAGGGTGGGATCCCATACATGAAACACTACATAATAGAACTGTATAAACATGTTATTGTAAAGTGACTTCAGACTGATCTGAGGCCTAAAATGTTAACATACCATTTTTTCGAAAAATGACAAGCAAAATCATTATCATACCTAAAGGTAATTTCAACATGTACAGTGCATGAAAGCAACTCAAAGTCATGCATATATAACCATCATGTGTGGCAAGCCCACGTGCATTTCATTTAGCGACACTGGGCAACTGCTGGAAAATAATATTGTTTTTTAGGGTGGGATCCCATACATGAAACACTACATAATAGAACTGTATAAACAAGTTATTGTAAAGTGACTTCAGACTGTGATCTGAGGCCTAAAATGTTAACATACCATGTTAACATAACATAGCTCTTGTCTTGACGCTGGTTGTGAGGGCCTCAATCTTCTTGCACAAAGCTTGTGGTGTGCCTTGACGGTCAGTTTTTCCTGTCAAAAGTGATTGCAGTTAGTGTCAACTTCACATATGACACAAATGTTTCTCTATGTCAGATACTGTTTCACTTTCTTACCATCTGCCCATTCTTTCACGTCTTGCACAAATTCTTCCACAGTTGGTTCATCAAGTTGATGCTGGGCTTTCAGGGTTTCCAGGTCCACCATCTGGATATTTAGAGCTTTGGAAGTCTAAAATGACAAGCAAAATCATTACCATAACCTAAAGGTAATTTCAACATGTACAGTGCATGAAAGCAACTCAAAGTCATGCATATATAACCATCATGTGTGGCAAGCCCACGTGCATTTCATTTAGCGACACTGGGCAACTGCTGGAAAATAATATTGTTTCTGCTTACCTTATGGTATCTCTGGGAAAGTGCAGTAGCCAGGTTTTGACCTTTCTGCTGGTTCCATCTTATGGCCAGAAGTGTCAGCATGTCATTGCGTCCTGCAAGTACACAAAGATATGTTCTGTAAAATTTCACTTATGATGATATGAACGTCTTTTATTCTATGTTCAGAGGTAGAATTATATCGCACCTGCTTTTGACATAATGCTTAGTTGTGACCGCTATCCTGGAGAGGAAAGCATTACACTGCTCTACTTCCTCCCCTAGTGTTTTACCAGCACCTTCTTGGTTTGAGCCACTCCATTTTACCTGGACAGAGGGACACAAACATAAGCATCAAGGATATTTAGTACGGCAAATACAATTGAAGCAATAGTCAACAATTTGTATTAAATTAAAGCCTAAACAAAATTCAAACTGTCACAAAATCTAGTAGGCTTTTCCCTGGTCGAGCATTGTGTAATTTGGGGGCAACCCCTACGAGTGATATTGCTTACAATGCATGTATTGTATTATACCAACCTCACATTTGAAGTCATGTGCTTTGGCATGCAACACCGACAGGAAGGGCTTCATATTTTGAAGGGGCTGGAGCTCAGGACAGCTGGTGCTAACTCTTTGCCAATATGGCCAATATTTGCAGACAACATCCATACAAAAAAATGTGATGTCCTGTCTGGATGCCAGCTGCTGGTGTAAAAACATTGGGTAGGCAAATATTTCCCCCCTAAACATATTAAGGGCAGCCAGCAAGACCCCGTGCCTGCACACTGCCAGCTCCAGTCCTTCCTCATCCACCTTGCTGCCTGATCTTTTAGAGGTCTCTCTGGCAGCCGACCATTCCCCACCAGACCTGCTCCGTCCACTGACCTACATTGCATAATTGACAAATAATCTCATCAATAGCAATTACAGGGAACAATTTTACATCTATAGGGGACAAGGAACATATTAGGTATACAGATAGATACCACAATGCAAGGTAGTACTGACAGACTACAAATTATAATGTTGTTATAATAATCAGATAGAAATGCACGTTTGTTATTACATGTTTAGATTTGCTGTGGATGTGATCCACAAATTTGGCCACATCTTCATCTTTTGCGATGAAGACCCCTTCAAAAATGGCTCACTCCCTGAGATCTAAAAAGAACAAGAAATAAAAAGACATTTCAAAGGGATGGTGGTGACTGGTGAGGTACACAGTGCTCAGACAGCCTTTTTTTCTTGGCACTTCATAGCCTCAACTGTAAAACTTGCATGTTACATTTGTCTGCTTCTCCAAATGACAGGCATGGGCTAGATGGGCTGACCATTGTCTGCTATAGGCAACAGACTGACCATGGATAAGTACCTCATACAACCCCAATGCAAAACACCTCATCTTTTAACATGCCATACAGTCAAAGGTTACTTGTTGTACAAAACATGACTATCTATTTTTGCCATTTAAACAGTGTGCGTGTGTACATTGTTGTATACCTTGCTGTACTTTTAAAGCGGTAATGCTTGCGGTTTCCATCCACCGAGACAGCAAGCATTGTACAGGCAGGACAAACGAATTTCTCCTCCTTGCAGGTGGAGTCGACCTCAAACTGCACAGCAGCCCATTCAAAAAAGCTTTTTTGGAAGCTATCTGATGAGATCTTACCTGTCTATGTTAAAAAGAAAAAGCACAAAACGAATTTTTAAACAAAAATCGTTCCATTTCAACACAAGCATATTTATGATCTTGCCGAATGAAGAAAGAAACACTTACGCGGCCAAAGCGAACAGTCCGCTTCTCAAGCATTCTTAAATATGCCTGAAAGGACATCCCTGGCGATGCCATCTTCATGTCCTCAAATGTATGAAACAGGTCCGTCTCATAAATGATTGAAAAATAAAGGGTGGCAGGCCAGTATCCACTATTTACCAGGTCATCAAGTCCTGCAGTCCAACTTGCCTGGCATACCTCACAGGTCAGCTCAGGCATGTTGAGATCATACCGTCCTACAAAGTAACATTTACATACACAGTAATGTTAAGGTTTCCAGGGTTAAAATGTCATGTAGCATGCGTCATACTACATACGAGTTGTTGATAGAGAGTTTGACACTGGACAAAGGAAATCTTTTGCATAATTACCATTTATTGTGACCAAAGCAACTGCCTTCCCTTGGATCACCCTAAGTGCTTCAGGGGGACAGGCTTTTCTAAATTTTTTAGCTTTTCAGTTTTTGGCCTAATTCTTTTCTGTAATTTCGTAATCTAAGGGGTTTTGGTAGTCCTTAATGACTGTAATCTAAGATGTTTTGGTAGTCCTTAATGACTATTTGTCCTGTATAAGGCCTTGTTTTGGTGTGTTGCAGGTTTCTTGATATGGATCTTTGAAGTGTTTACTATACACTGTATGTCTCCATCTTGAATCAGTACATTATTATTTTGTTTATGGTCTCCCAGTGGTCCCAGAAGCTGTTTGAATTTATTGAAACCTCAATAACTTTGACTTTTTTTGTTTTTTCTTAGTTCTCAGTGTCTGTTTATGTTGTTTGAGTGTCTCCATACTGAATACGTAGGTCCTGATTGTCTGGAGGCCTGTGTTTTTGGTTGGATGCTGGTCTTAAAATGTAAAAAACATCAGGAAAAAACGGACTCAGAATATTTTTCTGGCAATTTTTTTTTTTTGAAAGGTGAGTTAGATTCTTGCACCACAAGATGTGCATTGTGACTATGTTTAGTCCTTTTTTACTGCTGAGATATGAATGGGGGGCATGAACACATTTAAATGTTCTTGAATTTCATGGCTGCTCATTGCTTACTGATATTCAGGTATTCTGCTTTGCCCCCATCTTTATTGAGTTGCTATGTTATAGAAATGACTGGGTGTTGGGGACATGGTTGGTTTGAGTGGAGTCTTTTTAGGTATATTCTGATCTGGTTATGGTCTGACAAAAGGGGTTTTGTTGCTTTACTGTGAATGCTCCGAGAGAGATTGGGTCCAAATATTTGACTTAAGCCATACATATTTTCACCTTCTCTAACAAATTCTATAAAATGTGTATATTTAACTTTAAACCAGATAAGGATTCCACCCCTAGGTCCTTCCCTGTGTCACTCCAGGGAGTTTTCTCGCACCCCCATAGCCTGGAGGGCAGCCAGTTGGTAAGTCTCCCTCTCTCCCATCCCCACTCCCCTTGAACTCATCAAATAAGTCTGAGTTGTTACTTTTTAGTCTAAAGCCTGATGATCTTTATTGGTATGACTGTACAATACAACATTACCAAAGCACTAAAGCAATAACAACAATTATAATAGTAATGCTGGGGGACAAATAAAATAATAATAATAAAGTATATATTATTAAGTAAAGTTAAATTCCATTAAATATACACATAGCAGACACAAGTAATGGACAGTGGGGAAAAGGCAAAATCCATAGTTGATGTAATTTTCTTTATTCTTTTCTTTTAGCTGTTTCAGTTTTGAAAATAGTTAAAACCGGTTTTTAGTTGAGCCCCTGTTTTTAGAATAGACAGTTTAAGGGCTCTCTCTCGGGGGTGTCAACCCCCTCTGCTCAAACTTCACTCCCATAACATAGTATTGGTTTCAATACCGAATCTAAAATTTGTAGATAGTATGTTGTTCCTGCCTTTTCAGAAAAATATCTTATTGCACCATCAAAATGCCCTGTGGATGAAATCATTAATCCTAAATACAAAATAATTTTTACCTGTTCAAGTTTTTGTTCGCCAGTTGTGATCCTATAAACACTATTAAGTATGGTGTGTCTTTTCTGGAATATCATGGTTTTGGACTTGGACTAATTGGAAGGGGCCCTTGTTAGACTGTATTAGTTAAGAATATTCAGACTTTCCTGAAGCGCCTCTACACTAGGGGAGGGTAGGAGGAGATTGTCAGCAAAAAGCAGGCCTTCAATTTCTTCATTTAGAAGTTTAAGCCCTGGAGCAGCAGATCTTTCAATCTCTGTAGCCAAATCATTGATCTATATGTTGAGTAAGGTTGGACTTACTCAAAAGCCTTGTTGAACTCCTTTTGTCTGTTCAAAATTACAGTTATAATGTTGTTAATTTTTACACAGAATTTATAGTTTTTTTATACCAGTCTTTAATGATGTCATACATTTAGTCTCCAGTTCCACTATGAATTAATTTCAACATATGTCCATCATGCCATACTGAGTGGAAAGCTTTGCTAAAGTCTATGAAACCACCAAATATTTTACCTTTTTAACGTTTTGTACATGTTCCTCTATGAGTGTATGTGCTGTGTTTATATTATCAGTTGGTCTGTTATTTTGCAAAAAAAAAAAAAAAGCTTATCTGGGATGAATTGATGATCTTATTGTTCTGGACAAATTGTGTCCACAAAAATATTTCCCTAAATTGCGGCCTTGTGTGATGCCACTATAGTTGCCAGGTTTAACTTTGTCACCTTCTTTTATGAATTGGTGTGACGTGGCTCACCTTTCCATTCTTCTGGAAAGGGGCCTGAAGAAAGCATTAAATTGAATCATTTCAAGATTGCTTCTCTTAATTTAGCTGTGCTAGGTTTCAGCATTTGATTGTACCCGCCATCTACGCCACATGATTTTTTGTTCTTGAGGTATTTCAATTTTGTATCAATACATTTTCTCACCTTCCCAAGTCGTTTTCTCAACTGAGAATTTAAGGCTTTTTGTTCAGAATTTTCAATACCTTTTTTCAAAATGTGATGTCCATTTTCTACCATCAAGTACTGGGATGACTTTTTTGTTTAATTTGTTGTTCTATCGAAGTTATTCCAGTGGCCGATGTGGATTTAACACCTTTCTCATCTCTCACTGTGTGTGTGTGTGTGTGTGTGTGTGTGTGTGTGTGTCTTCAAAACATCACTCTGTTTTTGGATTAAACTAAAATATACAGTCACATATTACGCAATATCCCTGTTTTATTGTTTATAACATAACTATTAGTATACAGTGTGCATCTCTGTATGTGTCTCTGTGTGTTTAACTGCCCTTTACGACTTCATGCTCCAGCAGGCTCAGGCCAGGCACGCTCACCCTAGACCCCCAACGGTTCTCACCCAAGCCCCTGTCTCTGGGAATCACATCTGGCCCATTGGGGAGAGGGTAGAAAGATGTCTTTAATTTATTAACCGTCAGCACAGGATACCCATGCATCAGGACTTGACATAAAAAACTATTAACAACCAAATAACATACTGATTCTAACTCATTCTCACAACATCACTGACTCTGAAGAGGGGTAGAAGTCTTAGGGTATATTTATGACCTGTGACACAACAGCCGACATATATCAGAGCATGACAACCTACCAGATACCCACCACACAACAAAGCGCACATATACATCAGAAATGACACAAATATTAGTCCTTTAATTATCATAATCGATCACTTTTGACAGAACCTGTAATATAAGAACTACTTGCAATGAATTATATTAGCCTACTGCAATTATGCCCATTATTTAAATAATAATATTCTATAACAGAAGATAAGAAATAAAGGCCTGCCCTAATACAAGCCTGCCCCAAATAAAGGCCGGTGCGCTGTGCAGTCTAAGTAAATTGTCCTCAAAACGCTTCACACTCCAAGACAGTAGATGGCGGTGTGCCATGTAGTGCCCAATCCAACAATAAATCAAAAGAACAAATTCAGAGCTGTGTCCCGGAAATTACAGCAATTTACCTACAACTTGTTTACAATCAATGTTATGTGTCAATTAAACGTATAAAAACTTACCAGTCATTGGATTTTATTTCAAGCAGAAGAGGAAACCCGTTGCAAGCAATACACGCTACCTCAGAAGTGTACTATCAGGATTAACACTTAAAATCAAGGTATAGGTATCATGTTAACAACATTAGCTAGCATATCTTGAACTGTTCTCGAGCAAGTTAGCAAAGAAACACCCGAGTACCGTTGGTAATTTATCGTTAATTTGCAACTGTGATTAGTTTAATTCACGTAGTTATCGTAGCCCGACCTATTATCCCGCACGACCTATTATCCCGCAAGCGCTGGTACACGTTACTTAATATTGATTTCGGTGTCATCCAGGATCGCAGATTTCGGAAAACTTAAGTCCCTGCCCAAAAAGGGTATTTAAATTAGCTTTGTAGCAAAAATTGCACATATACAGCGTATTGAAGTGTATAAGATAGTGTTGTAATACTGCGTGTACAAACCAGCCTGATACAAATAGTAGAATTTTGATTTCGCGACGTTCGGTGTAAATTCTTTTTCTTGTTGAGCTTGATTCCCAACGGCATTTTACATCAATGCGGGTCGTCGCCAACTTTGTTGCCATTTCGCGACTGTACAAAACAAATAGGAAAATACGTTAAGAAATGTTCCTGCTGAGAGTCAAACAAGACTTCGTGCATGTTCTACACACCTGTCACTTCTGAAATATGTAAGGTTGATTAATTAAACCACATTTATATTGATAAAAACATATTTGTTAAGCGGATATTTTGGTGGCCCGCGGGATAATAGGTCGCGTTACTATAGCATTTCGGGGCACTTGCTTAGCACATAGGGAGGTAGCGAGCCACATAAAACCGGTCAACTTCCTAACAGGAGTGGAATGCCATATGACTAATTTTTTAGTGGTTTTCTTTCCACTCAGTTCAACAACGTGAAATTGCTTTTCAAAACATTTTGTTTTTGGTTATAGACACGCACACCCGAGTCAGCTTTAACGGTCTATTAACGTGTTACGGTTTGAAATAGGTAGCGAGGCAAGTTGCGGCCACACTTAGGTGTACGTTGATAAAGCCCAAAAATATTAATGATAACAAAATGACTGGGAAGAATGTCATTATTGCCACACGATTCTCATTTGTGTGTTTGTAAATGCCCTTAAAATGTATTGAATGACATGCCATTACATTTTGAAGGTTCTCATTCCGGGGCTGTGGCATTGAACCAGAAATGCTGAAGGTTAAAATCAAGACTGAGAAACCAGGTAGGACTTCAGACAACAACCCTGATGTAATGGTCTACTACAATCATGTTTAGTTACTAGTTAGTTGATTGATGTTGTAAAGTCAGGTCATTTAGGTGGAATTGTCTTCTTACAGATATTGAGGGATCTGGCGCCCGTGGTCGCTTGGATGCTGTGCTCCAGGGACTGGTGGAAAAAAATGAAAATAGTGAGAGGTTAGTGCCTTTGGATGTTTACATTCTGTTAAAACCACATTCCTTTCCGGTAAAGGCTACTATGGTGATTATAATGAATATTTTAATATTTACAGCAGTATATGTGGGAATGATTTGTAAGCATGGTCGTTTCACATTGTTTGTATTCAAACCTACACCCATTACATGCACTTATAGGGTACTTAAGGGCACCATTTTACATTTTTACATAGGAGGAGGGTGGACAACAGATGTTCCATCTGCTTTAATTCTGTCATGCAACTCTTTAAACACTCACACTGCGATACTTAACAATAGTGTCAAGTAAAGTTCATTTAAGAGGTACAATGGTGTGAATGCAAACGGTGGGAACAGGCCTAGGTGACGGAGTGCTGAGGCTTGTATGAAATTACTATTATAATTATAAGTCATGTCCCCCTCTCCCCATAATACCACTACCATCATCACATAACACATGTAACATGAGTGGTTTATCCTTCTCTGCATTGTGTTGGGTACAAGATGGTTAGCAGACTCCAACCTGTACCAGGTTCTGTTGCATTAGTTGCTCTGATTTAAAAAAGGAATGCCAGCAGCACACATATCAGTCAGGGAATGAACCAGATGCATACAGCTCCTCTGCAGCAGGACAGTCCCAAAAGAGCGCTAGATAGTTAGCAATGGCATGTGCGCCAAAACTGCAGCAGGAACAGAGTAGAACTGCGGCCATATGTAACAACAATTGATTTAAATCCACAAAACTCTGAGAGAGAATCATTTTATTTTTAAACTCCATTTCACACACACACACACACACACACACACACACACACACACACACACACACACACACACACACACACTTTACTGTAAATAGGTTTTGACTAGAAGTGAGGGCTTACTTCAAAAAGGGATTTATTATTTGGGCCTTGAGCCCTTCAGTGAAGTTGAGTTTGACACCCCTGGATTAAAGGGAAAATACAGTTTAAATCTAAGTGCTTGTATTTATGGGAGGAAAAAAAACATGAAGGACATCAATAATCATGTGAGGCCAGTGAATATTCACACCTACATTTAGGGATTTAGGTTTGGACCATAACTCCTGAATGCTGCTTTAAAGTGTGCATGAAACTATGTATTATGTATTATGTCAAATGGTTAATACATGACCCCCATCACACTCCATCCCTGTTTGAACAGAGATCAGATTGAAGATGACGCCGGAAAACCGGCAACAGACTCTTTGAGCAAGTATGTATGTTTTTTTTAATATTTATTATTTTATTTTATAAATTAATTAATTCATTTATTATATACATTTTGGTCAAAACATACTTCAAGAGCAAATGAAACTTGACCTTGATAAAGGTTCTCTCAGATTATTGTTGGTATTATTGGTGTTTTTGTGCCTAAAGCAATTCTAGAAAGAGGTGGCGAGGTCAGTTTTTAAGTTGCTGATGATAAGGAGCATGGCTGAAGTCACTGTCAAGAAACTATTCAAATCGCCTAATGTTATAAACTTCCATGGTATGTCGTGATATCCAGAACCTATGCGCAAATTACCCTGACATACAGTTTTATTGTTAATGCTTTAACCATGGGAATACCATCAGCAATGATGAGGATTACAAAGTGAAGGGTAAAGATAGAGAGTGCCATCATTATGGTTGAGTGTGCTCTGACGGCCATACCAGTGAACCTGGCTCTTTTTGTTGTTTTGGTCAGGGTATAGGGTTATTGCCTTGGAGACCTAGCTTCGAGGCAAGGGGTGACTGCTCTCTCTATTCATTACAGCAATCATTTTCATACCAGCACATCCATGTTATGTATATCCTTAATATGCCGTGTGTTTATATGGAATGCTATACAGTGCCACTTGAAAGAATGTGAACCCCTTGAGCACTAAGAGTTTTCTGTTGTTTTACCATGATTTTTCATTTTTTTCATCACCAATTTTCCATAGATGAAATGTTAGGTTTATGTTTATCATTTGCATGTACTTGTTTGGAGGGAATTGTTTGAGTAGCCAAAAAACTACATGAAACATGGAATTAGTCCATTTCAAAAGTAAGTGAACCCCCAGCTGAATTGGTAAAGTCAAGCAGGTAACAGATTCGGTGAAACATATGTGGGTGCTTAATAAGTAAATTAAGAAAACCGATCAACTGAGACATCCTTAGGGAAAGCTTTGGGCAACACAGATTAAAAGAGAGAGGAAACCAACAAAACTACTGTAGTGCCAAGGTGTACCCACACAGATCAACAATGCCGAGAGGAAACAAGATATCCGAGAACATCAGGAAGAAGGTACTGACAGCCCATCAGTTTTGGGAAAGCTATAAGACCATCTCCAAAAGATTCCAGCTCCATCCATCCATCCAAGACAAATAATTTAGAAATGGAGGGCATTCAAAATGACCTCATCTCTGCCTTGAGGTGGACGCCGATCCAGACCATCACCAAGAAGCACCAGAAGAAGAATAAATCAGGTAAAAGTCAACCCACACATCACCTCTAAAGAGTTTCGGACCTCTCTGGCAGCATGTGGGGTAAATGTACATGGGTCTACAATCAGACGAAAATTGTTGGTTTTGATCGTAACCAAATAATTCTATCTCGGACTCATCTGCCCAAAGAAGGGACTTCCAGAAGGCCTTTGTTTTATCCAAGAGCACTCTGGCAAAGTTGAAACGGGCAGTTTTGTTCTTTCTTGAGAGCAGAGGCTTCCTTCTAGCAACCCGATCATGAATGTCATGTCTATTCAATTTCCGTCTGATTGAAGACCCATGTACATTTACCCCAGATGCTGCCAGAGAGGTCCGAAACTCTTTAGAGGTGATGTGTGGGTTGACTTTTACCTGATTTATTCTTCTTCTGGTGCTTCTTGGTGATGGTCTTGATGGGCGTCCACTTCTAGGCAGAGATGCGGCCATGTTGAATGCCCTCTATTTCTAAATTATTTGTCTTGGATGGATGGAGCTGGAATCTTTTGGAGATGGTCTTATAGCTTTCCGAAGACTGATGGGCTGTCAGTACCTTCTTCCTGATGTTCTCGGATACCTCATTTCCTCTCGGCATTGTTGATCTGTGTGGGTACACCTTGGCACTACAGTAGTTTGGTTGGTTTCCTCTCTCTTTTAATCTGTGTTGCCCAAACCTTTCCCTAAGGATGTCTCAGTTGATCGATTTGCTTAATTGACTAATTAAGCACCCAAATATGTTTCACCGAATCTGTTACCTGCTTGACTTTACCAATTCAGCTGGGGGTTCACTTACTTTTGAAATGGACTAATTCCATGTTTCATGTAGATTTTTGGCTACTCAAACAATTCCCTCCAAACAAGTACATGCAAATGATAAACATAAACCTGACATTTCATCTATGGAAAATTGGTGATGAAAAAAATGAAAAATAATGGTAAAACAACAGAAAACTCTTAAGTGCTCAAGGGGTTCACATACTTTAAAGTGGCACTGTATATCCTTAATATGCAGTGTGTTCATATAGAATGTTATGTATATCCTTAATATGCAGTTTGCTAAAATGGTTGGTATGTTCTGCAGGGACCTTTCGCCATCTTCTGCTGGAAAAAGGTAAAAAAAATAGTTTTTTTATTTTGTTAAATAACATGTATGGGATTGTCTTAATGGACACTACCGTTCAAAAGTTTCCAATCACAGAGAAATGTCCTTGTTTTTGAAAGACTAAAACATTTTCTTTCATTCTAAAATCGATCAGAATTTTTTTTTTATATATGGGTAATATAAGTGCTGTCAGTTATAGGCGTTAACGCCAACCAAATGTACGACGTCAGTTTTTTGGCGAGAATAACGTTTTAAATATATATATATATATATTCGTATTTATTTCTTTGATTAACGATCTTTTGGCAAACTGTGAATTATTTTTCACATGCTGTTGCAACAACTAATAACCTTAAGAAAACTACAGCACCACGCCTGATCTAGCTAGCTTTGGGCTTGGAAGCCGGCCAATAGTAGTAGGCTAACGTTACGGTTTGAGTGAATGGTTAGCGCGATAGGGCGAAATGGATGATAAAGCTTCTGAATGGAAAGTTTACTTTCAAAAGGTGTTTTGTGCAGAAAAGCGAGCTTCACTGTTGCCTGAAAAGCTGAAAGCATAGGCTTACCTTTTATTGGTAACCTAACTGTTACGGTTCATTGTTTCTGAAATAAGAGGCCTGACTGCTATTTTCCCAGCAAACTTGAACCAAAAAAGGAAATATTAGGCCATAGTTTAACAGCACTATAGGCTGAGTCCTTGTTTACCTGAATTGTGCACTTCATAATTTGATTTTGTACCGCCCTGTTGGCAATGTTGTTTTTCAATAAAATAAAACATTTGCATAAAGCAAGCTTTTCCTTGTTGATAAAGAGCAATACAATGGAAAAAAATAAATAAAGGGGCATTTAGAATAGATAAAAATGTGCGATTTTGAGTTAACTATGACATAAATGCGATTAATTGTGATTAAATATTTTTAATCATTAGACAGCACTAGTTAATATTGTAAATGATTACAGGTGGAAATGGTTGATTTTGAATGGAATATCTACATAGGCGTACAAAGAGCATTTTCTGCCACCCTCCCTCTTGTGTCACAATAGCACATTATGTAAGCTATTCCTACAATTATCATTTTCTAAAAGGCTAATATATCATGAGAACACCCTTTTACAAATAGGTTTGTGTGGCTGATGACTGTTGCACTATTTAAGGAAGCAATCATTTCTTTGGAGCTACTTGGAGTGCCTGAAGCATCAGCACTTAGGCCCCCTTTACACGGAGTCTAGATTCACTGAATTTTTCACACAAATCGAATCTTTTATTTGCGTAAGGATGGAGCCTGGTAACGAGGTAACCGGCTGTAGTACATACCCCACGCCTGTTGGTGGCGCTTTAGCGCTGCTACAGACAACTGAAAAAACGTAGAAGAAGACAGGAGGACACAGGTAAACAGCCAGTAGACAAGCTACAATTAGCAACATTTAGCCTAACCGCATAGCATACATTTAATCTGCACAGTAATACATTATGGTGGTTAATAAAATCAGTGGTCAGAGCAGACTATAGGTTATGCGAAAATTAATTCTATTTTCTATTGTCTGATAATAAAGAGTTTGGAAGAGTGCAACATGACATGTCTGTCATCCCATTTCCCATGAGGCTTTGCTCCGTCCATTCTACATTAATTATGAACAAAAAAAGTGAATTAAATCACTTTCCAATTTATATGTGGTTATGAAAGTTATGTAACGTCTGAATAAAAAGAATTAGATCAAGATAGGAGGCTAAACTAAAATCAGTAGGCTGGATTAATGAGAGTGAGTTCGAGACACACCATCAGTTTGGTGTAGATAGACAACAAGTGTTATATTTATTGGTTGGAGATCATAACGGGATCACGTGGGACAATGACGTCATCAGGATGCGTGAATCCGTGCACACGAATACCAGCCCCCGTACCGATCCAAATCTACTCACTTTCTACCCCCGATTCGGATTGCGGATACCTTGTGCAGATGGAGAGTGTTCGTCTAAATGATAGGGCTATCTGTATTATGAACAACTCGGACGCAGACAAACAAGACTTCGTATAAACAGCACTTTAGTTAGGGGAGCCGTGGCCTACTGGTTAGGGTTTCAGGCTGGAAACCGGAGGGTGGCCGGTTCAACCCCTGACCAGTAGGTAAAAGCAAGGCACCTAACCCCGATCACTGCTCCCCGGGCGCCGCCAAAGGCAGCTCACTGTGTGTGTGTCACTACCCTGGATGGGTTAAATGCAGAGGTGGGATTCAGAGTGTGTCTACACCACCTCTGCCATAGAGTCACTTTCACTTCACTTGGAATTGATTATAGTCTAAAAGTAGTCAAAAAGAAATATATCTCTTCAGAAACACATCAGTGTCTAAGAACCTGAGGCTATTCCATCCAAGAAATTGGCAAGAAACTTAAGATTTCGTCAAAACATGTGCGCCTCATCTTCCACAGAGCTGCGCCCGCTGGCTTTAACCAGGATACAAATAGAAGCGGGGGTCGCTGGTACGTTACTGTGTGGGTGGATAAAAACATCAGAGTCTCTAAAACTAGGTGCCTCACGGGACAGTTTTAGTAAAAAGTATCCATGAAGCACCTGCCTCAGCTCCAGCAGTGAGGAGGATCTGGAAGGCTAGTCTTCTTGGTAGAGTTGGTAGAGGAAAAGGCCATACCCCAGACCTATGACATGACTAATATGGATAAAGGAAAACAGATACAGGGTGGAAGATCAGTGAAAATATGTTGTAGACAGAGAATTCTACGTTGAGGTATTTGGATCACAGAGGAGAAACTTGAAGAATAAATTAATATATGCCGGAGGAACTCAAGAACAATGGAGGAAATATGATTGGATGATTTGACCGGAGCCCATTTTATCCTACAAGACCGAGACCCAAATTTTACCAGTTTGTAATTGCTGAAAATGGAAGATTCTTTAATGAAAGCACATTTTGAAGCACAATAATGTTATTAAATACAGAAATCATAATCTTTAACTTTGACAATTGTCTTGACTGTATTTTTTAATTGTGTTCGTTATTTGATGGATAAGTTTTAGTTTTTCTGTTTGTTTGATTCCAAACTTTTGTAATAGTAGCATACATGAAGTCTGAATACATAAGAATAAATAAGTGTCTGCCTTTGAAGAGACTTCCTTTGTCTGACGCTACAGGCCATCAGCACGCTTTCCCCAGCACAGGAGGAAGAAGCGCAAAGAGATGGAGGACCACATTGCTGAGAGTAATCAGCACAAACAAAGTGAGTCCATCTTGCTACTTGGGGTTGGCAGCCAAGCCACCCTGTATCCTGGCAGAGTGCCTATTCCTACCTCTGGTTATGATGGTAACACAGATGTAACTGGCGTCCTTTATTTATTTGTCACCCATTTAAATCTTTTTGAAGATGCATACATCATTAAGCTGTTCGACCGCAGCGTAGACCTGGCACAGTTCAGCACCAGCACCCCTCTCTACCCAATCTGCCGGGCCTGGATGCGGAATAACCCAACAATACGTGACCAGTCTGCTTCCCCCAGTCCCCCACAAAACATGTCTGATGATGAGGTGAGTTCATTCCTTTTTTCATTCTTTTCATTCCTGGTGTTGATTTTGGTGTGGAGTGTAGCCTATCTTTTGAAAAAACAACAACAGACAGGTGTCCTTGTTAGCTGTTTTGCCTACATTTTTATTTGAATGGACATAAATGTGAATGTAGCGACAATACTGCACAGAAACTATAAGGATTCAATTCCAGCAACCATTGTCTGTGATAAACAGGTCTACTCAGGTTAACATAGAGCCACTTCTCCCAACCATCCAGGAACAGTTTGGTGATGAACAATGCCTTTTCCAGCATGATTGAGCACCTTGCCATAAGGTGCCAAAGTGATAACTAAGTGGCACGGGGAACAAAACATTATTATTTTGGGTCCATTGGCCAGGAAACTCCCCAGACCTTAATCCCATTGGATGTGGCCAAGAAGTTAATTGACAGCATGCCAGGAAGGATTGCAGAGGTCTTGAAAAAGAAGGTCAAAACTAGGGCTGGGCAAGTTAACGCGTTAATCTTGCGTTAATTCATCAATTATTTAACGCTGACAATTATTTTATCGCGCGTTAACGCAGGTTTTATTGTTTTGCTCAAAGGCTTTTATTTTGTAAAAGTCTGCCGCAAAACCGGAAATGGATAAACCGTAGACACATGTCTCGTCGCGTTGCCGGCCAACGGAGTTGAACGTCCGCACTTGGCGGCCATCTTGCCACAGTCAGCTCGCTTACGTAACATTGTGTTGGTAGTGGTACAAGTACTTTTTAAATAACGATAACTTGCTCAATTTTAACCGATTTTTAAGCGGTTTGGTTTGTTATAAACGTCGGAAATGTAGTTATGACACTGCTAACTTAAAACTTGGGTTTTCATATGAAAATAACATAAACAGAACAGATAGGTGCAATGAATACACACATGCACAAGGTATTTATGTAATTTATGTTAAATCATTATACTCACTAACATGAGATATATGCATACTTTTAAAATAGGAATATTACTAATATAATACAATAATTTGAATTATTACAAGTTTAGTTTAAACAAGTAATAATTCTGTAGTAGTACTGCTAGATACAAATGCTGATGTTAAGTGTTTGCACAACAAATGCAATGGCACTTTAGTTCATATGGCAGTACATTTAAAATAACAGAGTCAAGTTCTAGGAATTGACAAACTGCACTGAAAGTGTTTTCTGGTTTCTCACTCTAACAGGGACATTTGGTACTGAATATAGACTGGTTATGCTGCTCCCTGATGAAAGTAAAATGTTTCTGCTGTTACCTCAGAAATTGCCTGTTTTAATGATATGATTGAGGATTTTGTGGCCAGTTTTTTCCTTTTTCATAACGAACAGGATAACATTAATGTGCACTGTACACTACTTTTGAATTTATTGTCGGATTTTGCGTGTACAAATGCGATTAATCAGGGAAATCATGGGATTAATCGCGATTAAAAATTGTAATTGTTGCCCAGCCCTAGTCAAAACATATTGACTTTTTGCATTAACTTCATGTAATTGCCAATAAAAGCCTTTGACACTTATTAAATGCTTGTAATTATACTTCAGTCTTCCATAGTAACATCTGACAGAAATAGACAAGACACTGAAGCAGCAAACTTTGTGAAAATGTAAATTTGTGTCATTCTCAAAACTTTTGGCCACGACTGTACTTTATAAAATGCTTTGACTTACAGCGCCCCCCACTGGTCAAATGACAACCTCAGGAATGAGTCCGTATGTCAAGTTTGGTTTTGCCAAACGTTTTTATTTTTTTTTCAAATCTAAAATCCATCTTTGTGAGGCGTGGTCAGGAGATCATCTGTAGAAAATTGGACAGACTCCATTTCCAACTCCAGCTAATATGAAGTGGTGAGAAATGTACTTACATAGCTTCGCTGCTCGCCCTCTTAATATATTGCTGCCACAAGTTTTTCTAGTTTGCTAGTAAATTGAAGGATTCAAAAAGGGTGTGTTTAAGAGAAATGCGTGTTCAAAGAAGGAACAGATGACATCCAAAAAAGACTATTATCTGACAAGATTCTCAGCTATCAAAGATGACATAAATGCAGATCGGCTGAATATTGGTGAAAGCAATGTTGTAGCACTGATGGCCACAGGTAGCATGGAAAGGCTGAACAAGAGTTGATTTGATATAAAACCTTGAAAACACCACAAGCTCCAAGTGTCACGTAATAGTCAAACCCTATTGGGTAAGTCCTGAAATTGTTTGCTTAATTTACGCTTTGGTACATTCCTTGGTCTTCGGGTACTGTGTACTGTGGCCCGTAGCAGAATTTTAGAAAATAAGGAAGTGAATTACTTAATTAGCAGATTACGGCAAACCTACATGTTAATCCATGATGAGATAATATTTAACAAATAAAAAAGAACCTTGTCTGTTAACAAAGGGGATCTACAAGAATTACAAGTGAGTGGGCTAAGGTTTTCTGCTCCACATGAGCTCTAGACGTTCGTTAAAATTGATGTAACAATACAGCTTGTTACTGGATGGTGTTTTGTGTTGTACAGATAATCTACCGTCATCTTAGTGAAATTATCTGTGTGGGGGCTACGGTCATTTCCCACCTATTCACTGCTGTTTATACATTTTGTAAAATGTGTGTAGCCCTGCGGTCAATACTCGGGTGTGGTCTATACATAGGAATGCATTCTTCGCCTGGAAGTAGGTTGTGCACACAGTAATTCGTCCAGGCAGAATGGGTCTCAATCTTTCACATAAGATTACTCAGTCTTCCATGACGATAAAGAAAAGGGTGTGTGTTATCTCACCTAACTGTGGCCTATTGAATGTGATGCTACGGAGCTGGAACGTTTTGCGGTGTGTAAAACATGTGAGGTCTCACGCCAGTTACCCTAGCTATGAACTACACTTACTACATCAGTAGGCAGGCGTGGCCTACTGGTTATTTTTTAAGGGTTATTTGGTCAGCAAGGGGTGGCCGCAGGGGTGGCCAGGGACATGTCTACGGGGGCACGGGCCACCCCAGGCCTCCGTGTAGAACCGCCACTGTATTTAGCTAATCACTATCTCATTTAATGCCTTGGGTTTAAATAGATCATAACCTATTCTTAGTTAATATCTATGGCTAAATACTTAATTGTTTTGTAAATAGGACCACACTTTCCACCAATTCGGTAGAATGGCCCATATATGAACTCATGTTATTATGAACTTGTGTTAAAAGCTGCACAGGCACCTTAAGGGTTTCTACCTTTTCTTATTATCATTTTGAGGAGTCTGTAACAGCAGGATAACTAGCCATCTTGTCATGCAGATGGACCTCTTTAACTCTTGACTTCACAATGGCTAAACAATCTTGAGATAAATAATGGCTCATCAGTACAGCAAGGGCTTACTTTGATGAAGAATGAAGGGGGTGAACAACACCATATCACTAAATAAACGCTTAATAAATGCATAGTTTTTACTAATTGTGAATGAGGTGGCCTTTGTGTGTGTGGGCATACGTGCTAGCTAACTAGCTACATGGCATTTAATTTTAACGTGACAGAACATTGAATAAACTGTGGTTAAAACATGTGTGCCGTCAATATGGTACATTTCAAGTCTAGTAAGTCCTGAACCAATGAGGAATGGCACCTGACTAACCCTGTAAGTCAGTTATCATGGTATCTGCCTAAATAATTGAGAATGAGGATGGAATTATACTCATGTATCTTGTATTTATTCCCTCTTCTGAATTCTGTAGGTGGTTGACATGATAAATGGTAAGAGTCCGAATATATACCGACTTCCACCACCCACTCCCTGTCCCATCAACTCTTTAGGGGACCCCATTAATCTGAGGATACCACCTATAGTAAAGGCCACGCTCACTGAGGTAAGCACCAGCATATGTTTCCCCGTCATCAGATCCTCTTTTTCCTCCACACCAGTTGATATACCTGTTTTCCCAACCACCTCGCTACACACGCAAATGCAGGTTTTATTCTTTGTGTTTTTATTTTAGCACATATAACACAATATATGAATAAAAAAAAAATGCTCAAAAGCTCACCCAGAGCACAAAACAAACTTATGACTGGCATACGGAACTGCAAGTTTATTTGTTGTTTATATAGTCGCCATAACCACCAGAACACATAAACACAATAATTCATTGAAGAGCTTAAACCAGCACAAAACAATACAGCAGCAAAATACTGGCCAGCTAGTGCGGTTGACACGATAATTAATGTACTGTACCAGTCAAGGTCTCACAATACCAAGTAGTATTGTGGTATTTGTTTTGAAGGTGGAGAAAGAATGGTTCTGTTGTCCTCCTTAGGGGTAGCCTGACGATGTCATACCCATAATTCTAGTCAGAATATGAGTTTGATACTGCTCCATTGAGCTGTGATAGTTGGGCGTGTTTCAACGAACCAGGAAAGAAAATGCCTCTTTGCTTAATTGGATACCTAGAACCAATCAGAGCAACGCAGTATGACCATCTGATACATTAAACTTTTACCGGATCCCGTAGGAAGGACGGCAAAAACATCTTTTCAATCGACAAATGCCTTAATCGCGTTTCTCTGTTGCTCTTTCAAAATGACTGCGCTGTCAATATCTGTGAGATATGCACTCACGTTATACTTATTAGCAGCGAGGCTAGCTAGCTACTATGTGTTTCAATTGATTTTTGGTCTAAGCGTTAGCAATAACCTAACAATAAATGTCTAGAGAGCTTCAGTTAAGACCTACAATACTCTACAACATTTGTGTTGCACATACACAACTAACCAAGTCAATGTAGACATAAAAAAGTCGTGTAGATAGCTTAATTCACATAAAACATTTCTCACTAACAGGCTACTGAGACGCTGCCATCTTGGTACGTTTTCGAATCTACCATTAATTCAATTCAAGCCATCTGTCCATCATCGTATAAATAATTGCCCTGACAATTTGATTGGCTGTCATGTTTTCGACCGGGAATAATTTCTCCCCAACGGAGCAGTGCCAGACCGAACTTCCAGACCAAAACATTTTGTGGGCGGGGTTCGGTCTGGTAACCAGGCTACCTTAGGGGTGCAACTATCGAATATTTTTTAATCGAGTATAGTAACGATTATTTCTATACCACTGTCACTTTTTCATAGGTTTCACAGTGTGAAAGTTTGCTACTTGCGCTAACACAGAGTTATTTTCTATCCACAGAGGGGGCTACAAAACACTAATTTCATTATCTCAAGAACTGTTTAACCCAAAGTTTGTTTTTACTTGGGCCCCATTTGCTCACATTCCCTGAAGTATCAATGTCCTATTTCATCTGTTGAATGTGTCAAATCCTTTGACCTTTTTCAAACTTGGGGTGGTTTGACCTCAATGATCACTGCTTGCTGCTATATTTTGAATCATATTTGACATAAGTATTCTCTTCTACTTCCAGTGTACAGATGCGGCCTCCACTGCCACTCCTCTCATGTATAACCATATGGCTCGATGGAAAAAAATCAGACAAAAGTAGGTTGATGTCTAGCCATGTCTATTGCATAAAAGGCAACATTCTATGGCAACTGAATTTAGCATTAGTTGCAACAGTTCAGGAGCTTTCAACTTGAGATCAGTAGTTCATAAGTGAAGTTTCCGGCCAATTCCAAATCTTTGATAATAAAACATCTTTGATAATAAAATGTGAATATCTAAAGAGTAATAATACACATTGTGTACAATACACACATTATTATAGAACAGTGATTAAAAGTGCTCCAGGGTGTTTTCATTTAGCCTCAGAAACAGCTTGCTTACACAGCTGGCAGGTGTGAAATTCCTTCATATATGACCAAATGATCAAAAAATAGATAATGGTAAAATTGTACACACCATCCTATTTCGACGTGTATTGTGCATAAAATAATGGCAACTGAATAAAGCACTACCTGTGAGTATGTAATAAGCAGTACCGTAAACAGACACATTTAGGCAAAAACACATTCAAAGTACGATGACCACATGGCTATTGAATAATCAGGATATGATGGTCTTCAAGGTCTCCTAATTTAAAAAAAATACTGGACCTGGTTGAGGAAACCACCAGTCAGCCTCTGTCTTGTGCAATATTTTCAACACAAGTTAAAAGTCATTGTCCCATACATAGGTGTTTTCTCAGTAAACAAATAAAAGCGGTGCACTTACTGTTGCAGTATATTCTTTCAGGTGGAAGGAGTCCTCTAACAAGAACCAGCTGAGATATGGAGAGAGCATTAAGATTTTGAAGGACATGTATGATCGCTAACGTCCGCTGATCATTCCAAAAGAGAATGGATGGATTGTACAAACAGGATGGATCGACAGTAAATGTTTTGTAGCACATATATCAGTATCTGCTTTCTGTTATTTGGGCTGTCAAAAAAGCACCATTGCCTAGGGTTTTTGGTGACGTTTTTTCGTTTTTATTATAAACGTGAAAATCCAGAACGTGTCTTTTTTCTGTGGGCAATTAAAACAGACACCAATGCAAATGTAAAGTGTGTGTGTGTGTGTGAATCTTTTCATAATTTGAAATTGCAGGTGTCTGGATTTCAGTGTAATACCATATACCTTACCACCAGTTAAAAATGTGAACGATATGCCTTGATAGCAATATAGTGATTATATTTTAATTTAAAGGCCTATGTTTAAACTTATTACATTTGTTTCTAGGACCAATAATATAGTTGATTTATGAAAAGTTGAATTTAGAAGTTGAAATTTGAGCCAATCCAAAAAAAATAAATCCCTGTTAAATCTAGTTTAGAGTCTGCAATTCTGTGACAGGTTGTTGAGCTCAACAGCCAATCAAATTAAAGCCCTCCCTCCCTTGCTCTTGAAGCAACGTGTTGATTGGCTGGAACTGTTTATGGCTCTATCCGAGCCGGAACTATACGGACACCAGTTTCTTTTTACAGACCTGTCAACATTGGAAAATGTGTTTGAGTACCACCCCGGTGCGGCGCGGCAAGATTTTGTGGCCTTCATTTTATTAGTTATAATGCTGTTGTTGCATTATTGAACCAATCGACGACATTCTGAGCTAATAAATAATGCAGTTCTGAACCACTTTAGAAGGCCTAATGAAATAAAATAAAAAGACTGTGATAACAGTTATAAGTGATAACTGTGACAACAAATTTGTAGCCTGGGATGTTATTTCACTCTAGGCTCCTTAGGAACTTCTCACACAATGGTCATGTTGTATTTTTTCCCTACCTCATACCTATCGATTCATCATTCTTTTTTCTCCCCACGTCTGATGTTTGAATGCAAGCCCACTTACATGTGATACCAGGACTAGACAACTGCTAAGACCAAATGATGGCGCTGTGTTTGCTTCTTTATTATTTAATTAAATTCTAGTCAGTGGAAGAGTTTTTTAGGCTATTACAGACATCCCAACCTGCAAAAAGTCATTTCAGGGAGGTATTCACCCCTAGGCCTACGTATTACTGTTGTGGTCCCTAAAAGTTATAAAAGCATAATATCATTCTACTTACCGAAACAGGCCAATCAGGATGCTCCTGAGGCACACACGCACACTGCCTCACACACGCACAGTCTCCAGGTCCCTCTCCCTCTCTGTCGTGCGCGCGCTACACAGATGCTAACACGGTTTGGAGCACGTCGCTCGCTCTAGATTCCGGGAGATTTTAAGTCATTTGAGGGCATCAGGGAGTGGTTATCAATATGCGGGAGACTCGAGCCTTTGGATGTCTGCTATTATCATTAGCCTATTATTTGTATTATTATTAGAAACATATAGCCTTTTACACTGTGACATGACAACAGCTGTGCGTAAGCATGTGTGGACACTGTACGTAGAAGGCTGCCGCGGACCTCTAGCATGAACTTGACAGATAGGCCTATGATTTTCTGATAATATGCATCTCACTGTGTTCGTTACCTGTTGCTCCTTGGTGACTGATGTCAATAATGACATTGCACACTGTGCAGAAAGCATGGTGGGGATGTCTAAAAGAACGGAGGCATGGCCATTGTAGTAGTTTATATGTTCTACGGTAAGGTTGGCCATAGTATAAAGGTAATTACGGTATCTGTATAAGCCACTCCACTAACTGTATACCGGCATTCGAGTTCCAAGTAAATGGCAAATAGACGTACCTTCCTTCTGTCTCCGTGTCTACCCTTTCTTCACCTACAAATATTACAGTGGCGACGAGGTAAGGAAGTGAATCCACATCAGTGATGAAAACTAAAGATGTTTGATGAGTATACCGTCTACTAAATGCAAGATTTTGCATGTTTTCTGGTTCAGAAGAAACCGTAGTTGCTAGCTATTGAAATTGTTTTCGATGCTAAGCAAAGCACGACATTTGAAAGCGCAAGAGCGCCATCCAGTGGTGAGTGACTGTAACAAAAAGGGGAAAATCGTTGTCAAGACAAAAGGAAGTGGTTTAAATTGACAAAGAAAAAAAACGGAGATTAACTAAAAAGGCAGTCAACTGAAGAATGTATTGAAAGAGGGAGAATTATAAAGTTGCAGTGACATTCAAATTAGACTACACCTGCAGAAATGGCATATATTGGAAAGGTTCCAGAATTTGACAGTAAGAAAGAAGATTTTGATTCATATTTGGAAAGGTTTGAAAGATGGCTGTCTGCAAATGACATTGATGCAGGAAAGAATGCGGATGTATTCCTGAGTGTTTTGGGTCCGACCGAATATGGATTACTTAAAAATTTGGTTGCACCGAAAAAAGTCAGTGAGGAGACTTACGATAGCCTCACGAAAGCTATGTCACTGCATTTCAAGCCAAAGCCTATATTGATAGCAGAAAGGTTCCGATTCTACAAACGACAGCAAAAGCAAGATGAATCAGTCTCTGACTATATCCTTGCACTGAAGAAACTAGCGTGCACTTGTGACTTTGGACAATTTCTTAATGATGCACTCAGGGATAAGTTTGTATGTGGCCTCTTAGGGGAGCGGTATCACAAAAGGCTACTCTCAGAAAAAGACCTAACTTTCCAAAAAGCCTGTGAAATTACACTTGCTCTGGAATTGGCCTATAAGGACACAAAAGAATTGAGAGAACACGCCGAGACACCAAAAGGTGCAGTTAACAAAGTCTTCAATACTCCAAGTGACAGACGACATCACATGAAAGGTCAAAGTTCACGTTACGGTCGGCAGGATGATTCTAGAGGAAAACAACGGGTTTCAGAGAAATGGCAGTGCTATCGATGTGGCAAAGATAACCATCAACCAACTGAATGCCACTACCGCACTGAAACATGCCATGGATGCGGGAAAGTTGGACATTTGAAAAGAGTCTGCAAGAAAATGAGACAGAGAGACAAAGCGCAAATGGTCATAGCAACCAGGGAAACGGATGACTCAGAAGACCTTGATGACAATGAGCTGGAATTATATACAGTATACACTGCACAAGGAAAGAAGGATGGCATTTTTGTCAGCATGGAGTTATCTGGGAAACCAGTGAAAATGCAAGTGGATACGGGTGCTTCAGTATCTTTGATTCCAGAGTCCCTTTATCAGAAGCAACTGAAGAATTGCCCACTAAAACCATCTGCCATTCACCTGTCTTCATATTCAGGAGATACCATACCTGTGCTGGGGAAGGTCCTGGTGCCGGTGAAGTATGGGGAACAAGAGTGGAAGTTGCCACTTGTTGTGGTTAAAGGAAGTAAACCGCCATTGCTGGGAAGAAATTGGCTGCAGAAGATAAAGCTGAACTGGGAAAAGATCTTCAGCCTTCAGAGAACTGAACCACTCACACTGCAAGACATGCTTGAAAAGCACAAAGACTTGTTTAAGGACGGATATGGAAAGATTAAAGACTTCAGAGCCAAGATCAGAGTGCAGAGCAATGCCAAGCCAATCTTCCACAAGTCACGACCAGTACCTTATGCGTTGAGGGAAGCAGTGGAAAAAGAACTTGAGCGCTTACAGAAGAACGGAATCATCACCCAAGTGGAAAGAAGTGATTGGGCTGCACCTATCGTCGTAGTACCAAAGAAAGACAAGGCTGTGAGATTGTGCGGTGACTACAAAGTGACGGTGAATAGATGCATACTCCCAGAGGAATATCCTCTACCAAACGCTGAGGACTTATTTGCTACTCTGGCCGGCGGAAGAGTTTTCAGTAAACTTGACCTGTCCTTTGCTTATCAACAGTTGCAGCTTGATCCAGAATCAGAGCAGTATCTGACGATACACACACACAAAGGCCTCTTCAGATACCACCGTCTGGCCTACGGTGTCTCCACAGCTCCAGCAGTGTTCCAACACACAATGGACCAAATCCTTCATGGCATGGAGAATGTAGTGTGCTTTATGGATGACATCCTTGTCTCAGCGCCTACAAAAGAAAGACATTTATTAATATTAGATGAAGTCATGCAAAGACTGGAAAAGCATGGAATAAGGATCAAGAAATCAAAGTGTGCATTCTTGCAAGATTCAGTGGAGTACCTCGGATACAGAATTGATGCACAAGGACTTCACCCAACAGCAAGCAAGGTAGAAGCCATAGTAAACGCACCAGCTCCACAGAATGTTACAGAGCTAAGATCATTCCTGGGATTGCTTAATTATTATGGAAAGTTCTTGGCAAATGTATCAACATTACTGCATCCACTTCACCAGCTGCTACACACAGACACACCATGGACATGGTCTGAGAAATGTGAAGACGCATTCAAAGCCTGCAAACAGCGTCTCCTAAACAGTAAGTGTCTTGCACACTATGACCCAGAGAAGCCTCTTAGGCTAGCATGTGACGCCAGTCCATATGGTGTTGGTGCAGTAATTTCGCATGTGCTACCCTCTGGTGAAGAGCAACCAATTGCTTTTGCATCAAGGACTCTGTCATCAAGTGAGCGAAATTATGCTCAAATTGAAAAAGAAGCATTGAGCATAATATTCGGTGTCAAGAAATTTGAAGTTTGTGCTTTTGACGGACCATAAGCCACTTTTGACCATACTAGGCCCCAAATCAGCAGTTCCAACTCTTGCTGCACTCCGCATGCAACGCTGGGCCTTAATCCTACTGGCATATGACTATGACATCCAGTATAGACGTTCCAGTGACCACGCCAATGCAGATGCGTTGTCACGTCTTCCATGCAAGCATGACGCTGATGAAAGCACAGATGAGAATGAAGCCTTCTGTGTGTCCCATGTTGAGCAGTTGCCGGTGTCTGCCAAAGACATAGCAGAAGAAACTAGACTTGACCCAATCCTCTCTAAGGTCCTGGATCTGACATTGTCAGGATGGCCAAAGTTTGTGCCAAATCCAGAGCTCAAGCCATTTTTCTTGAGGAAGGAACAGTTGTCTACAGACCAGGGATGTATTCTTTGGGGGTCTAGGGTCATTATACCGCCGAAGTTCAGGCAGCGTATTCTGTCAGATGTGCATGAGGGACATCCAGGAATGACAAGGATGAAGGCACTAGCTAGAAGTTTCCTGTGGTGGCCTGCACTAGACCAAGAGATAGAGAATCATGTGAGTCAGTGTGCAGCGTGTACGACTACATTGAACAGACCTGCTGCAGCACCTCTTCATCCTTGGGCATGGGCTACAACACCGTGGGAAAGGATACATGTAGACTTCGCAGAAATCAACAAGCAGCACTACCTGGTGGTAGTAGATGTCTATTCCAAATGGCTAGAAGTCCTGCCTACACAACTGACAACAGCAGAGAAGACTGCAAATCTTCTCCGGAACCTCTTTGCGTCATATGGTTTGCCAAAGGTGCTCGTGTCAGACAATGGCCCTCCCTTTACATCGACAGAGTTTGAGCAGTTTCTCAAGAATAATGGAGTTCGCCATGTTCTCACACCACCTTACCATCCTGCGTCTAACGGAGCCGCAGAACGAGCAGTACAGACCTTCAAGAAAGCCTGGACACGACTGGAAGCACAGTCTGTGTCACCCCATCTACGGCTTGCTCGGTTCCTGTTCACATATCGAAACACTCCTCACACAGTTACTGAACGCACCCCGGCTGAATTGTTCCTGAAAAGACAACCACGCACTCGCCTGTCATTACTGAAGCCGGACATATCAGAAGTGGTGGTCAAGCATCAGCTACAACAGAAGAAGGCTCATGACAAGCAGGCAAAGCCTCTCGGATGTTTAATCTGGGAGAGAGGGTGTTAGTTCGAGATTTCAGACATCCTAAGAAACTGTGGATTCCAGGGGAAATTCTACAACGAAAAGGACCTCTGACCTATGTAGTGCAAATAGGTCAACGCCAAGTCAAGGTGCATGTGGATCACCTTTGTGCATCTAAAGCTTCAACACGTCCAAGCAGAATGGATGACAGCGATTCCCTGGACTACACAGCCAGCTCTGAGGACCAAGCAGAAAGCACGGAGCAAGAAGATGCAGCTGGTGATGCATCTCTGGAAGCTCAACCTGAGCGTCGCTATCCTGAAAGACAGCGAACAGCACCAGAAAGACTGAATCTCTAAATGTTCATGTAGAGATAATTACTTATTAAGTCAGTATTTATGTTCAGACTGCTTACTGCTATATTCCTGAAGTTTAGGGTATGTTACTGTTAATTGAACCCTGCATATGTAGTTTAAAGGAATGACTAATGCAATCAAGTATGTAGTCTGGTTATCTAGGTTTTAATCTAGGAGGGAGGAGTGTAGTAGTTTATATGTTCTACGGTAAGGTTGGCCATAGTATAAAGGTAATTACGGTATCTGTATAAGCCACTCCACTAACTGTATACCGGCATTCGAGTTCCAAGTAAATGGCAAATAGACGTACCTTCCTTCTGTCTCCGTGTCTACCCTTTCTTCACCTACAAATATTACAGCCATCTCTCCCGGTAACTATCAATGATTTTTTGCGATCTTTTTATTTTATCCGGTGGTTCTACCATGGTAACATACTACAAGAGTTTGTCTAAAATAAGTAGTTTGAAAAAAACCCAAAAGCGTAGTCAAACCATTTATAACACAGCCAAGACACTTTTTAAATCGATGGCGAACACGAAAACCACATGGTTAACATCGTTGGGCTAAAATTAAATACATTTTTAACGTCTTATCTCTACATTACTCGTTAGTTTACCTTTAAGTGATTTTTTTTAATGTCCTCACTTGAAGAATTGGCCAGATGTGGTCGGGAAGGGAGAGTTAGGTAAGTATTCATGAATGAAAAATCGCTAACTGACACCTAAACAGCGGTTGATTCCTCTGACCGCAGAGTAATCTAGTATTCTCTGATTTCGATAGTCATACAGGGGATAGGAACGGCAGGGGGTCTGTGATTGGTCAAACTCCTCTTCTGCTTCTTACTCTGCTGCAGCTGCCTATGTACGCATTGGTGACTCGAGACAGACTGTGAAGTTTGAACCCATTGAAAGCCGGCAATGCATTATTGAGCGTTATGCGTTCTTAAAAAAAAAGATATATATTTTTTTGGTTATGCGTACTTTTAGACCATCAACTCGTACCAGCGTACGTTGATGTCAAAATGCGTGCCAGGTACGCAAAATGCGTACATGTTGGCAGGTCTGTTTTTATTGCCCACAGAAGAGACAACTACCGGGCCATGCAATTTGTAACATTAAAAAAAGAGTTATTGGAGAATCAGACTGGGCCTTTAAATGGCTCCTACACCACGTATCACTATAGAAACATTTGAAAATTCCCAAACACAATCATTAAAGTGTGCTGTCCTGTCTGTCCACCTCAGCTACCCAGGTATCCCTCCTTGTTTGTGTACTTAAACTAATCTGTTTTTTTTTTTTTTGTACTAATGTAAATACCCTATGTTGTTGGCCTATTGTACCCTCTAGCTCAGGGGTACTCAATTAGATACCCAAAAGGTCCACTCGCCAAATATCCGTTCAGTCCAGGGTCCGGAACAGTGACGGTCAAAATCTAAAAACATAACTCCAACTAAAATGTTCGAACTATGCACCAAAAGTGATGTGGTCTGGCCTTATTTGTGTGAAAGGTGACACTTTTTTTGTGCTTTAAACTTGGGCATAAAAGGTGTGAGGGCCAGGCGGAGGCACTGATGTAAGTGTTCATTAGTGGGTGTGCTCCTGTATTTGTTTTTCACCATATTCATGGTTGAAAAGGCAGACTACATTATGTTGAGGTATGCATACTCTTGTTGTGTGTCTGATCTAACAATTACACTGCATGTTGCTTGGTATGATTGCAGATGGTTTCTGGCCCTAACCTCAGAGTTCTGACGGTAATTTTGTTCGAAGTGTGCATGCTTTGCTTCATAGTAGTGATGTGTCGTTCTTGAACGATTCGTTCATTTTGAACGAATCCTTACAAGGACTCAAGAGTAACGAGTCCTCTCAAAAAAAGATTCGTTCTTTTTCTTATGACCGCGCATCGGGACTGTTGCATAGGCTAAGCCAAGGAAACAGAAATGATTCGTTGAATGCAGGTCACGTGAAAAATGATCCAAAGACCTGTATCCGAAAGACCCAGTCGGAAAAAGAACGAATCATTTCTGTTTCCTCTACCAGTTCTGAGCCTATGCAGGTCACGTGTAAAAGGATCCAAAGACCCGTATCCGGCAGATGAACGAATCATAGATCCAAAGACACGGTTGGCAGAAGAAACAATTCGAAACAATTCGACCAACTGTCTGCCCCCTCCTAAGGGCGCTACCATCAATGGCTCATCTTTTCCCTCTTACCCCTCTCACTGAGAGTGAGGTCTCCAAAATCCTAGCAGGTAGCCGTCACACTACATGCCAGCTGGACCCTATCCCATCCAACATCCTTCAAGCCATATCCCCTGCCGTCTTACCAGCAATAACACTAATGATTAATGCCTCATTTAATTCTGCAACATTTCCTTCTTCATTCAAAGTGGCTCGGGTAACGCAGCTGCTCAAGAAGCCGTCTCTCGATCCCACTGAGGTGGAAAACTATCGACCGGTCTCACTTCTCACCCTCCTATCTAAAACAATTGAGAGGGCAGCTTCCAAACAGGTCACAGAGTTCCTGTCAACAAACAATCTCCTCGATCCAAACCAGTCTGGATTCAAAAGCGGTCACTCCAGCGAAACAGCCCTGCTATCTGTGACGGAGGCCTTAAAAACAGCTAGAGCAGCAGCTCAATCCGACAGTATGGGCATCTCAGGCAAGGCGCACTCCTGGTTTGAATCGTACCTCACTGGGTGCTCATTTAAGGTGTTATGGCAAGGTTATCTGTCTGTACCTCACCACTGGGGTGCCTCAAGGGTCGGTAATGGGACCACTTCTCTTCCATCTACACCGCCTCGCTGGGCCCTATCATCCGCTCGCATGGTTTTTCCTACCACTGTTATGCCGATGATACTCAACTGGTGCTGTCTTTCCCTCCTGAGGACAACACTGTTTCGGCACGGATCTCGGACTGTCTTGCTGATATATCCACATGGAAGAAAAACCACCACCTTCAGCTGAACCTGGCCAAAACAGAACTGATGGTCTTCCCAGCCAAACAGTTCATCCACCACAACATCAATATCAACACTGACTCTTTATCTCTTGCTCCATCGAAAACAGCAAGAAACCTCGGGGTCATTATTGATGACCAACTAACCTTCACAGCCCACGTTGCCTCTGTCGCTAGGTCATGCCGCTTTGCGCTATACAACATCCGCAAAATCAGGCCGTACCTAACCCAGTATGCCACCCAGCTGATGGTGCAAACCTTGGTGAGTTCCCGCCTCGACTACTGCAACGCCCTCCTAACGGGCCTGCCGGCTTGCGTGGTAAAACCACTACCGATGATCCAGAACATGGCGGCCCGTCTGGTGTTCAACCAACCAAAGAGGGCGCATGTCACCCCGCTACTCATTGAGCTCCACTGGCTGCCGGTAGCTGCTTGCATCAAGTTCAAGTCACTTATGGTTGTCTACAAAGTGCTAACTGGTTCTGCTTTCACCTACCTAAATGCTCTTGTAAGGGCAAATGTTACACCCAGGATGCTGCGCTCATCCAGCGAGCGCCGTCTGGCACTGCCGCCTGTGCAAGCACGGCAATCCAGACTATTCTCAGTTGTAGTTCCACGTTGGTGGAACGACCTGCCTAGCACTACCAGAGCAGGGGCGTCCCTCTCTACCTTCAAGAAGCTCTTGAAGACCCAACTCTTCAGAGAGCACCTCCCTTCCTAACTGGCACCTTGGCTAAACTTGCACTAAAGCAGTGACAGTCCCGCACTTCGTTTTCTCTGTATGTCGTTTTTTATTTCTTGACAAAAAAAAAGCAGTATTTATTGTTACAGCAGGTTTTTATTGCTCTTAGATTAGTTGTTTTGTCCCTTGTACATCGCTTTGGACAAAAGTGTCTGCTAAATGACTAAATGTAAATGTATAGTTGTCGGCTTTGATAGAATTAAACAAAGATTATTTTTGCCATTTTCCGGGTGGTAGGGTGAATCACATAATTTGTATTTTAGTCCACACGTTCATGTGTGATATCCAAACTAAATCATCAAAAATAAATGTGGGTTTCCAGTTAATCAGAGACACTTAATTTGGCTCCACAAATCTGGACAGACTGATTGTTCCAAATTCAAAGAAGTGATTTTTGTCTTAGTTTTAAATCTCACTGTACACTGTACCACACACCAAAGTCCCCTCGTCTCCCTCGCTAATCCTGTCATTTCTTGCTGACAAAGAAGTATAAAATGTTTGACAAAAAACATGAATAATTGCATTAATTATGTGATGAAATTCATTATACCATATAATGAAATATATGCCAGAATGTCATGCTTTATTGAGGTACACAGTAAAGCATTAATCGTACAACAGTAAGGCAAATCTGATGTTAGGAAAGTCAAAATGTCAAAAGTTAAGTGAAAAATAAAAAAGCATCCTCTACATAAGTTACTTTTCAAACATGCGGAATACCATGGTTCAAACACTTTAATGTGAAAATGTGGTTATTCTTTCCATGTCCATCACCAGTGATTTCACACAATATGTTTTCTCCCCAATAAAGCAAAAAACAAAAATGTAGATAAAGCACTTTCACTACAACAAAAATTATCAATACTAAGACGTGGACTAAAACGGTGTGCAAAAATGAATGAAAAACTATTCTAAAATGTGCTTGTTTTGTTCAGCCTTTAGGCATGCACAAAATACTGTGCAGGAGGGTGACTGATCCTTAACCTTATCATTAATCGTTTGTTCACTTAAGCACCTTTGAACATCAGTCAGTACTGTGGAGAAACAGTCGCCCACTAACAAATCACTAACAATCAGAAGACTATCCACATTCTTGACCCAGACTGATGAGTTACCATCTCATAATGAAGATGATTAATTATCATTTACTATGCATAGCACAAGACATTTGATTTTCACTCATATTTATCCTGTTAAAATTTCTCTGATGCTATTATAAAAATATCAGCAGCTAACATCATGAATTAGTGTTAATGATGGAAAGAACACTCATAAATAAAACACTGAGAGTAAAAAGGTGTTCAGTCACAAAAACAATACAATCATACCCTCTAGTACTCAAATTATCAAACCATGTTTAATGGAGATGCAGAGCATATTGTTTATATTGAAATCTCAGAAATGTATCGTATGGTAATTCCAGTGGACATTGACTGAATTAAACAACCTTTCATTTTATAATAAATTAAATAAAAGAATGACATTTTTAACGGTATCAGTGTTTTATATAAAAAAGCTCAAAACATTTGTTCTTTTCTTGAAAGATATTACCTTCAGGAAATGTATCGAATCCATAGAAACATAGTGGCACTCACAAATGATTTGAGATAACCATCTTGCCTTTTAGTATGCGTGTGATGAATATGTAGTTCAGTTACTAATTCATTTGTTTTTCTTCCATAAAGCACCCTTATGTTTACAATCACTCTTTTGAATCAATACAAATGTTTGAAATATGTTTCATAGAAAGAAATAGCCAGTACATTGACAAGATTCAGATTTTTTTAAACAATTGCATAGAAGTTTAAAACCTGTTTTAGTTAATAAAACAATTAACTGTAAGAAACTACTGAAATCTACAAGTGTTGGAACCAAGATCACTCAGCAAAAATAGATTCATATTGATTTTCTTCCTTGTAAACATGTCCATTTTAATTGGTTTAGTCTAAAAAAGCATGCATGGGAGGCCAATGTCAGTCAGTTGCCCACATCATCTGTCATCATATTGACCAGGGACTCCATTGCACGGCCCACATCATCTGCCATGTGAAACAGACTACCAACACACACACCTGAGGGGAAAGAAAACAACTATGAAAAGTTTGTGATACATGGAACACATTTCATAATTTTCTGTATATTATGGCTGACAGACACTTTACCAAACCATGGGCCTCATTTATAAAACGTCTTAGACGTAGAAAAGGACATATCTCTACGTCTGGTTTCAGTTTGTGTAAGTACATTTCCTTGTGGCAATACTGGAGTACTGCAGGAATTCAGGACTCTCCGAGCGCCAACAGCCAACACGCATTTTCATCATCATCATGGTCAGCACCACCGTCACCATTTGGGCTAATGAAGGCCAAATTAATGTTTCGCTCAATAAAATCAAATAAACTATTAGAATAATTCACACATGAATGAGATTCACGTCTTATATGTATCCGTTTTAATTTCACAAGTGTAAAACATTTTGCTCAAACGTATAGCCTATAAAAAGTCTAATAGTGGCTTAGTTTTCAGTAGGAGATATGGCTGCATTGGCGTTGTTGGAGGATATTGCCAACTGTGCAATAAGGAGAGAGAGGGTTTTTTTGTGATCGCGCAGACTTTTTGACACAGGATGATGTATGTCTGATAAGCAGGTACCGCTTGACGAGAGCGTTGTGCCCAAATGGCCTCTCGTCTACAGAGGCGCACCAGATGCAAACAGGCCATACACGTTCAAGTTTTGTCCGTTCTTGGATTCCTGTCTACAGGAACGTTCCGATGAGAAATTGGAGACCAGTCGAGCAATCCCCGTCATCATTAAGCATAATTTTGCCCGATGTCCTTCGCAGTAGGCTACTATCCCTCTATATGCCCGCAATGTATTAGATTTCCATACAGTGCCCAGCAAAATGTGAAAGAGGATTTCCTGCATAAAACAGGGTTCCCAATAGGGGTGGGCGATATATATCGTCTGCGATAATATCGTCATTGTTGTTCAAACGATGTGCAAAATTACATTATCGAGTATTTAAATGACTTTGCCAAAAACAATGACACGCACGGGGAAACTGTTCACATCATGTTCTTAATATAACCTACGGCGCAGCAACGCTCCCCACAGCACGGCACTCACACGACTAGTGGGTCTACGTGATCACGTGACATGGCTTCTCGCATCCACTTTGCAACAGGTTAGCAGCGCATGGTGATGTCTGTTGTGCCTCCGTTGATGTAGCATAAAACGTGAGTTTTATTAAAACATAGCGTGTGTAATGTGTAGCTATTCCATTCCGTTTGTTAACCTTTCCTGCTGTCTGTCTCTAAACGTAGTTGAATATTGTAAGGGAGTAAAATGCTCCACGGCCGAAGTAGATTACATGTTTTTAACTTAAGGGTTAATTCCCTTTCCTTTATGTCTGCTGCTGGTTAGTAACAGACAGCAGGAAAGATTAGCAAACGGAATGAAATAGCTACACATTACACACGCTATGCTTTAATAAAACTCACGTTACTCACATACTGGTTAACGCTTTCACAGCACATAAATGTTTGTTGCTACATCCAAACTATGAGTCACCGTTGTCCCTCCCTGTACGTGCTCCTTAAAGGAGCCGCACCATTTTACTAAACGTTCTTGCAATGTGAATTATTTAATTTAAATATGCTTATTGGCCTTATTGTGTACGCTTGTGCGTTAAACAGCGCTTGTTTGTGAGAGAGAGCATTTAACTGTTGATGCCCCAGTTTAAAAATTCGTCCCGATCCATGCTCTAATGCTCATGTATTTGTATTTTTGTACAATCCTGGACAGAAATTTAAGTTTAATAAGGCCATAAGAACTGCTTTTGATGTGCAATAATTCTCATGGATGCATGGAGCACTTTATTACAAGAGTTCAATATGTATGCATTGCAGTTCAATTAAGTTATTTTAGTTTAAAGACAATAAAGAAGTGTTTTCCTTAAACATTGTGCCCATTATTGTAATCTCCAAGAAGGTATAGCCTAACTCTGAGAATTCCAATCACATTTATTTTTTAAATATCGTCTAATTATCGTTATCGTCAAAATGAAAAAAAAATTTGAGATATTATTTTTTGCCCATATCGCCCACCCCTAGTTCCCAATGTTTTCTCATCCAGATTTTGCACACTCAGACAGCCTAGGAAGCCCACTTCAATACAGCACAGGTCGGTAGTGGAGCGCACCAAAGCCTTCGGCTCCTGCCGCAGATGCGGCTTCTGGTGCTGTTCGTGCCGCAGGTGCTGGTGCTTCAGAGACGTGTCTACTACATGTCAAATACTTTGCTTTTGCCATTACGCCACCAGACAGGCTTTCTAACGATGTTTTGGCCCGCATCTGCTCTTCCATCAGCAGAACGTCGATGTCAGCTTCACTTAAATTCTTCTGTTTACATGTTTCTTTCTTGCTTGCCACTGTCACAGAGAGTTTGTGCATTGAGGATGCGCTCTGTTTGTGCATTGATAATATGCTGATTAGATTAAATAGGGGCGTTTTGAGGGCGGAGATTCAGTTGCACACAACTCCACGATCATTTGTGATTCATAACCGAAGGATTGGCGTACACGTGGTTTTTTGTGTGTACGTTCGTTTCTGTGGATCTCACTTACGCTCATTTCAGGAAATGTCTTAGACAAAATGTAGGATGGTTTCTACGCAACGTTTTATAAATGAGGCCCCATATCATAGTACAGTTACACAAAATACAATGTGACTTGAACTGTATGGTGAAACAGAAGAAATGTTGAGAGGAGAGGAAGGACAAGCAATGATTTCAATTAGTACAGCAAGGGGCAAGACATCAGAGATATGTGAAGAAAGATGACAGGTAAAGACTGGGTTAAAAGCACCACTGACCTCTCACTGGTTTACCCGTTGCCCTCCTTGGAAATGGAGAAAAAAATTAAAATAAGACAAAAGCCAGGAAACAAACAGGGGTAAAGACAGGGACAGGGAGAGAAATGGGGAGAAAGCAAGTGAATTAGTCAGGACAGTAGGTGAAAATGTCAATAAAAGTTGCAAAAATATATGTTCTAGCTGATTGATTGAATTATCCATTTACTTCCTCTGATTCATATACTGGAATGTATACAAAAATAAATATCCAATGAGAAAAATTCCTAAAATGTCAAGTCAAACTGTACTGCTTTAGATGATCTCAGTCTGTTAGTTATCTTTGATGACAAATAAAGGATATTCTTCACTATACTATCTGAAGTGATGCTATATCATGTCTGTGTACTGTGACTGAAGTCCTCACTATATCATGTCTGTGTACTGTGACTGAAGTCCTCACTATATCATGTCTGTGTACTGTGACTGAAGTGATGCTATATCATGTCTGTGTACTGTGACTGAAGTCCTCACTATATCATGTCTGTGTACTGTGACTGAAGTGATGCTATATCATGTCTGTGTACTGTGACTGAAGTCCTCACTATATCATGTCTGTGTACTGTGACTGAAGTGATGCTATATCATGTCTGTGTACTGTGACTGAAGTCCTCACTATATCATGTCTGTGTACTGTGACTGAAGTGATGCTATATCATGTCTGTGTACTGTGACTGAAGTCCTCGCTTATCATGTCTGTGTACTGTGACTGAAGTGATGCTATATCATGTCTGTGTACTGTGACTGAAGTCCTCGCTTATCATGTCTGAGCTCGGGGCTTTAAGTGTGCCAAATGTGGCACGCTTTTTTTTAGGTTAGACATTGTACAAACATTAATGCTATAATCATTCCAGGTGCTATTTATTCTTAGTGTCTATGTGTACAATACTGTGAAAGAAGCGGTTCTATATACATAATAGTTTTAGGTTTGTCAACTATGGTAGCCTAACCTTTCCGTTGGTGCAACACATCTGTATGACTAAAAAAATAGATAATATATTTACATTCCCACTTGTATCTCATTGTCTCATTCATTCCCGCATAAAACAGCTTATTACAGAAAGAGGACATATGTCCTCCATGAGGACAGTCAGCTCTGTCAGCCAAAATGTACAGTAAAGTGATTCAAATTTCATGAGTTCATGGTACAGTCACAGTTAATGTCTCATGCCAGTTAACCAAGCTCTCCGAGCTCTCTAGCTTAGGAAGCCATCTTAACAGTTCGCCCGAGTGTTTCTATGCTTTCCTATTTTAATTTTGTAAATTACATTTAGGAGAGTTTAACATAATCTACATAACTAGCTATGATTGAAAGCAAATGGATATCTGCCATTTAAATAAAAAGTAATTTAAAATATTCCTTAGCTAGCTAGTTAGCAGTGGTGGATCCTAACAAAAGCCAGGGGAAGGTAAGCTTACTAAATTATTTGACTGATAGAAATCTCTGTAACAATACACATGTAAAATATACTTAATGAAACATTTAATGTCATTATGTACAGTCGTATGCAAAAGTTTAGGCACCCCTCTGAGGCTGCATGATAATTTACTCTGTCTTCACCCAAAAAAGATCTCAGTGGTATATTATTCATTTTCTAGTTAACACTGAGTGCTGTAGCAGTATTTAGTTGTGTGAAATTAAATTAAATCAAATGTGAATAATAGGCTGTGCAAATATTTAGTCACCCTAATCATTTTAATGACTTGAATACCTGTAACCGCTTAATGCTGATTAACTGCAACACTGATTAGGTTAAGGGTTATTTCCCTGACACACAGATACAATGTGTTGTAATTCCTACACCGTTCACCTGATTTGGATGTAAATTCCCTCAAATTAAAGCTGAAAGTCTGCACTTAAAGCACATTGATTGTTCGATTTAAAATCCATTGTGGTGGTGTACAGAAACAACATAATGAAAATTGTGTCAATGTCCAAATATTTATGGACCTAACTGTATATCTAAGTGTAGTCGACATTGTCTGCCTGGACAATTTTTGTGATGAAATAGTCAAAACTTCATCACTTATAACAAATTGTAATTTCGCAAACAAAGAATTTGTTACAATTCATTGTCGGGATAACTTAAATCAGGAGATCTGTATTACCGCCACTATGCCAAAAGACAAAATAGAAACAAATTCTTACACAAATAAAGTACATATATTGCCAGTGTTCGTTAGATACCCAATATATGGAATTTTAAATAAAATAACTAGTTTGCACAAATGTATAATTTGGGCTGTCTAGGTTTACAGTAGGATTCAAACTCTAGCTTGCCGTCACTCCTCCACCAAACAAAAATAACTTTGTTCACCTCCTATAACCCCGGGATACCTATTTAAAGGAACAGCACCCATATGTGTAGGCCTAGGTAATCACTATATTCTTGTCCCATCACTATTACAAGAAATTCAGTGGGATATGTACACATTTCATAGCCTTAATTGTATCCTTTCAAAACTGTGCCTGAGGGCAATAACTGTCGATTGTTTTTTGACTAAGTTTGCTGGTGCCACCCAACAACATGACCTGTGTCACACATCTACTGACTAGGTTGAAGTTTGGATGAAAATGATGGTTATTTAAATCATGAAGGGGTTTATATGGTAAGGAAAGCCCTGATATTTCATAGCAGACCTGTTGTTGAACCTTACAATAAAATAAGAGTGTGGTCTTTTTACCTACCACACAACCCTGGTTAATTAGAAATATTGGAGAACAAATTATCTCTAGTGTGTTCTTAGATGATTCACCACTCTAACATTGCTTAACAACTCAAATCTTTTAACCATTAAAACATGAACAGCATACATAAGGTCTAACCATAGTATTCAAATGTTTATGAATGGGCATGCTTCTATGTCCACTCACCCTGGCTATGAGGAAAAGTGCTGCCAAACTGCTCCATCACTTCCGCCAGCCCCGGACTTGCATCTTGTGATGGACTTGACAAATCCTCATCACCTAGACAAGGACATCTTCAAAAGTTTAATTTAAAGAGTTTTGCTTCACTTTCCCTTTTGTATGCATACAAATAAACACGTTGAAATTAGGGCTGGGCAACGATTACAATTTTTAATCACGATTAATCGCATGATTTCCCTGATTAATCACGATTAATCAAATTTGTATGCACGCAAAATCCAACAATGAATTCAAAAGTAGTGTACGTACAGTGCACATTAATGTTATCCTGTTCGTTATGAAAAAGAAATAAAACTGGCCACTAAATCTGGAGCCACAATCATATCATTAAAACAGGCAATTTCTGAGGTAACAGCAGAAACATTTTACTTTCGTCAGGGAGCAGCATAACCAGTCTATATTCAGTACCAAATGTCCCTGTTAAAATGAGAAACCAGAAAACACTTTCAGTGCTGTTTGTCAACTCCTAGAACTTGACACTGCTATAAATGTACTGTCTATGAACTAAAGTGCCATTGCATTTGTTGTGCAAACACTTAACATCAGCATTTGTATCTAGTAGCAGTTACTACTACATAATAATTACTTGTTTAAACTAAACATGTAATAATTCAAATTATATTAGTAATATTCCTGTTTTAAAAGTATACATATATCTCATGTTGCCATTCTGTATGCTGAGTATAAATTACACAAATACCTTGTGCATGTGTGTATTCATTGCACTTATCTGTTCTGTTTAATGTTATTTTCATATGAAAACCCATGGTTATAATTATAATTGTTCATAAGTTAGCAGTGTCATAACTACATTTGGCGTTTATAACAAACCAAACCGCTTAAAAATCGGTTGAAAATTGAGCAAGTTATCGTTATTTAAAAAGTACATGTACCACTAAAAACACAGTTACGTGAGCGAGCTGACTGGGGCAAGATGGCCGCCAAGTGCGGACGTTCAACTCCGTTGGCCGGCAACGCGACGAGACATCTGTATATATATATATATATATATATATATATATATATATATCTATGGTTTATCCGTTTGCGGTTTTGCGGCAGACTTTTTCAAAATAAAAGCCTTTGAGCAAAATAATAAAACCTGTGTTAACGCGCGATAAAATAATTGGCGGCGTTAAATAATTGATGAATTAACGCAAAATTAACGCGTTAACTTGCCCAGCCCTAGTTAAAATACAATTTTAATATTGAACCTAAAAGGGAAACCTTTGGTTCCCTGTCGCAGATGACTGCGACATAACAGATGGGACGTGACGTCGTCACGGCTCGAATTCGAAACACTATTCATTCACACCGGAAGGCCGAGATGCATCAATCATCTTCTGAGCCCACCCCCTCATGAGCGCTTAAATAGGAGCGCCTGACGCATCTTCGTTCTCTTTTCCAATTTCAACGTTAGATATACGTACCTTCTCAGCCGTACCTAACTTTTCTTGTGTGCTTTCTACTCTTTGTAGCCGGTGAGTCGGGTTTATCCCCTTCACTAGCTCTGAGTGGCTCGAGTTTATTGACTTGTTTTATTCTGTAGTTGAGTCACTTTATTGTCACTTGTTGCTAGCTTGTCGTCTGACTAATAACGTGCTTTGTTACAATACTTTTCACTCGCACTTATTCTTTCTATTTGCAGATATGTCTACCAGACAGGTGTACCCGGACTGCGGGCACGCCAGAGAGAAGGGGGACCGTCACCGCCTTTGCCTGGTCTGCTTAGGCAGAGACCATGCGGTTGCAGCCCTCGGCGACGCGACCCCTCATGTGAACTCTGCGCTAACATGGCGTTAGCCAGAGTCAGGAAGCGCCTGGCGTTTTGGGAACGCAGGGGCTCAGGGACGCGTACGCCAGCGCCAACTGGGGAGGCTCCTCCAGTCGGGCTGCGTGCTCCCTCCGCTTTGAGCATCGTGGTGTCTGGTATCCTCCTTCCAGCCGTAGCCTCACCCGCTAACCCTTCCCCCGCTCCCATCCCTCCTCCCGCCCCCTTGGTGGCCTGGGAACGCGAGGCGGTGGAGCTACCCTCTAGCTTCGAGGACATGCCGGCCCTCGAGCTGGACTTCAGACTGGACACTGAGAGCCTGCCTGAGTCCGGAGAGCGAGGAGATGGACGTGACCGAGCAGCCGCCCGTCACCTCTAGGACCTTGGGCCAACAACTGCACGAGGTGGCACTGAGGGCTGCGACCCACCTCGGTCTCCCTCTCCCTCCACCTCCCGTCGTGCAGTCTTCCCTGCTGGACGGGGAATCTACGGCGGCCCCCCAGCCACGGCTCCCACCCCCCTCCCTTTCTTCACAGAGTGCTGTCACCCTCTGCTCCCACGAAGTGCCTCGGCCAGAAGCCTGCCCTGCCTTCGCGCATTTCCCGTCACCAGGCTGCGTTGGCGGAGAAGGCATACCTGGCGGCTGGGCAAGCCGCCTGTTCCACCAACACCTCGGCTCTCCTGCAGCGTTACCAGGCTAAGCTGCTGACAGAGTTAGCCGCGTCGCTGGGAGGAGACCATCATGTGGTGACTGAGCTGCGACGGGCGACGGACCTCTCCCTCAGTCTCATTCGCTGCACCGCACAGGCCCAGGGAAGGGTCATGTGCGCCTCTGTCGCTACTCTGTGGTCCCTCTGGCTGTCTCTGACGAGGCTCAGCGACAAGGAGAAGGCGCCGCTTCTGGACTCGCCACTCACCATCAACGGGGTCTTCGGTGAGTCTGTGGGCGCGATGGCCGCCCAGTTTGAGGCGGAGAATAAGAGTCGCAAGGCTTTCCAAGCCTGAATGCCCCGCTCCGGCTCTGACCAGCGCCCCTTTGCTCAGGCAACTCCAACCACAGGCGCTAAGCGCAGCGGATTCCGCTCCCCAGCACCTCCACCGGATAAGGTCCCGGCGCGCCGTGGCTGGCACAGGCACCCCTTCCGCCTTCCGGAGCGACCCGACTCGTGTCAGACCGCTCCACGCCAGACGCAGAGCGCACCCCACACCAGCATGCTGCCAGGCGTGGGAGAGGTCGTGGAAATTCTTCAGCCTCCTGATCTGCGGCTGAGAAAGAGGAGAGGGGGAGAGGTGGAATCCTCACCACCAGGGAAATTGGCCCGCTACTCGCATGTAAAAATCAAGCCAGCCACGGTTTGTCAAGTTACACCAGCACAAAATACATCGGTCCCAACTGTCCCTTTAGGCACAGCGTTTCGACATGCTTGTGTAACTCCCCCTGCAGTGTTCCCACTGCACACACACATCCCGCATTTTTTATTCAACCTGAGGGGGCAACCCCAGATCTCGTCTCCCTCCCTAGGCGGAGCGGGCACAGATCTAGACATAGACAGATTGAATATGAGCGAGCTAGTGCTTATTTGCTGTCTTGCTTTGTCTTGTGTTGCACTTGCTTGATGTTTGACTGTGTAAGGACAGTCGTTGAGTAACTAGTTTGTCATAATGTCAAAGTCAGCACATTTCAAGAGATTTCGTTAGTTTTAGCTGCTAGCATACCGTTAGCGAATAGCTATTGATCCGTTGTGCTGCTTTAAAATGTTGAATTGCACCAAATTGAATATTCACAAATGTTAAAAATGTATGTACTTTGTCTAACATTATGCTACCATACATATCTAGTGATAGTTTGGGATGAGTTGGACCACCAAGTGAAGTTAAATAATCCAACAAGTGCTTGGCATACGTCGAAACTCCTTCAAGAATTTCCTATAGAGGGTGGTTGAGAGAATTCTAAAAATGTTCACAGCTGTCAAAATAATCCAAAATAAGATGACTGATAAGTTCAAAACTGTTTTCCCCATATGATTTGTTAATAGTTTTGATTTCTCTACAATGTAGAAAGTTGTGAAATTATTTCCAAAACATGTGTCCAAACTCTTGACTGGCACTGTACTGTATATGATGGAAGATGTTCAATAATGCTCTACTCACCCATAGTATCAGTAGTCTGGCTGGCTGCTACACGCAGAAGGGGGAGACTCGAGTCAGAGCGCTGCGATGATGTAGAGGGAGAGGAGAGAGCAGTGCCATTCACCTTGGACTCCGTCTGTGGCTAGGACAAAGGCCAGCATAAGAATGAGACATCAAGCACACCTGCAGAGCTCTTTGGTAGTCGCAGCATAAACAATAGAGACTGCAGCAATTACCATTACAATACACTGCTGCGTGCTGTACATAATAAGCATCTATAAAACTTTTAACATTGTCTAAGTGCCTTCATACATCAAAAATGTGGCAGGCTTTTACAGTTTAGATAATGTACGAACAATGAGTGGATATCCGTCACCAAAAAGTTCTCGTTCATTCCATTTATTCTTAAAAAGTGAGAGAGCAGAATGGGAGGCAACAATATTTAATGATATAAGACACACAGAAAAGCTAATCAATCGTGCACATCACAACAACCTCTGAGCAGCAGTCATATTTCACCAGCCAGACAAATGTAGCCTCTTTGACTCAACTGTGCTGAGGGTAAGATATTCATTGCTTGGCAACACTTAACACTTTGGTTGGAACTACTTTTTGGAGCGGAAATGAATAAACAAAATTAAAATTAACTAGAAAACAAAAATGTCAAACTGAATGAGTTTGTAATAGAATTGTTGTATAAAAGCAACTTGACACTCGTATGGGGATGAAAGGATATCCCCATGGCTGTGATTTTGGCCACGGGCAGCAGGGGGTTAGCAGGAATATTACTGACCTTGTATAGCCGCCTCGGATCCAAACACCTCAACTGAGATCTGTCTGTCTATAATGCATTTTCAATCCTAGTCTGCCAAACTTGGCCAGTGTTGGATATGTCTTTTTCTTTTAAACTCTACCGATAAGGCCAACACTCCAGAGCTTTTCACTGCTGACAATGAGACTGGTGTTTTGTGGGTACTATTGGTACAGTTGAGAGTTGGTACAGTTGGTAGATATTGAGCGTGTGTTTCACCTGCTCCAGTAGTTGTCGGAGGCGATGCAGTTGAGATTCCAGCTGTTTGTTGTGATCCTCTAGAATCTGCATGCGTGCCTCAAGACGACCCTTGTGCTGACGCAGGAGTTTGGCCTCTGCAATTAGCTCAGCATCACGGGGGCTCTGTGGGGACACTGGCATCATTTCGGGGGGGGACGGCAGTGGTGCAAGACCTTGACGGTCATGGGCCTTTTTAAGACGATCATATTCGGATTGTAGTTTCCTGCAAAGAAATAAAACATTTTATGTATAGTATCTGCATGTTATTAGATTTCAAAGGACTGTCAAATTCATCTATTTTTCAAAACTGGAAAATATGGATGAATATTGTAGACTGTTGTAAAAGGTGTTCTGGCACTGACCACATGAGGCAACAGGGAGATACTTTAAATTGAGTGTGGAATGTTAACAGTAGCTAGCCAGCTAACTAAACTTACAGTTTCTTGTTAGTTAACTACATGATACAACCAGCATCATAGTTAACTAAATGTATCAACATTTAGCAGTTTTTGTAATTCTGTTTCATCTGTTTTCATTCTACTTACCCTTGTAATAGTAACCTTACAAGCACACTGTTTGCAATAATTGATTGCTCTTTCCCCATCTTATCCACTATGTATCATGTATATCGTCTTTATGTATGTATGTATCGTGTACAATTGCCACCTGTATGCTTGCATGCTTATACGTGTGTGAATTCATCTGCCATGTTTCTGATTCTCTCCTCTCCCTTCTGCCACCAACAGCCTGCAGGCGCCAGGCTTTTTATGACGCCTCGAGACAATATTATTGTATTGGTGCTATATAAATAAAATTTAAATTGGAAATGAATTTGTTTGATGGTGGAATACATCCAGTCAGTAGAAAGATATTACATTTGCAAACTAGTTAATGACTGGAAAGCATGTAAACACTTGACACAGTGACAGTTAATTACTGCTCGCAATTATTAGATATTACTTTCAGGTTTGATCAGAACATTTTGACCAGACGAATGAAATATACTGAGTTTGAAACATTTTCTGCAGAAAATACACAGTGCCTTGTATACATTTCCTGGTAAAGGTTTCAAATAAGGCGTGAAATCTTGATTGAATAGTCAATTTTTAGTGAATTTGCACTTCCCCTTGTCGTTGCTAGCTAGCAGACAGTGTATTTGCTTTGAGCAGGCCGGAAGCAAAAAGAGTGTTGATGTTTCCACTATCCTGATCTGTGTGGCGTTAATGCAAAAGGCATTTAAATAAAAACAAATTAAAGATAGGTGTTATCAATTATTTATTTATTAATTATTGTTATTTTGAATAGCAGTGTCAGAAAACAAATGATTCATACAGTCCGACCTTCCATGTCTTAGCATTTGTAAAACTTTTGAAAGATTGAGTTAAGACATTTTAACGAATTATGAATTCAGATGAATTCATTCAATGTTTTTTAAGGATCTGTGGGAACCCCCCCCCCCCCCCCCCCCCCCCACATACCCTCACCTTTTTATCACTCTACTGGGCTGTCCTCAATTCCCCCCCCCCCATTTCTGTATGTAGCCTTACCTTGTTTTAACCTGAACAGTAGTTAACAAGTCCGAGCGGACAACAAGATGCGTCAACTCAACTCTGCCACCTTGTGGACACAGGAGGGAATTACAATTGAAAGAATGCGTTTCAGACAGGCGTTTCAGACCGACCGACCGACCGACCGACCGACCGACAGACCGACCGACCGACCGACCGACCGACAGACCGACAGACCGACGGACGGACATACCCTCTTATAGAGATGCCGGACGCATCTAAAAAAGGTGTATGGTGTACCTGCCAATTAAGGCACAGCCATTGACATTCTTTAAGTTATGCAAGTGTGTGCGCGTTTCTGTGTATACCGGTTTTCTTGCTCCAAATCATTCAAGACTTTCTCCAACTCTCCCTTCTCCTCCGTCTCCATGGAAATAAGTATTTGGGCCGGGCTGCGGGGCTGGGAAGGTGATGAGCCTGTGTTGAGGCTTTGGCAGTAGTGCTGAATCAACAGATGCTCATCATCCCTGTCAGGTGGACACAGTCAGAAAGAATGATAACATTAACAAAAACAATACTAATCATCGAGCTCAGAACAATGAAAACCAATGAAAACTGTGGAATGTGGCTCACATGCTCTCATTGGGTGATATGCTGTCAGTCATATACGTTCCATTTCTGGTTTCCATTTCAGCTAATCTGTAAAAAGAACACAAAAGAATAATCAAGTACAGTCAAGTTACAAGTTACTATCACTATCTTTAGGAATCTCGTACCGTAAATGAGATTTATGTTCCACAACCTACGCCATGTTCTTACTGTGGATTTCTAGAACAGTTCCTTAACTTTAGGAAATATTAAAATATTTTTTAAAACATTTCGGTACTTTGTGCGTGAAAATTGTATGTAGGAATCAAAAACATCATCAAATTTAAAAACCTGTTTTTATTACAAATGCTTAGAATACAGACTTTAAAATGAGATTCAGAGTCTTTGTGGAAGTGTCAGAACTGATATATAATTGCTAAATGAAAGTGTAATACTGGAGTACCTATTCTGACATACAGTCATATGCAAAAGTTTAGGCACCCCTCTGAGGCTGCATGATAATTTACTCTTCACCAAAAAAAAATCACAGTGGTATATTATTCATTTTCTAGTTAACACTGAGTGCTGGGGTGTCTTCCAGACAAAGATTGTAGCAGTATTTAGTTGTAGTTTAGTAGTGTGAAATGAAATCAAATGTGAATAATAGGCTGTGCAAAAGTTTGGGCACCCTACTCATTTTGTTGATTTGAATACCTGTAACCGCTTAATGCTGATTAACTGCAACACATGATTAGTCTGATAAACTCGTTAAGCCTTCAATTCCATAGAAAGGTGCATCCAATCATTATAAAAGGTATTTAAGGTAGCCAATTGCAAGTTGTGCTGCTCTTTGATTCTTCTCTGAACAGTGGCAAAATGGGGGCATCAAAACAGCTATCGAATGATCTAAAAACAAAGATTGTTCAGCAGTATGGTTTAGGGGAAGGCTACAAGAAGTTATCCCGGAGGTTTCAGCTATCAGTTTCCACCGTGAGGAAAGTTATGAAGAAATGGAAGGCAGTTCTTGTTAAAGTGGTAGGCCAAGAAAAATAACAGAGAGGCAAAGGCGAAGAATGGTCAGAAATGGTCAAGGACAAGCCAGACTCATTTTGGAACAAAATGCTGTGGACTGATGAGACGAAGATAGAACTATTTGGTCACAACAAGAGGCGTTGCGCATGGAGGCAAAAGAACACAGCATTACTAGAAAAGCACTTCCTGCCCACATTCAAATTTGGTGGGGGGGTCCATCATGCTGTGAGGCTGTGTGGCTAGTGCAGGAACTTGGAATCTAGTTAAAGTTGAGGGTCGCATGGATTCTACTCATTACCAGCAAATTCTTGACAATAATGTTCTAGCGGAGTTGGGTGTTCCAGCAGGACAACGACCCAAAACATTTCTCTAAATCTACTAAGGCATATTTGCAGAGGAAAAACTACAAGGTTCTGGAATGGCCATCCCAGTCCCCAGACTTGAACATCATTGAAAATCTATGGGATGACTTGAAGTGGGCTGTCCACGTTAGGTACCCATCAAATCTAACTGAACTGTAGATGTATTGTAAAGAAGAATGGTCCAAAATACCTTCAACCAGAATCCAGACAGTCATCAGAGGCTATAAGAAGCGTCTAGAGGCTGTTATTTTAGCAAAAGGAGGCTCTACTAAATATTAATGTGATTTTTCTGTTGGGGTGCCCAAATCTATGCACCTGTCTAATTCTCTTATGATGCATATGGCATATTTTCTGTTTATCAAATAAACCTTATTTCATTGCTAAAATATCACTGTGTCCATGAAGTATAATATATATGACAAAGAGGTTCCTGATCCAAACGCCCAACAATTTATAAATGAGAGTAAGCGAAATTATCAGAGGTGCCCCAGGTGTATCCAATCGCTGCGCGTGCTATGCCTGGCAAGTGTGAGAGCACCAAAGTTGCGTAGAGGCCAAGATCGGTATTGCAGACATATAGAGATTTTGAAAAATTATAGCTGGCAACATATTGAACTAGTTCATTTTTTGGAGCTGTGAACTTAGTACAACATTTTACAATGCACCTTTTAGTGGCTCAAACATGAGCTATGATTCTCTGATATCAAACAATGTTTCATTAAACCCTTGGCCAGGCTGGTGAATAGTCCGTCACCATTGAGACATGCCATGCGTTTTAATTTTTATGTCTAACCCCAAAGGGAAAAGCGTCAATTTGATGACATATTGTGGGAAGTGGAGGAGCTTTTAAGATACTACAATTGACATTTTCACAACAGAAATAATCGATATGTTTATTCAGGATGTAGAAAAAATGTATTTGTTAGCAATGGTGAGATGTATAAGTTGGTCTAATGTATAATGATGCTTAACTGTTGTTTAGGCTGTTTCTGCATTTGAAGTGCATATAGTAAGTAGTACAGACTGGTAATTCATCTAATCCAACAAACATTTTTGGGGCATTATTCCAAAATGTTCTGTGATGGGTCACATATAGTTATGTCTATATATCTGATTATAACCTCTGTTGGCCTCATTTACTAACATTTGCGAGCGCAGCGTAATCAGTGCATTTGCCAAACCGCATTTAGCATTGCATACCGCATATAGCAGACCGCATTGTTTCCGCATTTTGCGTCGTATTTATCAAACAAGAACCTTGTAATCGCGTTATCAGCGTCTTACCCCGCCAATTAGTGTTAATTGTGTGCTGCTAAAATAGGGAAGAAAGGGCCTGTGTGTTCCAGCCACCATGGATGATGAGTTAGAATTAGAATTAGAGCTTTTGGTTCACAAGGTTACAGCAAACTTAGCTTTTGGGAGAGCTCCATGAATTATTTGATATTTTAATAAATTAACACATTTTTATTCATAAATTATTGATTGAATAAATGTGCAAGTTAACTGATGCTCTCGAAATGGAATGCTATACAGCAATTTGCAAGGGTTTTAATCGATATAATAGCCTTAGTTATAAAGAGCATTGTCCTGATATTGTTTTTACGTTACTTCAGATCTGGATGCTGTCGTGATTGCTGAAAAACAAATTTTGAATTGTGAATGCGGAAATAAAGCCATTGTGTGGAATCCCTGGTCTGACTGTATATTACCCAACACTGCGTTTTTACTCAAGTGCGCTGCCTTTGTAAATATGGTTCCATGTCTTTACCTGTAATTTACGCAGAAATTACGGCTAAAGTGGGCGCATTGCTGTTAGTAAATGAGGCCCTGTGTGTCATATTTCAGGAAAAGGCTCACCTGCTGGCATAATGCTCAATCCGTGAATGGGTGTCATCATGAGAGAGCTGAGGTGACGACGTAAGACTGCAAGGTGATACATAACTCATTAGTAGAAATGACGATGAATAAATAAAACTTTTCAGCATTCCATAAATATTCTGTCTAAATACGTACAGTGGGGAAAATAAGTATTTGAACCCCTGGCGATTTCACAAGTTTGGCCACTTGCAAGAAATGTGTGATCTATAATTGTAATGGTAGGTGTATATTAACAGTGAGAAACAGAATATCAACAAAAAAATCCAGAAAAATGCATTTTATAACATTTATGACTTTATTTGCATTTGATGCAAAAAATAAGAATTTGAACCCCTAGCAAATCTGACTGACAAAAATGACTTAGTACTTGGTGGAATAACCCTTGTTGACAAGCACAGACATCAGACGTTTCTTGTAGTTGGTCACCAGGTTTACACACATCTCAGGAGTGATTTTGGTCCACTCCTCTTTGCAGATCCTCTCCAAATCTTTAAGGTTGCGTTTTCAATGGGAGGGAATGAGGGAATGAGGTTCAAGCCCAATATTCCACGTTACATGGCCCCATCCATAGTCCCCTTGATGTGGTGGAGTCGTCCTGTACCCTTGGCAAAGAAACAGCCCCAAAGCATAATGTTTCCACCTCCATGCTTGATGGTGGGTATGATGTACTCTTGGGGTCATATTCAGCATCCCCTCCCCTGTCAAACACGGCAGGTCGAGTTGATGCCAAAGAGCTTGATTTTGGTATCATCTGACCACATTCTGTCTCCCAATCCTCCTTAGAATCATTCAAGTGTACAATGGCAAACTTCAGATGGCCCTTTACATGCGCTTCCTTGAGCAGGGGGACCTTGCGAGTGCTGCAGTACTTCAAAAAATTACGGCGTGGTGTGTTGCCAATGGTACTCTTGGGGTCATATTCAGCATCCCCCCCCCTGTCAAACACGGCAGGTCGAGTTGATGCCAAAGAGCTTGATTTTGGTATCATCTGACCACATTCTGTCTCCCAATCCTCCTTAGAATCATTCAAGTGTACAATGGCAAACTTCAGATGGCCCTGTACATGCGCTTCCTTGAGCAGGGGGACCTTGCGAGTGCTGCAGTACTTCAAAAAATTACGGCGTGGTGTGTTGCCAATGGTTTTCTTGGTGACTGTGGTCCCAGCTGCCTTGAGATCATTCACAAGCTCCCCCTGTGTAGTTCTGGGGTTATTCTGCACCTATCGAATGATCACTGATACCGCACGAGGGGATATCTTGCATGGAGCCCCAGACCTAGAGTGATTAACATTTGTTTGGTGTTGCTTCCATTTACGAATAATCGCACCGATAGTTGTCTGCTTCTCACCAAGCTGCTTGCCATCCTTGTGCAGGTCTACAATCTTATCTCTGACGTCCTTGGACATCTCTTGGTTTCCATTCCATCCTTGTGCAGGTCTACAATCTTACCTCTGACGTCCTTGGACATCTCAGGTTTCTTTTATAAACATCACCAGTTGAGATCAGGTACCTTGTTAGAACTAATGAGGACTAATCTGTGTGCTTCTTGGGCACATAACTGGTCATTGTGAGCCAGCTTTCTTGCTGTTTGCTTGGGGGTTCAAATACTTATTTTTTGCATCAAATGCAAATAAAGTCATAAATGTTATAAAATGCAGTTTTCAATTTTTTTTTGTTGATATTCTGTTTCTCACTGTTAAAATACACCTACCAATAGAATTCTAGATTACACATTTCTTTGCAAGTGGCCAAACTTGCAAAATCGGTAGGGGTTCAAATACTTATTTTCCCCACTGCGCATAATCACCTACATGTGCAAATACAGTACACCCTTACTGCAGGGACAATGTCTATGATATGATGCACCTTTTCTCAAAGACAGGAAAGACAGAAGTTCTGAGATTTGAAAAGAGATCCAATAATGAGATATGGACAATGGTATTCTTCATTTGCACATTTAAGTGTGTGAGTTGTTTTTGAATGTGTGTGCATTTGGAATACTCACGCATGCTCTACAGGCCAGATGTTGATAAGGGTAACAGGACTGCAAGACAAAAGACATGCTGATGAGGCAGAGGGAGCTGAGCAATATGATGGTCATTCATGCACATGAAGTCATATATTCATGAAAGACTGTTTAGACCATTATCTTGCACAGCATCAAACGCTTATGCAATCCTTATCATGCACTTACTATCACACCTATTCAATATCAAATATTCAGTCAAAACCTCTTTCATACAGCATCAAATACGCAAATACACTTGCTACAAACACCATTAAGCCTTTCCTAACACATCATTAAACAACTCTTTCACACATAACAAATCCCCCTCGGTCTATGTGATTTATAATGCTGTGATGTAATAGTGAAAGCTTGAGAATTTGACAGTGAATGCATGAGAATTTGACAGTAAATGAGATGCTATCATCGAAAAAATTTGATACTTTTGGATGTATATGCTTAACTTTACTTCTTAAAACTGCTTCAGTGATGTTTGAGAAAATACAAAAACCATCTCGCTTTTTAATAGATGACAAAACAGAATTTCACTTTAAAAGTAAACCCTGGCTTTAAGACTTGTATGCTTAATGGCCATAATATATTACCACAGCCCTCAGTTGAATACATATTACTATAAAATGTGTCTTTGTTATTGTAACATTAGTAAACAATCAATCATTCATAGTAGTCTGGGTAATAATGGCAGATGGCTGAACTCATCTTTGCTCGACTCACTTCACCCTACCATGAGAAAGAAATTGTCTTTTGTTCAGCCTTTTCAATTCCAACCAGAGTGCAAAACTATACGTATACATTTAAGAGAAGGGTGGCGTCTGCATGGCAACTGTTTGCCTATGCCAACCGAGAGAACGGAGAATGTTTACTGTCACTTAGAAAGGCTGAGAACAGAGGCATCCCTTATGCATCGCCCACTGTACTTCTCCCATCCCAGGGAGTCCAACAATCTATTGCTTCACCCACCTCTGTAGTCCCGCACACTGGAGTCAACTTAACCTGGGTGTCCCTCATAGGGCCAATTCACTGGGCATGTCTGTTATAGCCTCACGCAAACCATCACACTACTGACAGCATATGTTAATTAGGCAGTGCATTGTTCAGACACCAAGTTGTGAAATCTTTTCTTGTGTGTGACTGATATCCTGTTTCCTAATCTGTCTCTTGTCCTTCTCTCCCAGGTAGTAGGACTTTTGACTGCAAGTTACTGCAATTCCATATACACATATAAGGCAGCCTGGTCCTGTCCCCTCACTCTGTTTGTCCTACTCTTGACTAACTTCCGTTTGGAATGCTGCTGCAGTTTTTCCACCTGGTCCACTTGCAGAAACGTACAGCTTCCAGCTGCACATTCCCACCAAACTGGTACACACGATTTTCTAGTCTGCTTTTGATGCATCTAACATATTGTGTGCCATATTGTGTGCCAGCCTATTTACCCATAATATAAACAAATGCCATAATTGAAATGGTTCTCTGCTTCATAGTTCTGCTTATTCTATAACAGTAACCTTATGAGCAGACTACACATCCAGTATGCTGTTCTAGAACTAACAAATGCTAATAAACGCAGAGCCAATCAAGGCTATAACCATAAGGTCTCTGCTATAACTGGCAATCGGCTATTACTTTTCTCTCTGAGTTTCTGAGTCAAAGCTCTAAACTTCAGGCATTATAGTATAATTTTCCGAGTTCTAAATATTCCAGCTGTAAGTGGTCTTGAATGTGGCATTAATGACACTATATAAAGGCAATCCCTCTGGTTCAGTGTAAACAAGCAACATGTAAACACGGCAACTCATTACCACAACCACATCATTGACCTTGTTGTAAGATATGGCTTAGGAATTGACCACCCTATAAAATACCTCACACCAAAGAGTACCTCAAAATACTACCCTTTCAGATCATCACCTAATAACATTCAACATGCAATAAGAACTCTGCGCAACATCGGAATGAACCCACTTCACTACCACTGTTGTTTATCTGAAAAGACTACAACAGGATTCATGGCAAAACTACCAGCTGCACTTGCCTCAGCTCTTACTCCTGGCACTGGAAGTGGTGTGAGCACATCCCCACCTCATAGCGACCTACTAACAGTTGGTGTCACAAGTGTGCCTTGCTCAACTCTTGACACTTTTGCACCACTGAAAAAGAGAATTAAAAACAGAAAAGACTCGCCTCATGGTACACTGACCAGACTTGTGGATTTAAACAGTGTACTGATTGAAAAAAATGGCCCTCCACCCAACTTCAGGGATTTAACCTGGCATGAAGGCATAGTCTTGTAAGCTATAAAATACCACTTTCAGTTGTGTAGCTTACTATTCACAACCCAAGGTTTCTAGACTAACACAAAACTACAATACAATTGAACATTCTGTTTGTATAACAGTAATGATTCCATGACCTTTTTCAATAACAAAATTTGAAGAGTAAAAATGCAGTCTCCTCTCCCCAATGACCCTACAGCCCTTCCAGGATGCACCACCTCTGTAACACCACCATAACCTGGTGCACTCCTAGTATCCTTCACACCCATTGACCTCCCTGAACTCCTCTCATTTACAAAAGCAGAGCTCTCTCTCTACCTGTGTTTTTGCTGGCCTCCGATATACCTTGCCGTGTTAAAAAAGCAATTTACAGTTCTCCAAGGACCTCCATTTGTAATATAATTAAACTATATCCACAATAATGCTGATTAGGGATATACGTACTAGCTGGTCTGAGGAAATAATTTGAGTATCTGACCTTCATGGAATATTTCAGTTTTTTCCACCAGCAAAATGAGGGCAAATGATCAGAGACAGCAATCATCCTTTAGAGCAGATGATTTGTTTGCATCAACTCATCAAGTTAAGACAAGATCACCTTTGTTATGATCTTACTTGAGTAAGGATCAATGTGTGGTGTTATTTTACCTTTGTAATGATCTTACTTGAGAAAGGATCAAGGTGTGGAGTTTTTTACCTTTGTAATGATCTTACTTGAGTAAGGATCAAGGTGTGGTGTTATTTTGCCTTTGTAATGATCTTGAGTAAGGATCAAGGTATGGTGTTATTTTACCTTTGTAATGATCTTACTTGAGTAAGGATTAATGTGTGGTGTTATTTTTACTTACGTTTCCATGTTGTCTCCCTCAAGTACAGTTTGAACAGGTAAATAACCCATACGTGGGTGCTTGGCAAAATAGCGCTTTGTTCTGAATTTGTTCTTCAGCACCTTTGCAAAGTCTCTGACATCTTCTCCTGATGTTGTCTGATAAAATCGTAAAAAGAAACCAATAAATCTGATTTATACAACGCTTTGAAGAATATATATTACTTTCCTTCATCACATATTGGTTGCACACACACAAACACACACAGACACACACAGACGTACCGGTGTGCAGTACTCCACCATAGGATACTGCATTTTGTGGCCTTTGGCTACTCTTCCAGAGAAAAAGCAACTTTGGCAGATATCATAATTGAAGTGCTTTAAGCTTCGGTATCTGAAAGAGAAACAGAGAAAAAATGAGCTGGATACAAGCTTTTTATATACAGCCGCGGAAAAAATTAAGAGACCACTTCAAAATTATCAGTTTCTCTGGTATTACTATTTATTGGCATGTGTTAAAGTCAAATGAACATGTTTGTTTTATTCTATAAACTTCTGACAACATTCCTACCAAATTTCAAATATTGTCATTAAGACCTTTTATTTCCAGAACATTTTCAGATCTCGAATAATGCAAAGAAAATGAGATCATATTCATTTTTAAACAACACAATAATAATGTTTTAACTTAGAAAGAGTTCAGAAATCAATATTTGGTTGAATAACCTTGATTTACAACCACAGCTTTCATGCTCTCCACCATTCAGAAAAGGGTGAAATTTCATTAAATAAATGCAAACAAAATAATACATTTTTGACTCTGAAGGCAAGATATGCCCATATTTCTGCAAAAGAATTACTGAAGTTTGAAGCTGTAGTGTGTGTTTTATATTTATTTATTTAAACTGTAAACTGTTGTTAACAGTTAATATATTTTTCATAGTTTGAAGTTAAAAGGTTTGAAGCTGTTATTTGAAGCCAAGCGTTTTGTATTTATTTATATTTTAGTATACCTTAAACAATTCATATATTGTTCAATTTGAAGACATTTTTTAATGTCGTCAATCGTGGTTTTGTGCTTAAAAAAAAAAAAGTATTGGTTCTGGCACCATTTAGGCACCGGAATCGTTTTAAAAGTATCGGTAAAGCACCGGTAATAATAACAATCATCATCATAATAATTTTGTTTGACAAATGAACTGCACTACCAACTAAGGCCACTGGATGGCCCTGTTTACACTCATGACTCCATTGAAGTGTACCACTGAAGAGGGGTTTAATGACAGAGCAAGATACTTCATTGCAATACATGTCTATCTTTGAATGGTTAATGGCAAAGGTCAAATGAGCTGGAACTAAATAAATATATCCTCATAATATTTATTCCAAATAATGTGTGTCCTTTTTTACCATTTCATTGTGCTACCCAGATCAAGTTAAATCACAGTACATTTGCTATCCAACTAATTATCCAGCAGATACCATTTGTTGATGGTGTTCAACTGTTTAAGGGTGTTCTCTTCTGAACAATGTGCGTTGTGTGTGTGAGTGTGTCTGTGTGTTACCTGAAACCAATGATGGGGCACTCTTTGCATATATTGCACTTGGCCTGGTGTTTAGCAGTCTCAGCAGCAGCCACACGGTGCAGCACTGGGAGCCACACCATAGACTGTGGCTCCAGCCTCATCCAATCCAGAAACACAGCAGCTTCCAACTCTGGCTTATTATTTGCCTAAAGAAAAACATGTTGCTAGTAATGGAGCTTCTTTGAGGTAGCTGTATGTCTGTTAATATATATAGTATCTATGTAGTAAGTATGTACACATTTATGTAAACGTGTTAAGATGCTACACACAAACTGGAAGCAGCTCCTGACACTGGGCTCAATGTTGCTGCCACCAAATGCTGCAACTTCCCCGAGCTGCCGTGGGATCTGGATGGAATCATGGAGCAGAAGACCCAACCTCCTCTGATCACAGAATCCTGTTACACTTGCAACTTGTCTGAAGAGAACTAGGAGAATAGGAAACAGACTGCTTTCAATGAAAGTTCTCAGAAGTGGTGTGTGATTTTGACAAACTGTTGGTGAAACTTTAAAAAGGCCGTTCTAGTATATTCAGCAGTTTTCCTAAGAGGATTTATACCTCATGCACAAGCTCATGCACAATAATATTTAAGAACTATATGTAATTGACTCTAAAATCTCTTTCAAATAAACAAACAAAAAAATCCTGTCACTTCACCAATGTTCCCTCTAATTTTTTTCAGCACTGAGCAAATATTTTTTATTTTGAGCGCACATTTCGGCACTGTGAGCAATTCATAAAACACACGACCTGACGAAAATGACCACGAACCTGCGTTAGCCATAGGTTTCCAAAGAGATGACAGCAAATGCATCAATATGTCTACAAGGTTGATATTTATTTAATATCCTTTATAATGGCTGGACTTTGGAACATTTTAATGATGGTGTTTTACAAGTCAGTTGTGTTGAACTTAAAGGATCTTTGGTTGAAAATAAATAAGGTTTAGGGGTTTATGACTGGTTCACTGGTTATGAATGATAATGATATATATATATACAGTGGTGGCCAAAATTATTAGAACACCTGACAGATCTGAGAATAATTACCTTTTTTTTGCCTCCAAAACATGATTTAATTTCATAATGTTCATGAAACATGCAGATGGCTGTTCTGAGCACAACAAATATCAGATGAAGTGATTCCTACTGTTTTTATCCACTTTTAACTTTAATATGTGGTACGTCCACCTTTTGCAGCAATTACAGCAGCACATCTCTCTAGCATAGAGTCAATATATTTCTTCAGAACTTCAACAATAATGTTATCCCATGCCTTCTGCAACTCAAGCCAAAGGCTTTCCTTGGAATTTACAGTAGATCTGTCGAGTTTATTTTCCAACTTGCCCCGAATTTGCTTGATGGTTTTGAAGTCCGGACTTTGAGAGGGCCGGTCCATAATTTTCAATGTTCCAGCAGATTCCTTGTCGCCGGTAGATCCGGCAATAGTTAAAATAATGTGTATGGTCATTGTCCTCTTTGAAAATAAATCCAGGCCCAATAAGACGTCTCCAAGAAGGAACTCCGTGCCTCACCAGAATGTTGTGGTATACTTTTGTATCCATGATGCCATCAAATTAGCCAAAGTCACCTGTTCCTGAGGCTTAAATTGCACCCCACACTATAATACTACCCCCTCCTTGTTTAACTGTTGGCAGGAGACACTCATTTTTATATCTCTCCCCCTCACTTCGTGGAACATACACGCTTTGCTTGTTGCCAAACTATTCAAACCTGGACTCATCAGTACACAACACTTAAACCAATCTTTATTTGTCCATTTCTTGTGTTCTTTTGCAAATTTCAGGCGTTACACTCAATTGTTCTCTTTCAGTAATGTTTCTTTGCTGCTATTCTGCCAAAAAGTCCTTCTTCTCCCAGTTTCCGACGGACAGTTCTTGAAGACACTGTTGCACCATTAGTCATTGTGATGTTGATCTCGTCACACAGTTCTTGTAAAGTCTTTCTTCGGTCCTGAAGACTGAGAATTTTGAGATGCTTCACTTGTGTGTCAGAGTTTCGTTTTTAAACCTCCCTCCTTTCGGTTCTGGTGCCATGGTGGTCTAAAGTGTACTTTACAGTGCTGGGACTGCATCTCAAGTCCTTGGCTATGGGGCAGTAACTCCAGCCAGCATCAAAAAAAGCCTTTATTCGAACCAGTTGCTCACTCGTTAGCTCCTTCTTCACCTTAGCCATGTTCAAATAGCAACATGTGCTTCAAGACTGCTTCTAGAGGCTTTGGATCTATACAATTTTGTGGTGTGGCCTCAGTGACAAAACCCTGATGTTATCAATCACTTAATGAGCAGGATAGGCCTTGTACATTCAAAAGAATCGCCAAGCTGTGTCCTTAGACTCTTGCATCACCATCAATTTAACCACAATAACACCTGACAATGATTACACAAGTAATTTGGCTTCTTCTGTGCAGGAACATGATTGTGTGACATTGACAGTGAAATAGGCCTAGCTTGTTTTTGTACGGAAAATGACCTAAATCTCATTATGATGGCTCTATTCTATGATAAATATAGCATAATGATGACTTTGTACATATTGAATTAATTTTTAGGGCATTTTAATGGCCAATTCAACAAAAACAACTGAAAACTCTTAAATATGTCTAGTGTTCTAATAATTTTGGCCACCACTGTGTATATATATATATATATATATATATATATATATATATTATATATATACACAAAATAAAAGTATCCAAGGTGTTTAGTCATTTCTCAGCAGGTACAACATTTAAGTAGAATTTAATTGAAAGAAAAATGCTAATGCAGTGCTTTACAATAAATATAGTAATTATGGTGTATTGCAACAAACTAAGCTACAAAACATGTCATTTGAATTACATTGAGGGAGCTAGGCCTATCTGGCTGTGTGGCTCATCTTGTCTGCAGGCCTATGGAAGACACACCTTTCTGATTAAACATATGTCAAACTGTTGTTGCAGTTATCAAGATCACTTTGAATAGGGCCTAATATTGAAAATATTGGAAATTTCTACCTCAAATCTTCTCGCCTCACAATTTTGTCTTAGTGGCATTCATTAGACTGAAACCGCGTTCACAGTCGGCGCTAGATGCTTGGAATGTGCCACAAATCATTTATTTAGTCAAGAAGTTGTACCAGATCTGGAAAATGCCCACTTTTCAGCGACCGGGTTACAATCTCAGATAATTACTTAAGGAGTCCGCTTTTCCTTTTTTCATTAACCATGAACTTGAATTCGTTGTTGACAAATGCGTCCCAGGACCGCATATTTTGCTTCCTCCAGAAGCGCTTCTAACCTTTTCGCCAGATTGGTCACGTCATTCAGCCCATGATCAAATTCACTAACTGCACGATCCAACGTGTCCGGCTTAAAGGCAGCCCACTCAACTCATTTTCATGAAAACGGGCATTCAAGTGCTCACAAACTTTACGGATTAACAGAAAAATGTCACTTGGGTTCACTGCACGTTTTCCCACTAGAGAACTCTCTTTTTGCGTTTGCCTCCGAGCGGAATTTGCATATCACGCCACTCTTTTCTTCATATTTAAATAAAAGTTTTATCCTACCTGTGTCAGTTTGGACTATTTCATCTAGCCACTCATGTTTAAACGTTAGGCAGACCTTTTTCTGGGGCACCTGATCTGCCTTTCTTTTCGCCATGATAGCCTATAACTGCTGGAGCAGAGCCCGCCAAGAGAGCTAAAGGATACTTTCTATGTAAACATTCAAACGCACATCCGGCTTGGTTGTCAGACATGTCAGTATTTTAAATGTTTATTACCTAGCCTACATCTCCTCTGATGCTCAGATTTTCAACCCCTAAAAAAAAAAGTTTGTCCCGTCTGAAAAATGTGCGCGGTCTAAAAAAATCTATTGCGCTACCACTTCGACTGGCCTGCGCGGCCGCGCGCTGCGCGCGGCTTAGAGGGAACATTGCACTTCACCAATAGACTAACATAAGTGAACCTTTCAAAATATCTTCATTGCATTAAAAAAAATTCTTCAGTGCATGCACACGTTGTGAGAGGAAGAACCCCCCCCACCCCCCACCCTCCCTTTCTGTGGTAGCCCAGGAGTTCAATAGGCCAGGGGTTTTCAACTGGTTTTGTTCAAGGGACCACCGTCCTGACTAGAAAGTAATTTGCGGCCCACTGATGTGCCTGCACGCGTGTTTGTAACTGCCGCCGCCACGCCCCCTCCCCCCGCAGATATTTTGCCTTTAACACTTAAATATGTGAAATGATCAGGGTACATTGTTAGCCGCCACGCCCCCTCCCCCTGCACATATATTTTGCCTATAACACGATATTTTCACGATATTCAAGAGTAATAATTGAATTGTGTTGAAATATCAAAGCGATGGTGAACTGATCGGACCCCCTGCAATGCCGTTGCGGACCACCACGGGGCCACGGACCACCACAGGGCCACGGACCACCACAAGGCCACGGACCCCTGGTTGAAAACCCCTGCAATAGGCTGTTTGCATCGGTGTTTAGCCTGGGAGATTCCCCTCCTCAGGTTGGCCCTGGCTGAGCAGTAACCCTCCTGCTCACCAGACCTGAAGGCTGCATCTCTTCCTTTGAGTAAGAAATAAAGCTGTCTGTTCATTGAGGGCTTCTGGTAGGGGAAGTTTTGATTTGTTTTTGGGTTGTCACCTGTTGATGTGATCCAGGACAAAGTAGGTGTATGAGTCAATGTTAGTGTGAAAGACGATTGTGGCCCGAGCAGCAAACACAAATCTTGATGGTCCTTAATTTGGGGTTCCCATGTTTGATGACCGGGTGTACACCCCCGGAAACAGGAACAATGAGAGACGGCTTGACTGTCACGGGTGTTAAAATGATCTAAGGGTTTACATCCCTGTGTGGTTCAGGAGACATTTTGGTAAAAATGTGGAAGTATGGATCTCAAAGTGCACAGGTTGTCCTCAGCAACTGCGATTAGAAGCATCATGTTTTGTTAACATAAATGCATATGCAACCACCCTTGCTTTTACCTGAAACTGCTGCTGCTCTGCCAGTAAAGAATACCTGCCAGAGCTTATTGGCCTCCTGGTGTCCAGACCTACAGTAGTAAGAAAACCTTTCTGTTCATTCAGGGCTTATGATTTGGGAATGTTTTGATCTGCCTGGATGTTACAATGTGCACACACCTGCTGGTATGGTACTGGACAGGTGTTGGTGTACAGGTCGATATTCGTGTGCGAGTCGATACTTCCCTGGGCACACTGCAGTCTGTGTTCGAACTAGTACTGGAGAACAGAGTTGGTTTTAAAGAAGCAATGGGGAACGGAACACCCCATGAGCATGCAAGAAATGCCTTCACAGCACTACATTGCCAATAATAATGCCAAAAGATGTCGGTTAGCAAGCTCTGATCAGTAGCAACAGGGCTGTTGGTAGTGTTTGCAAGGGTTTTGCATGCATTTTAGGCAGGTAGCTCGCTAGTTTTAGACCAAAACTAACTCTTTAATGACCGGGCTATGCTTGGGGAGCTGGAAAAAAGACAGGTAAGCCCATCACAGGTGGGAGAGGGGTGTGGCTTTGTAGGCATCAGCCACATTTATGTAGATGGGGTCCAAGATTTTCTGTCCCCTTGTCGTGCATGAGACATTTTGGTGAAATCTTGGAAGAACAGTTCTTAGATTGCAGTGATTGAAGTTCCCAGCGACAATAAAGTCCCTGTCTGGTGATAGTGTCTGTAGTTTCCCAAGAGCAGAACTGAGCTCTTTGGTAGATAGATAGGCCCATGAGCCTTCTTTAAGTCCAAGCCCTTAGTGTGTCCTGTTTGTTCGCCAGAGACGGTACACTGGCGAGGAAGATGCTTGTAGCGCTGGCCAGTGTGTATTTAGCCTTAGCTTAGGACGCAGACGTTCGCAGTTCCCCTGTCTTTATTAATGGTCTCAACGCCAGTGCTAGACGGGTGAGTTGTCCGCTATGTCACAGTGTCTTTTCTAACTCTGGGGGTTGCTCAGCAGAGTTGAATGGATAGTCCAAAACTATGTTGTTGCATCAAACATTAATAAATTAAAGTGTCTGTTTGTAGTATGAATAGTTTGCACGGCTGAATTGAGCAAATCAAAAGGTAATAACTAGATAAATAAGCACTATTTCGTTATGTTTGATATATAAGTTAATGCCTTTTATTAGGTTGTTTAGCCTTTTTCACTCTGGCAGGGGGACTGCCAATGGAACCTAGCCTTTTGGCTATAATTGGGTGCATTTACATTTTAATGTTTATTAATGTACACTTAATCAAATAAACAAACTGAAACTGAAACCAAGTGATCAAAACTGCATCATTGGATTAGATGTGCCTGACAGATTTAAAACAAAGATGTGGGTTATATTTCAGGATAGGAAATGGCAGGTCACCTTTTTAAAAACAATTACCATCAAACTCTGACATTTTTGATCAGGCCCTCAAAGGCACCTAAGGCTGCAAAAATGGTATTAAAAGACCAAATTAAGTTTTCTGAATGCCCCTGCTTTTCCACTTTAGAACTTGAACTGCCCTCTTTGAAATTAGGGCCCTAAACAAATATATGTCGTGTAATATACGTCTCCTACATGCACCGCTGCCCCTGCTGAGGAGGATGCTGAGGAAGCCAGTATCAGTATGCCAATGGAATTATGAGAATAGAGATTTCAATCTTCAATCTTCACACCAAGTTCTATTTACCAGTCAACTCAATGGTCACAAAACACAGAGGATGTGCAGGCTGGGCACCCATAATCATTCCACCCTTTTTTATTATTGTTATGGTATAGAAGGTTAAACACAATTCTATCATAATTTTCAGTGCATTGCTTTTATTCTCTTATCTATATCTAAAATAAGTCCAGTGGTCATTTCTGCAGTGTGGACCTAACTTTCACTTTAAGTTATATTAAGTAGGTTCTACATAGTATCTCTTAATACATGTCCTCCTTATATCATTGTGAAAAGGCAAACCCTCCTTTCCACCAACACTCCTGCAACTACTCGCAACATTTAAACTGATCACCACTTTTTGAATACACCCGCACGCACGCATCCATGCACCAGTTGGTGATGTTGGAATGTAGCGCGGTGCCGGCAACCGTGTCTCTGTTCCATCATCAAACATTACAATTCACAAATCCCGAAGTGTGAAAGTGAGCCAATCATTTTCAGTAGGGGCTGGTTAAAATTGATGCATACTTACATCTGTACTTATCCTCTAGATGCGCTTTGCAGAGGGAGATGATGCCGGTCTTCAATGACAGCGCTCTTATCTTGCCACTTCTGCCACTGTGAAACCAACATATCAAACCCTTATTATGTTTTCTGCTCCTGACCTTAATCAGGCAGGTGTCAATACATGGTGAAACCATAACAATTAACACAACACAGCAAGTGTCTAAGGGCATTCTCGTTCCCATACCATACTATCCCAGACGAGATCCCACTCCAACACAAAGTTAAATCATTTAAGTAAGCTCACCCACTACAGGGACCATAACATGTGATCCGGACTAAAACAGACATCCAATAAAACTGAATGTCGTGAAAGACCTAAGACTTAGGATTTAAGCACAGGGAGGTATGACTGTATGTGTGAGTGTACATACATGTCATAGACGTTGAGCAGCCAATTTAAACACATATCCACACAGAGTGGTACATTGACCAAGCTGCTGTACTGCTTCTCCAGTCGGGTATAGATGTTGGTGAGACAGGAGACCAGCTGAACCACGTCTACCAGCTGCTCATTCTGCCTCAGTCCCTGTTGCTCAAATGCCTCCACTGCGGTCGACATCCCCAGCAGATCCACTGTAGACAAACACAGAGCTGTTTATTCTCTCCAACCACGATCACACATCATTACATATCTGAATGAGCAAAATCATATTCCTCTTAAAGGTTTACATATTGTTGCATACTTCCTTGACCTGAAGTCACTCTGAACTCAATTCATAATGCACAGTGGAACGATTTAGTCAACTTAGTTAAAAATATATATTTGTAAATGTAGGTTCAGATTAATTTGTTAATTTTATACATCCTTGATATTTAATTAAAAAATATAAATACTGCAGACATGAACATGCATGGAGGTGTGATTCTGATCAATAAAATCTGATCAATTTTGTCTGACCACCAAGCCACTGTTAGATACCTAGCTAATGAAACATCCTACTGATCCTACTCACAGCACAGGGCTTTCTGAAGACGCCTTAATTTCATGGCTGTTCTGTAGGCAGAGAAGCGCACATTGTTCAGGTCCGCTGTGTGAGAGAAAGAAGAAACATGAAAATGAGAGGTCAGTAACAATACACTGCAATAGAGGTACACAATAAAGCAAATCCTATTACATGGAAATGCATATTTGAGAATTAGCAAAAAAGGAAAAATGACTCCTATCCAAAACGTTCTGAAAGCAGTTATGGAATTATTTTTGTCTCTCTTTCCACATATAATTTTGTGTTTATTGCCTGAAGAGAGAAATGCAACAACTTTTGAGAAGTGTTCAGGGTTTATTGCATAAATAAGTACACCAGTTCTACCACTAGGTGGCAGCAGCGCATTAGAACATTACTTGCCGACTTAAAATTACAATGAGTCTGACGTTAAATGACCGGACATCTTGCTGAACGATATGAAAGATGTGAATTAGAAGCACAAAACCCTTTGCCAATGACAGCGGTGAATATCTTTTTGCAGCGGTGAATATCAGGAAATATTCACCGGCGAACGTTAGAATGGCCCAATGGCTCAAATCAACGGTACTTTTTGGAACATTCTGAAGAGCCGTGTAATATAAGTAGATTAATTCAGTTCTCAGCAGGAGAAAGGCGTAGGTTTTGTGCGGTTTTCCTAACAAATGTATTTTTCATGTTTTACAGTAAACATCAGTGAATAAATATATGTGGATCAAGACAAAGTCCAACTCTCAGTCTTTGAGGGGGTTACATTTGGTTGATTATTACTCTGGTTTTAAAATGCTAATTGGCATTGTATTTTATATCGTTGGAAAGCCTGTTTATTTACCTTTACAATGATGTCCAACTTGTAAGGATCATGCATTTGTGGGATGAGCAGCATAGCGGATTATGTGGGTAGCACCCAAGTACATTTTGCTAAAATTCTCTTTTCTCCTGTTGGTATTGACTTTTGTTTAGAGTTTGGTGGTTGGATGATTGAACTCTCGATCAGTAACAAGGCACAAACTAGACATATTGGCAATTATACAATTTATTCATTTAATACACCATCAGGAGCCTCAGTAGCAGGTGGAAGATCCATACGCAACCACAACAGCCTGGCACCTCCTCCTCATGCTGGTCACCAACCTGGTCACACGTTGCGGTGGGATGGCATTTCATTCCTCAACCAGGAGTCGGTGCAGGTCAGCCAGTGTGGTTGTGTTGGGCACTCTAACATATACAAGTGTTCTATTAGGTTGAGGTCAGGACTCATGGCAGGCCATCCCATTCTCTCTACCCCCACATTCTGGAGGTAGTCTGTGATAACCCTGTCTTGTTTGTTCCTTGTTACTGATCTAGAGGTCAAACATCCAATCCATCAAACAACTCTTGAACTTGGCATTCAAAAGACCTTTTTCTTTATCCATTGTTACTTGCTAGTTGCAATCTGACTTCATTCTAGGGCATTGCAACACTATGGGTTAGGCAAAGGGTGATCATAACAGAAGCTGTGCTAATGGCATAAAAAAGTAGTGTCATTAAATCAGATCTGCACTAATTAGGAGGCATTCCATGGGTGGGGATATCATTAACCAACCCCATTCGGACTCTTCACTGCAACACTCCTGCCCCTAATTCCATAATGCATTTCATAGTAAAAGAGCTTCACACAGCAGTAACCTGAATAGGTGGGGAGACCTATATTTGCTGATGTCATTGACACAAAGCGGGGTGCAATCAAGCATAAATAGGTCGAGTAATTAGTGGATCTGGAGAAGATTTTTTATCAGCCAATTACAATGATTGGGCCGTCCCTTATTTAACATTCACACGAAGCTCATAAATGGTTCTACAATGGAGTAAACAACAGTTTACACCAAGAGAGACAGAACGGAAGTTCTTGTGCCTACCCAACATGACAGCATTTTGAAGTTTTGTGGAAAGGTGTTGCTCTGAAGGAAGTCATTAAATATGGAACGCCCACATATCTGATATCACCATAGTTGGACATACAGCTAGTTCAGATATGATTTGCCAAAGTAACAGGGCTTCAAGCTCATTATTGCTGTGTCAAATATTTTTTTAAACATTTGGAGTTTAATTGTATTTCTGGTAAGGACCTATTAAAAGATGCAGTCCTCAATTCTGGGAGAATTAGCAAAATTGCTGTAAACATTTATGCACTCAAAATATTACAAAGTCTGTTTGGGAAATCAGCATATCAATTTAAAGATGTGTTGCTGAATGTGTGTCCTCTGAGTCAATCATGCCAATGGAAAGTCTAATGACAAATGCACTTATTTTGATTCAATATAATATTAGATTATTAAATTGTGACCCAACACCACGGAACTAGTTGCTTTGTGCACCAATTGGCTGGTAAAGTTATAGTTAATAATTAATTTTCCTTTTTTAACGGACACCCCGACCTTGAAATGTATATTTCAATACACAGCAGGTGAAAAAAAAAGATTATATCTCAGAAGTATGATGGTAGGATCCATCACACTGGCAGACTCCCAATCCACACACAGACACAGGCACAGGCACAGGCACAGGCACAGACACAGACACAGACACAGACACAGACACAGACACAGACACAGACACAGACACAGACCCAGACAGACACACACACACACAAACACACACACACACACACACAGTTGCTGACCCACAGACACACACACACACACACACACACACAGTTGCTGACCCAAAGACTGGTAGAGTTCGGACATCTGGGGATGATCCCAGCTCGTTGTTTGTGTGTGGTGGCTGAGGAGAAAAGATCAATAAATAAATGAAAACAGTCAAAACTGAACCCCAGTGGGTCAGTATGTCATATCAGGAATTTGCACAAACAAATCCAAGTAAATTGACTTTTAACATCTGGCCTTTAAGTGCTCTTGAGCTCAGGCTGTAATTATAAATACTACAAGTCATTTAAAAATAACTTGATTTCAATTCATTATAAATTAAACAACAGTTCATTAAAGGGTATACATGGACCATCTATTTTGCATTGTAAACTGTTTAACTGGTACAATTATTTGTTTAATTCTTCAAACTTGTTCAAGGCAAAAACAAACACATGAGAAAATGTGACCACCATGGCAAAACCAAGCATTAAAACATTACCGCAATAAACAATCGAGAATGTCATTAATGTTGGTAGTGTTACCCTGCTTAACATTATCCACTTAATGAACACTCATGTCATTAGCGCTTAGTAGCCTACGGTGGTTATTGAAATGGCCTACTTCTCCTAAAACAAAGATAACAAAAATTAAATATATCAATGTCCGCACAATAAAGCTACCGCTTTGGAATGGCTTTTCTGATGTTAAACATACACTATCAACATAAGCAGTATGGGTATCTGCAAAATGCTTCCAATATCATCACAGTGATACTGATTTGTTGTCCATGATGAAAAAGTAATTCTGTGAGACATTAGCTGCGTGTACATGTCTTTTTCGTAAGCCACTCTGACGGAATCGTCTTCGCGAGTAGGTGTGAAACATTTTAAGGGAAACAGCTCTTGTTGGTAAGTGTATACATGGACCGAAATTTAAGCCTCTTACCTTGCCTTGGGCATGCGCAAAGACGACGGAGATGTGCTCCCACCTTGTTTGTTTACTAACAACATCAACGTGGATCTGCATCGTGCACAGGCAGTGTAGTGGCTAAAAGTTCCCTTCTTTCTATCAGTAGATAGTTCTTAACATTTTCTTTGAATAACCACTCTCAGACGGAAAGAAAACGAATCTACGCGTGTATGTGTTTCAACAACGGTAGAAAAACTGTGTGCTACGTCTTTTACTGAATTCTGACCAGTGCAACAAATGTGACAGTACATTAATACATTAATACATTAAATATACATTAATGCGCGAGCTTCCAAGCAATGCAATGCACTATAAATACAAATATGCTATCAATATAATTAACAATCACTAAATATAAATCTAAATGATATAATGTCTATATCCGAAAAACAATATGAAATATGGCACTAACAGGCAGCTTCAGAAGCCGTTCGCTGCGTCAAAATCATTCATATTCCACACGCTCAGATGTGCCGAGACGTTTTGCAATCTGCAGCTCGTTCACTGTTAGTTGACGAGCCTACCGACGACACGAGTTCAGAGTTCACCTCTCATGTTAACAAAGACATAAACAAACGTAATGTTATCAAAAACTTGCATCCCCGACTGAAACTCCGTACAAATCTCTGTACACAAAATATGATTAACTCTTTTCAGTGGTCTTGTTGTCACTGAACGATGGCAGCTTTTAAAAGCAAGATATCTGCTGTTGTTTTATGGCTGATATGATGAGCACTTGTCAGTATTAGGGTTGTCACAAACACTTAACAAATGGCATTCATATTAGTATTAGCCTCCAGCAAGATATTAATGAAAACTACATGGTGACAACATAGCATTGATACATGTATAGCATTTTCTTTCTAGAGTTTAATTTTGACAATGAACTGGGCTACGTTTTTACAACAAGAAAACACGACCCGTAGCCTACTGAAGGATTGCCTGATACTGATTGCCCCAGCTTGTCAACCGAAAAGTGTCAGATAAAAAGTGCTCCTCCGTCGTGCTGGCAAGAGGCCCGTCTGGGTGTAGCCAGCTAGCTTAGCATAACTGCCATTCAGATCCAATGGTAATGCTACCTAGCTAGGTATGCTAACTGTCGGTATTCATCGTAAACTCCACCAAAATACTCAAGTCACTGGCTTTAATTTGAGAATGGCATGTTAGTAGTACATTAAATATCAGTACAGTTCAGGGGTTTTTCTAGAAAAAAATAGTAGCAGGGAGCAGACCCCTGCGACGTGCCGAGGGAGCAACGCGACCGAGGTAGCGACGCGCCCGAGGCAGGGGATGGTGTGGAAGGGGGGTCTCCCCCCTCCCACGGTGCGAAGCCTTTGAAAAATTAATGATTAAATGGTACATTCTGAGGCTATCTTAGAGAGAAATTCTAGCTCTTGTGGTCATCCTGAAAAACTAAAATACTATCAACTTTTGGTAGACTTTGGTAGACCTTAAAATCTGGTAGATTTTTTTTTGAAAATAACCTTTTAAATAGTGTCCTCTGGTGGGTTTTAGGAAGAGAAATTAACAAATTTAGATTTAAAATATGGCACAAATATAAACATATTGAAGACATCTGCTGGGATTTTGTTTTGGATGTGTGTGAAGCAGGAGCGCCCTGACCTGGGAGAGAAAGCTTAGGAGCAGCTACTACCCTTTTCCTCCACATATTTATGTGAGGCCTCATTCTCTGCAATGACTGTGATCAAAACAACGCATTGGAACAGAATGTGCCTCCAGAAGAGCTTTATCACAGCAGTTGCTTCCCCTTTTTTGAAAAAAAACTTTTAAATAGTGTCCTCTAGTGGGTTGTAGGAAGATCAATTAACGAATGTAGATTAAAAATATGGCACAAAAATAAACATATTAAAGACATCTGTTGAATTATAGTTAATGTCAGATATCCTCTGCTCAATTTTCAAACTCTCCCTCACTATATTACTTTTTTTGCTCGAGCAATATTCCGTCACACCTGATACGATGCCAACGTGACCGTTTCAGAGTAGCCTACTTCAGAGTACATTTCCAAAAAAACGAGTCTGTTTCTGACTGACGTTTCAAAGTATGTACCTTGTGCCTGCCCAGCTCTGTGCCTTTAGGAACTCCAGGGCTATGTTAGCATTGTGTGTGGAGAGACGGAGCTCCAAGTTTGAGGCTTTAAAATGCGACAGTGACGTCTGGCATATTTAGCAGAGGGGTTTTCCATTTCGTTCCGCAAATAATTCCTCCCATTCAGGCAAGAACGTATCTTCATATTTTCGTTTAGCTTTACGCTTTGCTGGATCCATGGCATTCTATCAGTAGATACTGCTAGTCTGGCTAGTAACTTTCTGAGACGGTGCACACATTAGAATGTTTAATGTTTGGAACATTAACGTTACTTGAAGACATCTCTCAAGATCGCGTGAAGACAAAATATACATGAATAAATACCCCATTCAAATCAGGCAGCTTTTTGTCTGTATTTCCAAATATATTGCGTGCAAAATATGCATTTTAGATGTTTGTTTTACAATATGAAAATTCTGTACACCAAGAGAAAAGTGAGTGAGCACTCGAGCTGCAGCCGAGCCGCACGTCAGCCGGCAAAGCTGCTAATAACTTTAACGTTAGCATGTCAACATGTCGACTCGGTCTGGGAAACTCCAATTCGGATCGGAATATTTTTGGAGTAATTATAAGTTATTTGAGGATCAGACACATTGTCAGGTGATGGTGTTGGGATATTTTTGCGGAGAAAAGATCGTTTTGAGAAATATATGTTGTACAGCAGCATGTAAGTACAGATCCAAGTCTGACAGGTTCAGTCGGCATTTCGGTAGGAGGGCGCACGCCGGGAGTATCGGGGCGCAGCGCCCCTGTTCCCTTGTTTAGAAAAAACCCTGCAGTTGATTAATTACTGCTGATATTTACATTTACGGTCTGTAGCCTGGTGGTCTACTGCCACATAGGCACGCATGCGCATAACACTCCCTATGAGTGGTTTATCTATCACTACTAGCCCCATGTTACATAGGCCTTGTTTGAGTGACTCACCAATGGGCGTAGACCACCTCTCTCGAAAGGCTCAGACATCACCGTAAATATGAGTGGGTTACATTTAGGCGTGAGCTACATGAGGCAATTATAAGTCACTTACGAGCTATAAATGGCTTAAACGCGATATAAGTGGGTTAAATTGACACATGTATCCGTGCCTACTGTTTTGATTAAGGAGCTACTAACTATGTACCTTAACTAACATTTAGGGCCAATAGTTTTCCGCGTCAAAAAAAAGCAAATTCCGTGTCACATTTCGGTGATTCTGTGTTTTCCGCGTAAAAAAAAAAAACAGCCGTAAAATGCCATTCCGCACGTTAACTGTATGAAAAACAATGAAGTTGATAGTGATGTTGCCTAGCAACGCTGTCTGCGTGCGTACAGCTCCCTCAGTTAAGATAGTGACGAGTTCAGTTTGTCGCAAGTAGTTGACCATACTGTGCCTTATACATTTCCCATGCTTAAATAAACATTGCTCGACCTGTATGTGAGGCATTATGTGCATACCTAATGAAAGTAAGGGTTTTCATGAAGTTGCTACTGTGATAGATTGTGTATTAAATACCAAATTTTGGGCTACCTGCTAGTGCTATTAGTAGTGATTAGCATGCTAAGCGGAGATTTAGCTATGTTCTGTTCTTATGTTGATACGCTGTAATAAAGATGGGTTCAATCCTGTTAAGATTTCGACTGGATGAGATATGAATGAGATCCATTGTTGAGAATGGTTGTGTATGAATGTATGTATGATTGTATTTGTCCAGGAGGAGGCGCTGTTGCGCCTCATACCACATTAGTCACGTGTGACAATACTTGTCTATAAAGGGGGATGTGCACCCTTCGTTCTATCTGTTCTTCCATAACTCTCACGGAGAGCAGCAAGTGTCAGTTCATCAATAAATATGCCACAAGGTTGAAGGCTGAATATACATTCTGTTGTAACTATTATTCCGCTGTGCAGGTAGGCAGGAGGTATAAGCCTACCTGTCAACAGGTTATGGGCCCAGGTAACGGAGAATAGTTATAAAGTTTGACGGACATGTGCGTAGAGAGCTAGCAAGACTGCGCTAGCATACAGAAGTTGGATAAACCAAAAGAGCTAGTTTAGCATCGGGAGTACCGGGAAGCTAAAGCTAGGCTGAAAAGGAGCGACAAACAGAAAAAGCCATGACGAACAGAAGCAAGTGGCCCACGTTTGACGGGAGAGCAGAGGAGTATGAGCTCTGGGAAGAAAGGATGCTGTGCTGCATGCACGGAGTGGGGCTGAAGCAGACGATCCTTACAGAGCCCAGTGGACCACTGACGGTTGAAGAAAAGGCTAACGATGACAAGCTGAATGCTGACTCCTATTGTGCATTGGCGCCGCTACTTGACAATACGAGCTTGGGACTTATATTCAGAGACACGAAGGACAAGGGCAGAGAGAGCCTCAAAGTGTTAAGAGAACACTACATCGGAAAAGGTAGACCCCGTATTGTCTCCCTGTACATTACTATGACTGCGCTGAAGAAAGCTGACAACGAGACTGTGACGAAGTACGTTATCCGAGCCGAGCAGATCATTACGGCACTCAGGGGTGCAGGTGAAGCACCGAGTGAGGGACTGATGATGGCGATGGTGATGAGGGGGTTACCGGAGAAGTACAAACCGTTCACATTGATGGTGACGCATGGTTCAGCAGACATGACGCTGGGGGAGTTCAAGACAAAGCTGAGAAACTTCGAGGCTTCAGAAGACTCAGACCCAGCCGCAGAAGAGGCGGGAGAAAGAGTGCTGAGGGCCCAAGCAGCGCCAAGGAAAAAGACCGGACCAACGGAGATGGTGTGTTGGCGGTGCGGAGAAAGGGGCCACAGAAGGGATGACTGCACAGAGAAAGTTTGGTGTAGTTTTTGCAAAAGCAGGGGGCACACAGACAAGGCGTGCTCAAAGAAGGAGCGTGAAAGGAGCGCCCGGTGTGCATGTGCCCAAGATGGCGGCGGTGGCGGTAGAGCAGGTCGTGAACAAGATGGCGCCAGGGGAGCCGCGGGAGGAGAAGACCACACCTTCAGCACACACACAGAAGATGCCAGCCTCTCACTGCAACGGCTGCCGATCCAGAGAAAGGGACTGATCGTGGACACGGGCGCGTCGTCCCACATCATCAACGACAGGGGCAAGTTTAAGGACTTTGACAGCACCTTCAAGCCGGAGAGACACAGCATGGAGCTGGCAGACGGGAAGCGCACTGTCGGGATTGCGGAAGGCAGGGGTGACGCACAGGTATACCTCATAAACAGCGAGGGGCGCCAGTGTACAGTGACTCTAAAGAACGCTCTTTACATCCCCTCTTACCCCCAAGAACTCTTCTCGGTTAAGTCTGCTACCGCTCACGGTGCCAAGTTGTTCTTTGAAGAGGGTAGAAACGTCATGGTGTCGCCGGATGGCACAAGGTACAATATTAATGTGTATAAGAGAATGTACTACTTACAAACTGAGTGTGATGCAGATGATGTATGTAACGTTAGCTATGATATCCAGACATGGCATGAGGTAATGGGTCACTGCAATTACGAGGATATCTTAAAGCTGCAGAGTGTGACAGAAGGCATGCACATTAAAGGTGCAAAGCGTAGGCCTGATAAAGAATGTACAGTGTGCATAGAGGGAAAGTTCACTCAAACGAGAAACAGAGATCCTGCAGATAAGGTTAAGACACCACTTGAGCTAGTGAACACAGACCTTGCTGGTCCAGTAAACAATGAGTCCATAGAGGGTTTCAGGTACATGCAGTCTTTCACCGATGTGTATACGGGGGCAGTGTTGGTTTACTTCCTGAAAGCGAAAAGTGATGCAGTTCAGGCCACTGAGAAGTACCTGGCAGATGTAGCTCCTTATGGCACTGTGAAATGCATTAGATCAGACAACGGGACCGAGTTCATTAACAGAGAGTTTCAGACACTACTAAGAAAGAACAAAATTAGACACGAGACTTCCTGTCCTTACTCCCCACACCAGAACGGGATAGCTGAAAGAGAAGGGCGCACTCTTTTTGAGATGGCCAGATGCAAGCTTATTGACAGCGGCCTACCTAAGAATCTTTGGCACTATGCCATCCAGGAAGCAGCCTATACTAGGAACCGGTGCTTTAACAAAAACACAGGCACTACCCCATATACAGCAATGACGGGTAAAAGGTGCAATCTCGCCAGCATGCATAAATTCGGGTCAGTGTGTTACGCCTACCAGCAAGACAGGGGAAAGCTAGAATCTAGGTGTGAGAGAGGACTTTTTGTAGGACATGACAAGAGCAGTCCCGCGCTCCTAGTTTACTACCCCAGTAAAGAAAAAGTGCAGAAACACAGACTGGTAAAGTTTGTCACCAAGACAACCTGTGAAAATGAGACCCAGACACAGGGAGTAGAGCTGGACCCCAGAGTAGTTTATGACAAGATCATAGAGAATCCACAGCCTAGTGTGCTGAGCACAGATGAACAGGCTGACGGTCCACAGTCAGCACCAGAGGATGATGACGAGAAGCACCCTAGGGTGACGTCACATGCCTCAGACAGTGGGAGATATCCCGCCAGAGAGCGTAAACCCCCAGTGTACCTGAGAGATTATACTGTAGAAGATACCGATGATGACAGTACGCTCATGAGTGTAGATTACTGCTTCCGTGTAGTTTGTGGTGTACCTCTGACCTTTCAAGAGGCCACGACATCAACTGACTCAGGAAGGTGGAAGAAAGCGATGGACGAGGAGATGAGATCCCTAGAGGACAACCAGACCTTTACACTGACTAGGTTACCAGAGGGCAGGAAGACAGTGGGAGGAAGATGGGTATACTCGATAAAGGGTGACATTGACGGACACGACCAGTACAAGGCTAGGTTCGTAGCAAAAGGATACAGCCAGAGAGCGGGCATAGATTATGGCGAGACATTCTCACCAACAGCCAATCTTACAAGTATACGTGTAGTGATGCAGAAGGCAGCCCAAGATGATTTGATCTTGCATCAAATGGATGTGAAAACAGCCTATCTGCACGCTCCCATTGATCGAGATATCTATATGGAACAACCTGAAGGTTACGAAAAAGAGGGGGAGAAGTTAGTGTGTAAACTAGAGAAGTCCATTTACGGCTTGAAGCAGTCGGGGCGAAATTGGAATGAGATGCTCCACACATGCCTTGTAGATGACAACTTCACTCAGAACCCGACAGACCACTGCGTCTACACAAAAGAGTCTAAAGAGGCAGGAAAGGTAATAGTAGTTATCTGGGTGGATGATCTTATCATTGCAGCCAGCAACACAGGGAGTCTAGAGAAAGCGAAAAACATGTTTTCTACCAGATTTAAAATGAAGGACCTAGGTAAGTTGAAATATTTTCTGGGCATAGACTTCAGCCAGTCCGATGGCTGTGTGAAAGTGTCACAAAGGAGGTATGTTGAAAAGATACTGGAACGATTCGACATGCAGGAGTGTAGAATTAGGGAGACACCATGTGACCCAAAGTTAGACTACTCTGAAGATGCCCCTAAAATGTCGGATGTGAGGAAGTACAGGGAAGCTGTAGGCAGTCTCATTTACTTGACAACCTGTACACGTCCTGACCTAGGTTTCGTGGTGAGCAAGTTGTCACAGCACTTTGCTGACCCTTCAGATGAACATTGGGTTACCGTGAAACATGTTTTGCGTTATCTCAGGGGTACTGCAGACAAACAGCTCTGTTTCAGAAAGAGTTCAGAGAGTCTAGGCCTACAGGCATATAGTGACGCAGACTGGGCTGCGGACGCTACTGACAGACGCAGTATCACCGGCTATTGTGTGAGTATGGGTAAAGACAGCTCCCTAGTCTCTTGGAAAGCCAAGAAGCAACCCACAGTAGCATTATCCACATGCGAAGCCGAGTACATGGCTCTAGCTCTTACAATACAGGAGTGTATTTATTTGGAGCAACTACTGGGAGGTTTAGATACCTATGTGTATCAGAAAACTGTTGTTTATGAGGATAACCAGGGGACAATAGCGCTGGTTAAAAACCCCGTGTGTAGACAAAGGTGTAAGCATGTGGACATTAAATATCACTTCATTAGGTCTACCATAAGGGAAGATAAAATGACACTTGTTTACTGTCCCACAGACGACATGGTTGCGGATGTTATGACAAAGCCCGCCTCCAGATTTAAACTGATGAAATTTGCAGGAGTCATGTTTGGTGTGTAAAATGTTTACATTTGACTATGACAAGTTTTTCTTTTATTGTTCTGTTTTGTTTATTTGATGTAAAAGTTGTACAGTATACATGTCATTCATAAGTGGGAGTGTTGAGAATGGTTGTGTATGAATGTATGTATGATTGTATTTGTCCAGGAGGAGGCGCTGTTGCGCCTCATACCACATTAGTCACGTGTGACAATACTTGTCTATAAAGGGGGATGTGCACCCTTCGTTCTATCTGTTCTTCCATAACTCTCACGGAGAGCAGCAAGTGTCAGTTCATCAATAAATATGCCACAAGGTTGAAGGCTGAATATACATTCTGTTGTAACTATTATTCCGCTGTGCAGGTAGGCAGGAGGTATAAGCCTACCTGTCAACATCCATGTTGCCTAATGTCCACTATTATATGTATCTAGTAATATTAGTTGTGTAATTGTATTGTGTAGCAATAACTCATGTCAATGTAATTCAGTGCAGTGCTAATTAGTCCCCATAAAGAAGACTGCTTTGGTAACTCAGTGAATAACACGTGCCCTTCTTAGATTGTTGTTTGCCAGCCATCAGCAGAACAGAAGACTTAACATTTAGTTTTAAATGCGATTGGGAAGATGAGCAAATGAACGTGACAAACGTTGAAAAGGGGGGCGTGGCCGGAGCAGAGTTCAGCGCAGACGAGACATTTTCTAACTGCTTTTGTTCTTTAATTAATGTTTGTTAATTGTTGCGATCGTTGTTGTGTTTATTTGAAAGAAATTCAGTCTTACAGGGTAAAATACAGGGGGTTTTGGGCGATTTTGACGTTTGAAAAGTTGCAATTCCGTTTTCAATGGTCCATTCCGTTTCAGATGGTCCATTCCGCGTATTCCGTCCGTTTTCGCAGAAAACTATTGGCCCTAAACATTGGTGCACTAAATAAGAATGCAGGGCTAGTTTAAAACTAGCAAGTATCAATGTAAGGTTTAAGACACACTTTGCACTGAAACTTACGATCAAACAGCAACTATCGTCAAGATTAAACCAGATTTGCATTTCCAGAAGGAAATATTTGTGCTTGCAAAGATAGATAGATAGATAGATAGATAGATAAATAGATAGATAGATGGAGGTAAAGAGAGAGTGGATTTACAGTTTACACATAAACAACTTAAGAAAGAGATGGGGTAGTAGCAAAGACAAATATAAAAAAAAATGGATGGATGAATTGATATGAATTGAGGGAAGTTAGATAACAATAAAGACATAAACAGATAGATAGATAGATAGATAGATAGAGTGATCGAAAGAGAATGAGTTAGTGAGAGAGAAAAATAAATTAAATAGATGGGCAAGTCAGATATTAAGATAGAAAGACATAAAAAAGTTAAACAAATAACAAAAGTTGAATAACTGCTTTAGAGACCCGGCATTCGATTCTGATCTCCATAGACTTTGCACCTCTAAAATATGCCTGTTGCTATCCCTCTGCTAACAGCAAAAAATAACGGACTACAAAGCAAATACACTTAGAGCATCACCAATTACTAGGGGTGCAACGGATCATCATTGATCCGTGATCCGTTCGGATCATCTATTTCGGTTCGGCACACGCATGATCCGCGGATTGATTTATGAAAAAAATAAATGACCATGCTGACCAAATAAAACAAAATATGAATTTATTATGATTTTACACCAAGCGCCAAAAGCGGTACTAATGCGACGCAATGTTCCACACGGGTAAATTAAAACAGCGCACTGTAGTTTGCCATGTGTGTTGCTTGTTGGAGAGAGGAGCTACGATGTAAATGTTTAGCTCGCTCCCTATCATTAATAGATCGCTGGGTTTTAAACTTAAGCTGGTAGTCTGCCTGTGCCTGTAGTGGTAACCATAGTGATGATATACAACTGTCTACCGGCTGAGCTGGTGATTTTTCTGCCCCATGAAGGCAGAGAAGACTTTTTTCAAGAACCAAAAGATGGAAATATCCTATGCCTGTTGACTTTCCCAGATGTTATGTGAATACACAGACATCCCAAGTCTCCCTGAAGTTCCGGGAGTCTCCCGCATATTGATAACGACTCCTTGATGCCCGCAAATGACTTAAAATCTCCCGGAATCTAGAGCGAGCGAGCCAAACCGCGCACACGAGACAGACGTGATCCAAACTGCGTTAGCATCTGTGTAGCGCGCTCACGACAGAGAGGGAGAGGGACCTAGAGACTGTGCGTGTGTGCCTCAGGAGCATCCTGATTTACCTGTTTCGGTAAGTCAAAAAATTAATTTTCAGTGTGGGCGGGCTTTTATCTCTTCTCCCGACCGAATTAATCAATAATGAAATGAATCAGTTCAGTGTATCTAGGAACAGGGCACAGGGCACAGGGCACAGGGAGAGTGCCCCCCAAAAAGAAAATGTAAGACATTTTACAACAGACTATACAAAGGTGTACGTACCCCTGTCTTATAAAAGTAAACCACAATTACAGTCTTGCACACTGTACTATCTGTAACAGTGATTTCAGCATTGCCCATGGTGGGTTAAATGACTGTAAAAGACTTGTTGTTCATTTTGTATGGCCCTACCTCTCTTGCACTTATTCTTATAATGTTAAGTTATACATGTTTATATGTTTTTAAAGTAATATAAGTTTATAATCTTTAAATATCATTTGTTGCTGGTTTTTTATGTGCCCCCCTGGTTAAACCCTGGCCCCTCCTTGGCCCCCCTAGTAAAAATGGTCTAGAACCGCCACTGACTGTGGCACAAGAAAGCCATACAACAGTGGAAACACATCGAGCATGGCCACGCATTTACAGCGACATCACCCCGGTGTTTCACTGACAGGAGTGAAACCGAAAGCGGCTCAACAACCGCTCATCACCGCGGCATTTAAGCAGCCCCTTCCTCCACATGTTTATTTGTCTTGTCTATTTTTTTTTTTTTTTTTGCTGATCCGAAAAATGATCCGATCCGTGACTCTGATCCGAGGAACGATCCGAACCGTGAGTTTTTTGATCCGTTGCACCCTTACCAATTACACAAGGTGTTAGCATTACAAGTGTTCTCACAACAACGACAAAGTTAACTTATTAATTACCTAAGGATGGGATAGCAACAATCTGTTGCATAGTAGAGATGTCTGTAACCATGGATATCACTCCAGAGTCGGCACAACGTAGTCCGTCTTTTTTCTGCTTTAGCATATTGGTAGCAACAACTTCAGTTTGACGAGACGAGACGAGACAAGACAACTGTTAGTTACAAAAGACCGACTGATAACTACATTATAACTCTCCATAGCGTTTGCGTAGGTTTTCTACAATCTTTGTTTTGGAACCAGGAAGTGTAAAAATGCACTAAACATTACAACCTTCCACAACATTGGAAAAAGTTATTTACTGTATGCACAGAAAGCCCTTTACTTGAGTTTAGGTGGATTAATGAGATAACATAATATAAACATATTGTAGATTGACTGCCTGATTGATTGCCTTATTACTAACAGGGCTGCCAAGTTTCAGAAAATTACAAGAGTGAGACTTTAGAGTCAGAAGCGTTCGGCCGCCGACCACAAAATTTGGCCTTTTTTAACATCGATTTATACCTTAAGACTGATGTCCTCACCTCCATGCCAGCTGCTCTCTCTGCACTGTGGCCTCCTTACCTCTCTTAATTAACCAGAAATTAGAAATGAAAATTGTAACAAGAATTTTGACAAAATACATTTATTTGTCAATATTATTTCAACCAACTCTCCATCATACTGCCTGTTCTTTGGTACGATGCGCTTTGCTTTTTATATGCCTTGTGACATCTGCCTTTTAATGGGCACAGCTGTTCTAGTGTCTGCATACAGAGTAGTAGGCCTATTAGAACAGTATTAGAAAATTTTTCACATTTTGAAGTCCAATGCATCAATCTGGTGCACTTTGACAGCAAAATTACGAAGCTAGATCTATGAAGAATGTTGTGCTGTTGTAAAAAATTTTGTGCTCTGGTAACAGTTTAATCATAAACATTCCTGGGTTAAATGTTGCACGGGCACAGGCCAACCCAACCATCCCTGAAATATTTGTAGACACTTTTATTTGACGTTGTTTGAATCCATACAATATGTAATGTATGACACATATGTGTAGAACTTATTTAGTCTTGCTGATCTGTCATAAAACCGCAGTGAAAAAGCACATAGGGTAGGCAAACGTTACCTCTGCCTCACTGAAGGGGGCGTACGAGAGCCTGGAAAGTAGACTTCCAATCCAGTGAAGTGATAAATACATAATGGGCGACCAATGCCCGAGCTAAAATGATTGCATCAAAAGATGGGGCAGATGATAACTCGATCAACTATTCACATTCAAGGTGAAATTGCTTTGAAAATGTTTGGAAGCTGTAATTTTTTTATGTCAATTTAAAAACACACAAGCCCTAGACTGCTTTTTATTGGTGAGCTGATTTTGAGAAATTAAACTTAAATTGCAGCTTAAGTTGTGTTTTCTGGTTGCTAAATAGAAGAGTTCAATTTGCATTAAATGCATTAAATGATAGCTAGTTATCTAGCTGATGTTATAGTCTCTGCGATTTAACTCTATAATGGGAAAAGTTAGAAACCCCTCAGGGTGCTGTCATCAATGTGCAAGCTGCCAATTTAATCGTTATTTAAGATACTACATCTGTAACTTATTAGTAACTAAACTCCGCTGACGACCGTGTCTTTTATGTACATTTTCCAGCGTTTTCGCGCTAAGATTTTTCCAAAGTGACCGAGAAATAGACACTGTACTATCCGTTAACACTGTTATTGTAACCTATTTTGGTGACAAGTTTGCACCCCTGTGTCAAGGCCCGCCTTATGTTGCTTCTGATTGGTTTATATTGCGTGGTGCCTTCCGTGGTTGGTTAGATTTGGGCACAAAGGACTGACGGATTGGTTATCTCGGTCAGTCAATCAGAGTTACTCGAAGCCACGAGGACCAAAGTTTATTATCATGAAAAAAAAAATATATAGACTGGGTAGTGGTAAAATAAGCGTGAGAAATGTCAAGTGTGGCGTGTGGTGTGAGAATGGGTCAAATTGCGTGACTGTCACACTCAAAGCGTGAGGCTTGGCATCTCTGCTTATTACATTAGTACATAAGATTAGCTACATTACATTCAAAACATATTAACCGAGTACTTGAACAGACCAATGCATTAATATATGAAATAAAACACAAAATGAGGTGTTAATTCCAATGTATTAAAGAGAGTGAGATAATATAGTGTCTTTGATAGAGACAAACATAGGGAAAGAGAAATACATAAATACAAATATATTTACAGAGAGAGTGAGTGAGAGAGACATAGAGAAAGATAAAGATATAAAAAAGATGGAATGGGGAGGTAGAGGGAATGAGAGTGAGAGAAAGACAAAGAGTGATTAAGATACAGTGGGTGGAAGAGTGAGTGAGTGAAAAAGGAGATAATGAAATGAGATGGGAAGTTGGATATTAAAGAGAAAAATGGATAGATAAAAACATAGATAGATAGATAGATTGAGTGATTGAAAGAGAAATTGTATATCCCATACATTTCTGTTAAAGGCAGGTGATTTTGACATAGACGAGCGAATTGGGGAAAGTTGCCAATGAGGAGCAAATTTCGCCAGCAGTGGCCAATCAGATTGTTTGGTGCTGTCTCTGATGGCTTGAAAATTGCAGGGCTATGGCGTCGTTCAGTTGTTTAATTTGCTAAAAAGAAAAGCTTGGAGGGTCTTGTAAGGGGTTGTTGTTGTTGTTCCTGATATGTTAGATATTTAATCCTGTTCTTACTTTAACAGAACTACTGTTCTGATATAAAGACAAGTGACTAGATAGCCTACTACAGTGTTGCGTCTGAACTCGTTCATAATTTTGGTGAACGTGAACTGAATGTACTGTATTACTGCCTGATGAACGATACTGTGAACGCGTTCATTCTGGTGTCTGTGAACTGCACGTTCACTCTTTTTAATTTTGTTCAATAAGGTGCCAGATTTCTGGAGACTTCCAGGCGAAAAACACACCGTCAACAGTCCTGTAACCAGGGTTACCCAACCAGTCGCTACGTGTGCTTTCTTCTACTGTCTATGCCTGGCAAGTGTGAGAGCGCTGAAGTTGCGTAGAGGCCGAGTGCGGTATTGCAGACAGTTAGAGATTTGGAAATAATTTAGAAAAATTAGGCTATAGCTCGCAACATATTGAAAAAAAGAACTGAACTAGTACATTTTTGGAGCTATGAACTTAGTTCAACATTTTGAATTATGAACTATGAACTGATTGAACTATGAACTTTCCCAACACTGGCCTACTAGCTGGCTAACTTTCTAACTAGCTTACAAGTCCAGTCTGTTACGCTATTTCCACACGCCTCGACAGGCCCACTCAAAGTGAAGCAGGTTTTTTTGCTTTGCTGGCTGATGTATCTGTTCCATATCAGTGAGTGAAAAAGAAATACATTAGGGATGCACGATAATATCGGCGAGACATCGGTATCGGCAGACATCGGCTCCAAAACGTAATTATCGGTATCATATGAAACATTTCTGCCGATGTACCTGGTCGATAAGGTGACATGTAAATTATGCGCACGCGAAACAAATGTTTATGAGCGTCGGCTGTGTGGCAGTAGCCTACTTCACAGTATCAGAGGATGATGACAAAATGCCTATTTGTAAGAAAACATTTCAGGAGGAGGTGGAGGAGATGCAGCTTGGCCATAACGTAGGTTGCATGCATAGATGCAGACCACCCGCGTGCCACGCTTTACAACATTACCTGTCGCGCTAATAGACGTTAATAAGTTACGGAGTTAGCTAGACAACACTTGCTTGTTAGCTTGCATGCTACGTGACACAAGAGAAGTTGATGATACCTCATTTCACGGGATGTGAAACGTTAGCCTATGTCACAAGCCCACGCTATCTGTACATGGCTCACTTTTGCATTTATGGAATTTAAACAGCTAACTTGGCAATAACGTTACATAGATTAGTCTAGAAATCCTAGAAGGGACGTTATTAAACTGTAAGTCAGTTAACCAAGGTTAGCTTGCAAAGTTAGCCAAGCATGCTACGTGACACCAGAAAAGTTGATGATGCCTCATTTGACGCGATGTGAAATGTTATGTCACAAGCCCACGCTATCTGTACATGGCTTACTTTTCCATATGGAATTTAAACAGCTAACTTGGCAATAACGATTAGTCTAGAAATCCTAGAAGGGACGTTACTGTAAGTCAGTTAACCAACGTTAGCTTGCCAAGTAAGCCAAGCTGCATTTCCAGAGTGTTAGTACTGTTGTACTGTTCAAGTATGAAAATTGTGATGTGAAAATATAAATAAATCTGCCATATTTGAAACCATTTCAGTTTCATGATGGAAGGTCTATTACTAAAATGATACAAATGAAGTCTGTAATGTCCTATATTTACAGCAATAGCCTAGCATAATAACAGATTAATTCTAGTACAGGAGAGACTTTTCAATAATTAAAAAGCTGAGGTGTATATATCGGCATCGCCAATCGGCCAAAATTAGCTTGTAAATATCGCATATCTGATATCGGCTTAAATTCAATATCTCGCATCCCTAAAATACATAATTAAATAGATGGGGAAGTTAGGTATTAAGCAAGACAGAAAGAGACAGCTGCAGTTGACTGTTGACAATTGACAGTTGTTGAAGTCCCTAAGATTCCACCATACATTTCAATGGGAAACTACTATAAAGCGAAATCACTAGCCCAACGGGACAATTAAGTTTCCCTGTCTGGCTTCCAATTCCATTTGTTCTTTCGCAAACACATCGCCAAAGTCCAGTCAGACCAACCAAAAAGGGCACACGTCACCCCGCTACTCATTGAGCTTCACTGGCTGCCTGTAGCTGCTCACATTACAGTTTTTCTCCATTGCTTTGGGTAATTTCACGAAACAGAAATTACATTCTCAAAAATCTTAGTGCATTTGGCAAAACAGCCTATATGGTTCAGCACAACTACATAAATCACCTTCAAAAGGTCATATCTCACCCAAAACAGTTTACCCAAGCTTCAAAACCAAATCATTCTCTCATATGAATGGTCATTGCCCCAAAAATGAAAGGTTCCTTCTCGATTGCTGTGGCTCATCTTTTGAAAAAAAAAAAGCACATTCTCAGGGCTTTAAATACATTTGCCAAAATGACCTAGATGGTTGAGCAAAACACTAAGGCACACCTGCAGAGGGTCATATCTCTCCCAAAACAGACAACTCATCAGTCAAAACAAATTCCTTTTCTCATACAAATTAGTCAGTGCCCCCAAAATGAAAAGTCAGTCCTTTGACACTGAATGTTTACTACAGTAGATGTTTTCTTTCCAGAATACTTTGTGTATCAAACAGAAAAAAAGAATAATTCAAGCGTAGCCACAAGGTAGCACTCATACTGCACTCATACTGCCATGGAAATTGTTACAATTATTGCCGTACATCGTGGTTACAGTAACAGAAAATGTGTACAGCACAATATACTGTCATACAATAAGCACATCAAAAATAAAATTATGTATAGCCTACACTAACAACACAACCTGGAGCTTATGGGTATTGTATGGGCCAAGACTGGGAATGTGGGTGACATGGTGATGTTGCCCCCGCGCTGGCCTGGGACACACCGTTGCTCCTCTTCTTCTCCCTCCTCTTCCTCGAACAGGCAGTTGCCCTTGGCTGTTTCCCTGGCCAGGTGCTTCCATGTTCATAAAATGTACTGAACTTGGTCAAGCTCTAGATATTTGATGGAAGCATTTATACTCCTGGATAGGACCTGTCAGCTAACTAAACTTACTGTGTGATTGGTGATCGGATGTGTGAATCTCCTAGCCTGGCCATTACCAGCCTGTGACTCCATTTCATTCCGTCTTTCAGTCTGGGCCAACCCAATGCATTTTGGTTTCCGAGATGGGCGGGTGCTTATCTTGAGGTTTAAAATCATTGGAGTTCCCTTAACCAATCAGCAACGTTTAGTAAGCATTCGGTAGATTAAACTCTTCCCAAAGCCAGTTGGGAGAAGAGCTACGACGTCCTTTCCCATCATAAAACTTACAAAAAAATACTCTTGTTCTCCTTTTAATTTTCTGATGTTCTCGAGAGTTGAGACAACTTTTCCGATAGCTTTTCGTGTCTTTTCCTCCAAGGCGAGTTTTGCGTCACAGCTCTGAACTGTTCGCTGATTGGTCCTACAAAATTTTGAGTTCTGGAGACGATTGTCAATGGGGTTGGGCCAGACTGAGTATGAGCTTGAAATCAATTCAGGCGGAAATACGTAGGCTGGTGTCACCAGGCTATGAATCTCCCCCTTGATTAGTAAAGTTCTAGTTGCACCTGAAAATGACTAAGCTGATGATCCAAGAGATCCATATTACAGTATATAGCTTGATGTTTTTCATGGTATTATGTGCCTGAAAGATTTTGACAGTGGAGTGAACTATTTTGCAGGTGATGATGTACACAAGGAAATTATGCCAACATTTTTGCAGAGAACAGCGACTTGACTGAGAATCAACAGTCAGTTTAGACCAGCAAGATGTATTCAATTGGTGATTGGGCTAACGGAAGGCAATTGAACCTAACTATTTTCTAAAGATGTACTAGCCTACATCATTTGGAATTTGTGAAAAACTGTTGGCAATTGTACTTGTCATTTGCAAGGATGTGCAAATACAATTGCAATGTGATTAAAGGAATGAGAAATTCCAATCTGTTGTGAACAAGTGCCCAGTGGTTTGGAGGTTTGCACGTGTTGTTTCGAGAATGTCATTTCTGTTTCGTGAAATTACCCAAAGCAATGGAGAAAAACTGTAAGTTCAAGTCACTTATGCTTGCCTACAGATTGATTACTGGCTCTGCTCCCACCTACCTAAATGCTTTTGTAAAAGCATCCTGACTTCATCAGTCGGCGGTTTCAATATTCATGGCTTTCAATTTATGAAAATATCTGCTATGTTGAGAACTTACACAGGTGTAGGCTATTACTTGATTTGTCTACGTGTTTGAACGAGTACCAGTAGAACGCGGGGCCTCGGGAAGGCAGACAACAGCATTGGTTTATCAATGAAAGCTCAACTCGTTTGTGTTTCATCTCGAATATAATAATATTAATATTATTATTGAAAACTGTCGTTCCACTGCGAGGGCCAGCCCGACGTGCACGAATACACCTGTACAAATGCACATTAAATTTCCACTCAAAATGCTGTCAAAAGTTTGATTATCGATTTCCAACACAGCCTCCATTGGTGAAAATAATGGTATGTAGGTTTGTATAATAAACATAGTAATAATAGATAAACTTGACTTTCATAATTTGTGTGTTCCATTTCTGACCACTGGTTAGTTCTAGATTCTATTGACATAGATTTTAGTAGTTTGCATGAGGTAAACCTTGATAATCTTTGAACCATACATGATGGCACCATGGGGCTTGGACTATTGTCAATATTTAGCCTATCTATTTTGATCTAAAGTGGAAGCAAAATGATAACCTCAAGCATAGCTTCTATTATTTCTGAAATGTAAAAAAAAACAAAAAAAAACATTGATGTCTGCCGATAGGTAACACAGACTGTGTGCGCGCATAGCACGCAATTATTTTTTTGGGAGCACCGAAGAGCCATTTTGACCCAGGAAAAACCCTTGTAAAATATACATTCTACTGACATCACTTCAAGATACTCCCTGCTTACTTAACTTCGATTTAAAACCTGAATCCATGACTGATGTGACTGCCTGTGACTGATGAGAAGGTAGACTGACACCTGAGGTGTCTATGAAGTGCCCAAACCATCAGCAACCAGGGAAAGACTGCTGCCATTTACCCGCACTGTCAAGTATGTCACAAGCATAATGTTTTAGTGTGTGGGTGCAAGATTTCTGTTATGTATGAATGCCTCTCCCAAGATCTACAGGTTGCTCTCCATCCAAGACGGCCACATTTTTCACACCCCATAGTCAGATCTCCACCTCTCCCCCAGTCTGCGGCAAAGCAACAAGACAGACAACCGAATAGGAATAGATCAGGCAGACCCTAAAAGACAATGGAACCATCTCAGGAAACCCTGGTCAACCGACGCCAACCACTGTGTACTGACTGAAGAAGCAGAAAACGGAAAAATTATCAAATCTACACAATGGACTCCCAGACTTCCAGAGTCTGGCTAGAGGGCCAAATAGCAATTTATAAGAGAACCCCTCTCTGATCTTCTCACACCAAAAGACCTCAGTTGTGTGAATGCACAGAAACCACCATACATTGAGTGCCCTCAGGCATACTAGCATGGCCTGGCCACAGTTTCACTAATTACCATATCCTGCATTCCTAAAGCCTGATCTATGCTCCGAGCACCTCACCGTGGCCTGACGTGCACCTGCCAAATTTTGTAACTATCCTTCGAGGCGCCGGAAAGCACACGGAGACCGCAGGGCTGTGATTGATCCAATCCATCGCTGTTTACCTTGTGGGTAGTAGCATGCTAACACTAGACAGCTGGCTCAGGCGTATTTTTCAGTTACAATAACGGGTTTTTTTACATTACACAATGTCTAGTTCTCTGTAACAAAAAGTCGAACTACTTTTAAGTACAAATACGACCATCTACAGAGTTTGGTCGGGCATCTGGGCGTACCCAGTTCGTGGTGACTAGGATACACGTCTATATGGCTTTGCTTTGTGGGTAGTTAACTTGCTAACGTTAGATAGTTTGCTGGCATAGGCCTCACAAATCACCTCAGACACTTTTTTGTTACAATAACAGAGTTTTTAGATTGTACAGTGTCTATTTCCTGGTAACTTAAAAAAAATCTAAGGGTAAAAAAGCCAAAGCAAATTACATTCATAAATAAAAAACTTGTACTGAGTTTTTTCCATCTTTGATTCCAGTTGAGGTTCAAGTTTCAGCAACACGCTGCCTTCATTCCCATTGGTAGTTATCGTGTCATATCACTCAGTACTTGTATAAAATAGACCTTTTTGCCTATTATCGCCCTGGTCAATTGTGCGATATCAGCAATGGCCATTTGTCTCTTGTCGCTGTAAGTAGTCAACCCTCAGTAAAAATGAACGGCAGCTGGTCACTTTGTCTCTGTACTATGTCACTCGTCTACCCATGAGGTTACTCTAGCTTTGACCCATCTCTTGGCTTGCTCTATCTCTCTCTCTGATTTCCCCCCTATCTCTTACTCATCTAAGTATCTTATTCACTCATTCAGGTTGGGTTTTATTTCTTTACATTTGATGCATTCATGGTTTATCAGGTTTATTTGGTAATTCAAGTGTTTTTGGTTTAATTGGCATCTAACCTGTTTATTCAATTGTTATTATTTACTGCAGTAGTTATCCACTGGGTTTTCACCTCACATTAAGTTTGGTTGATACTTGTAACATTTACGCTTACTGTTTATTACAGTAATAAAAGATGCCCACTCAATGCTACAGTCACAGATAAAAGAGGTGTTTCCAATGACCACTCTTTAAATCAGACTGCTTAGTGTCTAGCAAATTATTCTGCGACAGGAAATTATTCTGAGACAGGACATCAGAAACTTGCTTGAAGACAACCACTTCAATAATCTTTGACCACAATGGAAAGGGGTCTATAATTCTATAAATCAGATGGGTAAACTGAAACTTTCTTAAGCAAAGGAGTAAGCCCTCACTTACACAAAACCATCACAGTTGTCCGTAATTAAAAGTTTCATGTTTACTTTCTAGGGACCATACAAGGTGGAACCATTTTATCAAATCAACTACTGATGGCTATTGGCTACTGATACCTTGTGTGGTCCTTAACCTCACTGGCTGCAATTGACTTACTCTCCCTCACACAAACTGGCTGAGATGATTCGAAGTGAACAGCCATAGGGGGCAGTATAGATTTAGGCAGATGTATGTGCACTTGGGTTTATGCTACAGTGTAACTCTTATAGATCATTAGCCCCAATTCTGCACTGAAGTATCGGGCATAACGGGCCAGCCCACCAGTAAACCTCTATTCATCCTATGGTCCTATAGTAAAATATCCCTACTTTTGAGGTCTACTTAAACTCATGCACAGACCTTATGAATGCATTTATTATGTAGCATTTAGAGTAAAATATCCTACTATGTACATTTAGCCTTACAAAATCCCCTTATATTGTATTCCTATAGTTATTAAATGAGACTTAAATGCTCAAGGGCACTACATGAAGGCAAAACATACAGCACTCCTTACTTGTTGCCATCACAATGCTGCTACATGATGCTGCCTCCAGGTACTTCAGTATCATTGTAGCTGTGTGGAATTGCAGCAGTTGATTTCTGGCCATAGGCTAAATCTACCCTTCAAGATCTATCTATTCATCAAGACTGATCTAGGAAATGCAAGATTAATACTATTATTGAAACTTCCTCTTCGTGTTGTGGTAGGTGCACTTAGAAATTATAAACTAGAATGCCTAGTGTAACATATCCATGTATCAATCTACCGAAGACATCTCCCACAACTACAGCAAACATAAGACTGTTTTAGTTTAATATCTAAGACACACCCTCTAGTGTAGGAACGCATCCAATGTTTTACGTTCTCAATGGTCTTGGAGCTCATTTGGTGAATTTAAACAGCGAGTAGAAGAAATCCATTCTTAAAATGTAGCAAGCATGAGAAGCGCGTGTTTTTAAGAAATGTAGAGGGGCGTTAACAGAATGGGTCAGTCGTTCGCCCCACCATGGCCACATTGCAGACCACGTCTGATCAGCAGATCAACCGCATATCAAACAACGTGGTGAATATCCTTACGGATGATACGGAACAAAGATTGGTGTACCCTAACGAATGAATTGTCTGAACCACAAGTCATCCTCAAAACAAGGCATTATGTGATGGAGATGCATCGTTTGTACGGCGACAGATGGAGAATATAACTCGATCACACAACACACTGTATTGTAAGCGTAGTTTCCCAGTCCCAGTGACGATTGTAAAACAAAATGGGCGGATGTGAAAGGATCTGTGTAACAAGCACACCTGCTGGGTTGCTCACAACCGAGAACATCTGCCACAGCTGGCACTACCTACCGTTAAGTGGAAAGTGCAATCCCCCTTCCCCCCACCACCATTACCCCCCTCCCCCAAGATCTATGAGCATAAGATATAGCCTACGGTTCAGTTAGTTAACTTACACACGACACGCTAGTCATACGGCAGTAGGGTACTTACTTTCTTATTTGCTCCCTCATCGCTTGACGCATAAATCGATCAATCCAAATATGTGTTTTGAAACGTCAACCTTGGTGTAAACGGCTAATTCCACCGCGGCAGAAATCTTCAGAAAGGACCCGTTCGGTCGCAAGCTCTAAGTCTAGCCAGACAAGGCGGAGCTAACGTGAATTCCCTTCCCCCAGACAAATTAGCGCAGAACCTGAACGAAAAAGAACTTGCTCTGTTATGTCGTCAAGGCGAATGGCAAGTCAGGTGTAAAACAGTTTATGTCGCACCTCAAACCCTGACCAGCGTATAAGATTTTCATAAATAGAGGATCTACCCTGAATCACTAAACTGAAACTTCTGAATCAAGGTCGCGCATTCACAGCCACATCATCCATATTTAAAACGGCATAGCGCATGTCCTGCGCCCTTGAGTGGGGTCACAAAATTGCCATAAATATCAAAATAAATTCTCCATTCATAATCTGAGTCGGTACATTATTTTGACATTATTAGACCATTATGAGGGACAATTTTAGCTCAAATGCAGCAAATCTGAAACCCAGAAATGAGTTGTATAGTATGATTTTGAGCAGACTGGCATAAAGTATACTACGTTTATGGATTTAAACTAGAAAGCTTACTAACGTTAAAGAATGTCGTGCAAAAGCCATCCACCTGGCAACACCAACAACAGCACAGTTGACACAGGGGGACACTCTTGCTAGCATGCTAACTGGTGTGTTTTGGCGATATTGGCAACATCTAGTGCAGGGGTTCTCAAACTTAGATTACTTTTCAGTATATTACTTTACCCCATGGTAGTGTCATTAGGAGGCACAACATCAATATGCAGATGACACCCAGCTCTATGTATCAGTAACACCCAACAATTACATCTCTATTGATTACTAGGTAAATTGCATTGCTGATATAAATGTATGGATCTCCAGCTCAACCAAGATAAAACAGAGGTATTAGTCATTGGTGAAAAAGCCAAAAGAGAGAGACTATCTGCACATTTGGAAACACTAGCACTCAACACCAAGATCTAAACTTTAAAACCCATATCATATTTGTATCACTTAATAAACATTGCAAATAAACATTGCAACGGTGCAACCGTTGCAAAGGTGCAACCGTTTCTCGCTCAAGCTGTCACTGAAAGACTTATACATGCTTTTATCACAAGCAGGCGAGACTACTGTTACTCTCTCTTGTCTAAAAAGCCATTATTCAATTACGAATAATACAGAATGCAGCAGCACGAGTCCAAAATCAAGACGATGGGCGCACATCACACCAGTCTTAAAATCATTGAACTGGTTACCTGTTAGTTTCAGAATAGATTTCAAGATTCTTTTACTAGTCTATAAATCACTCCATAGTCATGCACCTGAATATATGTCAGACATGCTCTTTTTTTAAGCTGCCCTTTAATTGTCTACACAGAGTGAGGCACTTGTAAAAAAAAAAAAATATCTTCTCACAGTACGTGACAAAAAAAAGCCACGTTCAATGGCTCACGTTACAAAATCAATTCAAGACATTGAACATGGTTAAAGCTCAGAAAATAATTAGTTTGCAATATTCAAAACCAAAGAAATGACATACAACGAAAAGGGCACGTAAGATTCAAACAAGCAGGATGTAGAGGACCATTGTGAAACAGTTCTTTAGTGCCTGTTCACAACTCACAGTTTCGAACAATGCACTGTTTTTGACGAGAATAACTCCTTATTTAATGTCAAAAGGAGGCCAGATCACCGTCAGATTAGCAATAATTTTCTCCCTGGGAGAGATTTTCAAACTAAATAGCTATGTATGTTGTGCGTGCGGAACTATGCAAATTTACATTCCATGCAAGAATAGTACACATTACCTGTTCAGCTATTATAGTATGAGTAATGTGTGTCATTAGTATGAGTGTGTGCACACTCTTGTTACATCCTACTGAGTGTGTTGTATAAATATGAATATCTCACTCTGTCTGGAGGTCTTCAGGTCCTGACTTTTTTTCTTTTCTGTGCAGAGAGGAAAATCTGTCATTCACCACATGCTCACAAATATATATAAAGACAAAATATTAACATATCTCTATAAAAACGCTTCACTTGATTAAGTCAATGTCACAACATAAATATTTAGGACAAACAGAGATTCCTTACAGGGAAACCTAAGGATTTTTCACTCCGGGCCCCATTTTTTTTGTTTGGTTCAAACTTTTAGTAAGGACAATTAATGATCGAAATCGGTCCAGTATTGACTTAAAAAGGCAAGCATTCATGTCAAAGTATACCGCTTGCTTTCACCCCTGACACTGACTGATTATAAGAATCCCTACAGGGATAGAACTGGAAGTACAGAAACTGCAGAAACATTTTATCCCTTATAGCCCCATGGGATTACATTGTATAGCCGTTTTATAGTGGCCAGATCAAGGGTTCTAACTCAATAAAAGTCCTATTTCGATCAATAATTGTTCCAAGTAAATGTTTGGACCCAAAAAGATTAAAAAACAAAACAGGTATGTTTCATCAAAAATCTACAAAAATTGATTCAAGGATGCATGTACATAGATAAGAGGGCATGATTGAATGTTACTTCAAATATACTGTAGCTACCGCCATCTACTGGCACTTGAATGTTACTTCAAATATACTGTAGCTACCGCCATCTACTGGCACTTGTATATTACTACAAATTACAGACTAAAAATCTGTTGCCCGGGACATTAACACACATACCGGTACACCCACAGTGACTTCAATATAGAACAATACAACTTTAGATGAGTACCGCCAACCCAGAACAACAAGGTGTTGAAGATGATTATTGTGTTAAATGTATCAAATGAAAGTGGTACAAATGTGGATAATGCTTGCTTGGCATGCACATTATACGACAAGCACCAGGAGCTTATCCACTCCTTTTCCCCCCGGCCTGTGTTTGGGGCCGGCCTTTATTTGTTTGCGTCGACCATGCCCCCAACCATTATCTGAGACACATTATCTAAGTATTGAGGCATTATATGAGTCAAGGGATTTTGAAGTTACAAATGCTTGGTAGAGGAGTTCAAATGTGCTAAGACAAACTTGGAGATTACTTTTTTACAGTCTAAGGATCCAGCAATCAAAAATAACAATGAAAATGAGATGTGGTTCACTATGCAGAAGGTGCATAACAGCATAGTGATATCACCGGGCAGATTAAGAGTGGAAGAACAGGGTTTGGTTTAGGTCAGCGTTTCTCAAAGTGTGCGGCGCAGAGACGTGACAGGTGGGGTGCGAATGAACGCGATTAACAGGAGATTTTCCCGTTGCAATGCCTTCCTTTATAGACAATAACGATCATACACCCCCATCGTACTAAACAACCACACTCAAACAAAGAAATATTGTTTTAATTAGCCTATTAAGTTTTGTATTGTATTAGCCTGTTGTTAACCGTTCCTGCTAATCATAATCAGAGATTACAGGGGAGACTTTTATTTATTGCTCCAGAGCCGAAGTGTTCTATATTCTAAACTTCTGGGTTCTCTCCCTTTCCCTTCAGTCTGCGATTGATGAGCAAATAAATGGCAACTTGATTTTGCCCGAGGATTTATTCTCCACACTGGTGGCACAGAGATCAACGTAACAGCAACATAAGTTTGATGCGGTTACTACATGTGATCTGTCCGTGTGCATCACCGCTCTCTTTCTCTCTCTCTCGCTCGCTCTCTCTCTCTCTCTCTTTCTCTTACGCTTGCTCGCTCTCTCTCTCGCTCTACCACACTCACCCCGTAGCCTATGTGTGCTCTATTATACATTATACATTTTAGGAGCAGTACCAATTTACAACACTATATTAACATAAGTTGGGGGACCGGGATGAAAATGTGACCTGGAATCATAGTGCGAAAATTTAGTTTGAAGTCAGCGTATTAATTGCAGCGGGACAATACAAAAAAACTTTCCCGGAGCATGAAACTGTAGTGGGCGATAGGCTAATATTGCATAACGACAATATGGATTCATGTGACACAAAATTCAAAGGTTGGCGATTTAGTACCAGTGGTGAAAAAGACAGCTGATCCATAAAAAAAAAAAAAAAAAAATCAACCTACATACATAGTAGGCCCTTTTTCTTATTTTTGGAACTCAGCCCATTTGAGGCAAGGATTGACACCATTGCCATTTTATTTTCTCTATTTCTGAACTGATGTCATTTGTTATTGATAAAGATTAAGAATCGTTATTTCAATACATTTGACAATTTTAAGCTTGGCCTACCATTTTATTGGAGCGATGGGGGACAGGTGGGGCTTGAAAAGACCCCCTTGTTCAAAGTGGGGAATGACAGAAAGAGAACCACTGGTTTATGTGGTCCATGAAAAGCATGGGGAAAGACTAAATTGCCAGAGAGGAGGCAGATGGTAAACAGCTTTTTTACACGTAGTAAGTTTCAATAACTCCATACCATTACATATCGACATTCAAGGAGCAAAGATGAGACGTCGTTGTGTGGTGAGAACTGATAGAAAACCGTAAACAACAACAATCTTTATTTATTGGTGCCACCAATAAATAAAGCAGGATTCCCGTCGGCAATTCTCAGAGTTTATGTTTATTTTTGCCTCGAAAGTTGCACTGGGTGCCTTTAAGGCGAGACACGGCAGGCAAAAACATCGTTTTTTCAGCAGTGGTCAATTTTGAGATTTTGAGCTAGTTCACTCCCTAAACATGTAATCTTTCATACTAGCATAAAGAAAATATCCTAATTATACATTAATGTGTATATTTATTCACATTTTGTCTGTTCGCGGCGTCAGCATTCTCATAGGTTTCCAGGAAAGTTAGCATTCTAACGTAACGTGCAGTATGTCGGCTTTCTGATGCCTGACATGTTTGGTACCGTTGGAAAGCGCTATAGCTCTCACACAACGTTATCTAATCCAAATAAGGACATTTCCTTTCCATCAGTAACCGATGATGTTAGCAAAAACGGGGGTTTAAACCTAAGGACGCAATTTCATTGGTTTGCGGTGGTTTCTGATAATGTGATTCGCATCACGTGGTATGGCTTGACACTTCCTGAATCTTTAAATGCGATTTTCTCAAAATGAGCTTTTTGTCATACTTCAAGGATAATAACTCCACTTCAGTTCAACCTATATACACCAAACTTTCCAGTCTTGTACCCAACTATATTATGAAGACATTTACAGAGGGATTTGTAAATATATTATTCCTAGCCTGAATTATATAACATTATATCCCCAAAAACATGGCGAAAATCGTCTTTTTAAGGCTATTGACAGTCTTTTCTGATTTACAGGAAAACCAAAGTAGATATCCATAAATCCCTCTGTAATTTTTTCCCCATCTAATATGCCAACAAAAGGGAAAAGGATTTTTTAACCTGGCTTTATCCCATGATCAGACATGGTCTTTTAAACATTATGCAAATTAGCGCATATTTAATGAGATAATGCCTAATTTGCATATTCAAACATCAAAATACAAAAAACTTGTAATACATTTTTTTCTCATCTAAACATGACTAATCAACTGAGAAAGTTTCATGGTGATACCTATTATTTAAGATTTTTACCCTATTCACCTGTAGTGTCTCGCCTTAAGACTATGCAGGGTTGCTACATGTGGAGGCAATCACTTGTGTATGTTTCAGAGTAAACCAGTTAGGTAAACTCTTTACTGAGAAAAGCCCTTAAAGACATAATCATGTATTTTGTGCAAGAGGGGAAGAGAAATGGAAACCAGGGATGCACAAAGAATACTGCCAATTGGGGTAAGGCATGGGATTGAAGATTGCTGGCTGATATCGGAAGGCAGCTTCAAGTCCCACAGTGTATTGTTGTGAATTCTTCTATGAGACCACACATGGTGTTGTATTCTGAGTACGAGTGAATTGTCCGCTTTAGGAAAAAAACTAAAAGTGTACAGAGCATGTAGCAGAAGCAACTATATTGCTTATCCAAGGCTGATGAAAAAGCTAGCCAGTGACTGTGGCTGAGGTGCTCACAGATTAATTGGGCATGTGAATTACCCTTGATTACCTGAAGCAGCCTGTTGTCGCAAGATGATGTGGAAGTTGGTGTGGTGGCATACTTTGAAATACTTTGCTCATTTTAACTTACTATGGTGCTGCCGTTCACTAGTACAAAACAGAGATAACCATCATTTCTATGCTTTTAATTTGAAATGGTCAAATATTTGTATTTGATTGGTATAGGTGCATATCTGAGAGTGGTGGGAGTGGGTTGGTTATCATATTAATTTGACTTCAATATTCAAGTAATTGTTTTGCTGTGACGTCATACTAAGCTGCTATGAACTTCTTTTATCGTTCATTCATTATTGAAGGCTGCAATCAAGGGCATCATTCTCCATCTTTTATTGATCGCCAGTATTTCCTGAACCGCTCCATTTCAGAGAGAAGATTCAGGTGGACACCATTTATATCATTGATGTCCCCATGCCACTTGATAGAGAATCTGAGAGGTGCCATAAAGAAAGGTCAATTCTGTCAAGTTCCCTGATTGTGATTACTCTCACAAAGGTAACTGGTTGGTGGTTATGGTTTACGCAAGGTGTGACAAAGCAACATGAATGACATAGGTCAAGTTGACCCTTGTTTAAAAGGTAACTCTTACTTGATGTAGTATGGCACAAGGCTTGGTGAAACTTGCTGTTGGAACGAGCTGCTCACAGAGGCTAGAAAAAGGAAAAGCGATATAGGTAGAAAGACATATTGACGTTAAAAAGCTCAAACTAAAACAGAAAGTATTTCAATTCTATAAATGGCTAATTTCAAAAACAGATTATCAGAATATGCAATCATGTTTCACTATGTGTTCTCAAGGTAGTGGTAGACATAAATATAATAGCTGAAAGAAACAAATTGACTTTCCTAATCCAACATCATTTTTGGGTTATATTGTTCGTTACATCTTGGACGCTGCTGGCATTAATATGAATGAGCTATTTACTGGATTTATTAAAACATTTACAATCAGTAAATACAACTACATGTATTGACTCAGAAAACTGCAGTACAATCCTTCACCAAACATACAATATATTTACCATTTTCATTCCTAGTGTACAAAGGAAGAAAATATGACTAAGAATTCTAATCGGAATGTGAAAATGTTTAATGGTTTAACACAGATTGTTTTTTTGTCATTCGGTTTCTCCCTTATGTTTTGCTTTCTTATTAGTGTGCTTGCCCGAAGGGAAGCACAGTATTGTTGTTGTCAAGTTTTCTTTATTAGTGTGCTTGCCCGAAGGGAATCGTCAAGTTTTCTTTATTACAGTGCATGAAATGCCCTGTATTGTTATTCCTAGGCTTCTTCTTCTTCTTATTCTTGTTACCTTTTTCTGCGATTAATTCATCCCGAACCGCTTAACGTAGAAACCTCATTCAAACTTTGTCGCGTAGGTCTTGTAAACAACACTTATGCTATGTATTTTTCACTTTTCTAAACTTTATACTTTTTAAGATATTAAAGAAAAACGAATATAAATTTCTCCCATTGACTTACATTGGGCCACTATGACATCATAATAGGGTCTTTAAACTGGCTTGCACCTGTGCTTTACTGACACCTGCGCCAAATCCAAGGAACCTCTTCTCTCTCTGTCCCTCTCAATTGAACTGTAACTAGGAACATTAAGACACCTTCCATTCTCTACTTTTTTCTCTCTCCATCTCTCCATCTTTCTCTCTATCCCTCTCAGTCTACTTTCTCTCACACTCAATCTCTCTTCTTCACTCCATTTTTATCTCCTTTTTCAATATTTTCACTCTCTCTTTATCTCTTCATCCAGAGCCACTCTTGTTCACTCTTCTTTCCTTCTTCCACTCTACTTTCCTTTCTTATTTTCTTCTTCCATTTTTCTTTCCTTTCTTCACTCTTCTTTCCTTCTTACACTCTTTCCTTCTTTCACTCTTCTTTCCTTTCTTCTTTCCTTCTTTCACTCTTCATTATTTTCTTATTTCCTTCTTCCACTCTTCTTTCCTTTCTTCTTTCCTTCTTTCACTCTTCATTCTTTTCTTATTTCCTTCTTCCACTCTTCTTTCCTTCCTTCACTCTTCTTTCCTTTCTTCTTTCATTATTTCACTCTTCTTTCTTTTCTTCTTTCCTTCTTCCACTCTTCTTTCCTTTCTTCTTTCCTTCTTTCACTCTTCTTTCCTTTCTTCTTTCCTTCTTCCACTCTTCTCTCCTTTCTTCACTCTTCTTTCCTTTTGTCTTTCCTTCTTCCACTCTTCTTTCCTTTCTTCTTTCCTTCTTTCACTCTTCTTTCTTTTCTTCTTCCTTTCTTAACCTTTGCATTTCATGCACCGTATTTCCTTCAGGAAATGCATTTTCTAGTTAGTGTGCTTGCCCGAAGGGAAGCACAGTATTGTTGTTGTCAAGTTTTCTTTATTTATTCTCCCCGTTTTTCTTGCAGCTAACTACTCCTCGCCCGTTCGAGGTACAGACGCCGTTCAAACACCGAAACGTCCGGCCCGATCCGGTGCAACCTGCTATGACTTTTCGTGGCGGTACTCCTTGCCAGTCCTTTTTTATTCCTCTTTTTCCATCACCTTTTTTCTCCATAGACTTGCATGGCAGAACTCTGTGGATTATGACATCATAATGGGGTCATTAAAACTAGCTTGCACCTGTGCTTCACTGACACAGAGCAAGCACACTCTCGCAGTTCGTTCACGAAACGCATTCTAGTTAGTGTGCTTGCCCGAAGGGAAGCACAGTATTGTTGTTGTCAAGTTTTCTTTCTTTATTTATTCTCCCCGTTTTTCTTGCAGCTAACTTCGCCTCGCCCGTTCGAGGTACAGACACCGTTCAAACACCGAAACGTCCGTCCCGATCCGGTGCAACCTGCTATATCTTTTCGTGGCGGTACTCCTTGCCACTCCTTTTTTATTCCTCTTTTTCCATCACCTTTTTTCTCCATAGACTTGCATGGCAGAACTCTGTGCCATTATGACATCATAATAGGGTCATTAAACTGGCTTGCACCTGTGCTTCACTGACAACTCTCACTGACACCTGCGCACGGCTCCTCTTCTCTCTCTGTCCCTCTCCATTCGACTGTATAACTAGGAATATTAAGAGACACCTTCCATACCAGGGCTCTACTCACTCATGCATACTCACTCATGTTTACTCACTCGTGCATACTCACTCATGCATACTCACTCGTGCATACTTACTCATGCATACTCATGTTTACTCACTCATGCGTACTCACTAATGTTTACTCACTCATGCATACTCACTCATGTTTACTCACTCATGCATACTCACTCATGTTTACTCACTCATGCATACTCACTCATGCATACTCACTCATGCATACTCACTCATGCATACTCACTCATGCATACTCACTCATGTTTACTCACTCATGCATACTCACTCGTGCATACTCACTCATGTTTACTCACTCATGCATACTCACTCATGCATACTCACTCATGCATACTCACTCATGTTTACTCACTCGTGCATACTCACTTGTGCATACTCACTCATGTATACTCACTCATGCATACTCACTCATGCATACTCACTCATGCATACTCATTTGTGCATGCTCATCCAGCAGGGAGAGCTGGAGAGCTGACACCTGCCCCAATTCCAAGGCACCTGTTTTCTCAGTCATGGCCGCAACAGAGCAAGCACACTCTCTCAGTTCGTTCACGAAACGCATTCTAGTTAGTGTGCTTGCCCGAAGGGAAGCACACTATTGTTCTTCGTTTTTTACTATTTTTTTTATTCTAGTAGTTTTTCTTGCAGCTAACTACTCCTCGCCCGATTGAGATAGAGACGCCGTTCAAACACCAAAACGTCCGGCCCGATCCGGTGCAAGCTGCTATGACTTTTCGTGGCGGTACTCCTTGCCACTCCTTTTTTATTCCTCTTTTTCCATCACCTTTTTTCTCCATAGACTTGCATGGCAGAACTTTGAGGCATTATGACATCATAATAGGCTCATTAAACTGGCTTGCACCTGTGATTCACTGACAACTCTCACTGACACCTGCGCACGGCTCCTCTTCTCTCTCTGTCCCTCTCCATTCAACTGTATAACTAGGAATATTAAGAGACACCTTCCATACCAGGGCTCTACTCACTCATGCATACTCACTCATGTTTACTCACTCGTGCATACTCACTCATGCATACTCACTCGTGCATACTCACTCGTGCATACTCACTCGTGCATACTCACTCGTGCATACTCACTCGTGCATACTCACTCGTGCATACTCATTTGTGCATACTCATTTGTGCATACTCATTTGTGCATGCTCATCCAGCAGGGAGAGCTGGAGAGCTGACACCTGCCCCAATTCCAAGGCACTTGTTCTCTCGGTCATGGCCGCAACAGAGCAAGCACACTCTTGCAGTTCGTTCACGAAACGCATTCTAGTTAGTGTGCTTGCCCGAAGGGAAGCACACTATTGTTCTTCGTTTTTTACTATTTTTTTTATTCTAGTAGTTTTTCTTGCAGCTAACTACTCCTCGCCCGATTGAGACAGAGACGCCATTCAAACACCAACACGTCCGGCCCGATCCGGTGCAAGCTGCTATGACTTTTCGTGGCGGTACTCCTTGCCACTCCTTTTTTATTCCTCTTTTTCCATCACCTTTTTTCTCCATAGACTTGCATGGCAGAACTTTGAGGCATTATGACATCATAATAGGCTCATTAAACTGGCTTGCACCTGTGATTCACTGACAACTCTCACTGACACCTGCGCACGGTTCCTCTTCTCTCTCTGTCCCTCTCCATTCAACTGTATAACTAGGAATATTAAGAGACACCTTCCATACCAGGGCTCTACTCACTCATGCATACTCACTCATGTTTACTCACTCGTGCATACTCACTCGTGCATACTCACTCATGCATACTCACTCATGTTTACTCACTCATGTTTACTCACTCATGCGTACTCACTCATGTTTACTCACTCATGCATACTCACTCATGTTTACTCACTCATGCATACTCACTCATGCATACTCACTCATGCATACTCACTCATGCATACTCACTCATGTTTACTCACTCATGCATACTCACTCATGCATACTCACTCATGCTTACTCACTCATGCATACTCACTCATGCATACTCACTCATGCTTACTCACTCATGCATACTCACTCATGCATACTCACTCATGCATACTCACTCATGCATACTCACTCATGCATACTCACTCATGTTTACTCACTCATGCATACTCATTTGTGCATACTCATTTGTGCATGCTCATCCAGCAGGGAGAGCTGGAGAGCTGACACCTGCCCCAATTCCAAGGCACTTGTTCTCTCGGTCATGGCCGCAACAGAGCAAGCACACTCTCGCAGTTCGTTCACGAAACGCATTCTAGTTTATTAGTGTGCTTGCCCGAAGGGAAGCACAGTATTGTTATCGTTAAGTTTTCTTTATTTATTCTGCCCGATTTTCTTGCAGCTAACTACTCCTCGCCCGTTTGAGATAGAGACGCCATTCAAACACCGAAATGTCCGGCTCGATCCGGTGCAACCTGCTATGACTTTTCGTGGCGGTACTCTTTGCCACTCCTTTTTTATTCCTCTTTTTCATCACCCTTTTCTCTCATTGACTAACATGGTGGAAGGTTGAGCCATTGTGACGTCACCCACTAAGGCGAAGCTCTGTATTCTCCTGTAACGGCAGTTGACGGCCAGCGACGACCAGCATACAATCATGGATATAAACACTAGAAATGCTGTTGCTGAACTTCATCTACACACCTGATTTAATTCTTTAAGCCTTATTGGACATATTTTTATCTTAAAAGCTATATATATATTTGTATTTAACTATTTTGAGAAATGATAACGTTATTACGTGATGTGCCTTCGCTGCAGAACAGGATGGTATAAGAGAAAGAGAGCGGAGATTCTCCTAACTAGCTGGCTAATGTAGCCATCCCATTTAAGCTATTCATATTACCGCTAAGCTATTTGTGACATTGGTAATTATACAGTATAATTTGTTACATTTCACTCTCAATTTTTCCCGCTACAAACTGCTTAGTATTCCACTTTGTAGCCTTCTCTAATCACTCGATTACCTCAGCCAGCCAGATTGGCAAAATGACAGCACCGAGAGGTCCACGTATGTTTACCCTGGAGGAAGCAGTAGTGCTTTGCCAAATTGAGCCAGAGATTTTCGAGTCGAATGACAACGAAACTAATGTAAGTTGTAAAATGAATGTTGATGGATAACAACCTAAATCTGAGCCATAGTTGCCAACTCTGGCATCTACAACATTTCTGATTAGCTACGCTAATAGCCTACACATAGCCTCTTACTCTATAAAACATTAAAGCAAATATGGCGATTATTATTTACCTTATCTGCTGGTAACCATAGAAAATCGTGAAGTAGGCCTACTAGTGATTTGAGTCCAAGCCCATATGTATTGTAGATGAGGTAATCCACTTGGTGCTAACAAGCACATCAAAACTCCAGTCAAAACGATGGTCTGTCGACAACGCAGATTTCGCTAATATGTTTATCCTACTTGTAACTTGTTGGTTGCTAGAAAGCTCTCTGAACATATGACCGGTCTTACTATACTGTTAGTACACAGAGTATTCCTATTTTATGGACTGCATGGCTTATGAACAAAGCTCATGTAAAGTGACATTTCTAGTAACGTAATCTTGGAATGTAGCCTGGCTCACGTCGCTGTCATTCTTCCACACTGTCAGTGGACGAGCGTTGGCTCACTGTAGATTCACTTTGTTTGCGTTATTTCAGTGTAGTATTTATTTATATATTTAATTTTGCAATTAGGCTATATAGGCTGTCAAAAAGGTGTTGTATCGCTATGGCAGGGTTACATGAAGTAAATATGAATGTAATAGACTACTTTGTGCTACTGAATAATGCAGCTGAGATAATAAAGTCTTTGGAAGATGTTTTGTGTCATGTCTATAGGTTTATGTCTGTAAATGTGAAATGGTTAGTGGTAGGCCTACATCTCATGGCATTTCAATATATTTCTAGTTTAGTGAGCTACACTTTAGATATTTTCTGAGAGTCTTCGAGTTTAGCTGCCCCCTCCTTATATGGATACAACATATAACAAGCCAGACATCACTGTTGAGAGAGAACTGCATTAAGTCTAACATATAGGCCTATCTTACAATAAACTTTAAGTAAAGCTGGCTATGTAACCGCATTCATTCCAATATTGTTGCAGAGATGTTTCCTTTTACCAAGATAACAATTTCAACAATTCACTTAGCTCAGTTAGTCAGTATAACGAAACTCTGGAACTATTAGGCTATGACCAAATGTAACACACTAGACCCTTTCACAATAAACAAGCAAACAAACAAACAAAAACAGAACAACAAAGATACCCTCATATGTCTAAACGTCAGTGGAGCCAAAATATAATGGTTGAGCTTGGTTGCTTGCTAAAATATATTGGAAGAAGGCCCCACTACACTGATTGAGTAGATGTAAATACATGTTAATTCATTGGCACTTGTTCTCTCTGTCACAGAGCAAGCACACTCTCGCAGTTCGTTCACGAAACGCATTCTAGTTTATTTATTCTCCCCGTTTTTCTTGCAGCTAACTACTCCTCGCCCGATTGAGATAGAGACGCCATTCAAACACCGAAACGTCCGGCCCGATCCGGTGCAACCTGCTATGACTTTTCGTGGCGGTACTCCTTGCCACTCCTTTTTTATTCCTCTTTTTCATCCCCTTTTTTCTTCATAGACTTGCATGGCAGAACTCTGTGCATTATGACATCATAATAGGCTCATTAAACTGGCTTGCACCTGTGCTTCTCACTGACACCTCCGCCAAATCCAAGGAACCGCATTTTCTCTGTCCCTCTCAATTCAACTTTGAAAAAGAATAAGAGGAACCGCATTTCTCGGTCCCTCTCAATTCAACTTTGAGAAAGAATAAGAGTAACTACAGTTTCTAACCTAGCTACCGTATTTCCACTTCGTTAAGGTGAGTTGAATGGCAGCATTTTCAGTGTACTGACTGAAATTTTAATGGAAACTGATAGTGTTAGCCGTAGCAGCTAACATATAAATTAACGTTACGTTAACGTTGGAGACGCCATTTTCCTTAATTCAAGTTGTGAAGTAAACCTTTGAAGTAATTCATGAATTTAGTTGTGTGGATATAGTGAGCTAAGGCTTGTATTCCCACTACGGTAACGTTAGCTATCCTAGCTGTGTTAAGCAGAGCTATCCTAGCTGTGTTAAGCAGCTGTAACATCTGAGTACGGGGCTAAAGGCTAACTAACACTACGTAACGGGAGTATCCACTGGCAGTTTCAGCTAGCCGTAACGGGGGATCATTTTCCTTAATTCAAGTTGTTAAGTAAACCTGTGAAGTAATTCATGAATTTAGTTGTGTGGATATAGTGAGCTAAGGCTTGTATTCCTACTACGGTAACGTGAGCTATCCTAGCTGTACGGGGCTATGAAAAAGTTGCTTATACTGAAAGAATGGTTAACTTGCTGTGACCGATAGCGTGAGTTAACATACACCCGTGTCCTGGGAGTAATGATTCATGAGAGACCTTGAATCATTAGGTTAACTGAAAAACGTTTGAGGATGTACCTGGACACAGCGTAGCTGTTGTAGTGTGCTCAGTTTTCGAAAACTAGACTGAAACTAAGAAGGATAACTATGACTAAATGTGACTAAAACTAATATGCACTGAATCTAAAATAGCTGCCAAAATGAACACTGAGATGTATTCATTTTGGCAGCTATTTTAGATTCAGTCTTAAGACAAAAATGCATATTAGTTTTAGTCACATTTAGTCATAGTTATCCTTCTTAGTTTCAGAAGAGGTTTTTCATGGTTGCTAGCTCTAATCAGATGTACTATAGGCTTATAAGAGAAGACTAACTTTTTATGCCAACGAACACCAATAACAGACTATAAACAGACTATAAACCAATGTGATACACGTGCTATCTAGCTATACAGTAAAAGTGTTGCTTACGTTAGATACTAGACCTAGGCTACAGTCTAACTCTAACTGCATTAAGTCAAACAAGCTGTATCTTACAATAAACTTTAAGTAAAGCTGGCTATGTAAGATACTACTAATAACAATTAATAAGAGGTCAACCAAAGCGTTGTATGAACAAATGCAGTAATTTGATCAATTTACCAGCTAAATTGCTTTGGAATAACTGAACATGAATGGGGTTAAACGTTGGGAAATACAATGTTTGTAACTATAGGTCGCAAATGAGTATGACATGCTTTGCTTCGGCGTAAAAAAAAACCCTGCTGTGCTCCTAAATTTCTTTGTGTGCACATGTGCTCCTTGGGAAAAACCTTAGCGTAGAGCCCTGCAAATACTCTACTTTTTTTCCTCTCTCCTTCTTTCTCTCTATCCCTCTCACTCTACTTTCTCTCACACTCCATCTCTCTGCTTCACTTTTTTTTCTCCTTCTTTCAATATTTCCCTCTTCACTCTCTCTTTACTGTCTTTATCCAGAGCCACTCTTGTTCACTCTTTCCACTCTTCTTTCTTTCTTCCACTCTTCTTTCTTTTCTTCTTTCCTTCTTCCACTCTTCTTTACTTTCTTCACTCTTCTAGGAGACTAGGAGGGGAAGAGACTAATTCCAAGGCACTTGTTCTCTCTTGTCATGGCCGCAACAGAGCAAGCACACTCTCGCAGTTCGTTCACGAAACGCATTCTAGTTTGTATTGCTTTCCTGTGATTTATTTCAATTTCACCAGCAGCCATTTGACAATTTTGCAGTTCTGCTGTTTCTGTTTTTTTTATATACATAACATGCCTTCAATAAAATAAACATACCTTAATTTTCCCATGGGCAAACACAGTAATGTTATGACAAACAATATGCATAAAGGCAGATGCTTACAATTCATATTAGCAATGAAGTCCTTCTGTGCATCTGTAAGTTGAGTCAGATGTTGTTCTATAGATATCTGAAAAAAGGGATATGTGAAATGTTACCAAGCTGTAAACAAAATAGAGGGAATACTCAGACACACCCCAAGTTTTGCCTTTCAAAATTCCAACAAGCGTCCACAGAAAGGGCACTCATGTTTGTAGCCTTTGATAGGGAACTTAGATTTTTATGTGTGACGTGTGATGGAATGTGCCAAATGGCAAACCTGGAATGTGAAAGGGGACCGTTTTACACCAAGGCGCTCTCAATGCATTCCCTTTTACCTTAAAACCGGCCTGCTTCAACTGATATCACTCTCACATACTACTAAAATTACTCGCACATACTGAGAGAGCACCAAAAAAAACCAAACTGGAATACAATGTGAGCATTTTCAGAAGTATATTTGCGCTTTCTCAGAACTATACGACCAAACTTTCAGTTGTATGTTTAAGTATTTCTCATGTACATATGGGTGCAATCAATGATTATTCCATGGGTATGGCATATGGGTGCATCCCGCTATTCCATGATTGCAGGATTAGGGATCAATCTATGTGTTTGACGGAAATATATGTTGAGCAAATGGACAACATGGAAATGAGATTACAAAACAGTTATGAACTGTGGGATTGTTTCATTATTGTGTGTTCATTACGTACTTGTAGTAGCCTCCATCTTGTATTGAGGTTATCCAGTCGTTCCAGATCAACTTGCGAGAGTACATCTGGAGGTTCAAAGCTTGCTGCAAGAGCATTAACCAAACTGATGTCATCCTGGATTGGTTCAATCTGTTCCTGAAAGACCTGCAATCACATCCATTACCAAATGTGTCATTACAGTATGCAGTATCTGTGGAGTAAACATGCATTCTTAGGGTGGTATTAGGGTGGGTATTTCTCCTCAATCCTAATCTCTAGCAAAGGTTTCTGACAAAACATATCTAACACCAAGATGAAGAATTACTGTCCTGCATAAATATCTGCTGTTCCAATAGGAACATGCCCACCCTTAGTCACCCTGTCAAAGTGAAAACAGAATTCTACAAAGTAATGTCAATTAAATAAAAATATATAATGTAAAATGAGTGATTGAATAAATATTCACCCCCTTCAAGTCAGTATTTAGCAGATGCACCTTTGGTGCAATCACAGTGTGTGGATAAGTCTCAATCAGGCTTGCAAATCTGGACAGTGCAATTTACTCCATTCTTCTTTGCAAAACTGCTCTGGCAGGTTGCGCGGTGATGGGGCCTGAACAGGCCTTTTCAAGTCCAGCTACAAATTATCTATTTGATTTAGGTCTGGGCCTTGACTCGGCCACTCCAGAACATTCCACCTTGTCTTTAAACCATTTCTGTGTAGCTTTCGCTGAATGCTTCAGGTCATTGTCTTGCTGGAAAATAAATCTTCTGCCAAGCCGTAGTTCACTTGCAGACAGAATCAGATTGTCCTCCAGGATTTCCCTGCATTTTTCTGCATTCATTTTATCCTACAAATCTTCCAGGCTCGGCTGAAGAGAAGCATCCCAACAGGATGATGTTGCCACCACCATGCTTCAAAGTTGGGATGGTGTGTTTGTGGTGATGTGCAGTGTTTGGTGTCCGTCAAACAAAGCATCTTGTCTGATGTCCAAAAAGCTCCACTTTGGTCTTACAGAACTTTCTTTCACTTGATCATGGAGTCTCCCACATGCCTTTTGGCGAACTCTAGTCGAGATTTAATAGTATTATTTTGTTCAACAAGGCTTTCTCTTTGCCACTCTCCCATACAACTTTGACTGGTGAAGAACCTGGGCAACAGTTGTTGTATGAAAAGTCTCTCCTATTTCAGCTGCTGAAGCTTGTTACTTGTAACTGTCTTGGTGGCCTCTCTCACTTGTCTCCTTCTTGCACAGGCATTCAGTTTGTGGGGACGGCCTGCTGTAGGCAGATTTACACATGTGCCATATTCCTTCCATTTCTTGATGATGGATTTAACAGTACTCCAGGGGATGTTTAGTGCCTTGGATTTTTTTTTTACTTATACTTTTCAATAACCTTTTCTCTGATTGTTCTTTTGTCTGCATGGTGTAATGGTAGCCAGGAATACTTATTAACCAGTGAATGGACCTTTTAGACACAGAAGTAGCTATACTACAATCACTTGGGACACATTCACTGCACTCATGGGGTGATCCCCATTTCACTAATTGTGAGACTTCTAGCACGAGTCTGTCCACTGATCTCAGTGCTGCTTCAGTCTATCCACTGATCTCAGTGCTGCTTCAGTCTATCCACTGATCTCAGTGCTGCTTCAGTCTGTCCACTGATCTCTAATATCTAAACAACTCATCTTAGACGATAAAGTTGTGCTATTTAACGCCTACCTGCTTGTCATGAAATCAAACGTTCAGTGAGTCATGTCATATTGCAAAAAGCCAGAGGAACACTCTACTCTAATTGAACAAAAAGTGGTCCACTATAGTCAACCTCTCTTTGGTTATTTTCATGAACATGATTTGATTAGCTAGTGCCTGTGTTGGAATAATTGCATTAACACAATTTGATTGGCTGGCGCCTGCATTGCCACTTGTAAGGGGAACTTTTCTCAACTTTCTACCGCGGGAAACACAAGCAAAGCAAAGCAACAAAACCCCAATTCAGTTCAGCAATGTATGACCTCACTCCATTCAAGTGAATGGGAAGCGTCTCCAATGAACCCTGCAATGTGTACACGTGAATGCACCTTTACAGATTCCCTCTCCTAGCAAATCAGAGGTGTTTTGCTGTGTATGTATTCCAGCTTGTGCACGCTCACCTTAACGCTATCGATGTGTTCCTGGAGTGAGTGCATTTGCAGGTCCCCAACAGGATCCCATGATTCTTTCACCATCTCTGCCTGATCGAGCTGAATCTCTAGGTGCTCCTCTGTTTTATATAGCTCTAGCAAGCGCTGTAGTCGATGCTCCAGTGTCTGCTGCCAATCAATCAAAGCTCCTTGAAGTTTGGCCCACTCTGATTCCACATCACACATTTCCTTTTGTAGAACACGGCCAACATTCTGAGCTCTGTCCTCAGGAGTTACTTCTGGAAGACAAAAAAGGTGAGATCCCAACTAGTCCACATTGAGCTTTCAAAAAAAAAAAAAAAAATACATTTATTCGCCTGTCGTCAATCTAGTTTTAGGTCTACATGGACACGTAAAGAGAGATATGAAAACAAAGTTTGAGCTTAAAAATGTAATTTACTTTTGTCACAATAGGTAATACTACCAAGTCATGGCATGAAAATAAATAGAATTGAATACATGGATTCAATCAGACTTAGACATTGACAGGTGATTGTGTTTGCATGTGTGTCTGTTTCGTACCCCTCAGATCAGGTGCCTGGGCTTCTGTGTTTGGCTGCTCAGAAAGGAAAGCTTTAACGGCCTCCAGTGAGGAGATCACCACTGGTTCCTTCTCTTGGACCTCAAAATGTAAATCCTGTATCTCATGAATGGAAAAAACAAAGAACAAGAACACATTTAACAATAAAGCAAGCTACAATAGTAAGCTCAAAATCAGAACGAAATCAACTAATAAATGGCACATCATAATGACATCAAAGTACATATAATGGACATTATTGTCAAGGATTTGCTCGGGGATTGAACCCGAGTTGCTAGGTTTGGGGAACCAGCGCTTAACCGAGTGTGCTATTGAGGACCCAATGGCAGGATGTAGTTCACAGCTTGATAACTTTATTATTTACAACAAGAGTAAATCCAAACAAAGGTAATCCAAAGCACAGAAATGGTTATTCCAAAATCTCAGAAGACAAGTCGCAGGGCAAAAAGGCCATAAACTAAAAAGGTTACAAAACTGTAGCTCTCAGGCGGACCTGACAATAGCTACCTGTTGAAGGCTTCGAGAAGACAAAAGCGGCCTGAGAACCGCAGCGAGCAAAAAGGCTTAAAAACCTGGGCAAGGCACCAACCAAAAACTAGCTAGCGCTAGAGGCACTTGAGAGTGCAGGAGAGGGCTGCATGCCTTGTGGCAAAAGTCTAACACACAAAGACAAACTAACGACCTGACAAAGGGCAGGGAAACTTGCCAGGTGCTTAACTCCTGGCTAATCAAGGGAAGTGGCAATACATAACAGGTGAGGACACACAGAGGGAAACCAGCAAGAGCACACAATTGGAAACAGGTGAGGGCACACAATAGGTAACAGGTGAGGGCACACAATGGGTAACAGGTGAGGGCACACAATGGGTAACAGGTGAGGGCACACAATCACAACAAAAGCACATGTGGACACATAACAAACACAGAGAAACTTTCACCACAAGAGGTCGCCAAATTGTGGCAATGGCTGCCACGATCGTGACAATTATAGTATCATATGCTGTAAAGATTAAGGTTAAATATTGCTTTGAAAACTGACTTATAAACCATATTTAAAAGTTTAAAACATGTCATCATACCATTGCCATAGCCACTCAACAACAAAGTCAGCCTCTCCTTAACAGGGGTGCACACATGTCACATAAATATGCGTAAATAAAAACGTCGCTGATTTTTGTTAATAAATACATTATATGTAGGATCAAAAACACTGTTGGTGTATTGCTGTGTCTTCTGTTAAACAAAGTATGTGTGCACATGTGTGGTTTGAAGAGAGATTGGTGATTTTATTAGGCTACAGGGAAAGTGTGTCAATTAAACAGTTGGTAGTGAGCTAACAACAAAGTCACCTGCCGTAACTTTCTCAATGTTTCTGTCATAGTATTATCGCTTCACACTTTATATCCTAACCATAGCCTATTGAACTGTATTATTATCAGCAGATGCATGCTTTTGTGTTTGAGTCATGGCTTTTTCCACATCCCCCATCCATAATAAATAACGTAGCCCCACAGAGCATTGTCAGTTTGTCACTAGATAAATTTGACAGCCTAATGTTTCTGCAGTTGTCTGTTCTAAATATGTAATAGTGGATGTATTGACATTGGTTCATGAGAAATTTCCCAATTTTAACAAGCCTATTTTAGACAGGAAGCTCATGCAGTCTTAACATTTCCAGTTTGTCACCAACTTGTTGACCTTGTTGACTGTTGTTTTCAATATGAGAAACCATTGTGAGAAGTCTGATATATTTCAACAGAGACATTATCCCGCTACAGATATACAAAATATTTCCACCAATTTATTTTATAACTGACTTTTGATATACCGTAAATCTTTAAATAAAGACCGGGATTCAATTAGACGCCGGGCTTCAGATAGTAGCCGGGTGTGTGGTCGATACCGACAAATAAAGGCCGGGCCCCGAATACAGGCCGGGGTAAAATAAAGTAGCCTATTTTACTGTAGCCTACCGGCATCAGTCCATCGGCACAAAGTAGAAATCCCAATTAAATTGAATGCATTTCATGATTACATGTTCTCCTCATGTTTAATGTTGTTGGCTAATTTCATGGGCTGTTTGCATTAAAAAAATAAATTTTCCCACGTAAGACTACTAGGCGAATTTGTTATTGTTCATGAAGGCACGTCTGGCAATTTGTTATTGTTTAGGCTAAATGCACTTATTACACGGCTCTTCTTAATGCTGTAGAATGCTCCATTCACTTTAATGGGGCTTCCCATGTTCTGCGGTCCGTCTTTAACCGATAGCGGACCGTTGCTATGCAATAATGACCGCTGTCAAGGAAAGTGGCCTTTTTGCCTCTGATTCACGTCTTTCGTAGCACTCCGCAAGTAGTCCGGTAACTTGTCAATGGAGTTTCAGCGGACGGTTGAGCAGCTGTGTTCTAAAGAATGTTTGTTCAAGTTCAACCTCTTTGACGAACTATTTATCTGCTTTCTCCGCTTTGTAATACTAATGGTAACAAATACATTGTAAAGAAAACACACTGTGTGAAGTTATTTTTTTCGTGTTGGCAAGTAGCCGTATAATAAGCGGGATAATGTATAGAACGCGTCGGGGTGCTGTTCGCCCTGTCGGGGCTTATTTTCCCGACAATGACCTGCGTTCTATACATTATCCCTTACGTATCGTAGCCTACTGTTGTTTATCTGTAACCCTTAAGATGGCTAGGTTACTTTGTCCAGAATGGATCATAAAGCAGTTGACTATGGCTCTAAGATGAAACTCTGATATTAAATTTAAAGAGAAGGTGTATGCTGAAGATCATTCGGGAGAAAGGCAGTTTGACATTGAACCGAGACGAGGGAAGAAGCAAAATAGTGAACTGAATGCAGCCAAAAAGACCAGATCCCGACTAGCAGGTGGAGGTAGGAAGAAAGGTAGTTAGGACACCAGCCTCGACGAATGGATTTTTTTAGTCCACGATAAGCATAATAGAGTGTCTAGAAAAATGATTAACAAACAAAGCTTTGGAAATCTTTTCCGCCGTGACTGACAGTGGAGACCATAACTTCTATGTTTATTGTTACGTTGACACTGCACATAAAGCGCTACGCAATGTGCAGGAAATGTTGAACGTATGCAATGAATGATATTAGCCTACTTTAATTATGCTCATTATTTGATTTAAATACCAGTAATAAAATTATATAACAGAAGATAAGTAAGAAATAAAGGCCTGCCCCTAATACAAGCCTGCCCCAAATAAAGGCCAGTGCGCTGTGCAGCCTAAGTAAATAAAAGCCCCAGCCACTATTTGAGGATTTATGGTAAGTTATTGTCTAATTCTAGGTCTGAGCTGATGTGTTGACACAAACTAACGTGCCATAGATGGTAACGTGCCTAACGTGCCATAGTCGTAATCTCCCTGATGGCAAGTCTCCACTATCATAGCTATCGTAGCCCGACCTATTATCCCGCACGACCTATTATCCCGCAAGCGCAGGTACACGTTACTTAATATTGATTTCAGTGTCATCTAGGATCGCAGATTTCGGAAAACTTAAGTCCCTGCCCAAAAAGGGTATTTAAATGAGCTTTCTAGCAAAAATGGCACATATACAGTGTATTGAAGTGTATAAGATAGTGTTGCAATACTGCGTGTACAAACCAGCCTGATACAAATAGTAGAATTTTGATTTTGCGATGTTCGTGTAAATTCTTTTTCTTGTTGAGCTTGATTCCCAACGGCATTTTACATCAATGCGGGATAATAGGTCGTCGCCAACTTTGTTGCCATTTCGCGACTGTACAAAACAAATCGGAAAATACGTTAAGAAATGTTCCTGCTGAGAGTCAAACAAGACTTTGTGCATGTTCTACACACCTGTCACTTCTGAAATATGTAAGGTTGATTCATTAAACCATATTTATATTGATAAAAACTAGTGCTGTCAGTTTAACGCGTTATTAACGGCGTTAACGCGAACCCATTTTAACGCCGTTAATTTTTTTATCGCGCGATTAACGCATTGTAAAAAAAAAAAAAAAAAAGAATTTTTTATTTATTTTTTTTTTTTTTTTTAGATTAACGTTCATTTTGCCCTCCCAAACTGTGTAGTGTAGTTAACGTCACGTTTGAGTGAATGATGAGCGCGATACGGCGAAATGGATGATAAAAAGCTTCTGAATAGAAAGTTTACCTTTAAAAGTTGTGTTGTGCAAAAGAAGCGAGCTTCACTGTTGTCTGAAAATGTCAACAGGCAGCTGGTAGAAAGCACAGAAGTAGTTGGCTTACCTTTTATTGGTAACCTAGCTCTTACGGTTTATTGTTTTTGAAATAAGAGGCCTGACTTCTATGTTCACAGCAAACTTGAAAAAAACAAATATTAAGCCATGGTTTAACTGCACTATAGGCTGAGTCCTTGTTTATCTTAAATATGCACTTTATAATTTTATTTTGTACCGCCCTGTTTGGCAATGTTGTTTTTCAATAAAATAAAACATTGCTTAAAGCAAGCCAATCCACTTTTCCATGTTGATAAGAGCATTAGAATAAAATAAAAATGATGGAAAAAAATAATTGAAGGGACATTTAGAATAGATAAAAATTTGCGATCGCGATTAATTTTGATTAATTTAATCGCGATTAATTTTGAGTTAACTATGACAAAAATGCGATTAATCGCGATTAAATATTTTAATCGTTTGACAGCACTAATAAAAACATATTTGTTAAGCGGATTTTTTGGTGGCCCGCGGGATAATAGGTCGCGTTACTATAACTAAGGGGCCGGATTAACACAATGGGCTTTAGGGGCTGCAGCCCCAGGCCCCGCCACCAGGGGGGCCTCAGGTTGTCCGATGTTGAGTGAGTCAACGTCACCGCGCATAACATTAGAAACATTCAGAGTGAAAAAAAGTATAATGTCAGGTCAAAGGAAGCACGAGAGTGGGGCCAAAAAAATGGTCTGTGGACCGTGACCCTCTGATCGCAAAAGGCCTCAAGTGCAAAGTAAGACTGAAGAAGATAAATTCACATTTCTAAACTTTGCTTTGGTTCGCAACACATCGCATTAAGACAGGGATGAACGCTTTTAATAACGTGCTTTCAAATACGATGATGCAGGTAACAAGCCAGGCTTCCCGGTTCCATCTAAATAGGCCTAATAAAACGTAAATTCTTTCAGCAATTGAAGATGTATGAGTTCTTATCCTCACGCATATCGCTGCAGATTAGGCTAAATCATTGAAAATTGTAGACAAATTATTTGCAAGCCAGTTAGACATAGCTAAGTGAAATGTTTTAGCTTAGCTATAGATCTTCCATTTTCGCAGTCATGGTCAAATATAAGTGTAGAGGTTTTCACTGAGGTTTTTTGTCAGATCAGCAGGACTGAATAGGTTCTACGCTCAATCCAGTTTGTGAGGTATTGCGCAGCACAGCTTTGCCTCATCGTCTTGCTATCTTCTGTCTGTTTGAACAGGACATGCGCAAATTCAGCGATTTTGATTATAAAACTCTTCGAAATGATTGGAATCATGCAGAAAATACATTTATATCACAGACCAGTAGAAAATATGTATTTCCTTTGATCGTTATTTGTTTTTTTACTTTAATGATGACAGGAGAGACTCTGCCTCCCCTATCCGCACGTCCGTGCTCTCGCATAGAAACGTGGGCGCGGAGCCAAGATGTTGCTTCACTAATAGGCATATGCTTAATCAATTCGTTATTTCATTCCCTGGCTATTTAGCCTTGTTTTTGCTTTTGAATGAATGGAAATATGTATACATTAACATTATTGGTTTATTGTCTACAGTGTAGTTTACTACACACATACTTTAAACACAGGCTTTAAACTGATCATATTTATAGAGTGGTTCTGTGGACTTTAAAGCACTGATGTGTCAATGCACCTAGCGTGGGTTTGTGTGCGTGTCATGATGTGCGTCGGGGCGATGTAGGGGCCCCATCCTGGTAATTAGCCCCAGGCCTCAAAATGTCTTAATCCGGCCCTGTCAACGGGAGATCAATATTTTATCATAAAACCCAGTTTTGTTGATATCCTGGGTCAGTTAAGCTTAGGCTTCTAAATCACTAAGTTATTGGCATGGTTTAAACCAAAGAAGGCTATGCACAAAAGATCAAAAGTGTTGATCACAATCAAACCATTACAAGTCACATCTAGTTGGTTAACTGACTATCTGTTTATTCAGAAATGGTGTTGACTAAGATGAAGATCCCATCACACATGAGATCATAGAGTAGATAATAAGATCTAATTGTTTTCATATTTCAGTCTTGGAAATAGTAATGGCATAACTCACCCTGTGCTTGTCCTGTTGCTGCTGGATAGAAGGTATATCACTGCCGACTGGTTTCTGCTGGTTTAATTCATGCTGTTTCTGCTGGAGCCATATTAGCAGATCCTGGAGATTCATGTGTAGATGTCTCCATTTCTGAACATTCACATCCAGATAAGGCCTAAACACATACACAAAATTGACCTCAAATGCATGGTAAAAATGCCAACAACACTAGAAATGGACCTTCAGACACTTTCCTTGTCTGCCCAGGGTTTCAAAAAGTCAGAGTTCCTAGTTGAAAAGGAACAATACCTTAACTGTTTACAGGCATCAGTATTGCCAACATTGTGGTGTGCCAATCTGTACTCAATGGTTCCAAAATTAGTATTTTCCCCAGTAAATTAGTATTTTTCCTTAAGTGAAATCTGTACTGCGTTAATGGGTGCCACGGGCAAAATTTTGATATGTACTTGTAAAAGGAACAATATTTTGGCATTCAGCCTACAAATGAAGACTTATTTGTAGTCTGTAAGATCACTTTTTGAGAGGGTCTCTTTTCTTCATCACGTGAATTTGTGTCATAGTGTATTTTGGCAAACTTTTTATATAGTGGTGGAAGTATCTCATATTTTATAAGTTTCTGTACACAAAATGCAGCCCTTATAAAATAAAATCAAAACTGAACAGGTGACTTTCTCAGTCAGGGTTGAAAGATTGTGCTGTGCTGCGGCAAATTCGTCCGATGCCCACGCTTGGTTCAAGTTAGCTTGTTCAGAAAACCAGACTTGTAGAAGACTGCTTAGCGAAAGAATGTGTTTATTCAGTCACAAGCCACGGTCAGCTCCATACAACAAGGCACAAGGCACGTCTGCTGCTGAGGAGTCGGTCTCCTTGCTTCTTCTTCTTCCCATTACAAACATTGTACATACATTTATACTGTGGAATTAATGTATGGTTTAGGGGAGGGAATGGGTGTGTCTGGAGGTCAAAATGGGATTTCTAGCTTAGAACAAACCTATGAACAGGTAGGGCCATATGGATGCTAATGTCTTTGCTTCAGCTAATCTTGTCGTGGCTGAAGACAAAAGCCAACTAATGTCTCTGGCTCAGAGACACACAAAAGCTAGGGACCAGGTCTGATGGCCCATCAACATAGACAAAAGGCCAGGTGCCACATTAATCATATTATGTGAAGTTATGAAAATGCCTAAATCTAACAGGGTCATGCCACTGGACTGGGTATCAAAACCCATTGACAGCAGACTCTTATTCCCTTAGACTTGGGTGCTGGCTGTTTTTTGTTTGATGGAAGACATGTGTGTCTTAACATCATAGAGTCCACTATGGGCAATGCTAAATGTGGACCGACATATAGTGCAAAAGGCATGACTGGTAGACACAGGTCTTTAACTAATAGAAGTGTATTCCTTGGTTTAACTGTGGGAGAAAGTCTGTTTCCTAGGAAATGGCTTCTTTTTTTTCAGCCATAATTTTATACGTTTGCATGCTATATTAAAAAACTTCTAAAAAATGAGAAATTGTTCGTCCACAACAGAAAGATTGAGCTTAATGAAAAGACTCAGTAAGGCAAACTGAGCGAAGTAAGAAAGGAGCTTGATTCGACGGAATACCGTCACGTGGAAAGTACTACTCGACAACGACCAGAAGAGCAGTGACAGCAGCGGTGCTCGTGCCAGTTTGTTGCCACGGGGATGACAACAAATGCGGTCTGTTCCAACTTCAGTCTTTTGCCTTACTGAGTCTTTTCATTTAGCTTACTCTTTTGACAGAAATATACCTTGATTCGAATGGAAACTCTGTGTTAACCATTCGCATCATATCGCTCGAGTCAAGAAAGTTTTATTCTTGATCATTAGTTTAATATTGTTTGATTGGGGTTCCATATAAAGCTTGTCTGGGAATTCCCCGACACCTTCACTGCATTTCATTTGCTCAGTTAGTCTGGCGAACTACGCAATGGCGATCCACTTCAGTCACGTAATTGGACACTCCTTTAACCAATCAGACCAACGATACAGGTGACGTACTGTGCATCCCGTTTTCAATGTAATCATTGAGAGCGTTTAGATGCACACTATAAAAACAGATTATTATCGGGTTTTGTAGTTAGACTATCTGGTTATTCTTATGCTCATGTAAACGGAATAAACTGATATTCGTTATAGGTTTTTGAAAAACCTGTTTAACACACCTGGGCCTAGTTTCCCGAACGCTAAAAAGGACTTGAAAACGGTCGTAAGAGGGATCCTTGCAGAGCGGTTTCCCGACACCGCACTTACGGCTATGATGAGTCTACGATGTCGCCAAAATCCACGTAGGCCGTTAAGATACGTCGTTATCGGGAAACGAGGCCCTGTTTTGTTACGTAGTCGTGGTTAGTTTAAATCCGCCAATGGTGCTCCAGGTAGCCAATAGCCAGTTTGTGATTGGCTCCAAGGATCCTTACAATTCCGAACTAACCTTGTATATACACTTTGCCAGACTGACTCAGAAGGCAAAATCAAATTGGCCGGAAGAAGAGGGGTGGGACTTCCCAGACAAAGATTAAGCAGTAGTTGATTAAAAAAGAAAACATCACAGAAACGTACCCAAATCTGTTGGTGGCGGCCAATTTTAAACTAAGAGCAGATGTGACAAGGTAACTTTATCCATTAACGTCAAAAGTAAATAGTCTTCATAAAACGATAAAACACATTCCCAATCGCTTGTGCGCACTTAAATAGATTAAATAGATAGAGTACTCAATGAACCGAACTTCCCTATTGGTTTCCGTTTCGCTGCAGCTAGAAATATCGTCTTCGTTGGTGACGTAGTTGATCACGTTACGGTTGATCATCTGTCCATCATCGTATAAAGCCCGCCCTGACAATTTGATTGGTCAGATCAGTTTCTGAAATCTGATAATTTCTCCCCAACGGAGCAGAGCCAGACCGAACTTCCAGACCTCAAATGTTGTGGGCGGGGCTAAATTCTGTTTGGTATCCAGGCTACAGATATACAGTATTTGATATAAGAATGTGTGTAAGCCAGAGTTAAAATGTATAAATAGTTGTTTTACGTTAACATTTTCTTTGTGGCAATGCAGGTATACTCAGGAATCAAAGAGCATTAATTGCATGCCATCTGCTGGAAAGAGGATTCTTTTCTCATTCTTTTTCTGTTTCATGGTTTGCAGGATGACTTAATAGTGTGAATAATAAAACCTATCCATTCAAAATGTACATTACATTTTTCCACATGTAATACTGTATAGTAGTATGTATAGTAATATCAAGTACTGTGAACAGTTGAAGTTTAATTTATATTTATATTTAATTTATTTAAGTTATGTGGCATTAGCATTTGAGTCTCATTCATTCATACATTTATTCATTCATTCATTCATTCATGTGGAGTGAATTCTATAGTTAAAAATAGTGCATGAACAATTGGCACCCATCGTGAATCTCTTCCCATTCACTATGCCGTGCAACCACTCCTTCTAACTGTTCTTTTCTATCTCTATAGAACGTTATGTTGTTAATGCTGATGAAGTGGCTGTATCCCATTCTTAACCTAACTAGTTCTGTCCACTCACTTTGTCTCTTTCCCCCCTCCTTCTCCATTGTGGGATGCAGCTTCAGTTTTTCCACCTGATCCATTTGCAGAAACTCTCTGCTTAAAAACTGTCTATTCTCAGCGAACTCTTCTGCACTACTGTTCTATTCTGCTTATGTTCCCTTTTAATATGCATATTGTGTACCAGTGTATTTGCCCATAATAGACATGGTTATCTGCGTCATAGCTCTGCCTATCTTTGTAATACTAACCTTATGAGCATGTTACGTACCCACTATTCAATATTCTGCACTATAACCAATCATTTGAATTCTGGCTGCGCTCTCCATTTGTACCCACTATTAGCCTTGGATGTATGCTTTGAGTGTATATATGCTGCATGTATGCTAGTCAGCTTTATCCTGACTGATGTATGTATGAATTTATATGCTTGCTTCTCATTCCCTCTTCTTCTTCGTCTTATTATTATTATTATTGTCATGTTGTCGTTCAACAACATAAGGAGCCATAGGCTTGTAAAAGACACGCACATGAATGCACAAGATCTCATTCCACTACACGCAAACTATACATTTCACACAGTTTATTATTCTTGGTGAAACGTAAATGTTACCTATATAGTTTATAGATATATAGTCTGCAGTTCAATTAGTGAGAGCTGTTGTTGCAGACATGATTACCATTTTCTCAGTAAAAGCAAAGTAAATGGTTCCTATTGTTAGTAGCATATCTATAGCACAGCTAGCTATCCAGTGGATTTATTGGAAAGAGAGGTATTTGATGGTTCCATAAGTGGCATCATCTCTATGTTTCTGCTCACCTCATGCTTAGAGTTTTGTTCCTCAGTTCATTCCAGCGGTGGTTCATGTTCTCTAGACGTCTCTGCAGCAGCAAAGCATCATCAGAGTGATGTAGAGAGCCCACGATGCGTTTGCCATTCTCATCCAGTATGTGGAACTGTTCTGTGTGCTCCTCCACTTCCCCTTGCAAGTCCTGTATAGAACACAACACAACCACTGTGCAGGACCTTCCATACAACACCGTATAGATACAATAGATGCAACACTCATTAGCATATACATTTGTTAGTTCTGGTCTGGACAAGTGTCAGTCTGCATGCTCTGATATTAAGTAGCACTGCTTGAGTCAATTTAATTTGCAGCACTAAGCTGCAGGTACTTGAGCACTACTTTGCAACAAGGATACTTCGCAGAACACATAATTGAACCTCTCTTGGTTGACATCTTTCATCTCTCAGGCAGTATAACCCCGTTAAAGCAATTTTAAAAGCTAACCATCATGTGTTCATTGGGGTGAACTTACACTACTTACACTAGATTGCATATCACTGACATCCAACACAGGTGGCAAGGACCTTAAGTAACTATTGACTAAGACCTGCATTTGGATCCTCCTGATATGAGTTGATCATTTGTATACTTGCTTTCTGTGTATATTGATGCTTAGTTGAGAGTTTTGCTTCTGTTTTTCTATTTGATTTTATATTTTATTGTGATCTAATTGTTTTTTATCTGTTTTTTATTTGATTTTATATTTTATTGTTATCTAATTGTTTTGTATCTGTTTTTTATTTGATTTTATACTTTGGTCAACGTGAGTTGTTTTTAAATGTGCTTTATGAATACATTTGACTTTGACCTTTCATTTGATTCATATAAACTGTAAAGCAGATCTCGAAAACATGTTTTTTTAATCTACACAGTATTGTCAAAATCAAGTCCTATCCCATCAATTTGCAAAACAACTAATCCAAACGTTGACCACTTCAAGAATAAAGTACTGCAGTGCTCTGCTATCCAGATTAAGTAGCAACTCAAGAGCCTCCAACTGATACAAAGTACTGGTGCTTGCACACATAATAGAAATGAACAAGTACTTATTATATAATTTACACTGGTTCCATGTCAAGAGTAGAATTGAAAGTTAGTTATCCAACATGCAACACTTGTTGCTCAAAAGTTACAGAAACAAGTTTTCGCTTTTCATTGATTTGGCATTCCTGTCTTTTGGGTCCAAATGTCTTGTATATTTATTTGCCTTGGCTCCTAAATGTGTATAAATTCAAAGTTGAATCAATAAATGTTCTTTTTTAAAGCATCCTACTGAAGTCATCGCTTTGCCAGTAGAGTTTCCAAGTATGAAGCACCCACACACTCTCACAAAATCAAGTTTGTTTTTCCAACAAAAACGTGTGACAATGCATTGAGGCAACATACATTTTTGTTTACTTATCCAGCTAATTTATTTGTTTCAATCATAATATTTTAATATAATCATAGCTTTGGTATTCTGCATTCAAATTGGTATAATATTAAAAAGGATAAGAATAAGATTAAGAATAATAGACATTAGGAGAGGTAGACTGAGGCTGGAGTTTAGCTGTGTAGTCCACTCTGTGATGCCCATTCCACAGAACAATAGAAATATCAGCCAAAGGAATATGAAGTAGTACCATAGCATCCGTTTAATCATTACTGAAGTACACTTAAAAGCCAGCCTAATCAAATCATAGAGCATACTAACACATGACACCTCATTCTGCAACTTACAATTGCACAACTGCAACTGTATCCACTCTGGATTCTACAGTACAGCTCTCGGAGGGCGCAACATTCCCAGAATCCACTTCCACAACTTAATCTCTATCAAACCTCACATACACAACAAATTATAGGTGTGTACCTACTGCTTATAAAACTTAAATAAAACAAAGCATTCAGACCAAACCTTAAAACAGTATTTCTTCTTACGTAGCATGTCCACAAGATGAGGAACATAACACGATAACAGAATATGTAGCGTGTGTGTGTGTGTGTGACTCCAGACACAGAGCTGCTTGACAGAAAAAAACACTGATTCTGTTGTTTTTCCCTTGAGTGGGTGCAATTCAGAGACGAAGGGTCAGGAAACATCCCACGGCTTACTGGGGGCTCTTTATTTCCCACTGTGCTGGTGCTACATAGTTCCAAAAATCACATTCTTAACATACTTCAAATGGAACGGGAACCGTAGACTTAAACTTGCTTACAATGCACATCTTACCCAACATTATCTGTATTTAAGTGCAGAGATGAAAGAATATGATTGGCCTTTTTATATGGTAAGAGATACTGTTGATGCATTTTGATGGGCTGCTATTTTACTAGTTTTTGTTACTACTGGAAAAGTACTGGGATTTCTCCATGTTCTTTTTACACATTCTTTTCTGCACTGTGGCTTGTGACTAACCATCCCTTATGTGGATGATACTCAACTGTACTTGGCCTTCCCTCTGGAGGATTTTCTGCATGCCTCAGTGATATTTCACTTTGGATGAGGGACCATTATTTTGAAAACTGAGCTCCTGGTATTCCCAGCCACTCCAGCTATCCCACAAACTAACATTTAATTTGGTCCATCTTTATTGACTCTCACTAAAACTGCACAGAACTTACGCTATGATTAATAACCAACTTAATTTCTCTGAGCATGTAGCTTCTGTCTCGCAGTCTTGTAGGTTCACTCTCAGAATATAATATTCAGATGAAGATCAGACCATACGCAACACAACTCCTTGCGCAGGCCATAGTTTTTTCTGAACTACAATATTCGGTGGAATTTTAGCTGGCCTTTCTGAGACCATTGCAGTTGATTCAGAATGTGGAGACGCGTTTAGTCTTTGATCAGTGGAATAGGACACATGTAACTCCTCTGCTCCCATTTATGTGCCGCACTTCTGTTTAAGATTTCTCCCTGATTAGCATTTTTTCCTTTCCCCTGTCGCCATTGTGCTTGCTCTAAGTGGGTTCAGGCCCTGGGCTCTGTAAAGCGCCTTGAGAAAATGTTATTGTTTTGGCGCTATACAAATAAAATTGAATTAGTCACCCTTCACTGGCTCCCTGTAGCTGCTAGAATGAAATCTCTCACACTTCCTAGAGGACATCCAATGGATCAGCAGCAGCATATTTAAATGCTATGATTCAACTCTTCCCTTCCCTTTCCTCTACTTCCCTTCCCTCCACTTCTCTCCTCTGATGAGTGTCTGCTGTCTTTGCCTTCTCTCTATTTGTTGGTGGCATACTATATAAATCTTGGTTTGGGTATTGTTATAATAGTAATAACTGATGGTTTTACATTCAAAATATACTTTGTATTGTTTTTAAAATGTATTTCATCATGTTTGTTTATGTAATTTTCTGATAGTTGTTTTTGCTGTTTTTTTATCAAATGTTTTGCAATTAACTTTGGACCAAAACATCTGCTAAATAGCTTAACTAAAACAATTTTATGCCACTGCAGAGCCTTGACTACCATGTAAGCATCAAACGTCATGCTGATGATACTCAACTGCACCTGTATATGAAGCCAAATTCTTGCCTTAAATATGTTAAAGTCTGACCAACTGCTTGCTTCAGAACACAGATAAGACAGAGGTTATGGTTGTAAGCCCTAAACATTTGAGAGGCATCTACTCACATTCTTTTCACATCCAATATCCAACCCAATTATTGAGGATCTCAAAAAAGTCCTTTTGTCATGGAATGCATTTACTTCTTGCATTTTAGCGCCATCTAGTGGATTTACTTAAAATAAAGAAAACATTTTAGTAAATGCATCGGCTCTTCTTTTGACAATATTTTCATAATTTTGTGCGCAATTCTCCAATCATCCTGAACCGATTTAACCTTATCTGGACATTGGATAATTCTGGGATTCATTCTCCCCTCTCAATGATTCAGGAAGTCATAATGTTTCTTAAAAGGAGACGTGCTACAGCATATCCCCTGGACCCCATTCCAACCAGCCTTCTCCAGTCTATCTCACCTATAAGGAAGACTCAGACTGCAGTCTCAGAATGAGTCTTAGTTTTCTGAAGTAATGTTCTTTTCTCAGTAGCCGCCAGAGGCAAAAGTGTAGATGTCTCCTTTGTTTATGGCCTACTTTTCTTGATGACAATTGGGCTGTACACATGCAAGGTTAAGACCTAAGCTAAGATAGGGTTAGCTCACTGTGTTCTTGTAAACTCATAAGAAGAACAACTGTCTAACTGGGATGATAGGGCAAGATGGGCTCAGAGACTCACTGAAGGAATAAATGTGCTCTTTTCTTAGGTAGGGGAAAAGTTACCACACTGTTAATTGCTCCAAAACTGGGTGGTTAGAGGACATTCCATTACAGAGGACTCATTAACAGATGAGGAAGGTGTTCTGCCTCGTTTGTGTGAGACTATTTTCAAACAGCCATCCACAGGAGACTTGGGCAACCAATGGCCCTTGCTGCATGTAGGCTACCTCAGGTGAGGACAGGGACGTGCAGTCATAGGAGGCAGCGGAGGCAGAGCCTCCTGTCATTTTGAAAAAAAAAAATATATATATATACAGTACTGTGCAAAAGTTTTAGGCAGGTGTGAAAAAATGCTGTAAACTAAGAATGATTTCAAAAATGGAAGTGTTAACAGTTTATTTTCATCAATTCTTCATAAATTAACAAAATGCAGTGAAGGAACAGAAGAAAATTCTAAATTAAATCAATATTTGGTGTGACCACCCTTTGCCTTCAAAATAGCATCAATTCTTCCAGATACACTTGCGCAGTTTTTGAAGGAACTCGGCTGGTAAATTGTTCCAAAAATCTTGGAGAACTAACCACAGATCTTCTGTGGATGTAGGCTTCCTAAAATTCTTCTGTCTCTTCATGTAAACCCAGACAGACTCGATGATGTAGAGATCAGGGCTCTGTGGGGGTCATACCATCACTTGCAGGACTTTCTGTTCTTCTTTAAGCTGAAGATAGTTGTTAATGACATTGGCTGTATGTTTGGGGTTATGTTCCTGCTGCAGAATACATTTGGTGCCAATCATACGCCTCCCTGATGGTATTTCATGATGGATTAGTATCTGCCTGTATTTCTCAGCATTGAGGACACCATTCATCCTGACCAAATTTCCAACTCCACTTGCAGAAATGCAGCCCCAAACTGGAAAGGAACCTCCACCATGCTTCACTGTTGCCTGCAGACTCTCATTATTGTACCTCTCTCCAACCCTTCGGCGAACAAACTGCCTTCTTCTACAGCTAAATATTTCTAATTTTGACTCATCAGTCCAGAGCACCTTCTGCCATGTTTCTGCACCCCAGTTTCTATGTTTTCGTGCTTAGTTCTGTCACTTGGCCCTGTTTCCTTGTCGGGGTAGAGCTTTTTGGCTGCAACTCTTCCATGAAGACCACTTCTGGCCCGACTTCCCTGGACAGTAAATGTATGTATCTGGGTACCACTGGTTTCTGCCAGTTCTGAGCTGATGCCACTGCTTGAAATCTTCCGATTTCGAAGGTAAATAAGCTTGATGTGTTTTTCATCAGCTGCATTAAGTTTCCTTGGCTGACCACTGCGTCTACGATCCTCAACGTCTTCTTCAAAAGAGCTTGAACTGCACATTTTGAAACCCCTGTCTGCTTTGAAATCTTTGTCTGGGAGAGACCCTGCTGATGCAGTATAACTACGTTATGTCTTGTTGCTGTGCTCAGTCTTACCATGTAAATGGATAAAAAATAAACATTTATTGTTTACATTTTTCAAAGCATTCTTAGTTCATAGCATTTTTTCACACCTGCTTAAAACATTTGCACAGTACTGTATATGTACTGTATATATATATACATATACGTATATTATAAAATAAATATTCATATTTCTCTACTAATCTGTGGTATGGGTGTAATTTCTGCAGGATTCCGATCATTTTGAGGATTTTTATTATCAAAATCGCTGAATTTGCGCACTTCCGCTTCCTGAAAACATGGACGTGCCGTCAAGGGAGGCAGATGCATTGCGCTCTGTTCCGTTTTCCCTACCTACCGTACCTACCATCCTTAGTGTGAGTATGTAGGGTGTTCCGTTTTCCGATTTCCCATTTCCGCGTCGAAAAGAAGTATACCCAAAGGACCCGTATCTGTACTCATAACGGTCAAAACGCTGAGTGTGGAAGCAAGGTACACTGTCCATTCTCAATGGCCGCCATCTTGTCAACGTAGCGGAAGAGGCGGACCCAGGCAGAGCCGCTCAGCTCGAAAAAGACGAACGCGGGGCTTGTCGCGATCGTAATTTCCGGTAAGTGCACCACGAAGTATTAGATTTGGAGCAGCACTCACCTGCTGAGAATCTGCGTACCTAGTGAGTGTGTACTGCATATAAGTATAGGTACGGTAGGTATGGTAGGTAGGGAAAATGGAACATAGCGCTGGTCTCTATGGGCAGCTGAGCCAGTGCCTCACTAAAGATTGCGCAATCACTCCAAACTGGGTTTTACGCATGCGTGCGCAAGCGTAGATGAGCTCAAAACGCATTGAAAAATATTGCTAGTGAGGCAAACAGTACCACTGCTTCTGGAAGGGAGGCCAGCGAGAGCGCAATTGTCGGGTATAAAAATTGGGCTTCTTCTAGGCTTCTCTAGGCAAACATGGAAGGTTGTATTGCTAAGCTGAAGCAGTTCTCAAAATTGGACTTGCAGTCCAAACGTGAAATGATTAATAATGGGAGACCAATGGCGGAGCTAAAATGTTTGCTTCAAACGACGGGACCGAAGTTATTGACATTGCATTGGAGTGTTTCATGTTTTCCAACGGGACATATTCATGCGCAACACAAACCTCCCTAAAGGCGGCTAGGTGCAGGGGAGACGTGAATGGATTACGAGCTTGCGAGTGCACCAACTTTAAATTATACCGGTCAGTAGAACATTTTGGTATTGTGTGCTATGTCTGTGGTGTTTATCTGTTTGCTTGTTAATACGTTGTGTAAATAAATATGTAAGTGTCAACTTCGAATTCAAGTGTCCGAGTTGCAGTGTTGGCCAAGCTACTTGATTTTTGTAGTGAGCTAAGCTATCAGCTACTCTACAATACATTCAGCTTCACTACACAGAAGCTACCACTCAAAAAAAAAAAAAAGATACATAAACCTGTCAAAAGTAGTTTGATACATTAGGAGCTACTTTCAGTTAAACAAACTGCATGCCAAGTCAATGCAATTTTAGGGATCAACACAACTGTCAGTCAGATAAAAACAGTTGAATGGATGAAATTCGTGTGTTCGTATGTTTGTGTTGGATGTCATTGACGTTGACAGGAACTTTTTCTTTGGATTACAAAGAAGGCATCTGAAAACATATTTAGTTTCACTCGTCTCTTATAAAGTGACGTACTTTTGAAGGTATGGCTGTTGAGTCAGGTATTCAAACGCAGATGAAAACAAATGAGTGCAGAAGACCTCGCCTACCTTCATCTTTCGTCTATTTCGTGCATTTTCGCAATTCGACTCCCTGAGCAGACAGCACGGACTTTTCACTTTTTAACTTTCATCATCTTCAGCTGTATCTAAATATCAACAGCATTCTAGTTATCCGTTTGTTTAGAATGTGCATGCAAACTACCCATTTAAAATTAGGGGAGAATTCATTTTAAATGTATGAGCAGCGTCTGGTGTACTTGAAATGACGATATCTATCTATCTATTTTCACTCGTCTCGCCTAAAGTGATGTACTGCTTACTTTTTTTGTTTGATGGCTGCAGGGAAGCCTGTTATGAATGAACATCAGAAAGGTCCAGGATAAATTAGCTTTCGCGGACGCTACTGCGGTACTTGATAAATAAAAGAGCTTAGCTACTGAAAAGTTACTTGGTTTTGTAAATAGCAACGTTACTGCCAAGCTACTGACAAATGTAGTAAAAGGCACCCAGTGCAACTTTCGAGGCTTAAAAATAAACATTCAATTTCTAGTCTTTTTTACACGTAGTAAGTTTCAATAACTCCATACCATTACATATCGACATTCAAGGAGCAAAGATGAGACGTAGTTGTGTGGTGAGAACTGATAGAAAATCGATAACAACAACAATCGCCGCCATTTTCTTTATTTTTTGTAACCTACAATAAATAAAGCAGGATTCGAGTCAATGGAAAAATGGCCTCTCCCCACCGGTGATTGTTGTTGTTTAGATTTTCTATCAGTTCTCACCACACAACGACGTCTCATCTTTGCTCCTTGAATGTCGATATGTAATGGTAAGGAGTTATTGAAACTTACTACGTGTAAAAAAGACTAGAAATTGAATGTTTATTTTTCATTCAATGTTTATATAAAGTTGCACTGGGTGCCTTTAAACTAGTAGCGTCGCTACAAGTAGTGACGCTACTGCCCATCACTGCCGAGTTGTGTAAAAGGTTATACTTTCCCTAGACAAATTGAAATGAGCCATATCATTGGTGGGAGGGCTACATACGCTACCTTGTAACTATTAATATCTTATTTGACACGGTGTAAAAGTTCAATTACCACACCGATTGTACGTTTAGCTGTAGGCCTCGTAAAAGTCAGTTGACTATTGAGCCGCATAACTTCTTATAATAATAATCGTTTAAAAGTAATAGTATTAGACAATAAAACATAAAGTTTTTTCAGTTCTGGTGAGATGACAATTTTTAAACCATAAGCATATATACATGTATGATGTATACGTTTCTATTTTTTTTAAACGACTAGAGATCGGAATGACATAATCACTTCCGGTTTCTGTGCCTCACCAGCTGCGAACCTCACCGCACGTCACTGGGTGAGGAGTTTATGTTTTGCCAGAATTGTGTCTTTGAAAAATGCCAGCACATCATAAGTATTTGTTTTAGATTTAGTCCTGCAAAGACAAAGAGCTGTGGCCTGTCAGCAGTTTTTTTTACCGATGGCCATGATATGCCAATTTTTTTTTTAAATGGTTGGTTACTTTTGTGTTCACTGAAGATGTTGAGTTTAGTTTTGGATATGAGATTAAAATATATGTGCATACACAATTCATTTTGTGTACTTCTTAGCTTCATAATCCAACATGACAACTTACCCATTGTGCATGAAAATGTACCCTGTTATGGGTACACACTGCACTCCGAAGTAAATGGCTAATCATGTTACACTGCTATATGATGTGGCAATCTAATGTCTAAGGTTGACAAAACATTTGGCCTATTACGATGTATTGTTTGCAGTCATTGTGACATTCCCTCTCTCCCTTAATTGACATAACCTAATTGTGAGAGTGTTGGTAAGACATGAGTAGTTAGTCAAAAGATTGAATATTGCAACATTACTCAATTTGGAACCCTGTGCACCTTTTAATGTGTTTGCCTTCATTTATGAGCTACAACAGCAGGAAACCTTACTAGATTTGTTTAAAAATGCTCAACATTAAAGAAATAGATTTGTTTCAGTGTTTAACAACTGATCTATTCTTGTTCATTTCCAGTTACCTGCAATTGTTCAAGGAGATACTGCTGTGAGGTAGGCTGTTGCTCTTTGTATGTGGCATCTTGCAGTACATTGGCTGTAGTCTCAGCCTCTGTGAGCCAGTTAGAAAAATGTTCCAGATCCAAATAGAATTGCTGAAGAAACCTAAAAGCCGCCTCCAGAGCAGCCTCCCGATCACCAACACTAAACATCACAGGTGCACACACACACACACACACACACAAAAGCAAACACAAAATAAAATTATATGTATTGATGACATTTAGATAAATTCCTAAAATTAAAAGTACAGTGCAAACAATAGACAGTGAGGACTCACCGCTTGTTGATGCCGGAAAGACTCATGTTGATGCTATCACTTATCTGGTTGACTTTGTGAGTATCGTCATTAGCGTAGAGTGTGATAAGCTTTTGTGCAAGCTGATTGGTCTCATCCACTTGTGGCTGCCACTGCTGCAGCGCCTTCACAAAGACCTAAAAAAAAAAATAGAAAAAAAAAAATGTCTAAACTGCTGGCCACTATAACAATTATACACTTAACTGTCAGACGAAATCTTAATGCTACTATATTAGGCCCTAATTTCAATGGTGCAACTTCCAGGTACAACACCTTAGGCATCTGCGCAGGCAGAGTGACAAGTTTGTGGTTTTCATGACAACGTGTATTTAATTTGCTGCAAACCTGTAAATGAAACAAACCTTCTTCCCCTGGCATTGTTAACAGATTGGGCTGAAGGTTGTGTGTCTTAACTGCACTCCTCAGCTGTACCTACAGTGCTCCTGTAGTTTCATTCAATCTGTACCTAATACTTGTGTATTCACAATGATCTCAGTGTTTTAAGAATGACAATTTTAGAATTTACACATTTCGGAATCACCTCAAAAAGGAAGAGGAGAGGTTTGTAAAGACTGATATATTGAAAGATAGAGACATAGAGAACAGGAGAGTGATACAGAGAAAGAAAGACAGAGACAGTATAAAGTGTGAGACTGGGAAGGTGATGAATGTAGTGGTTGCTAGGATGTTGCTACAGTGATTGTAGTTTTTGCTAGGGGAGTCCTGTTGAATGCTAAACTTATTACAGTAGTTGCTATTCTGGTTGCTAGGGTGTCGGTAGGATAGTCATGGTGTTTGCTATGTCGGTTCCTAGGTTGGCATTATGGTACTGGTTGCTAGGATGATGCTAATGCAATTGAGGTGGCTGCTAGGGTGTTGCTGGGGTAGGCATGGTGGTTGCTATGGTAATTGAAAGATAGAGACATCAAGAGAAAACAGGAGAGAGTGTGAGTGAAAGGGACAAAAAAAAATAAGAAACTGAGGAGTTAGATAACCATCTACTATCTATTTGTTTGGGAGTTGGTTTTAGTGAGTACTCTTGACTACTCAGTTCTCCCAGACTTTGGTGCTAGTTTAGGCGCTAAGGGGCTTTGTGAATTACTCTAAATAAAACAAATAGCAGTCTGAAACGCCCATTTTAGGATATTTTTGGGCCATTTGGTTAGTTAACGTTTAAATAATTAGCAGTACATAGTTTTTTCTTTGTTTTTGTCCATGTTGACTCTCATATAGTAAGACCCTTACCCGCAAATGCTGATAACACTGTTCCTCATCACCATAACCTATACACATATACACATATAAGGCAACTTAGCTCTGGGTTCAGGCTCTGGGCTCTGTAAAACACCTAGAGACAATTTGTGGGGGATAATGTATAGTCCGGCGGCCATTATTGAAAAATAAATCCAGATGGGACAACAGCGCAGCGGAAGGGTCTTGTTTCGTCCTGAAGGGACATGATTACCTTATTTTACATTTAGTCATTTCCGCTAAGAAAAAAATGTTCTCCACGCAAATATAAATTTAAAATGTCAGGTGTTGCGTGGCAACCCATTAGTTTCTGACTATGTTAAATGACCGGACTACTTGGGGAATTATATGAAAGATGTGAATTAGAAGCTCAAAACCAGTTGCCAATGACAGCTATGACTGAGGAGCCATATAATAACACTTGTTATTGGCATTACATAGATACTTTTGAATTAAATTTGTATATGTACTAAGTGTTGAGTTTGCAAATGTGAGAGTTACCTTAAGTTCACTGTTTTGGGTCTTTAGCACATCCACTGCGTAAGGAATGTCCTTCCAAGTCTCTATATTTTCATGGGCTTGTTTCAAGTGGAGCTCCACCTCCTCCCTGGCTCCAAGCCATACACATGAATCCTGTGACATCCTCTGCAGCTCCGCAATCCTTTCAGTCAAGCGACGATGTGATTCTTCCCAGTGGGCCTGTAACCTATCGACTGAGAAGGCAATAAAACAAAGATACCTCTTAGTTTAACTGATACCTATTAATACAAAGTAAATTACTCAAGAGTAAAGTTTAAATGTAGAAAATGATATGCATATATGCTGTGGGACCATGTCTGGGCACTGTACAGCGTCTCCAGACAAAGTCAATTGTTTAAGGCACTATATAAATTAATAATATGGAATTATAATACAATACAATTATAATTTATATAATACTGTCTTAAACTGCTTTCTCAGCATCTGCTGTTTTGTGTCTTTCATGATTAGTCCATTCTCATTTGATAATAAATGGTCCAATTTAGAGTAGAACAAGCAGAAGTGGAAGTTATGTAAAGGATAACGGCCGACGAGCTGTGCAGTTCTACAAAGTTAATGGACGCTGCGGGGCAAAGAACCATTAACTTTGTAGAACTGCACAGCTCGTCGGCCGTTATCCCGCTTATCTCCCGTTTACAACATCCAAAAATGTTTTTATTATTATTATTTAGAATTTCCTTTATCTTTAGGAAACTTAATATGCATAATAACCTGATGAATTCTTAATTTGAAGCCTAGTGCTCCCGTTAGAGTAAGTAGTGAGAAAGTAGTGCGTGGAACTGGTCTTATACGACCTAGTTTCCCCGGGCATTGCTGCAAAGTGACACTCATGAGCTCTCCTCTGTAAAACGGACACACGGACAAAGGTGTTGTTCATAAGGTTTTACTATTTAAAGTTGAACTCCACGTTTCCGTTGATGGTGAAGTTGGACAGAGCAACAGGGAGGTCAAGTTTGGTGATTTTGGTCGAAGGCTCACAAACGAGCCGGCGAGCTAGCCGTGTGAGCTACTATCTGTTTGAATGGGTTTTTGATCTACGCGTTAGCAGCCGCCTACAAATAATATTCGAGACTTTCAGTGAAGACTTACAATACTCTGCAACATTCGTAGCACATAAACAACTAACCGAGTCAATTTAGACCTATAAAAAGTCGTGTAGATAGCTTAATTCACATAAAACATTTCCCACTAACTTCTCCCAAAACGCCGCCATCTTTGTTCAAATCATCCTAGCTGTCAAAAAATAAACGTTACGTTGGTTGTCAATGGTAACCATTCAAGAGCATTGATATGGAACGGCGATTTAACTTTTCTACTGGGACTACGTCCAAGGTGTGCGGTTCCACGAACTTAATGTACACCCCATTAGCCAATCAGAAAACAGTATTTCGTTCCAGAGGGAGATAAAAAGTATTTAATCCTCAGTTACTTTTTGTCAACACAAAGTAACTGTGAAATCAACAAATCTGAAGAAGCAGTCAAAGTTTAATATAACACTTGGTCCTTTAACCAATTTTAGATATAAAGTTTGGTTTTCAGTGTAGAATGCACTGTGGGTTGTGCTCTTGTGACTGTGGAAATTGAATGCATTTCATGGACTGGACACATTTCTTAACTTTTCTTAACTGCGTTTGAGAATGATGTCCAAAGAAGGCAGTAGAATTTGTTGGAGGACAAATACAGTTTTTTTATCTCCATGAAATCTTAGTTTGTCAACTTCACACATTTCAAAAACATACATGTGACAAATGTATAAGAAAAAAAAAAACAGATGAAAAATTTATATTTTTCCTAGAAATGAACTAAATGAATAAATCAACACTGAATACCATATTGGACATGATGAGCTGCACAAAGAGATCTCACATCAAAGGTCTACTGACTTACTGTGGTCAGTGATGGCACAGCGTGTCTCCTGAGAGCTGGTTTTGTTCTTTAGGTTCTGAGCTGTAGTGATCTGAGAATCCAGTTGATGGCATCTCTCCTCCAGGGTCTGTAGATTTTCCTTTGGAAACAATTAAAAAACCTCTCAACTAAACTGCATTCAATAAACCAAGAATAGATAGATAGATAGATAGATAGATAGATAGATAAATTAATATTTTATTGATCCCGAGGGAAATTAAGGGGAATATGTCCCACTACTAAAACGTTCAGAATCACTGAAGTGATTTGATCATGTTTACATACTCATTGAACATTCAAGGAGTATATATCTACATGAAACTCACCTTCTGCTTGACAATCATTTGATTAATTTGATCTGTGTCACCCACAGTGACCCTGTTCTGTACCATGTGATCAAGAAGTGACAACCAATCAGAGAGTTCTTTCAAGGCTTGCTCGAATTGATTCAAAGTCGGCATGTCCGCCTGAGCACTGCCAGTCAAATTCTCACCTACAAACACGCACAGAAGATTAGTTGACTTGAAATGAGTTGAAATTCTTCATTAAATCCACAGGTTTTGATCAAATCATCTGTTTCAATATCAGTTGTAGTTTATCAGGGGGAGCTGTAGGCTAGAGGCTATACAGATCAAGGCCAAAGGATCACAGGATTGTTGGAATTGACTGATTGAGGAGAGTAGATTCACACTGTTATCTGTTCTCTTTGCAACTAGCAAAATGGAGGTCAAGTGAATCCACTAGACCACAACAGTGGCTCTCATGTTTAGTTTTACTAGATGTACTGAGCAATTTCAAGTGTGAATGTAAAAGACTAGCGGACTGATTGTCAATTGTGAGTTTAGTTGCTTGCATGCTCAGTCAACTTTCCAAACTGGATATTAAAATGAAAATTCATACATCCCATCCAGACACAAATATACTTACAGCTCACAACATTGCATTTATCTCTCCAGTCATGCAGTAGGATTTGAATGGAGTTCCAGTCAGTGGCAAGGCCATCATACTGTTGCTAAAAGAGAATGTATAGAAAGACAGACAGACAGACAGACAGACAGACAGACAGACAGACAGAAAGATAGGTATCACAAGACATAAACATAATACACAAGCAGATATGCTTAAAAAGGCCCAGTGCATTTGTTGCATTGTTGGAAAGAGAAGAAAAAAAGAATTGCACATTTAAGTCAAGTAATTCCTGAGATACAGGTTTTACAGTTCTAGCCTCTCTTTGTCCACAGAATGTTGTAGAGATCCAACGTGTGAAGCTATGTGTCAATTTGACAATGCTGTGATTAGGCACAACACATATGCTCTACTTAGGCATTTTGATCACATTGTTTTGGCTTGTATCATTTTTACAGATTGACGTATTGAAAATGTAGTAAAGGCTGAAGATGACCCTGAGTACGTTTTGGGATGATTTGCTCAGTGGTCTCTGACGAGATGTTGGCTTCATTGGTCCTCTGCATCAGCATCTTAGAGCAGACTATGACCCATAATGCATCAGCATCTTAGAGCTATGCCATCAACCATACTGAATCAGCATCTTAGAGCAGACTATGACCCATAATGCATCAGCATCTTAGAGCTATGCCATCAACCATACTGAATCAGCATCTTAGAGCAGACTATGACCCATAATGCATCAGCATCTTAGAGCTATGCCATCAACCATACTGAATCAGCATCTTAGAGCAGACTATGACCCATAATGCATCAGCATCTTAGAGCTATGCCATCAACCATACTGAATCAGCATCTTAGAGCAGACTATGACCCATAATGCATCAGCATCTTAGAGCAACATATGACCCATAATGCATCAGTATCTTAGAGCTATGCCATGACCCATAATGCATCAGCATCTTAGAGCAGACTATGACCCATAATGCATCAGCATCTTAGAGGAGACTATGACCCATACTGCATCAGCATCTTAGAGCAGACTATGACCCATAATGCATCAGCATCTTAGAGCTATGCCATGACCCATAATGCATCAGCATCTTAGAGCAGACTATGACCCATAATGCATCAGCATCTTAGAGCTCTGCCATGACCCATAATGCATCAGCATCTCAGAGCAGACTATGACCCATAATGCATCAGCATCTCAGAGCAGACTATGGTCAAGAGAACATTGAGCTCAGGGGAACAGTATGCCGTCTCACCTGCTCAGGCTTCAGAGAGGGGCGAGTTGTGGCCAGAAATGTTTCCACTTCAGGCTTTTTAATCTTGACCTCGTCTTCAGTCTACAAACACACAGACACACAGACACACCAACACATGCACATATAATATTGTTGCTGTTCGAAGGAGTGCAGTCACTTTATTTTTTAACAAGTCTATTCATGTTTTACCTTTTTTCTTATGTTGTATATTTACCTTAGGGTCTACAGCATCAGGGTTGCTCTCTAGCTTTGTTCGAGTTTTAGAAGCCCACAAGGAAAGTTCATTCAGTTGCTTCTGATACACACCAAGCTCCCGCAGCAGCCTCTCAATCTCCAAAACACGCTCTGGCAGAGCTACAGACACCTGCAAGTAAGAATGCACACAAATACATATGTAAAGACACAACCTCAAACACATCCATATTTAAAGACACAACCGCACACATATACATATTTAAAGACACAACCTCACACATATACATATTTAAAGACACAAACGCACACATATCCATATTTAAATACAAAATTGCACAAAAACCAACCAGTTAAATTTGTACTGAATTCAGCATTTTTCATATATTCGAACTGCATAGGTATTTATCATCTCTAGTAATGAAGATTGAAAATCGGACATGTAAACCATGCATCTGCATACAATGATATAATATTTGAAAGACCCAACTGTCATTAGGGCTGAAATATTATTTTGGAGCATAAACTGCGCTGGAAGTTTGATTGAAAGATTGAAAAGAAGGGGTCAGAGTGAAATATTGGGCCCCAGAATATACCAAACGTTTAAAGGACCAAACGGGTCATAGGTCTTGAGTTATTTCAACTAGATAATTCCGACCTTCTCTCAGGTGATGTGAAATGTTGGTGCTCCTAAAATGTAAATCAACCTGTTTTTCACCTGACCTGATGTTTTCCCAATAACTACTGAAGGAATAACCTATTCCATTCATTAAAATCATTGCAATGTTAAACTGTGGTCTTACTCAATAAAATAGTTTAATAAAAGTAAAATATACCTGTTCCCAGCGTGATAGTACAGTGATGAGGTTAGTCTGTAGTGGCTGGCTACGATCAATGGGCAGTGAGGATGCACGGTGCTGAATATCTTCCAGTGATGCTCTCCTTCTGGGTAGATCACTCAAACATCCCTGAAAATACACATTTTCCAAATCAGTATTTTTACCGTGAAAGGGGGGGCATTGAACATTCTGTCAGCGGGGCCAGAAATCTTAGCAGTGCCCCTGTCACTGACACATACACGCTAGACATTCAAACACATATAGGACTTCACCCATGGTGCAAAACATACATGTCTATAATGATCAGACCAGGGGCATCTCTAGCTCTTCAAACGACCAGGGGCTAAGTCAAGTTTGCCTGGGGCTTGTCTTTTTCTGAAGGGAGAATCCTAAATAGATCCTTCTAGAATGTAATCCTAGCTTGTTCTTCTTGCTGCGTCCTCCTGAATGTAACCAGTCTACTCTCGAATTTCCGATTCCGTTGCTTCTTCAGCTGCCTCCTTTTTCGAATCAGCCTCTCTATTTCAACCTTCATTGAGTCAAATACATAGGTGTGTCTTACCTGGGCTCTCTGCAGCACACCAGTGAGCTGTTCACAGTCTTCAGGATGAAGGGGCTCTCTCACAACGCCCTCTGCCTTGTCTATCCAGGACAAGATGTCCTCAAGATCCATCTGAATCTCTGAAAGGGTTTTCTGCAAATCTGTGGATCTACAGACAATAATAATCATTCAAGTAAGTGCACATACAGTGCCACTTGAAAGTAGGTGAACCCCTTGAGCACTAAGAGCTTTCTGTTGTTTTACCATGATTTTTCATTTTTTTCATCACCAATTTTCCATAGATGAAATGTCAGGTTTATGTTTATCATTTGCATGTACTTGTTTAGAGGGAATTGTTTGAGTAGCCAAAAAACTACATGAAACATGGAATTAGTGTATTTTCAAAAGTAAGTGAACCCCCAGCTGCATTGGTAAAGTCAAGCAGGTAACAGATTCGGTGAAACATTTGGGTGCTTAATTAGTCAATTAGGCAAACCGATCAACTGAGACATCCTTAGGAAAAGGGTTCGGGCAACATAGATTAAAAGAGAGAGGAAACCAACCAAACTACTGTAGTGCCAAGGTGTACCCACACAGATCAACAATGCCGAGAGGAAACGAGATATCCGAGAACATCAGTTAGAAGGTACTGACAGCCCATCAGTCTTGGGAAAGCTATAAGACCATCTCCAAAAGATTCCAGCTCCATCGATCCATCCAAGACAAATAATTTAGAAATGGAGGGCATTCAACATGACCGCATCTCTGCGTTGAAGTGGACACCGATCAAGACCATCACCAAGAAGCACCAGAAGAAGAATAAATCAGGTAAAAGTCAACCCACACATCACCTCTAAAGAGTTTCGGACCTCTCTGGCAGCATGTGGGGTAAATGTACATGGGTCTACAATCAGACGAAAATGTTTGGTTTTGATCGTGACCAAATAATTCTATCTCGGACTCATCTGTCCAAAGCAGGGACTTCCAGAAGGCCTTTGGTTTATCCAAGTGCTCTCTGGCAAAGTTGAAACGGGCAGTTTTGTTCTTTCTTGAGAGCAGAGGCTTCCTTCTAGCAACCCGATCATGAATGTCATGTCTATTCAATTTCCGCCAGATGCTGCCAGAGAGGTCAGAAACTCTTTAGAGGTGATGTGTGGGTTGACTTTTACCTGATTTATTCTTCTTCTGGTGCTTCTTGGTGATGGTCTTGATGAGCGTCCACTTCTATCTCAGTTGATCGGTTTGCTTAATTGACTAATTAAGCACCCAAATATGTTTCACCGAATCTGTTACCTGCTTGACTTTACCAATGCAGCTGGGGGTTCACTTACTTTTGAAAATACACTAATTCCATGTTTCATGTAGTTTTTTGGCTACTCAAACAATTCCCTCTAAACAAGTACATGCAAATGATAAACATAAACCTGACATTTCATCTATGGAAAATTGGTGATGGAAAAAATTAGAAATCATGGTAAAACAACAGAAAACTCTTAAGTGCTCAAGGGGTTCACATACTTTCAAGTGGCACTGTATGTTCTTAATTATAGAAATAATTACACACATACACACCTTCTCTTCTTCTCATTGAGTGTAAAGACGAGGTTATCCCAGCGTGCATTAATGTCGTTCAGTTGTTGTTGTAAGGGCACTGAGTCCTCTGGAAGGCTCTGCCCACAGATCTCACCTCCCAGGGCAGACAGGGATGTTATTGCCTCCTGCTTGCCTCCTACCTCATTCTGTAATACCTAGATATATAAATACACAAACGATCAATACCATCGAGACACTCACACACAACCCTCCTACCCTCCACAACTCCACTTTGTTTAGTGGTTGCACAAACACCTTTCGTTGTGTATCTAATGCACAATGACAAATAAAGTCTATTCTATATTCTATTCTACACTTGAAACTATATGATGATGTATTATCAAAATAGTTCATATCTGTGTTAGGCGTGTCCATGTTTGGGTCACTCAATATCTACATTTGTTAGTGGTAATAATCAATAACCAAGTGATGCTAAGTTCATTGTTGTACTATGTCTACATTAGAGGAAAATCTCCATGTGAAGCAGCGCTTCATTGAAAAACAGAAAAAAACGTTATCATCTGTCCAAGACAAGTTATCGTCCTGTCACAGATATGAGGCCATTTTCATGTATTGTAAAACAGTGCCACACTCTCACTCTCCCAGGTTTAGAAGGTGAACTTGTTTGTGATAGTCCTGTATTAGATAGTAAATATCTTTCACTATTTTTCTATGAATCAGGCATACATCATGTACTCTCTCCCTTATAGCATGTTCCAATTGCTGATGGAAGTGGAAACATTGCTCCTCAACCCCACCACTCATCATCTACGCATATGGACAGCTGAACTCTACCCACTCACTATCTTCCTTTTCTTTCCCTCCTAATCTAGACTATCTCCGCCATGGGACGCTGCTGTAGTCTCTCCACCTGGTCTACCTGTAGAAACCCTCGGCCAATTGCACCCACCGCCACTGCATTGCCGTACACTTACTCTACCCAATACCCTATGCTAGCATTTATATACAATACACATTATTGCCACCACTGAAATGTTTCTCTGTTCCTACATCCCTTACCCCTGTAACAGTAACCCTATGAGTACAGTATATACCCACTAAACTGGTCTTGCCTGTATCATGTATTTACCACCGGATGTCTGTATATATACTACGTACATCGACCAAATGCTGGCTGTGTACAACCCCTGTTGTTTCCCTTCCCCTTCTGCCACACAACCCTCCCCCTTCCCCCCTTCCTATCTCCACCCGGCTGTCCTAAAGCAGATGGGTTCCCCCTTATGTGCCGTGTTTCTGCTTAAGGTTTCTTCCTGCCTAACAGGGAGTTTTTCCTTGCCCCTGTTGCCATTGAGCTTGCACTAAGGGGTTTCAGGCTCTGGGCTCTGTAAAGCGCCTAGAGGCAATTGTATTGTTATGGTGCTATATAAATAAAACTGAATTGAATTGAATTGAATTGAATTGAATTGAATTGAATTGAATGTACATATGTTACTCTTCTCCTTTTCTCCACCCATCTAAAATAAATGGTCAAACTGTTTGGACCAGTCTTTACATTGCATTCCAGTAAGTAACATAATTGGAACATTTATTTTGAGATACATGTAAAATTATAACAAATTGTATTTTTCTGGAGTGAGCTACCTGCTGGTAGGATATGGTTAAGATGCCTCTAAACAGCTGAAAAGGTTTTGTCATACAACGATTAAAGGATACATCCTCAGAAAAATGTCAAGACCCCATATAGCACCAAATGTAATACATTGTGTAGGGCTTTATAATGGGTGTAAAATCAATAGTATACTGCATTGAAGAGTGAAATACCTTCATTTGTTCCCTTATTAGGGGGGTGAGTTCATGCTCAGCCTTGGCCAGTGTCTGCTCAGCATCACAAAGCCAGTCATTAATGGTTTTATGTTCCTCAGTACATCGTTGCCATTTCATTCTGGAGGACTCAAAACACCTGTGAGATAATGTATTGAATTTCAGGACAAAGACAGAATGATCTTGAGAAACCATTTCCATCCATTTTCTCAAACATTATGCATCAAAACATTAACTTCAACTGTTCCTCCGTGTTTGTTGCTTGACAGAAACAAAGGCATATTTCATTGATAATGTTTTTTTATGCTGTTTACACCGTTTTTATGTTGCCTGTCAATAATGACACATTACTTATTATTTTGTTGCTACTACTATTTTCAGCTCAATTATGCAGTTATGATGTATTTATAACAGTTATTTGTGTATATGAGGGTTTGCAGTGGTGTGTAAAGTACCCAAAAGCCATACTTGAGTAAAAGTACAGATACCTTACTGGAAAATTACTCAAGTAAAAGTAAAAGTCATCTTTACTACTTGAGTAAAAGTATTCAAGTATTTGATATTCAGTATCAAAGTATCAAAAGTAATTTTAAAAAAAGTATTGAAAGTAAAAGTACAAATAAATGCTGTTAATAAAAAAAATATTTTGAGAATTATGAACTTATAAACATGGGCTGATTTTAACACAGTTTTAACACAATAGGCAATAATAAAGCAGCACCAAAAGTAACAACCCAGTCTTTACTTAAAACTGAAAAATGTCCTGTTCATCTTCAAAAGAAGTTGGTTCTCAAAATTGCGAGAATTCAGTCTTGCTCTTCTTTGGGCTGAAGACTATGAAATACTTTCAGTAACATGCGCACACATCCCTTGAACAATAACGTTACTAGCAGCTATCTTGCTCCACACTGCTACATTACTGTTCTGTACTTTAGATTGACCATCCCAACTGGCTAGATAGATACATCGCCAGAGATGGAATAAAGAATACGAATAAATCATCTATAGGTTATAAGCTAGCTTGAAATATTATATACAGATCTTACCCGGCGGTGAAAGAACATGACTAGTTTACAAGGTTGTGCTGGTGGCATTTAATAAAGATGAGGTGGGGTTTCTCATTTTTTAATTGAGCCCTGTATGCTTTTGCTTCGATTATTGTTGTGTCCCCTTCGTTGTTGATCTTAATGTTTTGGATATATCCTTCCACTGCATAATGCAGTCCATTTTGCCTTGATCTGGAGAATATCGCGGAGATTCCACTCCAAAAAGAATAACTGACACTGACAGATATAGCGCTTGTCCTCGTCCTAGCCATGCTTTTGTGTTGACAGCCCTAGGAGTTTTGTCCGACGTAGCAACAGTAACTAAGTAACTTTAAGGGGACTTTTGCGGAGGGTCACATTAACGTGCGCTAGGACAGCTGATTCGCCAAACCTGCTTGCAGTCTGTGTTCTACCACAGTCCCCGACGTTGGTCTCATCACTCTCATGTATCGTCGTTTCTTTGCAAAATGTAGCGAAGTAAAAGTAAAAGTCAACAGAAATATAAGTAGTAAAGTAAAGTACTTCGTTACTATACAACACTGAGGGTTTGTATGGTATGCTGAATACTGTGTAAATCTGCAGATCATCTTTGATGATTTACTTTGAAGACTTTAAAACCCATCTACTTATTTGAGGAGACTTTTAGAAACAGGCTCTCCATACATTTGTCCTTCTGAAAGCCACAACACTTATGTTGATAATATTCTGATTATCCTGTTGCATGCCCCTAAATTTGATTCCCCTGCAATTTACTTATGGCACCACTACAACAAAGATTACACCTTAATCATAGGGGCTGCACATGCAATTTAGGGAGTTGGTTAAGTACTCCTGTACAAGACATTGCATTAAGTAAAAGTTCAGGTGTTGAGGAGAAAAAAAGAAAACTTACGCTAGCCTATCCAGGTAAAATTTTTGAAGGTTGTCCCAGTTGACAGACAGAAGATGGTGAAGGTCATTCTCATGGGCAGTGGCAGTCTCAATATCCATCCCTTTCCTCTCCAAAGCCACAGCCACAGGACTCTCCAACTTCTTAAGATTAAGCTTCACCTCCTGTTTGAGAAATATACAAACAGGTAAGTTAATTAGCAGGTAAGTTAACATGTTAACCACTTGCTGAATGTGTTTTTAAGTGGCAGATGGGTTACATTTAGAATAAGGAGTCATAACAAATATCACTACTTCAGATTTAAAAGGTCAGACCTGAAATCATGAGAAAAGGCACAAAGATGATATATTTGCAGTATTGTGAAGTTTATTGTGGTGCTTTTGTGTTACACAAAATTCACCTTTGATCCGATAAAATCAAAATCTAACTTTTTATTCATTCATTTTTTTTGGAGCGGCCCATAAAGAAGAGCTGCCCATTGGTTGTCTTAACCTGGCCCAAATACTTCTGACTAGGCCCCTCCCCTTGTGGCAAATGACAAATTTGCTAAGATATAGCACTTAGTAGAAATGGTAACACAGTAAGGACTGTTGGTATAAACGACCCACCTGTGAGACATTTAAACACGCAGCAGGACAGCTGGCAGTGATAAAAGTTTGCTAAAATGATAGTTGCTGTCTTTTTGGCGATATAGTTGCCAATGTATAGTTGGCAACATGCTGTGACATGTTTTTTGTATATATTTTGACGGAGTGGTTGGTCCTGGACCACAAAACTACATCATACATAGCCTGGATGGCTATCTTTCACAATACCATCAAAATTAATTTTAATATGATACCAAAACCTGTACTGAAACAAAAACACATACTAAACTTAAAAACACATACTTAAAAGACAAAAAAAAACTATAATCCTGGGCCTGATTTACTCAATTATCTCAGCGTCTCATGTCTTTGCAATACAAACATACCTCATGGGACAATAACAAATCTGCATTGGCATTGTCCACTTCCTTCAGAGCTTTGTTGATCTGGGCTGTGGTACAGTAGCCTACATTGTACTATATTTAAGGGTAGCATACAGGTGTGCAGCGTGCAGATTGTTTTGTCCCATCCAACCCTTCACCATATGAGACACAGATAAGACTGACCTCCAGGCATTTCTCCTGTTTCTCCAACCCTTCACCATATGAGACACAGATAAGACTGACCTCCAGGCATTTCTCCTGTTTCTCCAACCCTTCACCATATGAGACACAGATAAGACTGACCTCCAGGCATTTCTCCTGTTTCTCCAACCCTTCACCATATGAGACACAGATAAGACTGACCTCCAGGCATTTCTCCTGTTTCTCCAACCCTTCACCATATGAGACACAGATAAGACTGACCTCCAGGCATTTCTCCTGTTTCTCCAACCCTTCACCATATGAGACACAGATAAGACTGACCTCCAGGCATTTCTCCTGTTTCTCCAACCCTTCACCATATGAGACACAGATAAGACTGACCTCCAGGCATTTCTCCTGTTTCTCCAACCCTTCACCATATGAGACACAGATAAGACTGACCTCCAGGCATTTCTCCTGTTTCTCCAACCCTTCACCATATGAGACACAGATAAGACTGACCTCCAGGCATTTCTCCTGTTTCTCCAACCGGTAGAACGGTGTCCTCCAGTGTTCAGGTGAATTCAACATGGCATCTGTCTCAGCAATGGCCTGCAGCAGATCATGAAGCTCCTACAACATTCCACAAGCAAACATGGTTATAAATGTAAGTAAGTATAATACTACTACTAATATTATTATTATTATTATTATTAGTAGTAGTAGTATTATTGTTAATCACAACAGCCTCAACACATTAAGTACATGTTATACCCTTAACATGGAGAAGTAGATTTAAGTGGGAGATTTGTTAACAAAGGTAAATGGTAAAGGTAAAATCATTCAAATGTTTGTCATTCCCAACAACAAGGAACTGAAGTGTTGCCAAAAGGTAAGGTTATAAAATGATCAGACACTTTAATCCAAAGCGATTTACAAACCAGTTAGAAATGTGAAACTTTTACAAATAACAAAATCATAATACAACAACAACAATAATAATAATAATACACTGTACACATATTGACCATCTGGCATATGGCTGGATTGGGCTTGCTATGATTTCCCTTTCTGCACCAAGTACAATCAAGTATGATCAACGTTTCAGTGAGTGCTGAAGTTCGAGCTCCTTAGCATCCCATTAAACAGGCTAGAATTAGGTGGGAATACACACACCTGTTAATTATCGATATGTTTCTTATTGATATGTTGTTTTTCCCTTTAAAGGGATTCATATGTGAAGGAGGGAGAGAGACCTATTCTACCTGTTACTGTGCATGTTACTAACTTACAGGTGAAAACAAAATGCATTCTTGTGTATATACTGCACCTGGGTATTAATCACAGGGCTGCAGAAAGTTTACAAAATGAATGCTTAAATCACTGTTAATAGTTGGTAAATTACAGTAATGTCCTACAGACTCACAAGTAGGTATTTACATGAGTAGGACTTGTAGGTACAAATAAAACTCCACAAATTAATTTGTGAATTTTGCGATTTAAACTGAACTCTTACTGTGAAACATAATACATTATGTAAAGTCTCCCCTCTCTTCCAAACTGTAACCTGAACTATGTCCCTGATCTGTTCAACAGCCAGAGTGCCCTACTCACAACTTTTAAGCTCTCTTAAAGAAATATTTGGTCATGGCAGGGACATGAGAGTCCTCGTTAGTTAAGGAATCAAACCTAACAGCGCAAGCAGCAACGACAATAAGTCTACTTTCTAACTTTGCAAACAACCAGTTAGCAACAAAGCAGGCTGGAGACGACTACCGGAAAACACTTCACAGCAAAACCTTCAAACAACATTGGAACTGCAAACTCTTCCCAACCTACGAACATACCAGCTTACAATACAGCACATCAAGAAACCCCTTCTTATTTCATGAACTGGGCACTGCATTTTATCGTTGGGATATCTTTCCATATCTTAAAAGTTCCACCCTTCAACTCCATATTGGCTACTCCCGCTGCTCCCAGCAGATCACCTGAAAACTGTAATGCCGACACCTGGCTCTACAGTACACAAAATAGATCTCTCTTAATTCTTCAGTACTGTCTGATGGATAATGCAAGAAATATCTCTGAATAGCAAGATGCTGGAGCGAATGACGCCTCCCTGGTGGCTCCAGCGTACACAACATCCAGATGCTGTGACAAACTGGGATAATGAAGCTCATCCGGGTGGTTTCTACGTGAACACCAGAAGGACACTCCAGCAGACCCCTCTCCCTCTGACAAGGCAAAGCAGTACCCTCTGTCACCAAAGCATGAGGTGGAGGCAAAGACCATTGCTGGAGCAGCACATAATGTGCCTTTACTGCTGGCATCCCTGTCTGGGTTATCCCTCAAATCCTCCAGTCTCACCACAGATGGTGGAAGTGACTTGTCTTGCTGGGGTAGCACTTTTGACAAAAGCGCTCACTAACTGTGATGGTAGATTCATGAGACAACAATGGCTGTCATTGACATACATGCTCAAATGACTCCCACAGTGTCTGTTGCGCTATTACTTGAGAATAAGATGCCCAGAGAGGCCCGATAGCAGAGATGCGGTGCTATATAAGGGTAACACACCCCCTTCCTCACGGGTCTGACTATCATACAGAAGCGTAGCCTGCTTATTAGTGTGCTCACCACAACCAACTTGTGGCTAACACGCCCGCCTCCCATGCCTGAGTTTGCAAGTTTAGGTGCGGTGCGGGACTGTGCTTGTCTACACAGTGCAGGTTACATTGGTGCCGTGACCCCGATTGGGAGTGAGGTTTAGGGGGGTGAATGCAAGAGAAGCTAGCAGAGGAGTGCTGTATGTGCAGTGAGTAAACCTCAGAATGCAAGTTTGAGTCCTGTGTGGGACTGTGCTCATCTACACAACACAGGTCACACAGTTAAGACTATACACTTGTGTGGCTCTTTCATGGGTGTGTTTATTCTGTCAGAAGGCACTAAGTACCTGATTACAACTAACTCGTTCTGAAATGTGTGCATTATAAGCAAGATGCCAAATTGTGAAGGGAAGGATCAGTGACGGAGGGACGCCACTGGGGGTGGGGGGGTTGTTATGTGTTGTGTTATATGTTTTATTTTTGTGTTGAAAACTTATATATATATATTTGATAAAAAAAAGCAAGATGCTACTCAGGTGTGGGAAAGCTGAAACATTTTCTGGGTATTCCTGAAGACTTCACTTCAGACGTGTGTGATCTATAAATTATGATTTTGTGAATACATATGAGATCATCAGTGCTTCATGACAGAAAGTAAGACACAGATGTAATATTTTATTTGGTATTTTGTTGTATCATGTTTACTAAATTTGTAACATGGTGGATGACTTGTAACAACTCTCTTCCTGATCTATATGGCCCTCAGTGGCAGTCCTCAGCCCAATACGATATTCAGTATTCAATATTCATATCCTGTTCAAATCAAGTTTATTTCCAGTGTTTCCTTTATTATCTGGCTTCTCAGTAATCCCAAACTCAGCCAAAGACTTCATATCCCTCAACTTAACTTAACAACCAGTGGAAAAGTGTGTAGTGTCACGAGAAAGGACACACAGGAAAAGGGAGCATAACCTCTGATGGTCATCTGGGCACAAAATGGCAGTTCTGCTTCCTTGATGTAACGACAGCACGACCCTTGTCATCTGGTTTAACTGTCATTTCTCCAGTGCTATGTTCGTGTACACTTCTTCAGCGTATACTTCAGGCTTGTGTTACATTCTAAAATATGTACACACACACACACGCACAGTCAAACTGCAAAATGTTATAGAGTTTGTCATTGTTAGTTTGTCATTCATCAAATCATGCTTGTTGGGTGTAGGTGATTTGTTAAAATGAGGTGATGTGCTTTAACTTATCCATGACCGTGTAGGGCACAATGCTGTGGTTTAGTAATCTATTTCAGTGTAGGGCATAATGGCAGGTGATATGCTGTGGTTCAGTGTAATGCACAATGGCAGGAGATGTGATGTGGTTTAGTGTAGGGCCTAATGGCAGGTGATGTGATGTGGTTTAGTGTAGGGCCTAATGGCAGGTGATGTGATGTGGTTCAGTGGAGGGCACATAGACAGGTGATGTGATGTGGTTTAGTGTAGGGCACAATAACAGGGACACTCACAATCTGGCGGCGGAATGGAGCAAATTTAAGCTCCACTTCCTTCCAGCGCCTGTTGAGCTGGAGGAGACTGGGCTCCACCAGCTTGGATGCACCTGCTTTTGACAGCATACCTCCCAGCTCAGAGACATCAACTAGATCCTTTTGTTTCTCATCCAGTGCACTGCCAACCTCCTGATGGACAGAATCACACACACACACACACACGCGCACACACACACACACACATACACACACACTTCAGGGTCAATTAATTGCCACTGTCTGAGGTAAAGAAAATGGCTTCTGCAGCAACACACCAGCCTATAAACCTGTAGAGGAAGGTGAAAATCCAATGGAAATAAAGAGAAGGCCCTTACACATTTATGTGATACTACATTTATTAAACATTACTTAAACTCTTTAAAGAATATTTATTCTGGTGTGCAAGTGGTAACCCTTAACTTGACAAGCCTAACCTGGCAGGAAGAAGGGATGAGCTACAACTGATGCATACCTTTCCCACCAAACAGTGCTCTGTCATTGCTACATCTAAACACTAATGATTGCTGTAACAATTCATTGTGGTATGATACACCCTGGTGCCTTTTTAAGTGTCAAGCGGTCATTCCCTTTGGTTGAAAAGTCCATAAAAAGAGGAATTATGGAGGGGAAAAAAGAGGAGTGGGTGGTATGGTAATAGTCGGGTAGCATCATCTAAAACCATGGAACCTCCATATACCTTATAGTTTCCAAATTGTTAGATAAGGACATTGTTATTGAGTTGTTACGATGGTTTTAGATGAAACTACCCAGTTATTGTTGTGATACTTACTATCTAATTGTAAAGTGCTAACAATATATGCCCATAACTTTAAAATGTATACAAGTGATGCTATGGCATGCAGCCTTCACAAACATTAGTTTGATGTAGCTTCATAAATGGCTCAAACAAAACAGAATTATTGTAGCATTGCTAGTTTTGCATTTTCTTCAAATCACAAAAGAAAGAATCAAGACACAGAATTAGGCACAGATATACACAAAGACTGTTGTAGAGCAGAGGGGAAAAATGTCAGTTGACCCCTTATTAGCTGAATGTCACTCTGATCATCTGAAACACAGAGAAATCTGGATTAAACAGAGGGCTCTAGTTTAGAACTCTAGCTGGGAACAGATAGAATCACACAGATGTATGTTTTGTAACTGATTACAAAAACTAAATAGCAACCTTTTATGCCAGTTCTAGTCAGATGAATGAAATGTGTTTCAGTATACAGCTTTGGAGAGTGTTCTCGTAAGATCTATTTGTGTGTCTATCGGTATGGGCAAACGTATTTGTTGAAGTAGTGTCTTTGTGTACATGTCTCTGTATGGAAGTACCTTCACCCTTGACGCTTCAGGTGGATCAGGAAACTCTGCCACTGTTCTCTCAATATTATCCAACCACTGGAGCAGGTCATGTGATTTTCTGCGGTACTGATACCACTGAGGAGCAATGGCAAGGGCTTTGTGTTTCCTCACCGATCGCAGATCCTGGACACGGAAACGTTAATAGATGCAATCATTAATATGTGAAAACACTCACTTTCAGTTACTGTATCTTACTTAGGCCCAATTTACACACAGGCTTTCGCGATGTCGGTGACATCTGTACGTAGATGTCGGGGCGCATTTACACACACCGCAGGAAGTTTCTCAGTTTGCCTCTGTTGATAGCGATGTTGCCTAGCAACACTGTCTGTAATATGCCTTACAGATGTCGGGTCGCGTTTACACGCACTTTGAAGATGTCGGGGACTCCCGATGGGCTGTCGGGCGAATGGTACAGGGCTGTCGGCTGAAATTCGGCCGACATCGGCACACCGACAGTTAAATTTGCGTTTAGACGCTGAATAAAGCTGTCGGTGTACAGATGGCTGTGCCGACATTGCGAAAACCTGTGTGTAAATTGGGCCTTAGAATAAAAAAGCTGTGGCACTTGGGACTCTTGGACTCTTTTAGGTAGTCTGACATGCCTTGATGTTATTTTTTTTATATTTCCCCTCACTAAAAACATTGAGGCAAAAGTGGCATGTCTGATTATATTCTAAAAAACCTCATCAATAATAACATGAGAGTAAAAGGAATGTAGTAAAACTATTTTTTGTATTTAAATCAAATCTAGACTTACCCATTGTTTCCCAAAACTTTAACTTGCCTTTACATATATTTCTATGATACAACCGACTTGGATACCAAACTTCATTCTCTTTTTTCCCCTCCCACAATTCCCTAACCCAGCAATTTTTTAACCAAGCTGTATTTTTAGTTTATAACTCTTTCTGCCCCTTTGACTCCTAAGACTATCTAGAGCTTTGCAAATGTTTTCTATCTTGGACTACTGGTCTGACCTGGCTCGAACTTTGGATTGTTTGCAAATAATTCTTGATTTTATCTTATTGGGTCTTCTTGTCTATTTAGTTGTCTATTTAAACTTGTTGTCTAGAGCTGTGCAATTGTTTTCTAGATTGCACATGGTATGATCAGATTGCTAATACTTTTAAACCAGATGTGTGTGTGTACGTACCTTCACAGTGTCATATTTGTTGCTGAGCTGTGTGTGTTTGTTGTGGACAGCTTCTCTGCGATCCTGGTCTGTCACTCTCTTTTGCAAACACTGTCCTTTCAGTAAAAGTTCCTTCACAGCCCCGTCCTCATATTCCTGAAAACAATTTATACACACAGAAACACAGCCATATAACGTTATACATCACTCTCCACCAAACCCACAAATTGCACACACAAAACATAAAATGACAGCTTTTTTTCTCCTTCTCTCTCTCCCTCACACACACACACACACACACACACACACATACACACACACACGCACCATATCCTCCTGAAAGTCCTCTTCTTTCAGATTTTCACCATATTCCACCTCTTCTTCCAACAGATTTAGCCAAATCAGAGCCTCACTGTGATACTGCTCCAGCTCACGAGCCGACACCTAAACATTTTTAGAGCCATTTTAGTCATTCAAGTCATGGCAGTGGATAAGGTTGAAGCACAGCACTGATGTGACTGCATGATGATACCTGTCCATCAGCAATTCTTTGAGCAACAGCATCAAAGTGTTGATTAAGCTGGTCAACTTTGGGTTGCACTGTAGCCTGACAGTGTTCGCCATGATTTTTAATCAGGTCATCAGCAAGGTCATTGCAAGCCTCTACTTTTCCATGCATGCCATCCAGTTCCATACGCAATTTCTGAAAGAAAAAAAATTAATCATGGATTTAAGTAGCTTTCTTTCCATACAGTTTCTTTTCATTCCATAGCATTATGGAACATAATGTGTGTCAGTGAAGGGTCAAAAGACCAGTTGTCTCAGCTGAATACGAGCGCATTGCTGAGTGGACGCAGGGGCAAAAGGGCAATAGGGCACAAGACTAGGGAAGTGAGATCCAATCACAAGTGAAGACACATTGGAATGCCAGGTGTGAACTCAGGTACTACCGCTTTTGACCGGATCACCCAGGACATCTGTAAAAAGCAGGTGTGTCCCTATGTCTGGTTCAAAACATTCCCAGCTTGTCTGAATTACTGTACTGTTACTGATGGTACCTGTGGTATGGTATGGTTTTTGACTTTTTGAGTATATAATCTAGAAAAATATCCTACTCACTGATATTTTGATGTATCAATCAGATTAATTATTGACCTAAAGTGGAATGCAAACAATCCTTGACATTAATAGCAAACAACAGATACTTCAATGGACTTTATTTAATGAATAACATATTTTCTTTATTCCTGATAAACCGAACTTACTTAGGTAGACCAACAACTGCAGTAAGCACTGATCAAATATTGCTAGCTTACTAGCTCTTATGTCACCCAAAACCCATCTCCTTATAGTTAATGCAATTTTTTTCTGTAGAGTATCTAGTAGCTGAATAACATATTGTTATGACAGTTACAGTATGGATAGAACTATTTTACAAATTACCTTCGGGTATTTGTGCAAGCGTTTCTGAAATTCTGGAATTTCGAACTTTCAAATGAGGTGATAGGTCTAAAACCTCAACTTGGACTTGTTTATAGACATAACATCCAACTACAAATACAGCCCAAAACATTGATGATAAGTCCACATCAAAAGTGTGCAAAAAAGTTTTTCTAAAGGTTGCAATTCAAATCCATCCATTATGGCTGCCGCTGAGTTATTTTACTCTTTAAGAAATATATATTTTTCTCTGATGATCTTAGCTGAATCACAGGTATTCTAATATACAGGTATTTGTGAGGCAACTATTTGGCATTATTTATTTTTCGAAAACTTCCCCTTGCCTGGAAATTGCTATTTTTGAATACCATGACTTTTCATGACCGTAAGAACCCCGGGCATGCCTGAAGAGAAAGACACCGATTGTAATGATACACGCACAGCTCAAAAGGTATACACAGCCACATTTTAAACAGTGAACATGTTTATATACATGCCACAGCCCAACACACCGTAAATAGATGCTCATCACCACCCTGCAGCTCTGACTCATCCATTTGTTTCTCAGCTTGCTCCATCCAAGCAGTGATCTCTGCCATGTTTCCCTCCAGAACAGCCATCTGTCTCTGGTAGTCCTGAGGAGAAAAAATGTGGGTAATATTACCTAAACACATATCAACTGTTCAATGCAGGTCTCTATCCATTGAAAAAGTGAACAAAAAGAAAAAAAGAAAGAAGAACAAACAAAAAACACTCTTTTGGTCCTGCAAATGGACTGTTATATGTACCATCATGTGTAAGAGAGCATGAAGGTGGGGAATGGAGTAGTTTTGTAGCACCATATGTACATTGCAATATGTCTGGACACAACTATGGGGAATTTTGTTTATATGTGGATTGGGAACATTGTAAACCAACCAAATGTCTTGACCGTGAATGTGGAAAGTCAGTTTTGTTAGTAATGACGCAAAATGTAATTTAGTGTACAAAGTTGTCCCTAAACTGTAGCCGATGAAGTCATGTGGCTCATTAAAACTATAACCTCGAGTGACCTGTACACATATCTCCTGTGAACCCTACCTGTAGCAGATGAAGCCACTCCTCACTGCGTGATGTGACAGCAATCCAGTTGCAGTTAAGCAGGCTGACCTTGTCCTCCACCAGGCACTCCTGATCCTTTAACACAGTCTTCAGAGCCTCTGCCAGCTCACGCACCACAGCCAGCTGGGGCTGCTTCCTCTCTGTCTCGTCATGGGTTGCCTGCACATGCAAACACACAAAGATTCAGGTCTCCTCGAATCTGTTCTATGCTGTGGAAGTATCCTGAAAGAACAAATATTCAAAACAATTATAGCCTGGCTCTGACCTTAGTCAAACAGTTAACTTTATGTTTATAATATCAATTCAAACAATGCTTGTAAGAGCTGTGGCTGATCACTTCAGGGCCCAGGTGGAGGGCAGGAGCCTATTTTACACAATTAATCCTAAACTTTCATCAAATGTCCTGATTATGGATATAATGTTGTTTTTAATGGTGTTTTTTTAATGAGCATTCTTACCAGGCATTCGGTTGACAAGTTTTAAATGTTCTGCTTATTTAGAAATGTTGCCGGTCAAAACCCATAAACAAATGCAGAAATGACTTATGCACTGCCATGCTGAAAATGATGGGTTCCGTTTAAGTCATTTGGAGTGGTGCTACTGTTTGTGTATGGCAAAACTGTTACACTCCAACACAATTCTAAAAAAAAAAATGCTATACTGGCAAGCTAACCTGTTTTTATTAATCAATAACGTCTTTCTTGTTCCTTCCAAACTGCTCTCATCACCTTGTCACTCGCATTTTACACTTACATAGTTGTTTGCATGTGATGGAGAAATACAGATGATAAATGCGCACAGGTTTATCACAAAGTAATGAATACATAATGACTTCTTCAGCATACTGCCAGCAGCCCTACATCTACAGTAGTGTGCTCGTGTGTATTTAAATAGTTGTACCTTCGCCCAGGCCAATTCTGCTTCCAGGTCTCTGGGCATCCCATCCACAGCTGAGCGATGTGTAAGCTCAGCATCTGTGGCTGCCAGCCACTCCGTTAGGCAGTTCAACTCCTTACGCAGTTTCCTTGACAACTTCAGACTCTTCTCAAGCCCTTGCTTTCCTTCCGTCACCTGTCAATCAATTCACCACATAACTTCATTTAAATGGAACAATGGACGTTTGACTTCAAGCTGTGTGATTTCCAACAGTGCTGCTCACTGACCTGTGCTCCCAGCTGGTTGTACAGCAGCTTGAGGGCTGTAAGGCGTTCATCAAGTTCTTTGGGTTTCTCCGTCTGCTGCCGCTGCACCACCTGCCGCCCTGCCTTAATCACTCCTTCCACCTCTCCTTTCACCTCACTCAGACTTTTATACAGCTTCTACAGAAAAGAGAAGAGTGGAGAACATAGTCTTAGGAGTGTTATGCAGAGGATGTTTTCGGTTAACTGTAACCCTTTACAAAGTATAACAGTTTTTGCATAGCCCAGGTTTTAACTACTTTTTCTATTTTGCTTTTTAATCACTGGAAAGTTGTTGAGTGGACAACTTAAGTGAAAATATAAGCCAGACTAGTGGGATTGCTCACCAGTAGTAGAGGATCACTAACAGTAACTGCAATGATCATACATGGGAATAAAATCAGTGCACAGGAAATAGCATCAGAATTGTGTTGCACAAACTAGCACAAACTAGCAAGAACAAGAATATAGAAGAGTTTGTAACAGTGCATGTCTTCAATGGCATACTATTAACTAGTTGTATTGCCTCAATCCACTTCTAAGGTACACAAAAGTTTCACCACTTTACGCAATAGGTTAATCAGAAATCAAAGCACAACGGATTGAATGCCATGTCTTGTGCCAGGACATGTGTTTGAATGCCAGTGTATATTTTGCCCACTGTTACTCATCACCCTGTAGTGTTGATCCATCCTCAGTTCTCACCATGCACTCATCAAGTTGTGCTTGCAACACGTCCTGTTCCATGCTGCGGACTGCAAAAACACCAGACTGTGCCTTGACCGCGGCAAGGGCATTCTCACATTCCCGGAGTCTTTGGTCAAAGTTGGCTGGCTTCTGGAACAACCTAAATTTTGCGTTTACCTCATGAAGCTTTTTCTGCAAGAGAAAAACAGCAAGGATAGTTGATGACATCGAAAGAAGCATTATCATTTACCATTACATAATTTATAATTTACCATTTGAACATCAGATTGATTACAGTGCATCCATTTTAATCAGTATGTGTGCTCCCTAGGAAAGAAACCTTTCTGTGTTGTTGCTCTACCAGTTGAACTACAGGAACACCTGCACAGCTTACCTTTTTGAAATTGATTACTATTAAATGCACTTGTAATATTTTACTTGAATCTTTAGCCATTTGACTGACATGGCCATGCCATACAAATCTGTTCATATCCTGTCATCTTCAAATCATCTTAAATATAATCTGTAGATATTCCTTACTATTTTCTAAGTGTGTAAGGATGAGCTTGTGTGTTCTGCTCAAATATGGCAAACATGCATGACTACGATAATTTGTGTTGGCTCAATCCACTTACATATGTGGCGTCCAGGTGTCCTTTAATGCACTCAGAGAACTCTGCATCTTTCAGCCTCATCTCCATGTCATTCAGAGTGACCTCATGCCCTGCCAGGTCTGTCTGGATTTTCTGTAGGAAGAAAGCTCTTTAGCCTGATATTCTTTAAAATATGTTTAACCTTTATGGCCATATTGCAGTTTGTACGTTTTTTGCTAGTGGACAAGTGCATCACTTGCATGCATCTGCAAACAATTACTGAAAGGACACGTAAAACATCTATGAAGAAAAAGGCTGGAAAGGACATTTTGTCAATCCTGTCTGTTTATATTTTGTGTATGTATTTGTGTGTGGGGGACAACATGCGTGTACTAAGCAGGTATCAAAACAACTATCAATTGAACATCGTACACACCTGGGCTTCCTGTGGGATCTGTGCAGCATCAATATGATCGCTGAGGTAAGCAGTAAGGTGTCGGTCCGTGGTGTTAAGAGAATCATTGATTCTTTGCAGAGTCTTATCATTTTCCTGGGCCCACTGAATACGGCGTTCAAGCTCCTGCTGACGATATACACTCTAATAACAGAAATTAAATATTTTAGGGCCAAACAAGATCACATTACACATGTAAAGTAATAGCAAGGCACCAAAAATGTAGTCAGTCCAAACCCAATGTTGGCACGAGTCAAAAGCCCCCTCCCCACAGACACACACATACAAACATAAAGTCCTTCCCAGGGCTAGTGTCTTATCCTACAAAGCAATACAAATACACTGACAGTTCACACACTGCTACTCCTTACACATTCCTGTTGCAAATATAATCAGTGTATTACCTTAAATGTGTGGTACCTCATGTTTCTGTAGTAACTGAGTACTGTTACTCGACAACTTATAAAAACAAGATCTGCTCAATGACCAGTGCAGGGCTTCCTCTCTGCTGTACAGTTACATCATCCCTCTACTTGACAGAACAACCAACCAAAAGCCTAACCACCCCGCCCCACACTCACACACATACAAACACATACAGAAACAAATGCTTACAGAGTAATCCTCAGGTTAACAATCTTTATTTAGCTCGGATAATCATCAGCTCTTTTCACAGACAACCCAACAAATCCAGATAAGCCACAAATGCACACACATACGCACATACACACACACAGGGTTCTATTCAGTGATTTCCCCCCTTCAAAGGGAAAAATCTTACTATTCTGAAGAAAGGCATTTATAAGAATAGTTTGTTACACACACAAAGGTAATACAAATCTGCACTTTTTTAACTTTATAACACCACAAACACAATAACTTCCGTCAACAGTATTAACTTTTGCCTACCTCAATCGTAATAACCAATTTCCCGCCAATGTCATAATTATTATTTTTGCAGGAAGTTATTATGTTTTCGGGATGATCTAATTTCCAGACTATACCAAATGTAATAAATGACTAACCTAGTGAAACTTTACCTGTCGTAAAAGCATGCTTTTGCAAATCTTCAGCATCTAATAAAATATCCTTAAAATACAATGCCTCACAATACAATTAGTTTATTTAATGTTTAGAACAGGGGTACTCAATAGGCGGACCGCGGTCCGGATCCGGACCCAAACGCAATACAATTCGGTCCGTTGGTCAGGCAGGTTGTGTGTGTCAATGGCAACAACGCGAGCAGATCGATTTGTGAACGGTATGTGTTTCTCAGTAAATGAAAATCATGGTGTGCTCAAAACGCGAAAAAAAACTAAAAGTTGATTCCAAAAATCGCGATTTAAGAAAGAGTGGACTGACAAGTATGCATTTGTGCTGCCTGTGGGGAGCACAAAACCGATGTGTTTAATCTACAGCGAGACGGTTGTCCTTGTCAAAAGTGGTAACGTAATAATTCACTATGAAACAAAGCATGCACACTTCGAACTAAATTACCCCCAGAACTCAGGTTAGGGCCAGAAACCATCTGCAATCATCATACCAAGCAACATGCAGTGTAATTGTTAGATCAGCCACACAACAAGAGCATGCATACCTCAACATAATGAGTCTGTCTTTTCAACCATGAATATGGTGAAAAACAAATACAGGAGCACACCCACTAATGAACACTTACATCAGTGCCTCCGCCTGGCCCTCACACCTTTTATGCCCAAATTTAAAGCACAAAAAAGGTGTCACCTTTCACATAAATAAGGCCAGACCACATCACCTTTGGTGCATAGTTTGAACGTTTTTGTTGGAGTTATGTTTTTAGATTTCTGATCCGGACCCTGGATTGAACGGACATTTGGCGAGTGGACCTTTTGGGTTTCTAATTGAGTACCCCTGGTTTAGAATAACTAGTTCTAAACCTGATTGTTCAAATCCTTGATTGTGATTGGCTAAAAGCCGTTGTAAAATCCAGCATTACCTTACAATTTGACCTGATTACATTCCATATTACTGCGCAGCGAATGGCAAGGCATTCATATAGCGCATTTCATACCCAGTGTTCCATCTGGCTGTTGCGTTGCTTCAAGGGTTGCGTGGCAACGATTTATTTAGGAACTATCATTTTTAGTGGCGGAAGAATGACGGTTTATCATTAAACTATTGTTTCTTAAATTGAATTGTCTTTATTTATGAAACCATATCAATTATGTGTAGTAACAGGTTTAGAAAAGCAATAAGCCCCGCGAGTCCGTGCTTTGCGCTGATTTTAGAACAGGTAAGGGGGTTTAACGGCACTCCGCTTCGCGTCGTGCCTAACAACTCCCTTACCTGTTCTAAAATCAGCGCAAAGCACGGCCTCTTGGGGCTTATTGCTTAATTGTGTGTTGTGTGAACTATGTCCAGATTTGATTTGGGGCCAAGCAGCCCAATTCAGAAGTCACCTATTGTGACTGTCAAAATTGTAATAATTGACATACAAAGTACATAACTACAGGATAACATTCTGCAGCTTAGCCAGAATGGACTGAAATGTCTGAATGTATTGTGTGTCTAATAATCATACAGAGAGTTCTAACTTGTATTGGGGAATTCATCACTCCTGGGACTGGGGTGTTCGATTGCAGCAAGATTGAACCAGACAAGAGCCACCAGCATAAGGCAGTTCAGCCTGAGCAGCACTAGATAGGTTGGTACTATCTGATTCTCTTACATTATTAGTAGTGCATCATTTTTCACCATGTCATATGGTACATTTTCTCTTTCAAAAGACCAATCTCCTCTGGTGTCCACCGGAGGGCGCCACCACCATAGGCTCAATTTGTGTTCCATAGTGACGTTGTCCTCCTAGACAAGTCAGGTGTGGTATAAGTGATATCAAGGTTGGTGTTGATTTTGAATGTCTATACTGAATCATGGCACTTGACAATGGGAATATGGAAGTCAATCCCAAAAAATAGTCTCTGAGTGGAAATTGGTGTAAAAATGTACATGGTGGTGTATATATCGTAGCACTGGGTTAGACATGGCAAGAAGCATCCATGACTGAGGGTGTGGTTTATTCTAATTAACGGATCAACTTTCCTGCCTTAGATTTTCCCCCAAGGAAACAGCAAGAATTCTGGCTCACAATGACCAGTTATGTGCCCAAGAAGCACACAGATAAGTCCTCATTAGGTCTAACAAGGTACACCTGATCTCAACTGGTGACGTTTATAAAAGAAACGTGTCCAAAGAATCATACTTCACACCTTCAACCTCACCACCATGGGCAAGACCAAAGAGTTGTCCAAGGACGTCAGAGATAAGATTGTAGACCTGCACATGGCTGGAATGGGCCACAAAACCATTGGCAAGCAGCTTGGTGAGAAGCAGACAACTATTGGTGCGATTATTCGTAAATGGAAGCAACACCAAACAAATGATAATCGCTCTAGGTCTGGGGCTCCATGCAAGATATCCCCTCGTGCGGTATAAGTGATCATTCGAAAGGTGCAGAATAACCCCAGAACTACACAGGGGGAGCTTGTGAATGATCTCAAGGCAGCTGGGACCACAGTCACCAAGAAAACCATTGGCAACCCACCATGCCGTAATTTTTTGAAGTACTGCAGTACTCGCAAGGTCCCCCTGCTCAAGGAAGCGCATGTAAAGGGCCATCTGAAGTTTGCCATTGCACACTTGAATGATTCTAAGGAGGATTGGGAGACAGAATGTGGTCAGATGATACCAAAATCAAGCTCTTTGGCATCAACTCGACTTGCCGTGTTTGACAGGGGGGGGAATGCTGAATATGACCCCAAGAGTACATCATACCCACCATCAAGCATGGAGGTGGAAACATTATGCTTTGGGGCTGTTTCTCTGCCAAGGGTACAGGACGACTCCACCGCATCAAGGGGACTATGGATGGGGCCATGTAACGTGGAATATTGGGCTTGAACCTCATTCCCTCATTCCCTCCCATTGAAAACGCAACTTTAAAGATTTGGAGAGGATCTGCAAAGAGGAGTGGACCAAAATCCCTCCTGAGATGTGTGTAAACCTGGTGACCAACTACAAGAAACGTCTGACGTCTGTGCTTGCCAACAAGGGTTATTCCATCAAGTACTAAGTCATTTTTGTCAGTCAGTTTTGCTAGGGGTTCAAATACTTATTTTTTGCATCAAATGCAGCTAAAGTCATAAATGTTATAAAATGCATTTTTCTGGATTTCTTTGTTGATATTCTGTTTCTCACTGTTAATATACAGTGCCACTTTAAAGTATGTGAACCCCTTGACCACTTAGGAGTTTTCTGTTGTTTTACCATGATTTTTCATTTTTTTCATCACCAATTTTCCATAGAAAGAATGTCAGGTTTATGTTTATCATTTGCATGTACTTTTTTTAGAGGGAATTGTTTGAGTAGCCAAAAGACTACATGAAACATGGAATTAGTCCATTTCAAAAGTAAGTGAACCCCCAGCTGAATTTGTAAAGTCAAGAAGGTAACAGATTCAGTGAAACTTATTTGGGTGCTTAATTAGTCAACTAGAAAATGCATTTCCTGAAGGAAATACCAGTGCATGAAATGCAAAAGTTAAGAAAGAACGAATAAAAGAAAAGTGAAAGAAGGAAGGAAGAAAGGAAAGAACAGTAAAAGAAGGAAAGAAGAGTTGAAGAAGGAAAGAAGAAAGGAAAGAAGAGTGAAGAAAGGAAAGAAGAGTGGAAGAAAGAAAGAAGAAGGGGTGAAGAAAGGAAAGAAGAGTGAAGAAAGGAAATTAGAGTGGAAGAAGGAAAGAAGAGTGGAAGAAGGAAAGAAGAGTGGAAGAAGGGAAGAAGAGCCGAAGAAGATAAGAAGAAAAGAAAGAAGAGTGAAAGAAGGAAAGAAGAAAAGAAAAAGGGAAGAAGAGTGGAAGAAGGGAAGAAGAAAGGAAAGAAGAGTGGAAGAAGGAAAGAAGAAAGTAAAGAAGAGTAGAAAGAAGGAAATAAAGGAAAGAAGAGAGGAAGAAACAAAGTAAGGAAAGAAGAGTGAACAAGAGTGGCTCTGGGTAAAGACAGTAAAGAGAGAGTGAAAATATTGAAAGAAGGAGAAAAAAGAGTGAAGCAGAGAGATGGAGTGTGAGAGAAAGTAGAGTGAGAGTGATAGAGAGAAAAAAAAGTAGAGTATGGAAGGTGTCTATTAATATTCCTAGTTATACAGTTAAATTGAGAGGGACAGAGAGAGAAGAGGACCCTTGGAGGCTTGCCGCAGCTGTCAGTGAAGCACAGGTGCAAGCCAGTTTAATTACCCTATTATGATGTCATAATGGCCCAATGTAAGTCAATGGGAAAATTTAGATTCGTTTTTCTTTAATAACTTAAAAAGTATAAAGTTTAGAAAAGTGAAAAATACATAGCATAAGTGTCCTTTACAAGACCTACGCGACAAAGTTTGAATGAAGTTTCTACGTTAAGCGGTTCGAGCTGAATTAATCGCAGAAAAAGGTAACAAGAATAAGAAGAAGAAGAAGAGGAAGAAAATGCCTAGGAATAACAATACAGGGCATTTCATGCACTGTAATTAAGCAAACCGATCATCTGAGACATCCTTAGGGAAAGGTTTGGGCAACACAGATTAAAAGAGGGAGGAAACCAACCAAACTACTGTAGTGCCAAGGTGTACCCACACAGATCAACAATGCCGAGAGGAAACGAGATATCCGAGAACATCAGGAAGAAGGTTCTGACAGCCCATCAGTCTTGGGAAAGCTATAAGACCATCTCCAAAAGATTCCAGCTCCATCCATCCATCCATCCAAGACAAATAATTTAGAAATGGAGGGCATTCAACATGACCGCATATCTGCCTAGAAGTGGACGCCCATCAAGACCATCACCAAGAAGCACCAGAAGAAGAATAAACCAGGTAAAAGTCAACCCACACATCACCTCTAAAGAGTTTCAGACCTCTCTGGCAGCATCTGGGGTAAATGTACATGGGAAGACGAAAATTGAATAGACATGACATTCATGATCGGGTTGCTAGAAGGAAGCCTCTGCTCTCAAGAAAGAACAAAACTGCCCGTTTCAACTTTGCCCGAGAGCACTTGGATAAACCAAAGGCCTTCTGGAAGTCCCTTCTTTAAACAGATGCGTCCGAGATAGAATTATTTTGTCACGATCAAAACCAACAATTTTCGTCTGATTGTAGACCCATGTACATTTACCCCAGATGCTGCCAGAGAGGTCCGAAACTCTTTAGAGGTGATGTGTGGGTTGACTTTTACCTGATTTATTCTTCTTCTGGTGCTTCTTGGTGATGGTCTTGATGGGTGTCCACTTCTAGGCAGAGATGCGGTCATGTTGAATACCCTCCATTTCAAAATTATTTGTCTTGGATGGATGGATGGAGCTGGAATCTTTTGGAGATGGTCTTATAGCTTTCCCAAGACTGATGGGCTGTCAGTACCTTCTTCCTGATGTTCTCGGATATCTCGTTTCCTCTCGGCATTGTTGATCTGTGTGGGTACACCTTGGCACTACAGTAGTTTGGTTGGTTTCCTCTCTCTTTTAATCTGTATGGCCCAAACCTTTCCCTAAGGATGTCTCAGATGATCGGTTTGCTCAATTGACTAATTATTCACCCAAATAAGTTTCACTGAATCTGTTACCTGCTTGACTTTATCAATTCAGCTGGGGGTTCATTTACTTTTGAAATGGACTAATTCCATGTTTCATGTAGTTTTTCAGCTTCTCAAACAATTTCCTCTAAACAAGTACATGCAAATGATAAACATAAACCTGACATTTCATCTATGGAAAATTGGTGATAAAAAAATTAAAAATCATGGTAAAACAACAGAAAACGCTTAAGTCCTCAAGGGGTTCACATACTTTCAAGTGGCACTGTACACCTACCATTACAATTATAGGTCACACATTTCTTGCAAGTGGCCAAACTTGCGTAATCGGTAGGGGTTCAAATACTTATTTTCCCCACTGTATGTGACATGGAATATTACGGATTTTGACTCCCAATAGCACAGAATAATAATTACAAGTCCATTATACTGATGTGCAGTGAGAGTGAGAGACTGCCACATTCGCACTTTGCAGCTCACAATGTCTATGTACCAGTTTTAGGCTACTAGTCAATGATGTTTCAATACTGAGCATCACTGAACAACCTCTTTTATTTCAAATGATATGGGGTGCAATTGTCTTTTTTTTGCACTATTGTAACTATAGGCCTATAACTATATATAAACAGTATAATAGCGCTTTTGGCTGATAAAAAACACAACCTACATTTAGGTGATTCCCTTCTATCTCAGTAGGCCTACGTCCTTCTTCCAAGCAAAAGACTACAGGTGCTGGCAACACCTAAACCATTATCATACGCTCTGCTTGCCTGGTATTCTCGCTGTATACCACATTTGCAGATTAATTTCAGTTCGATTCCGTTTTAAAAGCTACATTGTGACACACAACGTCAGCTTCAACGGGTTTTTGCCAGTGTAAATGGCCAAACTTCATGAAATGTAATATTCACAATGGCACATTGAAAATATGTACCAGTTTGGAACTATGTACCAGCCACAATGTGTCACTCCGATACACCACAACACTCCCCCCCTGTAGCTCCTGCATGGTTAGGCCCATCTTCAAACGTTTAGTTGTACTGTATATTAACATCCACTATTACAATAATTGTAAAAGCATTTTTGGTCGCATGCCAAATGTCATCACTTTTTTTCAATAGGGGGCACTACAAAGCTGCATTGTGGTTTCTACAAGGTTTAATATTCTACAACAAGCTGAAATACACTTTTACCTCTGTTGGTTTGGTATGGTTTAGTCCATATTCTTTTTTGCCCTTAAATTCTTTCACATCAAGCAAATATAGATACTCACAAACACTTGTGTTCCATCAAAAAGCTTTACTATTTCCTCTCCTTTATAAATGAGTAAGACACTGACCACACCACTACACATCCTTGAGGCTTTCATACAGTGTTATGACTGGAACTCATATAAGCCTTTTATCTTTCAAGAGTATTATGTCATTATACTATAATTACTGCCATCACATGACCGTAAGTCAGCTAAAGGGCATCTGTGAGTGTTTCTGTGTGTGTTGATTTTAATATAATAGTGATGCTTGAAGTACTCTACTACTCTAATAGACTGCTTTATGTACTTTAGAAAAACATAGTCCTCTAGACAATTTATGAATCAGTAATTCCATTTTTTCATATAGCATTTCCAGAGCTTACATAAACACTAGCCTCATTATATCAGCATAGTTCACTAAGATATACTTAAATGCAGGGCTGGACTGGCAATCTGGCATACCGGGCGTTTTCCCGGTGGGCCGAGGTGCAATATGGGCCGAGAGTCCCAAATTTATAATTTTTTATTAAATTTGTTTTAATTTTTTTTAATTTTTTTTCACATATAATGGTCTGACCGGCTGGCCCACGAAAGTGGTTCATGAGCGGCCCTATTGACACTGGGCTGGCCCAATCACATCCCCTGGGCTGACCCAACACCAACCCCTTTTGGTTTGGACCTGCCTACATAATGCATTAGGACGGGAAACAAACTCAGAGTGGCCCATGGCCTTGACATGCTTGACAAGCGCATGCTAGTCTGCGGCCCATTGGCTGTCTTCTTTAGTGACAAGGGGCTCGTCCAATCATATCAACAAACATCTTCTACCTTTGGCTTGGGCGGTGCACAGAAACGCACGTTTCGTTAGAATCCTCCAGTCCAAAATGGAGAGAAAGCGAAAAGAGGGTGCGGAGAAACTGCGAGATAAGAAGAGGCTTGCTTTTCAAGCCTACACTGCCAAATGTGCCAAAATATCGGAAATGTTTGCCACGGCAGGGCCATCATCAGGTACCGTGGATGAAAGTGATACTGGTGGCGACAGCCAGGGAGATACGATACAACGACCTACGGTAAGCTTACTGATCATGAATTAAAACGTCTCTAAAATATGTTTGACTTAGGACCTATGTTCTATGGCCAAGTTCGTTTGCATTGTAAATACAAGACAAGTCTGTAGCTGTTGCTAGCCCTCAGCCTACTCTACTCTGAAACAGCCAGCCGTTAGCCTACACTCTATGTTGTGTGTTTGAGTGGTGGGCTAGCCCCTTAGCCTATTGGTGCGCGGTGCCATGTCAATGTTCCGAAAGCCCAGTATTCCCAAACCCTGGTATTCCGAAAATATGCCAATTTGTCCAGATAGCGAATTATGACAGCCCGTTATACGCTCCAGTTTGCCCCCCGAAGTTCAGGGGCGTGGTACAAACGTTAGTGCCACCTCATCAAGCGCGTTTCCTACAGGAGGAAATAGACTCCCTTCTAGGAAAGGGAGCAATACAGTCTGTACCTCTCGTAGACGAGAACAGGGGGTTCTTCAGTCGCTATTTTCTGGTTCCAAAAAAGGACGGAAAATATCGAACGATCTTAAACCTCCGTATTCTGAACAAAGCTTTAAAGTGTATGATGTATATTGTATTGTATTGAATTTAGATTAATTAAGACCACCACCTTAACACACAAACTCTTGTTGAACTCATAAAGTAGTAGGTTCAGTGACGTGCGGTGAGACAGCTGTCTTCTGTAGCTTCTGCGAGCCCATGAATCAATGTTTCGTTGGAATCATGATGTAACGTTGTTGTAGCGGGAATACAGCAATGCTATTTTCTAATTGGCAGGGCATATGATTCTAGACTTCGCTGAAGCGACTGAAACGGTGAATTTTGATCACATTCAGCGAAAGTTAACAGGTAAAACGGGAGAAAAATAGGGCGTCTTTAGGCCGTCCTGCCTAAAAGTAGGGCGTCCCATTTCTTCTTATTTTTTTGTAGACTATAGGGCAGACGCCCTGCTAGCTAAAAGCCTGGTTGGTGTGTAGACATTCGAGAGACCAAAGGGTGTGTTATCGAATTAAGTGGGCCGGTCTGGTTCAAAATGCCCGGGCCGATTTTTTGTCCCAGTCCAGCCCTGCTTAAATGTATTAAGGTAACTTTTTATTTTTAATAAAACAAGACTATCAATAATGTTTTACTTTGCGATGGATCAGCCATTATGGCATCTGGCTGGAAAAAATTGTTTGTTTTTTCTAAATAAAGGTTTTAAACTCACACAAGGATTAAATCCTTTTTACATTGTCATTCGAAAATGACCAGCCTTCACTTTAGAACAAGGAACCTGTTTTAAAGGAATACTTAAATATTCAGAGTTCATTAAGAGTGACTGTGTCTAGTCATAGTGGACCATTTTCATGATTTCAGTCTGATCACTTTAGAGCAGGGAATATGCTTAAGCAATATAGCACGAGTGGGAGTGGGGTAGGTAAGGGATAATCCCACAGGTGGTGTTCGGCCGTAGCCACCGAGGCCGCAGGATTATCTATATTGGGATTATCTATATTGCTTTTATAAAACAATTCTACCGTCAACAAATTAACATTTCAACACAAAGTTATTGATTAAAAATGGTTTATTTCGCCATTGTTTCTCCGCAACAAAAAATAGTTCCATTGTCAACGTCTTGGTTTGGAATTTAATGAATTTTGAATTAACGGTTATCATCAACGCGAATATTTCATCGCGGAGTGATTTATTATTAGCTGTGAAAAGTCCCGTAACTGTTGGTATGTTGACTAATAACCTATAGAATAGATAATGGAACGTCTCTCGTCCAAACAGAAACAGCAAAATTACTCGATAGAACCCAATTGTTTTATAATGTTATATATTATTATTATACGGCTCTTCAGAACGTTCCAAAAAGCCCCATTGATTTGAATCCCCAACGTTCGCAGGTACTTATTTTCATATAATGACCTGCATATAATGACCGCTGTGCTGTCAATGGCAACAGGTTTTGTGCTTCTGATATAGGTCTTTCGTATCATTCCGCAAGTATTGAGTCCGGTAACTTATCAATGGAGTTTCAGCAGACGGTTGAGCAGCTGTGTTCTAAAGAATGTTCAACGTCTTTGAAGTTCAACGTCTTTGGCGAACTATTTCTCTGCTTTTTAACACTACGTATAGTAACAAATACATTGTAAAAAGACACACTGTGTTAAGTTATTTTTTTGTTTTGGCAAGTTGCCGTATAATAAGCGGGATAATGTATAGAACGCAGTTCCTTATCGGAAAATAAGTCCCTTCAGGGGGAAGCAAGACACCTCCGCTTCGCGTCGGTGTCCGGTTCACCCTGTCGGGACTTATTTTCCGATAAGGACCTGCGTTCTATACATTATCCCTTACGTAATGATATACTATGTAGGTTTCACTTATTGAAGATCAATCATTGCTCTTGAGCCAGTTTCCACTTTAGAACAGAGGCCTTGCCCCCCCCCCCCCAGTCACCACTAGCAACCTGGGTGAGTACAATTACCATTACTGCCCCTCAGTCACTGCTAGCAACCTGGGTGAGTACAATGAACATTACTGAATTCTGTGTTTTAGGAGCCTACGAATTTTCTATTTTTATTCTCATTATATTTCAGTGAGCTTAGGTTGAGACCAACTCGTTTTTTTTTTAAGATGTTCCAAGAATAAACTAAATATTCATTGAGAATAAGAAATTGGAAATTGGACATATTTTCCCTAAACTAATGTGTTACCACTATGAGTCCTACTTCAATCTCAATATTTCTATTTCTCTACCATGACATTCTCCTGAAGGTTTCTTCCTGTTTGCTACTGCTGGTTCATGTTTGTGTGCGTGCCTTTGGGGGGTTTAGACTTCAAGTTCTCTATAGCACCTTCACTTCATATAAGCATCTGTTACATGAGGGAATATAAAAGTTACCTTTTGAAAAAGTATTGTCGTTGACATTGACATCTATTTTGATTGTCCCTTCTACAGAGTATACTCAGTTCAAAACCTACTAGACTTGTTATGTTTTCCCTATCCAATACTTTTTCAAAAGGTAATTTTAGTTTTTAACATTAAAAAAAAACAAATGCAAAAGTGTACCCTCTGCATCAACTCATCCCAGCGGGTGTTGAAAGCCTCCAGTTTGTGTGCGATGAGTTCATCCATAACCCCGCCATCTATCAGTGTCTGAGATAGCTCTTGGATCTGTGTGCGTCCCTCTTCTGGGTGATCCCGCACAAATAGCTCCAGACCCTATCATATTTGCATAGAAGGAAACAAAAAAATGGTTATATATAAAACTGAAAATATACTGAGGCACAAACACATACATAATTCTGTGGTCCAGTCATCCACACACAAACACTTCTTTACCCTTACATACGATATGATAATTGATTAATTCCTACTGTAAATCCTACACATATAATTAAAAAGGATCAAGACTGTTTGCATTTATCATATTAATATCATAAAGGTGGTGCTCAAACATTAGAATCCCATTTCTGATATATCACATGATATACTGTATACTTAAGCAATATAGCACGAGTGGGAGTGGGGTAGGTAAGGGATAATCCCACGGGTGGTGTTCGGCCGTAGCCACCGAGGCCGCAGGCCGAGTGGCGTAGGCAACAACACCGTGGGATTATCCCTTACCTACCCCACTCCCACGAATGCTATATTGCTTTTATAAAACAATTCTACTGTCAACAAATTAACATTTCAACACAAGGTTATTGATTAAAAATGGTTTATTTCGCCATTGTTTCTCCGCAACAAAAAATAATTCCATTGTCAACGTCTTGGTTTGGAATTTTAAGAATTTTGAATTAACGGTTATCATCAACGCGAATATTTCATCGCGGAGTGATTTATTATTAGCTGTGAAAAGTCCCGTAACTGTTGGTATGTTGACGAATAACCTATAGCATGGAACGTCTCTCGTCCAATCAGAAACAGCAAAATTATGCGATAGAACCCAATTGTTTTATAAAGTTTATATATACACATCATATTGCACTATGTTGCTGACATTGATGAAGTGGCCATATGACTTGACATTCTCTTAGGGTGCCTAAGGGGATCAGGGTTCATATCCTAGTTCATTCCTCATCTGGGTTTGTCAGCCTGATGGCTGTGATAGCATTCTTCCCCATCATCACAACCCATAGTTATATATACATTAATAAGGCATCCACCTACTGTAGACTCCACTATGGAGAGCTGCTGCAGTTTATTCACCTGATCTACCTCTTTAAGGACTCAAAGGTACAATCTAATACAGTTTTTGTCAAATTACTCCTCGTGGTCCTCTAGTTGCTGTTCTGTTTGTGCACTAAAAACTCTCTTATAGAGCCACGACTGTGTAAAAACATCAAAATGACTCTCTTACAGAGCCACGACTGTGTACAAACATCAAAATGACTCTGACTGACCTATATGCTATTTCAAACCAATCAATATGTTGCTTCAGGAACACCAAAGAGAGAAGTGCAATTAGACAGGCTGTTGAGCACAAATATTAACAACCTTTTGCTGAAATTGTAGACTGTACCTTTAAAACAGCATCACCGAAACACTGTTGCTGATGTTCTAGTGCTGTTTAATGACATAAGTCAAAGGGAATGGGCCCACAAGAAACCCTACCATTCAAAAGAGGTCATGGTGTCTATGAATATTGTGTCTATGTAGCCATTAAAGCTTCCTATACAGTTTAGAAACCTGATAGAGAACAGCATTTGAATAAACTGTTTGAATGTGAACGAGTCAAGATTATATGTTAAGGCTACACTGGTTGTGTGTGTATTGGTATTTATGGTGTGGGGGGGGGGGGGGGGGGGGGGGGGTGCATACCTCCAGTGCCTCTGTAAGCTCTTCCACTCCTCCTTCAATGTTCTCCAGCTCATCCAGTTTCTTCTCCAGCTCATCCAGCCAGCTATTCTCCTGCTGCAAGTATGCCAGAAGCTCACACCAGCAGGCCCATACTTCCTGAAATAGAAGATGTCATGTATGTACATCAATAATAACATATATACCAAACAAGCACACATTAACATTTGTGGGTAACATTAAAAGTCATTTAAAAACAATTATTATAAAAATATATATATATTTTAAATTACACTGAGACCAAAGTAAATAGAAGGCAAAGTATTGGCACCTGTAATGTCTTGCTTTTGCCATTAAGGCGACTGCACAGATGCTGGTAGTTTCCTGTCAGGACGTCCAACTCTGCCTTCAAGGAGTCATGGGCAACTGGAGGAGCTTTAGCAATAAAGCTGTTCACATTGTCTGTCAACAAGTTCACCTTCTGTTCCTTCTGATTCACTTCCTCTTGCGCCCTCTAACGGAGGAAACATAAAGTTGACAAGAGTGGCTGAACAAAATGCAGATTAATAATAGATTCCAGCATAATTGATCTCATTTTGAGGCTTGCCTTGCAGTTTGGAAAAGTGTTTATGTTAAGATAGGGAGGGGTGTTAAAATTCCCCTCTGTTATTCAGATTCATGGCCATAAGTCTTCCCATTCTTACTTTTTGACATCACAATGACAAGGTCATAAATATTAGATGGACTTGTATTTCCCTCCCCCTTTTTTTTAAAGCACACACTAACCAAAAAGCTAGAGGATTGTGAGAAGCAATTTGTTGGATTTTACAAAAAAAATATTGGAATACCAACATGGACTGTAGGTCAGTAAAATGATCAATAATTATCAATATCAGTTGATTATTATTATGTTGTCAATGTTTTCGGCTTCATCGCCCTTTCCTACAGAGTATGAATTCAACATAGGCCTGCAGAGAAGGCCTTAGTCGACGTTTCAAACCGACCGTATCCCCTCACAGAAATACAACAATCTGATTGACTCATCACAATGATGTGTCTGTCAATCGTTAGATATCAGTCTATTTAACGTGATCAAGCTGGCCTCCTGACCTTTTTGTAATCAATGGGATTTAATCAAGGTATTCATTCAGTGTGATTAAATCAAGGTCAAAGTCCTAATTAGCAATCACCCACTCAAAACTGATACATACCTCCAGAAACACCCATTCCCTCCTACATCCCATTTACCTGTGTATAAAAGACTTGACCCTCTGTTTAGTATGTTGAAAGAAACCTATCGTGTACCATGCGATCAGATTGTCCTGTCACGCTGGAATAAACATATTTCTACTCCTGGACACTTTCCCAAGTTTCCTGATTATCTGCAAACCTGACCTCGGATCCAAGACTCATTTACAGACTTCTTTCACAATCAAAATGAGATTGTCCTTTCCCACCCTTAATAGTGATAGAAGATGAAAACCCAAATAAATGCATTTACCACCTTAAAAATCAGCATCCCAAATACCATATTCTGCATAACCTCCACCCCATTCACCAGTGGTATGATTTGTGTATCTGTGTGTATATAGCACACATATAGTGAGGGTCAACACTTTCGTTTGATCAGAAGTTTGTAGAATACTACGACAGACTGACCTTCAACTCTTCCACGCCTTTGTGTAACTCTTCGGGGCTCTTGTACTGAAAGTCCCTCTCCAAATAGTCCTCTTCTGCTTGTGTGATCCATTCCTGCATCTCCTGCATCTCCTTCCGTAGGCTCACGGTCCTATCAAGACCCCCTTTAAGAGCAGACTTCTTTGCATATGCCTAAAACACAGATTAGAGGCATACCTCAATATATGGACAAAAATATTTAAAAATTCTAACAAATCAAAGGTTATGCTTGAGTAGTATATCTGTAGTAAAACATGGGTACACCCGTCATATTTTACCTGTTTGCAAATGTTCTCCCACTGTGTGTTCAGCTCATCCAGTTCTTTCTGAAGTTTAGCAGCAAACGGAGGTTCTGCCTCCTTCTTCAGGGCCTGGCCCACCTCATTAATGCCGTTCACACTTGGCTGGATGGTTTGGATGTCATTTACCAATGCCTAGTTGAAAAATAAAAAATAAATACAAATAACTAAAGATGCATTAGATTCAAGTGATTTTTTTTTCCTGCTACAAAAACTAAAATGATGGAAGGCCCAGCCATGAAGCTCATGGTCCTTTGTTGCTTATATGGTTGTGAGTTAACAAAAAGGGAAAACCACTCAAAAATCCAATATCCACTTTCATGCATGCCTCCAAGTTGGACTTCAGCTAGTTCAATGATCTCTACCACAGTAACACAAGTCTGTATACATTAACCCCAGCTAAATGAGTGAGATTTAAGTTAGGGAGCTAATGTTTTTGGCAGGTATAACCCTGCGTCCCTGAAACTATATTTAATATTTACATAGCAGCATACCTCCCCGGCACTTCCCAGCTGATTAGCTAGCCACAAGTTAAATCAACAAGCTAAAGTATAACCAGTTGAAGAATATTTGTGGTTCACATACTATACTTTCAACTCATTTATCTTTTATCACATTCACACCACCATAATTCCCGAATATTTCGGGACCAATATTCAAAGTTGGAAAATTTGGAAATGTACTGGAAATCTTCCACCCCTAGCCTCTAGTGTTACCCACGTCTGTAAAAGTAATGATTTACCCATGTAGCATCAACCTATGTCATTACATGAGAGCGGATGTTCTACAGTTCTACCTAACACAAATAGCCAGCTTAAACAAAACCCAAACCAAACCAGGTCATAATCAAACCATTGTAATGTAGCAAGGGAAACACATTCCCATGATATGACTCCTTTAATACTTAATCTTCATGACGACTTCAAATGAATCATGCCTTAAAACAATTACACATTTTTGAACTGAGAACACAATGTTTTGTGTAGTGCAAAATTACTTACAGTGCATTGCTCAAGCTGCTTCTGCAGAGCCTCAGAGTCTCCTAGTGCTGGCCACTCTTCATTCAAGAACACCTCCACTTCAGCCATCCATTTACACAATGTCTGAGTGTCATTCTGTTGGATTAAAAAACACAGAAGCCATGACAACGATGATGTTGGAACATGGGTAAAGACTGTCTGTCTGTCTGTCTGTCTGTCTGTCTTGTCTGTCTGTCTCAACATGCAGCTACTGAATGCAAACATATCTACTTACTGAGGGCCTGATTTACTAACAGGATTGCGCCCATTTCAGGCGTAAAATAGCGGGTGTAAACATAAAACGGTATTTACAAAGGAGGGGCATTTGAGAAGAAGCGCAGATTACCGCTGTGTGGGTGTGTGCCGCAAAGAGGTGGGAGGAGAGGCGTTAAGTGTGCCTAATTATGTATTCCGTGGTATTTACTAAAACTTCTTGGCGAGAGTGCGTCTCAAATTTGCGGGATAATTTGCGGGGTCTTAACCAGGAAGCGCGTTTTGATTGAGTCTGAAAACTTTGCAGAACGCGCAGAAATAATTTTTTCAACACGACTAACACTGTTCCAATTTCTAAATTGTAGAGCCAGAGCAGCATATTCATTTCACCTTCCATGTTTATTTTGACGTTATAACCAAAATAAGTGCCAAGGCAACCGAACATCTGAACTTCAGTTTCCCCTGCCCTGTCCACACTACAAGTCCAGTTTTCAAATGTATCCGCCGAGGGCAGCGTTTTTGAAAAGCATTGTTTTCAGTGTTGGAATATACCGTTTTATTATACGGCTCTTCAGAATGTTCCAAAAAGTACCGTTGATTTGAATGGGCCATCCCTACGTCATACCCATACATTAGTTCCTGCTAACAGACCTCTGCGAAAGATAATCACCGCTGTCATTGGCAACGGGTTTTGTACTTCTAATTCACATCTTTCATATCATTCCGCCAGAAGTCCAGTCATTTTAACGCAACAGTAGAGAGTAATTTGAAGTCAGCAAGTAATGGGTTGCTATGCAACACCTGAAACTTCAAAGTTATATTTGCTTGAAGAACTATTTATTTCTAAACGGGACACATGAAACGGCATCTAAATCATTAAAAATAGGTATGTTGGAGGAATGTCTTCTATCGTTTTTGGCAAGTTCCCGTATAATAAGCGGGATAATGTATTGTCCGTCGGTCATTCTCCAAAAATAATTCCCTTCAGGACGAAACAACACCCTCCGCTGCGCGTCGGGGTGTTGTTCGCCCCGTCGGGAATTATTTTTGTAGAATGACCTCCGGACAATACATTATCCCTTACTTAAAGTAAGGGGTGTTGTTTATTCCTACCAGACTATCAAACGGGATGCTATGCGCAGTTAACCTGGCTATTAACTATCATAGCTATCTCTAGCTTAGGGAACCATCTTAACAGTTTGCAGTTGCCTGTGTGTAATAAAAACTCATGTTAATATGTGTAAATATGAACTTGTGAACATATAATATAATAATATAATATGAAGCTGCACAGGCACACTGAGGGTAGCCATAGCAACCCAGAAACTCAATGTTCATTGAAAAATTTAATTTCCCAAAAACAGCTCACCAATAAAGGACAGTGAACTTAAAGTGATCACAACTTTTGTGGATGGGAGGGCTAAAAGGAAACATATTTATGAGATTCTATATTTACCCGGGTTAGTTTGCTGTAACCTCGTCAACCAAAAGCTCTAATTCTAATTTTATAATTTTAACTCATCATCCATGGTGGCAGGAAAATGTCTACCCTATTTGCTGGGGCGCTATTGACACTAATGGGCGGGGTTAGGCGCTAATGACAAGACGACGTTCTTGTTTGATGAATAGGATGAAAAACACCATGCGGTAATTTGCGCTTTGGCAAAGGCACAGATTAAGCTGCGGTCGCAATGTTAGTAAATCAGGCTCTGAGTCTCTTGCAAACAATTTCCAATTTGTTTTTGACATGAACAATTCAACTTAAACAGAAACACTGACATTTATTATTCAACCCATCACTGACTAAGATAGTCAGAGAGGAGAGGTATAAAAATGGCAACAGAGATTATCACTGGGCTGGCGGGCTAGAATGCCACACACACACCTGGAACTGTGAGAGCTGGTCTATGTGCCCTTGTATCTTGTTTGAGTGCTCATCCAGCTGTGCACTTAAGCCGTTCCAGCGGGTCATGATGGCATCCATCTCCTGACGATAGCGTTGACACATCTCTGGAGGAGCTTTCTGGAACACCTGCTCCACTGTACATGTCAGATAGTCCACCTCTTTCTGGTGGTCCTGCAGAGTACTCTTAAGCCCCTAAACACACACACACACACACACACACCACACACAGAATGTCACAGACACATGAACAAACACCTTCTCTTTATTGACATTGCTGGGTTGTGTGTTCATGCAAGAAAGGCTGGAAAATAGGATTACAATTGTCAGATAGGATTGAAGTATGTTCACCACTTAAAAAGTGAATAAACCCAAAAACATTGATTGCCAGCATACCTACCCATAACTTTGCTAGTATGAACCATCACAAGCATCCATAGCCTAAGGACAGTAAGCCTGAATACAATAAGACACCCCCCCAACACACACAAACACCACACCACACCAAAAAAGTAGTAAGATTGCTTGCTATACTCTTTCTACACTCTGCAACTTTGCACGTACCTGCATACCATTTCTATTGTGGGGAAAGAGGTGGAGGTGGTGGATACCCTGTAAGCAAAATGACGTCCCCTAGACGTCCTGTAATGGTCTCTCTGAACGTTCTAAAAACGTAAATGTGTATGGTTCCCGTGACAACTTTAGGACGTTTTGCACGACGTTCCAAGACCGTCCCGAGGACGTTGCGGTGACAACTGGGAAACGTTTTCTATAGGTCATGGGGACGTTATGCAGGACGTTGCAAGCACCTCCCGAGGGCATTGTGGTTACGTCTGGGGAACGTGTTTCTATAGGTCCTGGGGACGTTCTGCAGGAAGTTGCAAGAACGTCCTGAGGGCATTGTGGTGACATCTGGGAAACGTGTTTTAGACGTCCTGGGTACGTTATTCAAGGATGCACCGCGGACGTAGCAGGCACGACCGTTTTTGCTGAGCTAAATGAAGAAAATAAAATAATAATAGATCGCGGAGCCGTCATTTTGCTTACAGGGCGCACACACACACAAGTTCAAGTTCATTTATTTTACACATTTCATATGATATGCATAGACACATACACAGACACACGCGATTACGGGCATGGGAATTGAACCGTAAACCTTCCTATTACTAAACGAGATCGCTACCTACTGTCCTAACACTGTCTGATTACGATTGTGTCACTTTAACAGGTTTATCACAGTGTGAGACAGCCAACAAACTTAGTCTTTTTTTCCGAGGGTTTGAGGAAAAGCATATTGTAGCAATCTCAGTCACTACGCATTGAGGGTTTTCCGTAATGATTACTTTTTAAATTAACATCCATGGCACATCACGGACGTGCGGGCAGGGAGGCAGAATAACTAGCCAAACTAAGAATGATGAAATAAAATAAATATGAATGCTTCTTTACTGATCTGTGCTATAAATGTAATGTCTGCATGATTCCAATACAATGCATACATAGGAAGGTGACCAAGTGTCTAGCTTTAACATATCGAGCTTTCCATAGGCCTTCAAAGATGCTGCAACAGAACGAAGAGCTCACCGGTCAAATTGTCTGATTGGAATTTCTTTAAAAATCCCGTCTCGCAAGCAGAATCTGGATTTGACAACAATTCTAATATTTAGGCCTATAAAGCAAACGTGCACTGCCCTTATTATGTTTTAAAGGAACAGCCTAATCTGCCGTTAGAAAGTTATTTAACAACACGCATATGCTGCATTTTAAATAAAGCGCAAACCCTCGGTTTCAAACGAGGAGCGAACTGAGTGAGAAGGATCCAACATGGCCAAGCAGACTAGCCTTAAAAGCTTTTTTTCAGAGGCCAACTGAACTGAACAACAGTGATGAGGGTAAACCTTCTGGCGAGGATGAACTTGTCCTGTAATACCTGCAGTGTTGCGCGTTTCCTTTTATTATAGGCCTACTGCGCGCCAAAGAGCCGCGAGCGGTATTGCAGACAGAGATTTTGAAAAATTATAGCACTCGCAGCATATTGAAAATTGGAGCTTTGAACTTAGTTCAAAATTTTGAATTATGAACAATGAACTGAGCAAGTTCATGTAGAAAGTGAACTTTCCAAACACTGAATACCTGACTCATTGAACAGAGCAATGACCATGTTGCGGCGCTCATTTTAACGCCACAGCAGGTTGCGCTTAAAGGCCACTTATTGACGCGCATCAGACATAAATGTTTTTGTTTCCCATTGTAAACTTAGGAAAATAAACATATTGCATTCTAAACTACCTGATTATGTTATTATTTAAGCTATGCAGGCGGTCAGTTTTCTTCAATAGGCTAATTTAGAAGCAGAAATAGGTTAGATATTTGGCCGGCTTTTCATTAAAATGTCGGTCAAATGAAAAACATTTTTCTGGTTCAGAGAGGACCATCAGAGGACGTCAAGGGGACGTTTTGGAAGGACCAAATGCGAATGTCCCGCAGAGGACCACAGGTAAAGGTTACGGGACGTTTTTAAAGGACTTCCTGGGGACTTATGCTGAGTGACCAAATTATAACGTTCCTTAATAGTCCGTTTTAAGGCTGATGCGAACGTCACGCAGAGGACCTGCAGGTAAAGGTTACGGGACGTTTTTAAAGGATGTCCTGGGGACATGTGCTGAGTGACCAAATTATAACGTTCCTTAATAGTCCGTTTTAAGGCTCATGCGAACGTCACGCAGAGGACCTGCAGGTAAAGGTTACGGGGACGTTTTTAAAGGACGTCCTGGGGACATGTGCTGATCAAATTATAACGTTCCTTAATAGTCCGTTTTAAGGCTCATGCGAACGTCGCGCAGAGGACCTGCAGGTAAAGGTTACGGGGACGTTTTTAAATGACGTCCTGGGGACGTGTGCTGAGTGACCAAATTATAACGTTCCTTAATAGTCAGTTTTAAGGCTCATGCGAACGTCACGCAGAGGACCTGCAGGTAAAGGTTACGGGGACGTTTTTAAATGACGTCCTGGGGAGGTGTGCTGACAGACCAAATTATAAGGTTCTCTAAAAGTCCGATTTAAGACTCATGCGAATGTCACAGAAGGACCAAACGTAGACTTGCTACGAACGTCAAAAACGTTCTGGTAACGTCCTCTAGCGAACGTTGTGGCGGGGACCAATTGGGGACGATTGGGGACCTTGCGAATGTCCTGTTAACGTCCTGGGGACGTTCCCTGTTTGCGGGGTAACTATTGATTCCACATCAACAACAGGCTGGACTGGAAACATAATACTGAGCTTGTAAACAGGGACAGAGCAGACTAGGTCTTGAGGAAGCTTCATCCTTTAATGAGTGCAGCAAGATGTTGCATGTCTTTTAATAGTTTGTTGTGGCAACTGCAATTTTCTCTGCAGCCATCTGCTGGGGCAGCAGCATCAGAGCCAGTGACAATAAGAAATATATACACTGTGTGTGTGTGTGTGTGTGTGTGTGTGTGTGTGTGTGTATATAAAAAAATATATATATATATATTTATATATATACGTATATTAAATATCTATCTATCTATCTATCTATGTATGTTTGTGGATAAACAAGCTATTTCTTAAATAGAAGCCCCTATGGCAGCTTTCACATCTCCATCTCACATAGCATAGGCAGAGAACAGTTAGAACCAGACCTGTACGTCTTTGAGTCGTTGATCCATGATTGGCAGTTCTGTAACAGCAGCTGATGGGGCAGCAAGCTTAGCCTCACACTGCTGCAGCCAGGACAGAAGAGTTGACACAGTCTCCTTGTAGCGTGCAGGGGGCAAACTCTCCTGCACTGCATCAATGAATGGAGAGAGAGTGGCGGTTAGTATCCATTAAAGTCATAAACAGCCAGTAGTAGTCACCTCCTACTGAGTGAACACAGTGATTATGCCTTCCCTCTGTTCGGTCTCATTATCTGAAGATTGTAGGAGTTCAACTTGTATGTAATGTTCTTTGTAGTCAGAATCATGGTTAAGTCTCATGTACAATACTGTTGAAATTTGAGTTCACCAGAAAAAAACAAGTCATCATACAGCCTATGACATAAACTTGTACACTTGAATGTTGGAATACCAAAGGCCTTACAACTTGGATTTTATGACCTTTTCGGCAGAATGTGCTAGAAACACCAAACTCGTGGGTTTGTTTCTAAAGGGTCAAATATACGGATCATTTATATTCCTTCTTTTAGTGTAAAATTATTTGGATAAGACCCTCTACCAAATGAGTAAATACATTGAAGGGTTATGTTTTCGATTGCTATTCTACTGTTTATTTTGTTGATTTGGTTAACTATAACTTCCTAAAGTGAAACGTCTTGAAGGACAGGGGGCATTAATCATGAAAAGATCTTGAGGTTCTTACTTAACTGAACACGAAGAAGGACTATTTCACTGGTCTGCATGCGTATTGATCATCCTATGGATACCTTACCCAAAATTAACTGTCTTTCACGTTTGCGCAGCTCCTCCAGAACTTCATAGAAATGCTCAGTTAGACTTGGCACATCTGTGTCAAAGAAAACAGGCTCCTCAGTTCCAGTGTCTTTCAGATCAGCTAACTGGTTCTTCAGCTGACCCAGAGATGGCTCCAAAGCAGTGAGACGTGCAATCTCATCCTGTCAAAGGTTTGCAAAAAAGACAAATGTGATTCAAAATGTAACATGACAAATTTCAACATTTCAGACATACAGACCCAGTTCCCACCTCAACCTGACATTGTTCACATCTACAGCAACCACCACAAATTAGGTGCAATCATACCATCATATGGTTGTAACCAAATCCTCAATTCCTTTTCCCTGTGTCCTTTTTCCACTGACTTAAGCACAGAGGCACACAAGATGGTGCTCATGTAAATTGTTGTTTTGTATACACGTACGTTATTCAATTATACCTTGGAACAAAGGCTACAGTCTGATAATGTTTTCATAACAATCCAGTTTACATACACATATCTGTGTGATTTGAGGAGATTATGTTGGGGTCTGTACAGCTATGGTTGTAACAGTGACTGGCAGGCATACAAGGGTTGGAGTAAAAGCCATGTCTCCATGAGTTCAGGCAACACACTGTGTATTCCATCGAGAGGCACTTTACTCGAAGTTTGTATATCTTAGATATATCCTGTTGTGGATGACCAAAGTCGTAGATATCATTCTGTTCCTTGTAACTTGAGTTATATGCTTTTTTTTTGGCCGACACTGCAATTATGTCTAACATTCTTTTGGTCAACATAGGTGTTTTACCATATTTTCTATATTCGGTGTAAACAAAGTATGAAGTATATTTACCTCCAACCAGTTAAATATGTTTATCTCTTTACTGGCTAGAAGGCACACTCTACTGAATTTGATCAAACCACCCCTCCATATCTTAGTGGCTTATGGAGGAAACTGGAGAAAAGGTATCTGTCTCAAAGGTGTTCTTTAAAAGATGGGATCCTTTCATCTCTTGAATTCACTGCAAGCCCTGCATTCTGAATAATCTATCTCCTTTCTCTTGTTTACGTTCATATCTTTTTTTCTTTTCCTTTTTGTTTTCTTTCTCTCATTTGTTTACCTTACACATGGAGAATACTTTGTCTGCTTTTGGTTTGTGTAAAAAATGTAAAACTGTGATTACTGTATCCTTATACATTTATTGCTTAACAGGAGATGGCAACATGGGATGACCTCCGGATCATCAATCACAATTTAGGACATGAAGAATAATGACCGAAAATGTTTTTCTTATGGTAGCTTCCCTGAGTAGTCAAATCTTCATCATGTTTGGTGGATACATCAAATCATTGCGGAGATATGGACTCACTTCATCTTTAGAAGCTTCACTGACGTTTTATTCGTCATGGACGAACCCTTTCAACAATCAAAAACTCATGTGATAACTTTTGTGAGGCTTGGTCTGAGGATCATCTGTGACAGATTTGGTGAAGACGCCAAGTTGATTCTCTCCCCCCCCCCCCCATCGCCATTAATTGATATGTTACCTCAACTAAGTCAAGCCAAAAAGACCCCTGTAGGTCTTCATCTAAGCACTCTCGATTTTGAGCAAGCTCATGGGCTAACCACTAAAGTTAACCGATGGACTTGATAACTACAGGATAATCAAACTCAATTACTGTTTTCTCCTTAGTGACTCAATATCGCTTCTTGAGGTACAAAGTAGTATTACGAGAGAGACACAGTACAATTTTAATTTCTTCACAATCTGATTATATATTTAGTAAAGGTTTGATTGTTTTATACTATTTGTATATAGCACCTGTAAATGGTAAAGTGACATTGTATAAGCCTATGTGTATTTACTAGCCTATTTTCTATAGAATTTGGGTCACGGCTTGACAACTTAACTGTGAATCCCAAGGCCAGAGAATTTGAGAACCACTAATGTAAACTCACTACTTCTTCTCCAGTCCTAAAGTTACTGTCCATTCCCAAAAATCTTGTCTTTTATGACAGTCTTTTGTGAGATTACGTTACCCAGCCACACAGCTAGTGGGCTAAAAAGATAGAGGACCGAACAGTAGAACACATCATGACTTTCAAAACTGTAAATAAAAAACTATTGTCTGAGTAACTCAGCTACAACATGTAGCCTAATGAACTAAACCAAGTATTGGAGGGCTGTAGGATCTATTTAGGTTGTCAATGACAGAAAACAGATTGGAGCTCTGAGTAAGATGGGTTGTTCAAGATTATTCCTAGTTCTAGCAGTTAACAGTACAGGGGGGTTGTCATGAAAAACATCCTTTATATGGGGCCGCCTCTCATCAGTTTTAGATAGGTGTAAAGTCAGTGTTGCCAGCTGGAGTATTAACACTCAGGGGCCCAGTTTCTCAGTTACAGGACAAATATCAGATGAGTTATTTGTCATTTTGACATTGGGTTACAGTGTGCAGGCTTGATCACCAGATGACTGACAGTGATCTCACGGTGACCATGTTTTTGTCATTGCACCAAATCCACACGTGTACAATGTTTATGTTTAAATCATACGAAGTGAGCTTATGGTGTGCAAATAGATACATCTTCAGCCTTCCTGAAACAGAATGAAGAGGTGTCTAAGTGTTACCCTGCAACGGTCCAGCTGATTTCTGATTGGCTCAGGTTCACTGGGGGGCAGTGGCGTCGACCTGATCCAGCTATCTGCAGAAATCACACTTTGCTCCAGTTGCTGATACAGATTGTAGAAGGCCAGAATACGACTCTGATAGTCTAGCCAGGCAAGGCGCTCAACTAGCAGGGCACAGAATGCCTCCCAGCGACTGCTCAGCTGTTGTGCTGCTAGGTAGATATCTTCTGTTATTTGACCACCTGTAGAAAGATAAGAGAATACCAAACATTAATGTTGAAGCCTTTTAGACTTGATGGCCCAGGAGAGTTAAATTGCACAATGAGCAATAGAAATGATACCTTTAAAAAAAAACACAGACCTGTTTTTCACAGCTAACTCCGGGCAAGATGTGCTTTCATGTTAGCATCAGTTTTAGGGATAATTCTTTCACAACCTGCGCCTAAAAACGTGCTAAGTTGACTGACTGCACCTGGGTAAAACTGCAGGTGTGCTTTTCTTACTTACTCAAATGTATTGATGGGAGAGTCAAGAGAAAAGGTAAAGGGAGTTTGGGGTAAAACCATGGGAGGAAATCACTAAAGCCTAATTTACACTTCTCCAATTCGGTCGTAGAGGGACACTTTGGCACGCCTTGGCACGCCTTGGCAACACCTTCACCCAGGTGTTAAGGCCCATCCGAGCCCTCGGAGAGCTGGTCGGAGAGGAACGCGCCCCTCTTGATTGTTCTAGCTTTTCGCAGAGAGTCGGATAATCCCTTGGCTGTGATTGGTCCGCTTACGACATCATTTCCAAACTACATCATTTCCGGAATCACACTTGTCCGGACCTCACATTTCTTGTTTTCTGTCAAAATGTTTTAGTACAAATTTGGTCAATTACAAAGCCGTACCGCTTGCAGCATTACGGCTACCGTATTTTATATAAACCCTCGAAAAGTTCATTGCTCCCGACCACTGTTGGTCTCTTGGCTGGTGGCTCGGTGTTGAAAGTGCCTTCTCCAACCAGCTTAAAATGACATCTAACGTAATTTGCTACGGAGTAATGCTGGAAGCGTTGCTCTATATCCATTAAATAGGAAATGTATTTCACGTATGTGTAGAACTTATTTAGAATGGCTGACCTTACAGAAAACGGCAGTGAAAGAGACTAGAGGCAAACATTACTTTTGCCTCAATGAGGGTGGAGTGCGAGAGCATATCAGCACGATAACGTTGTACTTATTAGCAGCGAGGCTAGCTAGCTACTATGTGTTTCAATAGATTTTTGGTCTAAGCGTCAGCATCAAACTTTTGAGAGTTATTGTGAATACTCTAACGCTTGATTTAGCGGAAAATTTAGTGGACGTACATACCCCCTTCGCCTCCGTCTCCTGTTCTGTTGTTGTAGTTGTCGCCAATAAAAATCGCCACAAGCACGTCCTCTGCTAATAACTCAAACTAGTCCAGCTCCACCGTCAACGGTTGTCTGTTAGTTGCCATCGTTTACTGTATGTGAGGAATGTCGGGAGGAGGTATTTATACAATAAACGACTACCACAAACAAAAAGTAGTTTCTCTAAGATCGTCTTCTTGAAAATTGGGCATTAAAGGTGTCCAGGCAGAGGATCATAAGTGAGTGTGTTCCTGTATAAAATATAAAGCGAAAAATCACGCACCATTGGCTTCATATTAGGCTACCCAGCAATCATTGCAAATCTGAATGTGACAAAAATACCCCCAAAAATAAGAATGTATTCATTTTATTTAACCGTTTTTTTAATAGTTTCTATATTTCATGTAAGATAAGCATATCGTTTTGTTATAGATCACTACTATGTTTTCCACAAAAAATTACTACCACGATGGAGATACATTTGCCTTTTCAAGTGAATATATAGCATTAGACATGTCTTCAAGACCCATGTGACGACACCTGCTCCAGAGGTAGCCTACTTGTTGTCAGATCAGTGACAGCTGGGAGGAGGTAGGAAAACATTTATTGACTTTGAGGTTATGGAGTAGCTCCGAACTTGACAAATAGCCGTTACCCCACCCACTGGTCTGGCGTTATATTGCTTTCAGAACGCACAGCCGTCGAAGAAGTATGTAGGGCCGATTACTGCTTCAAATCCTTCTGAATCCGACGGCCAGCCCATTTTTTTTCGAGGGCGGAGAAGGACGGAGAAGGATGCAGAAGTGTATTTCAGCCTTTAGGAGTGAATCATCGCATGTTCCATTGTATGTCTCAAACCTGTGGGGGAAAGCACAGATCTGTTTTGCCGTTCAGAAACAATGGGAGCAATAGTCCCATTCCATAATTAGCAATGGTGTGCCAGGTCTAGCACTCATTACAGAACACTTGGTGGAAAGGGTTAGTAGTGGCCTTTGCTAGCCAGTCGTAGTTTGTTAGTAGGCTTCATACAAGCCTTGTGCGCTCCACCCCTTATTGATGCATCTATAGACCTAGGCTGTCAGGGACTTTTCTCTGCCATCTCACTGATGTTTGGCTACTGTAAGATTTTGTCTCTAATCTCTAATAACCTTTTTCTTCTCGATAGTAGGGCCATTGATTTAACACTCATGGCATGATCATTGTTCTCCTACTACATTACTTATGTTACAAAACTGCCATTTCTCTGCATATACGATCATACATACAATCATATGCTCAATCTATTATAGGAACTCTATGAGTAAATTACAAACTGCTGCAGTTTTTTCCTGTATTTATGTTTGGCAGTCTTGACTGCTTTGTTCAGTGCATACTTGTATTAATCACAGGTACTACTCCAATAAGTTTCTCCATTGGCTGTGTGCAGTTTCCTGAGCTCATTGTAGAACCAGGGTTTGTTATTGTTTTCTATGTAGATGGTCTTTATTGGGATGCAGATATTCTCACAAAAGCTCATGTCAGAGGTGACTGCATCTACATAGTCATCCAGGCTCTCCCAACTGGTTGATTCCAGACATTCTATCAAGTCTTCTATGGCATCAGGAGACCAGTGTGTCACTGATTTCACCTCAGGCTTTGTTGATTTAAGTTTCTGCCTGTATGAAGGGATGAGGTGGACAAGGGTCAGGTCGGGTTGCCAAGTGGGGCACCGGGATGGCTTGGTATGCGTCCTTAATACTGCTGTAGCGATGATCAAGGGTTTTTGCCTCTCTGGTGGGACAGCTGATAAGTTGTTTATATTTTGGTATTCAACTCTCAGGTTGGTGTGGTAGAAGTCTCCCAAGAATGAGGAGAGGAGAATCTGAATGTTCAGCTTTACTTGTTTTGTTCTGCCAGTTGTTGTTGTGCTTGTGCCAGAGGGAGGATATGAACTCCTGGGGTGAGTAGAAGGGCTCACAGATGATAGTGATAGATTCCTGTTCAGGAGAACACGTTATGCCCCTGCACCATCTATGGTTAATGTAAAAACATAGCCAGATAGCTCCCTGCAGCGTTGGGAGTAGTTTAATTTACCCACGTCTAGAGTTGGCAGATGTCACTGAAGTATCCAGCAGTTTTAATTTGGCCATTTTGTGACTGCGTGAGCGCACACTGGAGAGACGTATGCCGGGTAGTGCTGGTTTGAAAGAGACGTCTCGCAAGCGCATCACCCTGTACTCTTCGAAATCTCCACCTCTGGGTCACTCACTCTGCAAAGCTGGTGATTTTTTTTACAGGCGCTGATGAATAAAGAAACTTGAAAAATGGTGGCAGCAACAACTAGGTGGACATAGCAAGTTGCTATTTCTTGGCCTTGTGATCTCCCAAGGAATCAAAATGATCACTTTTTGTATAGGGCAAATATATCACAAGCTATTAGGCAAAATGTGTCAAAATTCAGGGTGTATCAACCAAGATGAACAGGTAGGGAACAGGTAAAAATTTGACCATAGTGATCTTACCTCCATCATGTTGATCCATGAGCGCCTGAGCTGACCGTGTGGCTTCTTGAAGCTTCCGGAACTTGTCTGGTCTCTCTCTCTCTATTGCCTGATAATGAGCATAGAGGACAGATGTGGGTAAATATTCTTGCACATATCCAATATTTAATCCAACCACAAAGTGAGACCAACCACAAAGTGTGGATAGTCTATATGTTTTTTTTCCTTACAGCCCTTTACCCCTAGCATCAGGTCAGAGTTGGGCTCATTACACCAACTAAAGGACAATCATTCAACTGATCCAAGTGTCCAATAAATAACAAATGTTATCTTATTATTTAATTTTAATATATTTTGTTCAGGTTGCTGACTCTATCTATGCAAACCATTTCTTTCCCCTCCCCTCAAACTCTTCCGTTTCCATGGCAAATCAGAGACAAAGTTGACACCAAAAAGTACAGACATTAAAAAAGTTGAATAAAGTCGACAGACTAGACACAGCACCCAACTGCAACAGATGACTATCTCAGGCAAACCCAATACATGTGGAATTAGTTCCAAAGTATTATCTGTAGGCTTTTCAGGTTGGGCCTTTAAGATAATATAAAGACTGCATGTGTTGCTTTCACTAGCCGTGTTGACTATGTGAATGACATAAGCAATCCAGTGAGAATAGCCACACTTAATGAGCCACAGATAATGACACTGGGTCCAATGACACTGGGCTTTTGTCCAATTTTAATAACATTTTAGCCACTGCCTGCAACATATTGATACTTTGGTTTGATACTCTACTGTGATGTAATTTGACTAAAACACAAAATAGTATGGTATTTGTTACATGTTCTTAAGGATGACTTTTAAACTGAGATGTGTGCATTCATGTGTTACTGTGTGAATGAATATATGTCCATACCAGCACTTTATCTTGAAGGTCTGCAAAATTTCCGTCTTTGCGGGATACAGAAAACTCTGGGCTTTTGAGAATGGCCTCTGCACGAGTGATGAAGCTGTGGATCTCAGTGAAGTCCATGTCAAAGCTGTGAAACATTGACCATATGAAGGAGCAAATCATTTTTTTCTTTAAAGAAGCATTCTGGATCAATTGCTATTCGCTAACGATATGCTAGCTGCTAATATTAACAAAATCTCTTGAAATGTGCTGACTTTGACATTATGACAAACTAGTTCCTCAACAACTGTCCTAACACAGTCAAACATCAAGCAAGTGCAACACAAGACAAAACAAGACGGCAAATAAGCTACTTACTAGTTCGGCAGACAGTAGAAAGCCGGGCGGCGTTAGGCAATCTTACATTAAGCGGTTATATGCCTATGGACCCTGGTATGACAATGGCACGGAAGTGATTCTCCATATTAAAAGTCATTGTAGCGCCCCAATTTGTGACCAGCCGTGGCTAAACCAGCCACAAGTCTCCCCAGAGATATTTTGAGTTATTCACAGATTCCGAAAGTGTAGGTTTAAAGCTATCCAATAATGTCTCACTCATGTAGATCTGATAATATTTGTTTAAGTTGTGATCATTTGAATGTATACCCCTCAGAAAAGCTTTTGCTGAGAAAAAGGACCTCTAATTTTTCCAAATTGCCACCTCACCTGGGACGAAGGGAAGACAGTTGTGCTCATTTGCATCTCAGTGAGATTAGCCCTCCTCTACAGATGTCACACTGACATCTGGTATCTGTAGCCCTTCCCCCTACAGGTGTCACTGAAGACTCAAGAATTTTAGTGTTGTTAATTATGTAGTGTTATTCTGTATTTATTATACGGCTCTTCAGAATGTTCCAAAAAGTACCGTTGATTTGAATGGGCCATCCCTACGTCATACCCATACATTAATTCCTGCTAACAGACCTCTGCGAAAGATAATCACCGCTGTCATTGGCAACGGGTTTTGTACTTCTAATTCACATCTTTCATATCATTCCGCCAGAAGTCCAGTCATTTTAACGCAACAGTAGAGAGTAATTTGAAGTCAGCAAGTAATGGGTTGCTATGCAACACCTGAAGTGAAGTTCTATTTGCTTGAAGAACTATTTATTTCTAAACGGGACACATGAAACGGCACCTAAATCATTAAAAAGAGATATGTTGGAGGAATGTCTTCTATCGTTTTTGGCAAGTACCCGTATAATAAGCGGGATAATGTATTGTCCGTCGGTCATTCTACAAAAATAATTCCCTTCGGTACAAAACAACACCCTCCGCTGCGCGTCGGGGTGTTGTTCGCCCCGTCGGGAATTATTTTTGTAGAATGACCTCCGGACAATACATTATCCCTTACTTCATATATTCTTATTAAGCATATATGCCATAACACCCCCCCCATCATGAGATATATGTCAAGTGTTGAGTGTCTCATGTGAAGCAGTTGTTTTTGTTTGTAATAAATAATCGAATGTGATAATGAAGTGATTGAAGGCTTTTTTAAACATTATATAGCGACTTTTTTTCAAGTTTTGTCCAGTTAGACTGGTGCAATATGTTTGTGAAGTATGGATAGTGAGAGTTCTGCATCGATTGATTTAAAACATCAATCCACGATTGATTCAGATTATCGGAGTACAAGTTTATTCTGAAGTTTCACTGAAACGTGGTTAACTGAGGACATTACAGTGTGCTTGGATGGCTTTACATTCATACGCTTTGACCGGGACAAAGAAGGAACGGGGAAATCAGTCGGAGGTGGTCTTTGCATGGTTGTAAATGACAGATGGGCAACGAACTTCACAGTTCGTGAGATGCACTGCTCACGACACTACGAAATCTTGTCTGTGTCATTTCGTCCCCACTATCTTCCCCGTGAATTTCAATTAATAACAGTAATTCTTGTTTATGTCCCTGGCCCTGTGAACGCGCTGGCAGCAGAGCGCATTTTAGAATGTTATAACAATGCCGTCTCCAGGGCATCTGACCAGCCCGTGTTTCTGATGGGAGATTTCAACACCTGTGACGTCACCGTACTTCTCCCACAGTTAGAACAGTATGTAACAACGCCAACACGGCTGAATAGAACGCTAGATTTATGTTTTGGAAACATCCCGGGTGCATATGTATCCAAGCCCTGCCCTGCCCTTGGGTCCTCAGATCATAATGTAATACTACTACTGCCTAAGTACAGACAAAAATTGAAGACCCCAAAAGTACAGGCCCAAACCATCATGACATGGGAGGTAGACTCCATTCAAAGACTGAAAGGATGTTTTGAGCTTACAGATTGGGAAGAATTCTTCAGGGAATGCAATGGTGACCTTAACCTGTTGTACGATACCATATGCTCTTACGTCACATTCTGTGCTGATAGTGTTATTCCCACCAAACAAACTAAGATCTTTGCAAACAATAAGCCATGGATAACCAAAGACCTTAAGAACTGTCTCAATTAAAAAAAGCATTGATTCATCCAGGGTGACCAGCAGAGAGTTAAAGAGCTGAAAAAGGAGCTAAAGCAGAAGACCAAGCTGGCCAAGCGCAACTACAAAAACAAAATGGAGGAGAAGTTCATCAGTGGAGATATAAGGCATGCATGGAGGAGCCTAAACACCATGATGGGCAGGAATAAGAACACTGCTGCAGTACAATGCCCAGACCCTGCTGCCTTTGCTGAAGAACTCAACACCTTCTATGCCAGATTCAACAACACTGACTCTATGGAGGAAATGGTCACTCTTCTATACCCCCCAGAATCTATCTGCATAGAAGAGAAGCGGGTTATATCCATCTTTTCCCATCTCCATTCCTCCAAAGCTCCTGGACCAGATGGGCTGAAGGGCAGAATACTGAAGGAGTGTGCAAGTCAGCTGGGCGGTGTAATGACAAAAATGTTTCAGCTCTTCCTAGATGCCAGTTTTGTTCCCAGGGCGTGGAAGGAGACCACCATCATCCTTGTTCCCAAAAAGCCCCGGGCTAAAGCTCTGAACGACTTCAGACCAGTGGCACCCACCTCTATCCTGTGCAAATGCATGGAGAGAGTTGTTGCAGGAGAGCTCACCACCACCATCGGTGAGAATCTGGATCCACTGCAGTTTGCCTACAAGCCAAAACGAGGTGTGGAGGACGCTACATTACATCTACTGGATACCATCACAAAGCACCTGGACTCCCAGAACTCCTTGGTCAGGATCTTATTCATGGACTTCTCGTCAGCATTTAATACAGTTAACATCAACACACTCCTGCATCGCCTTCTGCAGCTTCAGGTCAACCCAGCACTGACACTTTGGATCAAGGAGTTTTTAAAGGACAGACCCCAGCATGTAAAGGTCCAGGGTGTAACATCGTCCAACATCATCCTTAACACTGGAGTCCCACAGGGTTGTGTCTTGTCTCCCATCTTGTTCTCAATATACACCAATGAGATCACATGCAACATCAGTGGATTCAAGCTATTTAAATATGCAGATGATCTGGCCTTGGTGGCCAAACTGAAAGATCAAAGCACCCTGTCCAAGTACACCCAATATATCACTGAAATGGCCCTGTGGTTCAAAGAAAGCTGTGAACTGTGTTGCCATAGGAGGAGGGCATCTAACACCCCACATCTACTTTCCTCACCTTTGACCCTGGAAGGACAAGTAGTTGAACAGGTGGTGAAGTTCAAATACCTTGGCACAGAGATCGACCAACGTCTGTCCTTTAGCCAGCTTGCAGATGGGGTTTACAAGAAGGGACAACAACGTATGTATCTCCTGAGGAAACTAGACACCTTCAATGTCAGTAAAGACATTTTGTCAACTGCCTACCAATCTCTGGTGGAATCCATCATCACTTGCAACATTACATCCTGGTACGGCTTCCTCACAAATGCAAGCAAAAGCAGACTTAATAGATTAACTAAGCAAGCAAGCAAGCTAATAGGAATACACCAGAAAGCGCTGGAGGATCTGTATATCCAGGCAGTGGGAAGGAAGACCAACTCCATCCTCTTAGATCCCTCCCACCCACTCCATCCTTGTTTTGATCTACTTCCTTCTGGCAGAAGATTCAGAATGCCTTTGGCCTGGAAAGCTATCTACACAAAATCATTCATCCCCATAGCTATACACACACAGAACACTCATTCCTCAAAGAACTCACACAAATAACACACACACACACACACACACACACACACACACACACACACACACACACACACACACACACACACACACACACACACACACCTCCAAGCCTTCAGTCAAAAGACAATTTTCTAGTATGGCAACATACTAGACAATAAAGCTTTTTGAATCTTGAATCTTGAATCTTTGAATCTTGTAATGTGTAGCTATTTCATTCCGTTTGTTAACCTTTCCTGCTGTCTGTGTCTGAACGTAGAGATTGCATGGGAGTAAAATGCTCCACTGCCGAAGTAGATTACATGTTTTTAACTTCGGATTAGAGTAGTGGAGTATGATGCTGTATAAGTAGCCATGTGTATCGCTTGTAATGTGCAGCTGATTGGTCGAAAAAAATAACAAACGCGATTCAGCAGTTCATATGGAAATTAGGTAACACCCCCCAAGCGCGACAAGAGCGAAGCTGAATTTAACCAAACTGTACCAACTTCAACGACAAAATGTATACTTTTAAGGTAACCAATACTGTTATCTGAAACATGGAGTGGCTTCTTCATGACTTCAACTTGCACATTCTGCAAAAAAACGAAAATCACTAATTTTGAAAAAAAACCTTCAATTGTGTTTTACTCGAAATCGTCTCGGCCGACGTGTTCCCCCTTTTCGCGTACCGGGTCACATTTTTTTCAAGCTGTTTTTTTTAGGTAAAACTGCTTATCCTAACCCTAATCCTGAAGTATAATGTTGCATAGTGTTACTTTAACAAAAGGGAAACATTTTCAATAACATGAGCTCAAGCACTATATAGGCTAGTTGTATTTCTACATTTCAAAGTGATGTTCATGTACCAAACTTTGCCTGAAAATTGCCTTTTGGTGTGGTGATTGAAGCCTAGTGGCATTGACAGAAATACAGCAGTCAAGGTAAGGAGCGGTTGAAACGCAATTTCTAAATCTAACCCAAACCTTGGAAGTCCCCAATAAATAAACAACAACAACAAGTCTCATTCTACCTCTACCTCTCTCTATATATAAGATTGTACTTTGTGGCTGAGTCTGTTGAAGTGGCCGTATTACTTGCCGTTCTCTTTGAGCATGTGAGGTGACCAGGGTTCACATTCTAGTACTTAAACTGCTGATGGTTGTGATAACCCTGTTCCTCTGATTCTCTCTGCTCCTCCCTTCCTTTCTACGCCCCACTCCTCCCTTTTCTATCTCTATCTGTCTACCCAGCCAGCCCCAAGTTAGAGATTGTAACAAACACTGCTTGTAACCAAGCACTAGTTGTAGAGTGTTGTGAGTGAGTGAGTGAGTGAGTGATGAGTTTTTTTCTATTAGGCTGAATGTAGTCCAGTGTCCAGATTGCTGGTTTGGTTAGGTTTGGTAGTTTATACATGTATTGAAGAAGGGATAAAGAAGATAAGACAAAGATACAAAGGTTCTACTTGGCTATCCTAAAAGAGAGGGGAGTTATCTCTTGTCTATGCCCGAGAAATGGTTCATTTATGTTTGATAGACATCACAGTATTACAACAGGACACAGACAAGCCTCTACAAATGACAAAAAAGACAAATATGATCCCCTCAGCAAAAGAGTAAAAGGAATGTAGTAAAAACATTTTCTAAATCAAATGTAAACATACCTACTTATAGAAGTGCTCAGACAAAAACACATTTTATGATTTCCATCCAAGACCTTTGAACTCTGAACTTTGTTAACATGGTGTTGGCTATACATAGTCGATTTAAGCATTCAGAAAGTGTGTAATCTTTTCTTGTCCAAAATCAGTGTCCCTACTCAATGAAAATTGTTTACATAGGTGTGAAACCACCGGTGAATGCCCCTCCCCATTGTCACAGCTTATAGCCCATCTGTCAAAGACAATGGCTTGTGAACATGGCTGACGTTCTTTACAGGAGCCGTATTACTTCTCAGGAGCCTAATACTAATTTCTGCACAGACAACAAACTCCAAATGCTGACGTATGTAGCTTAATAAAATTAACGCAACTCTGAGCATGATGTGATATGTATTTTGCTGTATAATAGTCTTATAGCGACATGAAGTGATTATATGACTCAAAATGACTCTGCAGAGTTGACGGTAGAAGCCTAAACTCAGAACTCCGAGTCTAATATAACATGCGTTTTACTCCCTATCAGTTAATCAACAGCATTCATTACAAGAGCTAGTGAAACGAATACAACTTACTCATCACAAATATGCTCAGCGGGGTCAAGGCTAATCTCAAAGTGGATACGTTTGTCCTCACCTTCTTCAGCGCTGTATGTATGAAGTATGAAAACCACCCAACATGTGGACTTGTTTACTGGTGAAATGGGGTGTTTTCTAAGGGGTTCTTGCTACGTCACGACCCAAATGTGAATGTCAATTTACCATGCCCTTATCATATGAATAGCCCTATTCTATTTCCCTTACGAAATGCAATTTTTTTCTGGGGTGTTTTTTGCTGAGCTTTCAAAGGCAATTCCCCACAACAACACAAAATCCCCCAAGGGGCAACATTGGGTCCTAAGGGTTAACCGTGGTTTATTGAATGTTACGTCATGCCATGTAGCTGTGGTATGAGTGCTACTGGCCATTTAAAATGTTAAGTAGGGATGGGCATTTCAAGCAAAAATACTACACCAACAAACACACACAAAAACACACACACACACATACACATACCCCATTCCCACTCACAGTGAAAACCATTTATTTAGTGTTATAGTGTGGTGTGGGAATGGATGCTAAAGGTTCAACTCAATTTTGATTTGATCCCCTAGTGACCTTGTACCATGAATGATAATATTCTGACATGCTTGACCCTGTAACATGAATGATAATATTCTGACATGCTTGCTGTACCATGAATGATAATATTCTGACATGCTTGCAGTGGGAATTAAATTAACGTGTTTGAGAAGGGGCATGCATCCCACCGTTGGATTTGCACACCTCTTGTCAGACACCACATTTAACAAGAGGCTAAATATTTTAGATGCTCACATCTTAAAGACAATCGAACTAAAAATAAAAAAATTCCCATGTTATTTTACTGAAGTACACACATTATATTCAATGACATAATATTTAATGAGGTTCAAAAAATAAGATGAAAAAGCCATTAAGACTATTACAGGATGTTCTATTTCGTTTCTCCTGACCGGTGCTTTCAGCACTGAATTACGCATCGCACGTACGTGCAGGTCGAGTGTTAATACCAACAAAGTCACCTGTGAACTGGGTGACGTCCTCAATGTGCGCCAGCACAAAAGACCGGTCCACCCAGGAAACGCCCTCTTGCATCTTCTCATGAAAGCAGGTCAATTTTGAATTTGGAGGTAAAGAGGCAAGTACTACTGTTGGGCTCCAGATAGGCCCCGGTTACTCTCATTCCAGCTCCCAGGGTACGAGCCACACCACACTGAAGTGCTCTGGAAGAAGGCAAGATTCCTATGCCTATGGCCTTGATCACATGCCCAATATTGAACCAGCCGTTGCTGCCCTGGTGCTCTCGCCGGGTGAAGCACTCCGGGCTGATGCTCGCAGCCCCGGCCACAGTGCCATTGACACACGACTACATGGTAAAATCCTACGACGCAGCAAGGCATATGGCACGTCTTGGGTATTCAATGTCACACTTGGTAGTAGCCCTGTTCCAGACATTGCAGACTTCTGAGGCTGACTCCTCTGCACAGAGTCTGAGTGACACCTTCCTGCAGGCGTTCGCCTACAGGGCCACAGAGTTTGGTAGGCTGTGTCCTCGTTAACCCAGGCCCGACGCCAGATATGGTTAGCCCACTCTCCACTGTTGGAGCCGTGCAGGAAAGTCCTTTTGTCTCTTTCTGTCATTCCAGGACAGGTGGTGGCCCTGACGCACAGCAAGCTCTGGAGCGCAGCCTACAGGGTACACAAGCCAGACAACACCTTGCCAGTCTGAGCCGTGAGGCTAACAGCAGACAGAGGCCCCTGTGGGTCTGACGCCGACCACAGAGGTTCCATGGGGTCAAGATGACTCTCGTCAAAGACCCAAACAGGGCTCTGGCCCTACGTCAGGAGATCTGGGCTCTCTTGAAGAAAGGCGAGCCACTAGACAGGCTTACAAAAAAGAAGAGGACTGTGGATTCTACTCAACTTATTTGCAGGCCAGGGGGAGGCGCATTTTCAGTATCTAGACGACTGGTTGATCTGTTCCCAGTAAAGGGGGAGAGGCCCTCAGAGAATCAGCATGGCTGATCTCCCATGCTACAGGCTAGGGCTAAAGATAAACCAGGCAAGGAGCTCCTGTTGCCTAATCAGCAGATCATCTTTACTGGCATCCAGCTAGACTCACGGCTGATGATTGCTACCCCTCTAAACAACGGGTCAACAACACCCTCAAGCTCATCAGTCATGTCAGGAGAGGCAGGGCTCTGGCCCTCAAATCATTTCTGAGACTGCTGGGTATGCTTACAGCAGCTTCGTAGCTGGTCCCTTTGAGCCTTCTGTCATTAAGGCCTCTTCAAATTGGGCTAAATGATATTGGCTTGCACCCCACTTATCACAGTGTGAGGGACCGGGCGGTCACACCACGTTGTTTTGGTAGGTCGCGACTGGACTGGGTGGTGTAGTCGGGAAGAGGGTGACTTCCATATAAAAATAGATTCTTATTTATTTACATGGGGGAATTATTTGGTATCCACCCCGAAACAGGTGTATACAATAAACAAACAAATATTAACAAACACAAAAGATGGCCGCACTCAAAGTGCTACAGACATTTGGGAGAACTAGGCATATGCTTGAGCTAGGCACAGATTCACTGGTCAATCAGGACCATATTCACGGCACAGATTCAGAAGGAACATCTCTACATCACAAGTTCAGAAGGAACATCTTTACATCACAGGTTCAGAAGGAACATCTTTACAGCACAGGTTCAGAAGGAACATCTTTACATTACAGGTTCAAAAGGAACATCTTTACAGCACAGGTTCAGAAGGAACCTCTTCACAAAGCACAATAGTTCACTATGAATATATCTAAAGCCCAAACAGTATCCACACAGCTAGACACTGAATCCACTTCACCTCACAGCAGGTAAGTGTTTTTAAACGGAAACACCTTTCACCGTCTCACATGCCTGTTCACAAAGTTCTCCCATCGCCATCTCAAGTGGAAAGAAAGTCTGTCCTCATGAACCTGAGGCACCCTTTAATAAGGGCACAGCCACTTGGGCTTGATTAGTTCCAACATTGGCATCAGGTGAGCCAGGAACCCACCATTATGGGGGAGGAGTCCAACAGTCTTAAAGGGCCCCATCCCTTTTTGCCACGGTGAGGAGGGGAAGAATTCACCTTCTCACACACAGGCACAAGCTGGTCAGAGTCACTTCCAGTTGCCTTAAAAAGCTACGGCTGTGGAGGGAAGAGACATCTCACCCAGGAGTTCCCTTAGGGTCCATACCTTCTCACAGAGAAGTGGTGGCCACTGAGATTTCTATGGCAGGGTGGGGAGCTGTATGACAAGGCAGGACTGTCAGAGGTCTCTGAACAGCACATAAATGTATTGGAGCTGCAGGCTGTTCTCCTGACGCTCAGACATTTTCTTCCAGTGCTGGTAGAAAAGCATGTCCTTGTAGGAGCAGACAACACGTCAGTGGTCTACCAGGTAAACCACCAGGGGAGCACAAGGACCAGACAATCCTTGAGGCTGTCCCAACAGCTGTGGCTTTGGACCTATCTACTCTTTCTGAGCCTGAGGGCAATGCATCCGCCAGGCATTCAGAACACAGTTGTGGATTTACTATCCCGGCAGCACCCACCTCCTGGGGAATGGAGGCTGCATCCACAAGTGGTGGAACGGCCTGGCAGGGGTATTGCAAGTTAGGGGTGGATCTTTTGCCTCCTAGTTGACAATGCACTGTCCCCTCTGTGGAATCTACTTGCCCCTTGGGCCAGGATGCACTGGCCCATGCGTGGCCAAATCAGCTGTTGTATGCCTTTCCCCCATTACCACTGATCCTGCCCACTCTGGACAGGATCAGGGAACCACAAGGGTTACTTATAGGAGTCAAGCCTTTGAAGGGCCAGAGCCATTGTTAGGGTCAGGTGGCCCAGCGGTTGTATGGACCATCCACAGCTCCCGGGCACCTTCCACCAATGTGCTGTACGCTAACTGGTAGAAACTTTTGTGTGAGTGGTGCCAAGCACAGAAGCAGGACCCCACACGGTGTCCTGTACTAGTGATACTCCACCTTCTCCAGTCCCGTTTTGATGGAGGCCTTGTAGCCTCCACAATCAAGTATATGCTGCTGCCATCTCCTCAATGCACAGTGGGGCAGATGGTGTGACAGTTGGGTCCCATACGCTAGTGACCCCCTTCCTTAAGGGTGCTCCATGACTAAGGCCGCTTCAGCGAAGCTCAGTGCCCTTTTGGGACTTGCCTATAGTCCTAGAGGCACTCTGGAAGTCCCCATTTGAGCCTCTAGAGGGGGTGGAATTGAAATGGCTGTCTATGAAGATGGCTTTCTCTTGGCCAGGGCATCGGCTTACGAAAGCCAAGCCAAGAATGTCTTTATTGGAACCTTGGAGGCACAGGGGTAACTGGTGGGTGAATCCGGCCTTTCTTCCAAGGATGTTTCAATCACCCTACAAAGACCAGCCCCTCAGTCTGGCTGCTTTTGAGCCCCAGCTCAGGAGGATGAGCAGGGACAGAGCACCTACCTGTTGTGCCCAGTGAGAGCACTAAGGGCTTACATTGATGTGACTGTGGAATTCCGCCAGTCTGATTCATTGTTCCTCTGTCATTCAGGACAAGGGAGAGGGTACATCGTATCCAAACAACGGCTATCCCGTTGGATTGTGGACACAATTTTTTGGACCTATAGGAGCAGTAGCCTCCTGGTCCCTCAGGTCCAAGGTCACTCAACTATAGGGATGGGTATCGTTTGGGTTTTATCCAATACCGGTGCTAAACCGATAATTTTGAAACGATACCAGTGCCTCAACGATGCCTGAACCGATACTTTTTTTTTTAAAGCAAGAAAACGACGATTGACGACATTAAAGAAAGGCTTTTTTACAATACATAAAAAACACATACACTCTGTACACACTACAGCTTAAAACTTCTTTTGCAAAAATATGAGCATAATTGCCTTTTGAGTCAAAAATGTATTATTTTGTTTGCATTTATTTAATGAAATTTCACCATTTTCTGATTCGTTTATACCTATCTTTTCTACCTTGTTTATAGCTAAACTTGTTACTTGAACACACTGAGTACAAGAAAATGTGTACTGCCCCTTTAAGAGATAGGATAAGTTCTGGCTGATCTGCCATGACTTTTGCCTTCTCTCCCCTCGTTACACACGCAATTGTGTTGTTGCATTTGCTGCACGTCGTGATGTTTGAATCTTTTTGTGCTAAATATAGCAACACTTTTGACCGTTTACCTTTCAATTTTTCTCTGTTAAAAGGTTGATGGCTAGTTCTGTTTGTGCTTGCAACCTAGCAACAAAATACAAAATAATTCATTCAGATCATTACGCCACTACCGTTACTACTAGTTAGCTGTCGCTAGTTTTCTACTGTTTTGGAACCAGCCTCCGTGTTTCATGTTTGCAGCCTGAAAAACATTTTACGTAACTTTTGTTGATTTAGCTGCATGATTTGTTGCTGTTATTTATTTCAATCGGCTCAGGCACCGAAAGGAACCACCGAAATCTGCGTGACATTTCGGTCCGGATAGGTACCGGTTGTATGGAACCGGTGCCATATTGGTACCGGTTCTCGGTACCCAACCCTACTCAACTTGGAGTGTATGTACATCGTGGGCGGCCCTTAGAGGTGTCCCCCTTCAGATATCAGTACAGCTGCATCATGGGCATCAACCTACACATTTGCAAGGTTTTATAGAGTTAACGTGGTCCCTTATAGCCCAGTGGCAGCAGATGTTCTTCCTACTCCCGTTTAACAGGAGTAAGGTAAGATTTCCTCGTGACTTTGTTGGTATTAGTCATCCAGTGCTGAAGGCAGTCAGGAGAAACTAAATAGAACGAAGGTTATGTACGTAACCACGGTTCTATGAGTTTCGGATGACCGCCAGACCTTGGCAGTCACTCGGAAATTGCACAAGAGATTGCCAAGAGGGCGTTTCCTGGGTGGACCGGCCTTTTGTGCTGGCGCACATTGAGGACGTCACCCAGGTCACAGGTGACTTTGTTGGTATTAACACTCGACTTGCACGTACGTGTGATGCGTAATTCAGTGCTGAAAGCACCGCCTCTAGTAGACAGTTTCTTGTGATATAAGAGATCACGTTCACTTACCGTTTCTGGAGCTCAGCGTCAACCACAATCTGTCTTTTCTTCTGGGGTGGAGAGGAGGGTATCTTGTCCTTAGCGTATTTCATCATGACCTTCTCACGAGTAGTAACCTTAGTTACAGATGCCATCACAGTTTGCTTAACCTCTGTCTGTGACGTGGTAACGGATGAGGAAATCTGAGGAAAGGCAAATAACTTTATGTATTCTTGATCATAAATGAATGAGTGCTACTTAAGGGGAAAATTCCAGTACATAGTTCAATGACAAATCAAAGCAAACATGTTCTAGATTATAATCTATTCAAACTCAACTATGATTGTGACAGCAGTAATATAAAGTTTGCTGGCATGAACTGGGTAATAGATACAGATTAAAATCCTAATTATACATCATAGACAGCTCCCAAATTCCCTTGTTCTGCTTTCCACCTAGGAAGTATGTTCCTTATATGGCATAGTAGAACAAAAATGGGTCCTTATGCTGTGTGTGTATCTATCCATATATATTCTTGATATGCATCGTTTACAAAAACATGCAACAATATTTTCCATAGACATAGCCTACAGTATAATTATCAGTGTTTGTGCTTAATACATCGCCTCCCAGTGGTTACAGGACGCAAGATTTTGGCACCACCTCCGGAAGGGATCCTAAGTCCATCTACCAAGTTTTGTGTCATCAAAGAGTTGCTGAGCTATGGACCTTTCTGTCAGCATCATGACCATTCAGAACAAAGACAATAGAGGGATTTACAGATAAATTCACTTAAATACTTGCCGTGTCATATTTAATACTTGACAAAACTTAAATACCTGCTGTATCATATTTCATATGCATTTTCAACAAGGCTTTACTATAAAAAAACTGAAAATATATAAATATTAACAATTAATGTAAATATTATGAAATTATAAGTTGCTTCAATACAGTTTAGCTTTGTATTGAAATATTAACAACAATATAAACATTATTGTTACAGTAACGTTTTCAAAATTGCCAAATATTTCCCTGCCAAATACTCACTACATGAAGTCACCCACTACTGCCTACAGTGCACCTACAGCACACAAATAATCTACCAGAGGGCAGCAGACGTGTCAGATTGTGTCAACCTATCAGCAAATATGATACAACAGGCTTTAACAGAGACGGCTCGTTTAAATTAATATTGGCAAAACCGATATGAGGAAGCTAATACCAATATACTCAAAAGAGGCTGAAATATTCTCAAAAGAGGCCAAAAGTGAAGACCAAGTGATAGTTTAGATAGACCATAGTTTTAAAGCAGTGTGGGTTGCCATTCTATTTGGCAATGCAGCTTTTTTACAGAAACGCGTAAACTTTCCAGGATAAATACGGTGGATATGGTATGGTATGGTGTATCATATTTCTTACATACATACATCCTCCAAATGAAGATTACCAGCATTTCTTTACCAAGATATCTTTCCTCTTGGCAGAAAACTGAGAGGGTATAATTTGGATGGAGAGGATTTGAATTGTGTACTGAAGGCAAATATTAATAGATTACCGCCTCAAAGTAAACTACCACAGCTTTGGGAATAATTGTTGCCAGGAGCAGATGAGGAATTTAAGAATAAAATATGCTAGCATGCTCATCAGGATTACATTACATCATGTATGATTTATTCTGCAGTGTTTCTGATTGTTTCTCCAATGAATCCTTGGGTTAGATGACTAGATCATTGGCATGTTTGTTTGTAAGTAAATGAGCTCAGGTTAAAGGCCAATTAATAATCCAAGGGTTGCTTGACAAAATAAAAATGTGGTCGCAAGATGTCATGGCGCTGTAGGCTTTCATAGTCCTACGCAGAGATAAAACCTCAGAAAAAAACCTCAACTTTGGTTTCTATGACAATTTGTATGACGACTTAGCTAAAGTTTATGTAAATTTTGTAATGTTTCATCTTATAGCGAAACAACAAAGTAAACACAGCCACACCGTGACCATGGCAACACACCAGAATGTAGAACTCTGAGTTGCTATCCAATCAGAGTGTGCGACAACGTGTCCGCCCTTTCCAACTTTTTGATGTACGCAACAAACTCTTTGACACCCTAGCAGAGATTAATTTAGCTTCTTTGACGTATTTTTTTGCCAAGCAATAGTGTTCGCCTGGACTTTGAATTGGCCTTAACTCTTTTTGTTGTTCATGACATGGACAGTATAATTTCTTTTGTGCAGGAAGCTGAGAAGTAGAAAGCAGGCATGTACTGATTAATATGGTACAGTTTAGGATTAAGAATCCCTGGCTTATATTGGATGGCAACTTGAAGTCTCACAAACAACCTATAAATAAATATAAAAGTCTGCCATGGTGTGGATTTTTGATACCGGCATGGTGACATGTTGTTCTTTAACAGAAAGAATTTGCAGTCACAAACCACAAATTCTGATATCATGTAGGGTGTCAGTCGATTAGTTTTCAATGTTTCATAAAGCTTTACTGCTTAAATGTGTGCAGGAGGGTATACTGTAACACGGTTCTTTTTTTCTTCTTCAGCTGGCATAATCCAAAATCAGTAACCACCAAATAGGGATACATATCTTTGGCTGTGAATACTCCTGCTGCTTTTGATATTTCCTCCACCAAGGGGGTTATGTTTTAGGTGGAGTTTGTGAGATAGTTTGTGTCTGTATGCAGGATTACACAAAAAAATAACTAGCTACATTTCCATGAAATTGACTGAAAAAGTGTAGCATGTGCCAAGGGATAACCGGATTTTGAGCGGATCTGCAAATTTAGTATCACTTGAAGGCCTGTGCTCTCCGAGTGCCCTTCTTGTTTCCTGTTTTTATTTGTCACAAATTGGTGTTGGAAGGCAACAGCGAGAGATTGTGTTTTTTTGTCCCTAACAGGTGGACTCTCCTTGCTCCATCTGGGACACAGCTGAGGGATGGCATTGGCAACATAGATGAGACTTCATGTTTGAAGTGTTTCCACTCTAGTAGCCAAGTGGCAAAGCAATGCTTGCAGACTGCTTGCAGTCTTCTAACCCTCGCCATTGAACCCTGAATCCAGAATGTTCCCGATCAGCGGATTGGAAATATGGCAGTGCCTCTCTCCGAGAGAATTTGCTTCTCTCTGTCTAACTCGCATTCGCAATTGTAGAGTTCGGGCTGAGATCATTTTGTTTTAAAATAGTTTTTAGTTTCCCTTCTTCTCCAGCTACTACTTGCATACAGAGCGCTGATAGGCTCCAGAGTTAGGCTGCAGAGGTGATCTGTAGATCTGAATGTATAACCTGCATGCAGTCTGCAAGTTTTGGAAATTAAAAAATATGTAATAATGGGATTGACCTAAGTCTGTATTATTGGTCTGTACAGTGGTGACCATGGTGACCAATAGTGACAGAGCTCCCAACCAATCACAAGTGATTTTTCTTTTTTTAAAGTGGTGATTCCAGGCGGTTTGCTAGAGCCATTCACACCTCTGCCAGATCTGTCCTCCACACACACACACACACACACACACACACACACACGCACACACATCTCCCGTTGCCAGTGGTTCATTCCCAACAGTTTCTGGCACAGTCGAATGTAAACTTCACAGGCCACAAACTGGTCATTTATGAGATTTTTGGGCATTCATGGGGATGAAAACCCCCCCTCTTCATTTCTGAGTTTGGTCACTTACAGTAGCTTTAAAGGAGTTGTTCAAAGCTACTGAAAGATCTTGATTTTTGACTCGGCCTTGGGAATCGCACCATTACTGAAAAAAATATAGAGAATTTAACCTCAGCATCCGACATGGCTTGAAGTTATGTGCCTTTTTCATGGTTGGTGTAAAGACAGAACCATGACAAGTAAAGAGGACTAAAAGCATACCTGTGTACTGCTTTTCTCAAGCAGTTGTTGAAGGTCGTACCAGCGTTGGTAAAAGTTTTCCAGCCGTGCTTCCATCTTTTGGGCCACCTCTTTATTCTTCACACTGGAGATAAGGCCCTGGCTCAAGGAGCGGAGATGGTCCAGAGAGTGCTGCTTCAATTCCAGTTCTGCCTTCAGCAGCTAGACAGACACATGCATACACTTTTAATCATCATCAATACACACACTGCTTACTAGGCCCTGTTCTCCCACTGCTCTATTCTTCCATATCGTAAGCCAAGTGCCAACAACAAAACACCATAGTGCCTTTTAAGAGGCCCTCACACTGACACACTTTTTTCACCTCCAGGTACTAGATTGCAATAGTTTCTCTATAGAATGGGGCAACAAAGGGAAAAACTTGACCGTCGCAATATGCCTCTCATTTATTTGGTGTAAGCAGAAAAAGAAGCAATGCACCTAGCATTTAAAGTTTTCAGTCGCGTTTTTCTTTCAACAGTTGATTGTCAATGCTGTGCCAGGTAGCTAACTATCTATCTAACTATAAGGTATTATTCCAACAACACACACAGTACCAATTTTTTAAATATTTTTAAACACCAGTTGTAGTGCATAGCTTGGACGTGGGGATAACAGGGTTATTCCTCTGTTCTTCACATGACCATATACAATCACATGATTTTGAAGATGACACCAACTATAGTTACCCATAAAACATGCGTCAAAGGTAGCAAATAGCTGCAGAGTGTGGCTTTAAGTTAAGGGTAGAGTGTGTGTAGCGTGCTGAATGCATGGGAGAAACACAGCCACAGAGTCCAATGCACTCTTTTGCCACCAACTTTTGATGCTTCAGCCACACATTTTCAACCGAAATCCTGGCTTCTTTCTCTATTACAAGAACATAAAGCTGAAGAGGCAGAAAAATGATTTGCAAAAGAGAGAAGTAAGCACTGACTTACAGCAAGGTTTCGGAGTCGTGTTGGGGCATCAGTCTGCGGATCAGATTTTCTGTAAATGTTCAGCTGTTGTTCCTTCTGCATCAACCATATTTCAAATACAGACTGTAAAGACACACAAACACACACACATTAGAACAGCAAATGACAAAAACACAGACGACACTGACCAGAATGAAGAAATATGATCATACTGAAAATATCTGTAGCTGCCTAACTACATTCCCTGTCAAATCTAGAGTTGAATTTCAACAGATACATTTACATTTTGTCATTTAGCAGACGCTTTTATCCAAAGCAACTTACAAGACACATTTTACACCTATGGCACACTGCACATCAAGAGCAATTAGGGGTGCAGTGTCTTGCTCAAGGATGCTCTGAAAGGGAATCCAAGTAGCAACCTTCTGATTACTAAACAACTTCTCTCCCTCTTGTACCACTGTCGCCCCATTACCAATAGCTACCTTCTTACCAATTATTTTACCCTCTAACTGAATAGCATATGTATATACAGTATACATACACCTGCCAGTTTACATGCCTGCTTTCACAACAAACGAATGCACAGTAGCATGGCAACAGGCACGATAGCATACTGGCAGGTTTACATTGGTGGAACTATGGTCAAGACTATGGTACATGGCCACCTCAATCAGTGCCTGTAGTCGATAATCAAAGGCAGGCTCCTTGGAGAGCTCACTCCAGCACTGTGGTAGGCCAATCAACTACAGGCACAGAACAGGGTGTGGCTAAAATAAGCAGTTTACTTTGACATACTGTACATGCTTGCGCCATATGATTTGCGATTGCCTGTTTTTAGTAAAACTTTTTGACCTAAATAGATCAAAAAATTGGGCCCAGGTTGAAAATGTTCCCCTTAAGGAACTAAGAATTTAGCCTGAATACCAGCCTGAACTCCGCCCACAAAATTTTTTGTTCTGGGAGATTCAGTCTGGAGTCGAGCTAGTTGGGAGGGTTTAAACGGCCCCGAAAAGGGATCTGACCATTCAAATTGTAAGGGCGGGCTTTATACGTTGATGGACAGACATAGATAGAATACCGGTATACATCGAACAAAGATGGCGCCGTCTCGGGAGCTTAGTGGGACATATTTGATATGATTTAAGGTATCTACACGACTTTTTTTATGTCTACATTGACTCGGTTAGTTGTGTATACGCAACACCAATGTTGCCTAGGATTGTAGGTCTTAACTTATGCTCTCTAGACCATTATTGAAAGGTTATGCTAACAGCGTAGACAAAAAAACGTTTAAACTAATGGTAGCTTCTAGCCTTGAGTGCTAATTAAGTAACGTGAGCAGGCATATCTCAACAGATATTGACAGCGCATTCATTTTGAATGGAACAGAGAAACGCGATCAAGGCATTTGTCGATTGAAAAGATGTTTTTGCCGTCCTTCCTACGGGATCAGGTAAAAGTTTAATCTATCAGATGGTAATAATACTACGTTGCTCTGATTGGTTCTAGGTATCCAATTCAGCGAAGAGGAATTTTCTTTCCTGGTTCGTTGAAACACGCCCCATAATCACAGCCCAGTGGTCCGGTCTCAGACTCATATTCTGACTAGAATTATGAGTATGACATCGTCAGGCTACTAAGAATTAGTAATTGGACAGGAATCTATTAAATACATGTTATAAAGAGGTCAGTAATTGCAATGTGATTACAGTTCTCATATTGAAAGCAATTTTCAATTTTACATTACGTTTGTAAAATTCATAATCACATTACAAAGTATAACTCCCAAAATTGCAAATAAACGTATCAACAGTATTGTACCTGTTCTTCAGTGAATTCCTGCCACTTCAGAAGGACTTCCTGCAGAAGGACCCAACGTTCTTCAGTCCACCTACAGATGGCAGCCCAGCGGTCTCCAAGATGCTGTAGGAACGACCAATAATGATGTCAGGCTTCATGTTGTAAAAGCTAGTACTCACTTTTTGACAAGGACACAGCTAGTTATTCTCTTGTTGCGATACAATCATGTGATGGACATGTACAATCATGACCCTGATCCAGTTTTCCTAGCTTGTGTTTTGCAACTCAATTTGCTAGGACTGTTCACATTTTGAAATGTGCTGTGGCCTGCAAAAAAATGATGGTAACAGTACAATTGACCCTTCCGCGACCACTCCCCAAAACGGTAACTGATCAATCATAGCATAGCAACGGTTACTAAGCTCGGGACCTCAGTCAAGCGAGCCATTTTGATGAATGGAAGTCAATGAGAGAGACGTCTGCTCGAGAAGAGAAAATGAAACGTTGTGCTTATTGAGTGTGTAATTCTGACAGTCGATATCCAAAAAGGCTGGAGGGAGGGGTAACATTTTATCCCTTCCCGAAACCCAAGACCCAGAGAGAGAAATGCCTGCTGTGGATCAAACAATGTAGACGACCGCCCCCCCATCAGCTGAATGTCAGCAACGTAAAGAGAAGCACCTACTTTGTTCCAAGAAGCTATGTCGCTAAAATCTGCCCACTGCATCGAAAACGTGAGAAAACCCTTGCTTAAAATACGATTCAGTTTTACCACCTTACATGTTTGCGTAGCGGCGACTGTGTAGATAATAGAACAAATAAACATAGCTGGAATGAACCTGTTAGCCTTAGCATTTGTCTGTCTACAAACACGGCATGTAATGTCGTGGTTGTAGCCTATATAAGCATATTGCAGACCCTTTTGCCTGCTTCAATCTGAGATCTTGCTGTTTTTCCAAAAAATGCTTATGATTTCTTTGGGTAGAGCTGAAATTGACACGATTGAAAACATGTTGCCACCCCATTCATACCAATGCTGAGAACCTGGGAAACGTGAATGCTTGACTGATATACCAAACGTTGCTAAGGAGGGCGGAGTTTGCGGAAGGGTCAATTGTGCTTGGGAAGGGCACTTTATACACACAAACAAAATAATGTTACACAAGTGTACTAAACCCAAAATATAATATAAATCTACAACTTAAATGTAATGATCCTACAAACGTAAGTTGCCTACCACAAACAAACTAATTTCCCGCAAATGTAATAAGTATAGAATTAGAGACTGTAATAACTTCCCACAAATGTAAAAAATCACCAATTAAGTAAAATACTGCTAACTGGTGTCTAATGAGCCAATTCAGGCAAAAAACTCATATGTCATGGGCCCCTTAACAATTCCTCCAACTGAACCCCTTAACATTTCCCTCCAACTGAACCCCTTTACATTTTCCTCCAACTGAAAGTCAGGAAAAATTCAGGTACACATAGGCTAGATGGACATCATTTTAAACATATGCATAGAAAACATAAAAATGTAAAAGATATAGACATATGACCATTATATATACTGTATATATATAGTCTTATGGATATCTTAAGTACTACCAGCTTGTTTGTGCTCTATACACCTGTATCATCTGGTTATGGTTGTTACACGTCTGAGATCATGTTTAATTTACTACATACCATGTGCAACTTGGAAAGAATACATAAGACTGAAACTGGACACAATGTTCACCTTCAGTTTCTCCTCCAACGCAGCGGTGGCGTGGTCTCCACTCGTCTCATCCACAACGACGACCATATGAGTCAGAGAGTTTACCTTAACCTGCTCCAGTTCCAGATCCTCCTGCAGGAGCTGAAAGGACAGAACAAGAGACTTTGTATTTATTTATTTTCAAAAAGGCATTATATAACAGAAAATCAATGTAATGACAAACCATAATAAAACTGTGCCCATTCTAATTAGTTGAGATACTCAGAGAGTGATGCTTCTGATGGTTTATTAAAGGGAAATCATCTGATATTCCATTATATTGGCTTATATATATATGCATAATGGATAAAGCTAAAGAGGTGATAGAGATTAAGGGGCTTTTTGTTAGATTCAGAACCTGAACTTTTCATTGTCTAATGCAATTTATTATGCTATGTATAACCTACATTCCCTCTTGCCTATGGCATACATATCTATCCCTCCTCCTCCCCTGTCCAACCTGTCTTCCTATCCAATCAAGAATACATGGGGGTATTAGATCGGCCTTGTTAAGTGATGCTAGAAGGTACTTTAAAACACTAAAAAACTGTTAAGGTCTTAATGAGGGGATTATCAGAGTTTTCCAAACATGTGGTACTGTCCTTTGAGATGAGGTTAACTGACATCGTAGACCTACTTTGTGTTCCTCTACTTGTTGCTTAATATTTTCCAAGTCTGGTCCAAGTGTGTTGGTCCCCATTCGTTTGATCCGGCCCTCTGTGACTTCCAGCCAATCAGCGAGTTGCTTCAGCTGCTGGTGCTGTAGATCCATCAGAACTTCATGGAGCCTGAAAAGAGGCATAACATTAATACCACTTATAGCACGGGGTGTGCTATATTCAACGATATAGTAACTGTACGACCTGTTTTCATCTACCTGAGCGTTCCATATCAGTGCGCACTCAAAAAAAAAAATCTAACCAAGATGGCGACGTATTGTGGGGAATGTAGTGGGAAATGTTTCATGTGAATTAAGCTATCTACACGACTTTTTATATTTCTACATTGACTCGGTTAGTTGTTTCTGTGCTACACGAATGTTGCAGAGTATTGTAAGTCTTAACTGAAAGTCTCGAATATTATTTGTAGGTGACTGCTAACGCTTAGACCAAAAATCCATTGAAACACACGTAGCTCTCACACGCGAGTTAGTGGCGATATCCAAATCATTATGTAAGGGATAATGTATTGTCCGGAGGTCATTCTACAAAAATAATTCCCGACGGGGCGAACAACACCCCGACGCGCAGCATTAATGAATAAAATGGTGCGAGATCAATGTCGATCTCCTAGCTAATCATCAACAAACTTTTTGTAGGTTAACAGACGTGAAGTTCCCAATGCTATTTGTCTGTTGCATAGCAACAGCCACACAAAGGGGGACTATTTTCTCTTGGCTACTGAAATGCGATACACAATGTTTGGTGGCTAGAACTTTTTTGTGCTGAAAGGCAGCTTACTGTTTATAATTTAATTTTACTTAATATTTATAAAGTCGCTGGCAACCGTGTTATAAAAGCAATAAGCAATATTGACGATACTGTACTGCCTCTCGAACCTTATTGCTTAATTATTACACAGCTCCCCAGAATTGTGCATCACATTAATACCACTTATTATACAGCTCCTCAGAATGGTGCATAACATTAATACCACTTATTATACAGCTCCTCAGAATGGTGCATAACATTAATACCACTTATTATTCAGCTCCTCAGAATGGTGCATAACATTAATACCACTTATTATTCAGCTCCTCAGAATGGTGCATAACATTAATACCACTTATTATTCAGCTCCTCAGAATGGTCCATAACATTAATACCGCTTATTATACAGCTCCTTAGAATGCTGCAGATTAATAACAGTCTAAATTCCAGCTAATGATTCTCTCATATAATAATACTAGTAATAACAGTAGTAATAGTAAGTGAGTTTACATTTACAGTATATTTATATTTCGTTGCACATGTGGTATTTCAAGGAGACCTTAGGATACTTTTAACCTGTATGTAAATATATTATACTATTGATAAATAATATTTCACCAAAACTGAATTGGAGAGAAATGACCAGTGCCATTTGTGATATCTCTGGTCGGTTTGAACAAAAACACTTTGTGTGTGTAACTATACCTGCTTTGACGCTCCATGCTGCTTACTCTCAGGTGTTCCCAACGTGAATTAAGGAGGTTCATCTGCTCTCTCACCTCTCCCTCCTCTTCCTCAGTTAGCTTCCCTTCTGCCAAAATTTGCCCCCCCATTTGAAGCACATGCCCTACAGTGCCTTGATGAGATGTCAGCTCTACCATGTAGCCCTAAAAGACAAGACCATCATTAATAACAACCCAACACAACACAAAAAGGTGACAATATTAAGAAAATAAAACACTTTGAAATCTGATGGTGATACTGTTTTTCTCCTGTTTTCTCCGTAACGTTGTCTGTTTTTACAGAAACCTTTTCTTTTAAATAAAGTAAATGAACAGATACAATGAAGTATAACTGCACATCCCTATCCACAGGCACGTGCACAGATAGACCCCTAGTGGTGCTCAAGCACCAGCCCTTGTGCCCTGGTTGAGAAAAAGTGCCCTTTTTGCTGGAGCCCATTTTTTTTTTCATTCATCAATATTTTTAGAATACAAATTAGTCTCTCTGTCATAAATTTCCCCAAATGTGTTTTGATATCTGAGGGGGCATTTATTTGAGTTCTTGTAAGAATTTCGCCCCGACATGCTTCGCGGCATAGACATAGAATAGTATTCTATGCCTATGCTCAGCGGTGCTCACAAGCCCCCGCCGCGGCCCTCCCTCCTCATCCCCCACAGCAGTGCTGAGCGCCAGCAGCATCAGACAAACAGGTAATGACGGTGTTTGTGCAATCCCCCGACGTTGTTTGTTATAAGTTAACAACAACATTAGTGCCGCTGAAAACATTACGTCTGAAAACATAACTGGTCCGACGTTTCCTAAAAAAATAAACAAACAACTAACTTGATTTCAAAGCATTGTCCAGCTGTTTACTGACGTTTGTCATGTTTAATGACATTATTTGTCTGAAAGTGCATATTTTGTGTTGTATAAATGGCGTTTAGACAATTTCGAAAGTATGTTGAATTTATGTTTATAAATGTCACGAGAATTCACAGCTAGAAAATAGCAGGTAAACTATGCTAGCTCTCGGTGTCATGCTATCCTTGTCCCACATTGTTTAACGTGATATTTATGTATCTCTTCGTTTTGCTTGTTTTACAACGATCAAACTTGTATGAGTAATTGTAGAGGGTGAAAAAGAGTAAAATAAGGGAAATGTAGGCCTAAGCTAGCTGTCTTATCCTGCCAAGAGGAAACACAGGTTGAGAACAGCATAATTAGTGTAATGCTGCTTATGCTTTAACCTTCAGAAAACAGTAAAATTATTATCCATAACATTGATTTATCTCATTCACAAAATGTGCAGCATAATGCCAAAACAAGACAGACTCAAGAAGCAGAAGGACAGGGAACTGCAGTAAGCAGCTCAGAGTAGCTGCTCCCTTTTAACTTGGAACAGGCCATCAAAGAGCCAATCAAATGAGGGAGAATCAGTTACCCTACTAATATTAATCAGTTACCCTACTAATATTAAGTTGAAAATATCCTTCTGTTTTTTTTTAATTTATTATAATTATTTTTAATTTCATAAATAATTTTGGCGATGGGTGCCCTTTTTTTTTCTAGCACCTGCCCCCCAAAATGTCTGTGCACGTGCCTGCCTATCCACATCCCTCATAGTACCAGCAGGACAGTGTCTATACCCACTCCTTACAGTGCCAATAACTTGTAAACATGGTAAACACAAGAACACAAATTGCCATTTAGAAGATGGGGATGTGATGATGTATCCTCTCCTAGTAAACACCTTCATAAAAGAAACATGGATGACAGAGGGAATAATGATGCAGCAAAGTTTTTTTGATTAAGGGCACTGTGAGGAATATCATTTTTGAAATATAGCTGCAGGCAGCAATGAGGGAGCCAAGTAGATCAGCAGGACAAAGTCGCTATGGCAACTTGAGGTCATCAGGTCAAGGGTTTGGCTGTAAGCACTCAATAAGTTTCATGACCGACAACTGACCATAGACTGGATGAGATAAGGCCTCTACACGTTTGATGGCCTTTCTGTCTGACTGTAACAGGCAAACACATTAGGAACGTTTTAATTTGTGTGAGGCTTGTGTTAGTGATTCTGCAGTTCTTGTTTTACCGGCAACATGCGCTTTTGTTTACGTTTTGATCATGTGGTGGTGTCATGTGCCTTCTGTTTTTGTTACGAAATGACATGTGTCTCTGAATCCACCCTGTCTTTGTCTGACTTCCCACCATTATGTGAGCACACCTGATTTCTGTTTGTTGCGATTGGTTTGTGGGTATTTAAGCCCGGTGAGCCTATCTGTCTATGCCAGATCGTGCCAGTTTGTGCCAGTGTGTGACCTGTGCCGCTCCAGCGCTGAGTTAGTTTCTCTTTACCCTGTCTGCCTGTGTTTCTGACCCTTGCCTGATTTTTGACCTGACCCTGTTTGGATACCTCTCCCTTTGACTCCGTTTGAATGTTGGATTTTTGACCCTTTGCCTGCCTGTTGACGAGTCTTATGATTGTTGCTGGAAAACTTTATTAAAATTAACTCTGATCCTTGAGCTGTGTAGTCTGCTAGTGGGTCCTTCACTACTGAAAGCCTAGCACTTGGTTTGAAAATTAAATTGATACTACTACTATTACTACTACTACTACTTAAATTAATTAAACATATTAATACACTTTCTATTTATATAACACGTTTCCAGCGTATGCACAAGGTAAAACAAGCATTAAACAAATAAATACATGTAAAATGAGAAAATTAAAAATCGAATCAAAATATGTACAGACAATAAAAAATACCATTGTAGTTTTTTTTGTGGCAGTATTTGTTCCAATAGTTCTTATTTTAAAAATGAAAGGATGAGATGATAAAAAGAGGACTGGGTGAGTTTCTTCACCCCGTCCTCTGGAATAATTTTCCTTTTATTATCCGAGAAGCATCCTCTCTACTTTTCAGTCTAGATAATCAGGAAAAGGTATGTGGTCTAGCACTCATTGCAGAGCCTGGTAGAAATTTAGAAATGTCCTTTCGTGTCCTAATGTATATCCTCCTTTCGTGTCCTAAAGTATATCCTCCCGTGCCTTCCCTAGCTTCCTCAGATGCTAACTTGCTAGCACTAAAACCAATGATGGAGGGCTAGCATCCACAGATTTTGAAAGAAAGAATAAACCGAACAGGACAACTGAAGCAAATGTGATTCATGGTCGCTAGCTCTTTATGTGCACCAACAGTAACCCAACCCTGGTTGTACACGCTCCATTTAAAGAATGCAACTCAGCCTACCATATAATAAGTTCTAAAACTGATTGTTCAAATCCTTGATTGTGATTGGCTAAAAGCCGTTGTAAAATCCAGCATTACCTTACAATTTGACCTGATAACATTCCATATTACTGCGCAGCGAATGGCAAGGCATTCATATAGCGCATTTCATACCCAGTGTTCCATCTGGCTGTTGCGTTGCTTCAAGGGTTGCGTGGCAACGATTTATTTAGGAACTATATTTTTTAGTGGCGGAAGAATGACGGTTTATCATTAAACTATTGTTTCTTAAATTGAATTATCTTTATTTATGAAACCATATCAAATATTTGTAGTAACAGTTTTAGAAAAGCAATAAGACCGGTTCAGGTTTGCGCTGATTTTAGAACAGGTAAGGGGGTTTAATGGCACTCCGCTTCGCGTCGTGCCTAACAACTCCCCTTACAACTCCCCTTACCTGTTCTAAAATCAGCGCAAACCACGGCCTCTTGGGGCTTATTGCTTAAATTGACTCTCCTGGTCCCTGTTGCGTCTTACTCCCTCAACTCCCTCTGAACCGATTTAAAAGTCTTGGACTTGGAATCCAAAGAACACTAAAATTGCGAAAAATATGTAATAATCGATGACCAACTTAATTTCTCTGACCATGTGGCCTCCCTCTCAAGGAGTTTATAACTCATTGTGCTGGTCCTGGTTAGTTCTGAGGGAGCCACTCTGGATGACCTGGGGCCGGTATTTCAAAACTTGTAATCCAGATCAGAATGATCCGGATAACCAAATCCCCCTGTTCTCATCCACGGATCAACCTGATCTATCCCGGTATTTCAAAACTTTGCCAGATTGGATCAGAGTGATCCTGATACCAGCAGATTGGGATGTCCAAATCCGTCCCGCCCCCTGGATCACAGACAGGAAACAGGAAATGGAGCTAACATTTGAGCAAAAAAAAGGAGAAGCTAACACAACTATTGTCTCTAAATTAAAGTATAATCTTGGTCAGTGTTGATGCGTCCTTAGACTAGATGAAGGGCAATCATTATATTGAGTTAACCAATTAAGTAAATCATCACAAAGTTGAAAGAAGAGCTCGGCGATCTCTAATTAAGCAGAGTTCGCGCTAATGCGAGCTAACGCTGCTCCATTGACTCCTGTGTTAAGGAGCTAACAAGCTAGTAAATAAGCTAGCGTCTGTATGTCGCGGTCCACAGTCCATTTGAATGCCTTCACTCGCAAGGCATTGTGTGTAGATTTCAAAATGTGTTGTACATATCTTTTTAGGAAACAGTTGTCAACAAAAGGGACAGCCCTAAAACCTTAATATTTGTTTTTCTTTACAGATGTTTGTGGAAAGAGAAGACAGGCAGTTAACATAGACCTGCTCCAAATGGCATAACCTTTTGAGCTTTGGCTATGAAAATTAATTGTGTGTGCTGAATGCATGTTAATAAATTAATTTGACTGTTTTTCAGTGGAGGCTTTTATCAGTGGGTATAACTTAACAAAAAACTGTTACTTAAATAAGGCATTCATATTCAAACTTTCACTGTGTTTTCTGAAAAAGAAAGGAAAGTGCAACGAAAATAAACATTGATCAAACAGCAGTGAATTGTAGTATCAAACAAAGAACTTTGGGAGAAGTTACACCTAAACTGTTCAAACCGTTACATGTAATCTCCCTCAAATCCACCTCTGAGGTGGGATCAGGGTGATCCTGATTTTTAGGATCAAACTGATCCAGATTTCCCACTTAAATTTTGAAATACTCAAAAGCAGTGTTTAATCCAGATCAAAGGCAGGATTGGATTCCCAAATCTGAATCTGAATCTTCAGGATCAGATTTGCTTTGAAATACCCGTTTCTAGGATCTGATCAGGATTTAATCCAATCCAGGAGGATTAATCCTGTTGGATCATTTTTGAAATACCGGCCCCTGATGACCAACCGGGATCGACCTGATGACCACTCGGGATCTGCTTGGCCCATACATCACTGCTTGCAGCTTGCATTTTTTTCATCCGCAGTTTTACATCCCCCTTGACAGACCCTTTTTCTACATTCTCTGAATACAATTTTAAAGTGGATCTATTTTCAGAGGTGACTTTGTGGACTTTTTTCAGTTACATTATATCCTAGATGTAGTTGTAATGAAAGGGTCTGTCTGCAATGTATACTGTCTGTATAGAAAAACTCATCATAAAATAAATATCAAAGTAATTTCAAATCCTACTGTAAACCTCATAGCCACAATTATATGCAGACTAACCAATTAATGGAAGAAAACATGCATGCAAGTGCTGTACCTCATGTGTATGGAACTGCTCTTTGACCTCCTCCACACAGGTAGAGATGTGGGGCTGGGACTGCAGACCATCCTCAGCAGACAGAAGCCACGTCAGCACCTCCTCCAGAGCACTCTGATAGGTCTCCAGCCCCAGAGAACCCAACTCCTGCACCGCACATTTCACAAAGACAGAGAGGCGAGAGTGAGAGAATTAAGGGACCAAAATGCAAAAAAGTTGAAAAGAAAAACCTCTGTAGAGGAATCTGATGAACAGCACAGATTAATTAATAATTAGTGACAGGAACAGGGCCGAGTAGACTAATTGAAGGAAAAGGTATGGACAATAATAAAAGCTGAGGACGGACACACATATCTGCTAAGAAAGTTAGGTTATGGCAACAAACGAAAACAAATTAAAGCCTATAAATGCAATACTCACACTAGCACAAAGGAAATAAAAAAGTATAGTTCTGACTTAAATCTAACATTGAATTGAATCATTCACTTTCATTGTAACCTTTATTCCCTGAGTGAAAGTCTTCACTCCATTACATATTCCACACAATATCCAACAGGAGTGAGTTCACCCCTGTGCAATATCACTTTAATGTCAAAATGTACCAATTGTATGGTTTACTTTCTAAGTTCACAAGTAGAGTACTTCCTCTTATGAACAATCAAAAACATATACTGTAATGTAATATATTGAAAAAACATGCCTCAAGCAAGTAGAAATTCAATGCAACAAAAGTAAATACCTGTGATCTCTGATACACAAGTTAAAGATCCTGCGATCAGTGACACATAATTGTGATTACCTAGATTTTTTTAGTGGCCACTATTTGGCAGACAGGACACTTGTACAATACAGAATTACCAGTCAGAAAACTCCATAGTTCATGGAGCTCCACAGGGTTCAGTGTTGGGCCACTTCTATGTATTCAGATATCTGTATGTATCTGTATATGGATGACAAATTAACTTTAAACTTATTTTTAAATCTTATTAACAACATTAAACATTAAAACTCTTCAGAATCTTCCCCTGCCTACATTATAGTTCTCCTTCAGAACTACACTCCTATACGTTCCTTGCGGTCATCATTAGCAGGTCTACCGGCACACCTAGTTGTGTGGGTCACTTCCCCCTCACATCCATGCACTGGACTCCCTTGCGTAATTCAAAAATGCTCTTAAAATTCATCTTTTTAAAGCATACTCTCTCTTACGGAAAATGTTTTTAGATCAATCATGATTTTATTGATCTTATATGATGCAAGGTGACCTTGAGTGTCCCGAAAGGCACCATTCAATAAAATGTATAATCATTCTATATTTAGATTGCACTAATACTGCATTTGTATTTATTCATACAGTATTTTTTAACTAATAATCTCATTCTCATACTTTACCTGCATTTTTACATATTGTTCATATTGTATTTTCAGATAATTGTTGCTATTTATCATCTTCATTATAATTCTTAATGTTAATTTCTATTCTAGAATGTGAGCCACTGTAACATGACTCAACTGGGATTAATGAAGTATTTCTAATTCTGAATCTGATTACAGGCACAACATACATCCTAGTGTTATTGGATATCTTTCCCTTTGACACTGTGGATCACAATATATAACAACATAGACTGTAACATTGGGTTGGATTTTCAGGTAGAGTCATCAAGTGGCTCAGATGATGCTTACAATTTAAAATTACCAATGTGTATGGACTGTATTATATAAATAGACTTGTCTTGTCTATATTCCATTCAGATCACATAACCTTTACCCAGGCCCGGGGTGGGTAATCGGGAAAATCAGGAGAGTTCCCGGTGGGCCGCTTCACTTCTGGGCTGGTCGAGAATTTTATTTTTTGACATTTGTCACGTTAGTCCATCTTCTCTTAAAGTAGGCTACACACGTTCTACATTATGACACCGCCGCCTCTGCATGGGTTGTACCATGCGAGGAAGTTCTCCCCTCCCAAATACAGTTGGTTGGGTCCATAGCCCGTCTTTTCCAAAACGTTTTCTCAGATAGGCTGCCGATGGGCCGGCCCTACCGCAACGATACGAGGCTGGGAGGATGGATGGGAGGAAAAGGCCAGGAGGGGCTGAAAAAGCCAGGTTGAAAAAAAGAAAGGCTTTGGAGGAGGATGCTGCCAAATGTGCCAAGCTTACCGATTTATTTTCAAGAGGACAAACACTGGTAGTGGCAACTGGTAAAGAGAGACATAGGCCTAATGATAAGCAACGTAACTAAGCAGTGCACTGGTTTCAGCCACTTTATCTACTGTATAACTGCCGTTGCTTATAAACATGAGGATTTCCTTCTCTGTGCACAATAACATGAAAGCCTCCAAGTTGTCCTGACTCAATGAGCTTCGTAGCCTATTCTTCACAAATGTTAAGGTTGAGAAGCTTCTCTCACATCTGTGTGATGGACAAAGTCAACACAAACTTTGTCCAAAGCTAACCCAATGACATGATAAGCATCTGTGAGGAGGTTGTACTGGGAGAGTATTAAATGGACACAAATGGCACAGTTTTGCAGGAGGAAAAGGTTCTGCTTTCAAGCTCCATCTCTGATTCTTTCATACATGGTAGTCCGCCATTATCCTCCTGACCTTCCTGTGCCATCTCATTACATGCCCTGACAGTATAACCTTCAAGAGAGGACTTTTTCAGTCTCTCCCACTGGTATGCCAGGCTAGACAGCTCAGTTTGTAATGTGCTAACAGTAGCTCTGTCACGTAAGCAGACATTTGCTGATTTCCTGGAGTGCTGAGTTAGGGAGCCCATTTATCTTTATTTCAGGAACGTTTTTAGGGTCAAGACAAGCGAAATGAGGCAAGTTTTGCATTTGCTGAAATCCTCCTATCCATGCTACCTGCCACAGTGTCCAGAACAACATTATGGACATTCACATCAAAGGCAGCATCAGATGAGGCTACTGGTTCATCATCTAAAATCTCACCTGGCATTCTTTTCTTTCATCAAGTACTATCATATACTGCTCTTTCTTACATTAAATAACCCCGAATTCATATTGTTTACTCTGTTATCCTCTCTACCTGTACATGTAGTCATGACCTCCTCATTGCAAATTCTGGGCTCATCATTTTCAGCAGGAGTCATTTTACTGCATACACAGATCAAGTTTGAGTTTTGTTATCAATTTTTGCATAATATTTGTGAAGTCTAAGGATCGCCATATATTGGGTATAAAAAGGCTAATATTTGAAATCAATTTAATATTTTTGTTGCGAATAGGCTGCAACGACATTAACCAACGCTACAACGTTAGCCGAATAGGTGGTTACTGATCCTGTAGTGTCCATGCTGTTGGTGCTATTCGCAATGTAACTGTATACTGTACTGTGAGTTGAACTGTAAACATTAGTTCAATATGCCTCCTTGTTGAAGAGTGGTTTCAAATGCTTTATTTATTTATTTCTGCTTTTGTTAATTTATCAACCTATCCTTGTGGAATAGTGAAATATTTTTTGCTAACTTCTTAGCTTAAGTGGATTATTATTTAACCTTTACATTATTTGTTGAACCATGGTATTAATAAAAAAAACTACAGGATAGTAAGAGCTGAACTACTACTTCATTTATCCAATTTCCACTACCATGGAAAAAGTGGGCCGGTCTTGGGCCTGAAATTCCCGGGCTGAAAAGTGACCCACTCCGGCCCTGCCTTTACCTGATCCTGTGTAGATCAGTTCAACAATTAAAAGTAAACTTAACCGCGTCTTCTATCGCATCTACTGTTCAGAAGGTGGCAGTGTTTATCTAGCTAAAGCTACTACATTTAAGCAGAGCATTTATGAAGGAAGGCAGAACACTCTTCCTTACGCTCCACATCTAAAATAATTAATTTGCTCCCTGTTCCACTAAAGTCCATCAAAGCAGCTTCACAAGAACTTGATGCTCAAAATAAATTCTAAAACTAGAGGAAATACCTTAAAGAATAATCCAACGACATCAAACTATTCTTCAAAAATGTATATTATGTTATTATTATTTATGCCATAACAATACAACAAGATATGACAACTATTCCACAAAATGAGGCAACTTAAAAATGAAACTTAAAGTAACACAATGCAACGATTATACTTCGAGATTAGGGTTAGGATAAGCAGTTTAACCTTAAAATAACAGCTTGAAAAAATTGGGGCGATACAATGACTTTTAATAATGGAGAATCACCTCTGTGCCATTGCCATACCAGGGTCCATAAGCATATAACTTTGTTCTGTAGTTTTGCCTGTGGCGGCCCGAATTTCTACTGTCTGCCGAACTAGTAAGTCGCTTATTTGCCGTCTTGCTTTGTCTTGTGTTGCACTTGCTTGATGTTTGACTGTGTAAGGACAGTCGTTGAGTAACTAGTTTGTCATAATGTCAAAGTCAGCATATTTCAAGAGATTTCGTTAGTTTAAGCCAGTGGCGGTTCTACACGGAGGCCTGGGGTGGCCCGTGCCCCCGTAGACATGTCCCTGGCCACCCCTGCGGCCACCCCGTGCTGACCAAATAAAAAAAAAATGGGAATTTATTATGATTTTACACCCGAGCGCCAAAAGCGGCACTAATGCGACGCAACGTTCTACACGGGTAAATCACTGTAGTTTGCCATGTGTGGTGCTTGCTGGAGAGAGGAGGTAGGATTGAAATGTTTGGCTCGCTCTCTTTTTGGATCGCTGGTTCTTAAGAGGAGCTGGTAGTCTGCCTATGCCTTTAGTGGTAACCAAAGGGATCATAAACAACTGTCTACCGGCTGAGCTGGTGATTTTTCTGCCACATGAAGGCAGAGAAGAAGGAAAAATAACCACAGCGTTTTTTTCAAGAACCAAAAGATGGAAATATCCTATGCCTGTTGACTTTCCCAGATGTTATGTGTATACAGATTGTCATAGACGAACTGAACGAATTTGATTTTACGACGACAAGAATATGTGTGGGTCATACAGTCTTTCACGATCACTTTATTAATTCCAGGATAAGAGTCAGTTCTTGTGACATAGTCGCTGTTATCTGCCAGTAGGTAACATATCTAGCTACTAGCCTGCTTTAGATTCATGCACTAGCAAGAAGCCTTTGATTGCTAACTGATGTAGCTAGCTCTTGCTGCTGAGTTTTCAAAGTTGACTTCAATGTTTTAATTTAATGTATCCCATGATCAGGGGTGTTTTCACTGCTTTCAACACTGATAGCTACAACAGTCCACTGATCTCAAACAACAGTTAGCAAGTAAAGGCTTCTTGCTAGTGCAGGAATCTTAGATCAGCAGTAGACTAGCTAGCAGCTAAATAATAACGTGAGGGGCAGATAACATCAACTGTCATGAGAACTGACTATTTTTCCTGGAATTAATAAAGTGATCCTGGGTCAAAAGCCACAATCACCATTAGTATTTAATCAAAACAGGTTTAATGGGTACCGTTAGTTCGGTTTGTCATTAAATATCAGTCTTCAACATACAAAGACATTATGTAGCTACCTAACGGAGTTTTGGTAAATGGTTGTCGTGAATATGAAACTCTCCTGCTGTCAAATCAGGACCAATCACAGAAGAGCCCAACTTTGGTTCACGCCCACAAAGTGTCAAAAGTTGAAAAAAAAATTGACGCTCTGTATTTGCACCCTGTACTGTATTTTTTATGGCCCTTACTCTTGCACCTGCACTCATTGTTATAATGTTAAGTTAAGTTGTACATGTTTATATGTTTTTAAAGTAATTCAAGTTTATAATATTTAAATATCATTTGTTGCGTTTTTTTTATGTGCCCCCCTGGTTAAACCCTGGCCCCTCCTTGGCCCCCCTAGTAAAAATGGTCTAGAACCGCCACTGGTTTTAGCTGCTAGCATACCGTTAGCGAATAGCTATTGATCCATTGTGCTGCTTTAAATATAAATATAAATTGTCACTATAAATATAGATAAAGTCTTTAAAAAAAAAAAAGGTTAAAACAAACCAATGTGTGTCAACCACACTAAAACACTCACAGAAGATAAGCACCACTTCTCTAAACAAAAGAACCAAATGTACTTTTTCTGGTGTCACTGGATCCAACAAACTCCTGGCAAATAATCTTAATGTTCAGTTTGTCCAGTCTCTCTTGATGGACATCACAGACAACTTTATTGTTGAGTCTTTCTTGGGCCATAGTAGACCGTAGCCAAGTCTTCAACCTACGCTGTGCACTAAAACTCCTTTCAGCTTCACATGTCGACACTGGCACCATCAACAAAATCCTGATGAGAACCTCAACCTGGTCAAACAACCCCCGCACCTCAACTGGCAGGCCCCTGAGAACTTCCGCTGCCTCCTCAGTATTACCTGTGCACCTGTGTACTTTTCTGCCATGTTTGAGGCGCCATCATAAGTCTGCCCACGTAAACCAGACATCGGCAGAGAGTACCATCAATAATAACTGAAAACTGCAAAACGTGAAGAGCCCTAATTTCAGCTGCAATGCCTAGATTATTTTATTGGCCATGATGTTCAGAATTTCATTCTGCAATTTGGGGCTTGTGTACATTGTGTTACACTCTCTTAACCACTTCAGCAAAATGGGATCATCCTCTTCTGCCCTAAGTCTCAAAGAGGTGATGTAAATTACCACTTTCATCAGCGTGGCATCGTGTCCCTGTCTTGCCACATGTCGCACACAACTAACAATTTTCCCCAAGTAATGCCTTGCCACCTCCTGCTGTTTATCCCATTTGCTGGATAACTGGGCACTGACTGGATTTGGCTGCTGTGCACTTACACTTACGTAGTCGTGGTGGGCTTGAGAGTTTTGGTGTGCTGTGTATTTTTGGAACTAATGAATGCAGCATCAGCTGTGTCCAAAAGAGGACTGGTGAGAAACGTCTTTGCTGCATTAAAAACACAAGACTCCTGACACCGATGGACTGTAATGTAGCCATGGAGACTCCTTAAACCAGTGGTCACCAAACTTTTTTGGCCAAATATCACACCCTCTGCCTTGGTGACAGGCAAGATCTACCTTCTGAGGCGTTGAGAGAAAAAGACTGTCCAGACTCCAGACTGTACTTACTCACCTTTTTTGGCCTAATTGTAATTGAATGAAATTAAACACTTTGTTTCCAGCTTTCAAATTGATGTGACCAAGAACACACTAAATTACGTAGTTTCAGTGCAACATAAAAAGGAAAACATTTCCTTGTTTAGCTTAACAAGCTAATCAGACTAATTATGTGTTGCAGTTATTCAGTATTGAGTAGTCAGGTATTCAAATCATTAAAATCATTAAAATGATTAGGGTGCCTAAATATTTGCACAGCCTATTTTTCACATTTGATTTCATTTCACACAATTAAATACTGCTACACTAAATATCTTTGTCTGGAATAACGATAACGTAAAATGTACTCATGTAACATGTCACCGTACACATTAATATTAATATTTAGAAACACGTTGCAGTGCTTTAACGAGTCATAGAAGTTAAAATAGACAAATATCTGTCTCAAAACCGTTGGTTTGGGTAAGCTCATACATAACGTTAATCTATAAATAGACTTAGGATGTTGTTTTTTTTAACAAACTGGCCGATAACCAACATTACTACGACATTTAAGAGAGCTCGAGGATGTTATACACGCGAGTTGAGCCAAGTTTTCAAGGTAACGAGCTGTCAGAATGTTGGAAATCTCTCTACATTGGGCAGACATTCTGGCATTAAGTGGTAAGGGCTGAATTTGTGAGAAATCGTTGTCGATTACGTTCACATCAACTCAGACATCCTCGAATTTAAATAGCTGGCGGGGCATTTCTGTATGAAAATCCAGGTGCAGAGAACGCGTGTTCAATTTTAGAATCCTCATTCTGGTGAGCGCAGCTGATAACAATAAGAACCCATGAATCAGGCGGAGATCTTTTCTGACGTTGGTCTTCCGAAGTCCGTAAGAAAACATTTCAGAAGACACTTATTTTTTTAATTATTTTGGAGATTGACAGGGAAGGTCTCCGAGATCGACACGTTGATCACGATCGACGGGTTGGCGACCCCTGCCTTAAACCATTTCTCTTGGAATGTCAATGTCCTAATAGTCCAGGCAAAATAGCCCATTTTGGAGCCAAAAATAGAATTAATTGTTAAATAATTCCATTTCTATGAGGTGTCCAGAACAACATACTAAAAGTCCTAAGAAATCCTACTTGAGGAAGTATGTTATATTCTCATCAATCTGAGATGTGTGCTAATAATGCATTAATGCAGGGGTTTTCAACTGGTTTTGTCCCAGGGACCACCATTCTGACTAGAAAGTAATCCGCGGCCCACTGATGCGTGCCTGCGCGCGTGCGTGTGTGCATTCGTTCGTGCATGTGTGGGGAGAGGGGAGACCTGTCAGTGTAATAGCTGGGCCTATCTGGGTCTATTCGTGGCGAAATGGTAGATAGCGACAGTCTCATATCATTCTCTTGCCCTGATCTTATTCTTCAAGTACGCAAAAAAAAAATGCTCTCACACAGGTAGCTTGAAAGTTTGCAAAATACACCTCATTGCTTTTGCAGCAAGCTCTGGAAATTCGGTCTGGCAACTTATCTAGAACTTAAGTCATATGAAAATCCCGCAACATCTGTTGCATGTACTCAATAAGCTTGGCATTCAAGAAAACGTAATGCGTCTCCATACGCCGCAATAGTTGACAGCTTCATAGCTTCAGTTGACAGTAATGTTGAACACACGAAACACAGTGGTACCTCCTCTCCTGCTCTGGCTATCATCACTGTAAATCCGTATTTGATGTATTCCTCATTGTTTTTTCTTTTTCTTTGTTGACTTTGTTTCCCTGTATCCTGTGAAGGTGTACCTTTGTCGTGGCAGCCTGTCTCTCTCCTCACTAAACACCGATCCATTGGTGCTTCTGACCAGCTAACTCCACTGTAGAACGAAATGTTAGCTAAGGACAATAGATAACTTCAGTCGTTCACCAAAAGTTTTACTTTTTCGACTAAACTTCAAAGTACTCGTAGGCTATGCTTAACTGCAGATGCTTGTCAACTTTGCACGCGAGATTGTACGTTATGAATTATCCGGTATGGCGTGACGTTACGAACGCAATGCATTAACATCAGCAAAGCACAGGCTACCATAGACTGGATAGGTAAAAGGCTACATTCTGTCAGCGTGAATCACCTTTATATTATTTAAGACATATTTTTCTTATTTCAGACATTTTTCAAGAGTAATCTGGAAATGTGTTGAAATATCAAAGCAATTATATATACATATATATATATATATACTGTATATATTTTAAATTGCGGACCCCCTGCAATACCGCCGCGGACCCCCGGTTGAAAACCCCTGCATTAATGCATGGCAAAAATACACCTCAAAAATGTACTCCTATCAAAATAAAACTTTACACAATCAAAGTACCCATGAAAATTAAAACATTTTGTATTACAAGTTTCTTTGAAAATTAATTTGAATATGCAAATGAGCTATACATTAAACGAATATGCCCAGATACACCCAATAGGCTTAGTTTTTTCCTTTATTCCTACCACAATAACACTTTACATAGTAAAAGTATACATAAAAAGTAACTTTATTTGTATTACAAGTTTCTTTTGAAATGAATTAGAATATGCACATGAGCGTCACACTTATTGAATATGTCCTGATTAGGCAGAAACACCATACCCCTGGCAGGTACTACCAAGCCAGGCAGTTTTCAGGTAAGAGGCCAGTCTAAAAGCAACATTGCCATCTCCCATTGGCAGTAGGATGATAGGATGAAGATTGGGCAGGTGTATTTGTCATACATATGAATGGTGTTTCTACCTATGGACATATTCAATAAGTGTGGAGCTCATGTGCATATTCAAATTAATTTCAAAAGAAACTTGTAATACAAAAAATGTTACTTTTCATGGTTACTTTCATTGTGTAAAGTGTCATTTTGATAGGAGTAAAGGAAAAATTACATTTTTGAGGCATATTTTTTCCCATGCATTATTAACACACATCTCAGAATGACGAGAATTAAACATATTTCCTCAACTTGGATTTCTTAGGACTTTTAGTATGTTGTTCTGGACTCCTCATAGAAATGATCTATGCTGAAAAAAATTATTTTACAATTAGTCTGTCGTAAAACGCTATTTTGCCTGGACTATAATAGCAAGAGTTAGTTTTACTGTAAACTGGGGATGTGGTTGTAATGGTTTTATGCTGTCACTGAGGTCTGAACTAAAACATGCTGTATGAAGAAACAAAGTAAACATTGAAAAAGCACATCAGAGTGGATGTTCCTCTCTATCTCTCCTTTCTCACATTATCTGCACACCCCTGCCCCCATTCTCCCCCTGCATATGTGGTGGTCCCTAGACACCATAGCGGCCAGGGACAGAAATTCTGTACTTCACTGCAATGGCCTACTTTGTTTGTTTATCTCCTCGAAGATGCTTCTTTGGAATGCTGCTGATGTGGCCTTCACAAGACTGAAGAATGTCATATAAGTTAACGTTCTGCGCCCTGTCTCAAAGGGAAAGCGTAATGCATTGGCCTGTCTTCCGATTAATGTTATTACTTAGCCTGACAGTGCTTGTGACATCTCACAAGTGGCTTTGACTTATAACTAAAATACTGATATATATTGTGTATCGCATTCAACCTAAAAAAAATACCAGGACATGATTTTTGGTCCCTATCACCCAGCTCTATCGTTTACAATACAATTGTTACCTGAAAATAGCCTACAGACAGATCAGAGGGTGCAAAACTTTGCCTAAAGGTTGTCTTTCCCACACTAACTGATTTCACCAAAGTATCTCACCTTTGGCACAGCATTAAGTAGAAACTTAACCACCTCCAACACCGCCTCCATTTTCAAAAAAGCTTTACTGAGGCTTTTTGTATTATCTTTATATAATCTGTTCACTGTATATATTTGAGAGCTCCCAATGACCAAAGCCAAATTCCTTGTACTAGTCAACACACTACATATGAGTCAACAAGCTGATTCTAATTCCTTCTCTTTCACTATTTTTATTCCCAAACTAGAGCCATCAATAGTGCACTTCCGTTTGCGCTTCTGGAGTTTTGTGTCTTACATATCTCATTTCAGATGCCACATGAAAGTGCCACATGAGTGAAAACACAAGGAATGGTTCACTAACCAGTATCAGACAGCTCATTCTTACAGGATATGGCACTAAACTATTTTATCATTGTTGTGAGAGGGTACCAGTTAATTTTGTAGAGCTTTATTGTTTCAAATCAAATTAGCATGTTTTTGAGAATAAAAAGAGCAAGCACAGCATTAGAGTCAACCCTTGATGATTCACCAGGATTTTGTTTTATATCATGATTTGTATTGGGCTAGTTATTATTTTGTAAGCTGCTAGGGTGGGCCTTGCTAGTCTTAAAAGGCACTAGAGGCATATATAATAACAAACTACTAATTAGGCTGACAGATTGACACCAGAAGAAGTAAGTGGTGAAAAGGTAAAGCCCAAAGTAACAATGAGGCATAGAGGAGATTGGAGAAAACTTGCAGATAAACATACCTGTGCAATACTTTGACTCTTCTTTTGCTCAGGTGACTGGATGTATGAAGCTTGTGTGAAGGCATAGCTTTTATAATGGGATCTAGCTGAAGAAGATGGACTGTTCACCCGGCCCTCTGCCACACTCACTGTGATCTGAGAGAAAGACAGGGAGAGAGAGACAGACAAACATACTTACTTTTTACAAATGTGTCTAAGCCCTGGGTTAAATTGAACTGGGTGTGGAGAACACATGTATTTATGAGCAACACAGAAGCACAACACACACTGAAGCAGGGCTTCCCCCTTAATATCACAGTCCAAAAGCTTGTCATGGGTTGCACTTTGCATGACCCAAAGACTCCGACGAATATTTCTGAATCTCTCACCCAGTTAACTATCTGGAGTTTGGGACCAGTTTCTGGTACTTTGATGCTTCTGACAGGTTCTGATAAGCCCATGACTGTGGCCACACGCAGCTCCAACACCATCATAAAGTTTGCTGATGACACCACCATTGTGAGCCTGATGCCAACAATGATGAAACGACCAACATAGAGGAGGTGATGCTCCTGGCTGAGTGGGGTCAGAACAACAACCTGCCTCTTAATGTCAGTAGACCTAAGGTTAATGACTTAAGAAAACAGGATACAGCTCACGACCCCATCTATCTGTGGAAATGCTGTAAAGAGAGTCAGCAGCTTCAAATTCTTTGGAGTCACTCTCAGTGATAACTTCAATGGAGAACACAGAGTGGCTGTGGAGTCCATCCTCACACCGTGTATCACATCCTGGTATGGTAGCTTCACAGCACAGGACAAGAAAGCCCGACAAACAGTAGTTAAAACAACTCAAAAAAGGTCAGCGGCACACAGCTCCACAAATTGGAGGGCATTAACACCACACGCTGCTTCAGAAAGATCAGGCCCGCCATGAAAGACCCTGTGCCTCTCTGCCACCGCTGCGCTGATATCCTTGTTCATTTGAATTCTGTGATCTATGTACTAGAAGTCTTTATGAGATTTTGAAAATGTCAGTACAGTCCCTTTCTTGATGTATCGGTGAAATCTTAGAATTACTGGTCGAGGAGACACCCGCGGTCACAGTTTATGTTGTAGGCTTTGGTGAGCAGGATCATACTCATGTGGGTCAGAAAGCAAGTTGCTTACCAGGGCAGAGAACAACCTGGCCATAAAGTCCCTAGCAGCCTTCCTTTCCATACTCTCTGGGAGTCCCTGTACTCAAAGGTTTTGGCGTTTTTATGGAGATTCCAAGTCCTCCACTTAAGATTTGAGCGCTGTATTCTTCTCAAATGCCGACTCTAGAGTGAATTGGAGTCTGCTCAGGTCAACTTCCAACTGTGTTATCCTATCCCTATGGCTAGACAGGCTAGTTTCCACCTCTCTGATAGTAGAGGCTTGAGTTCCCAAAGTCACACAATTGATTCAACCCAGGACCAGATAGAAGAAGGAGCTATGCAGTAGAGCTGTGAGTTCACTAGTCCTTGCTTTTCAAGCTCCTGAACTAGCTCACACAGGGTTACAGCAACTTAACTATAGGACCCAGGATATGGGAGCTGTTGTTGAGTAGTTAAAAAAATGACATCTTCTGAAGACATTTAGCTGAGTACAGTAAAACATGTCAATGGCAATAGCAGTGTTACCAATACCAATGCCCTCCACACATTCTGTTAACAAATGAATCAGTTGAATCGATTTCTCCATAGCAGACAGTAGTCTCTCCTGTGATGACCATTGTTTGTTTTGGCAGTTGTATGTGTGCCTGATGTTACTTTTATATTTTTGTCATACTCCAGTGCCATGTTGACTTTTGACTTATTTAATATTTCTTAGCCAGTGTATAAATACCCCTTGAAAATACATCTATTATGGGCCTTATAAGCAGAACTCAGTTAGCCGGCCCATGTAAAGTTTCCTTAAATGACCTCCCTGAGCTAGACTGTAAATTCAGTTTAGCTGAGAACATGCATTCTGGCAGCATGAGGAACATACATTAATCATGAAATTGCACCCAAAGAACATACATTAATCATGAATTAACTTTGCATGCAATGTCTTTTGCCTTTGGACTGATCACTATACCTGCTGTGAGTAGTGATGTTGAATGTGACTCTGTATGTGCTCCTCTTGTGTGATGCGTGTTGCCGGTAGGGTGTCAACCTCCTGGATGGCTTCCATTGTGAGAAGATGTGGTAGCACTTGGAACATGGATGTGACGTACATGATGATTGACTTCTTATCAGGATGTGTGGTTGCCACATCTAGAAAGGGTGGTACAGGGGTGAACAGTAATTACTAGGGGTGTAAATCACACCCATCATGGCGATTCGATTCAGTATCGATTTCCTGACCCAACGATTCGATTATTTTCGATACTCATGAATACACCACGATACGATCCGATTCGATTCGATTCGATTAATTTGTTCTTTTTTTTTACCTTACAGGCTAGACAATGTTTCAGATTTGAAATAAATCAATGAAAGCTGTTATATCGTTATGCATTTTATTTGAGAAACAACAGCCAATAACAGAAGTAGAAAAGTTGTACTCCACCTAGGCCTATGACAACCTCATTCACTGAAAAATAATAATGCCCCTGTTATAGATTCTGAAAGGCCTTGCATCAAAAAGTACTGTACAAAGTACAAAGTGTTAAGTAACAAAAATAGGCCTATACCACATTCACTATAGAATAACAATACTCAACAAAATCAGTGCAAAAGTGCACTAGCAGCAAACGGTAACAAAAAATAGGCCTGTAGTTAATTCAATTTAAAATGACAGTGCTCCACAAAATCAGTGCAATGAGTGCAAATGTGCACTAGTAGCAGCAAATACCCCTGTAGGCCTACTTAATTCACTATAAAATAAAAATACTCATCAAAGTGCCCTAGCAACAAAAAGTAAAAAAAAAAAAAAAAATTTTTTTTTTTTTAAACGATACTCTTGCGGACGTGTCGATGCATCGTATCGTCGGCTGTTGGATAGATGCATCGATGCAAAACGATTCTTTTTTACACCCCTAGTAATAACTTGACATCTCAGGTACATATTTTTGCAGCTCTTCTGTCTCTACTATAGCAGAATCATTACTTGCAATGCTGTTTTTTTCCCATGGATCTCAGGCTTATACCTGCAATTAGCCTTTTTTACACTGAATGGCAAATGCGACCCGATTCCAATTAATTTTGCTTCCAAATGGCACAGATGTGGGTCACGTACCGTCAAACTGTAGCTCCTGCATTTTTTTAAATGTATTTTGTTGCTGTGTAGACAAAAGGGTCCCAAGCACACTGATCAAAATATGAAACTATTGATACACAAGTGCATGCTTCGTTTCAGATGTCTTGGATGTCCAAAAGACATTTAGCAGTGCAGCCAGCTGTTTGTTTTCATTCGGTGTAGGAGTGAGTAGCTTCCTCACTCTTCATTCAAAAACAAATTTTGCAATGCTGTGGCACTTTGGGTTAGGCTATTGTTTACCTGCACACTAAGTCATGTAAGCACATCAGATTGTTTGGAGTATAGCCTACTGCATGAACCACCTAACATGTTTGTATAGTTATCAAAATATAGGCCTTGGCTATAAATGATTAGGCCTATATACAGGCAAATGACAGTGAATTTGTTACATTGATAATAGTTTGTATTGGCAGTGCTTTGGCATTCACATGAAGCAATAATTAAGTTGTATGAAACACTCTCCCTTAACATCAGCCTACTTCATCATATTTGTTTATCATGCCCCAGCTCACAAAATGTGCTTTGCAAGTAAGCCATCACATCATTGTAATCTTTAATATCTGAACGCAGTTTAAACACAAAGGTGTAAGGATTATTTCATTCATCATATGGACATAGCATTGGTTAAACTGCCATGCTTCTCAATAGAGAAATAGCAAAGTAATATGATAGAATAGAAGTACCTCTGTAGTAGCCTTTTTAATACCAATGTCCCTGAACTACTAATGGGAGAGGTAGACCAGGTGCAGTCTAAGGGAAGAGGGGCAGGATTCAGTACCCAGCCCCACCCAGACCTAGACTGTTACTCAAATCTGAAAAGCCAAGCCTGTGGACTGTGGTCAGGCGGGTTCCTGTAAAACCTCCAAATAGCAGCTATATTTGGACATTGGCAAAGTTACAAAGTTCTTCAGGCATCTAAATACCTCCACCAAGCATCAGTGTACAGTGTGCCACTGACAGCTATTCTGAAAATGTCACAACCTGACATTTTTGAACCCCAGAATATCCCCAAGATCATTGGTATTCTGAAGACATGGTCTGACTATTAGCCTGGCTAGGTTTAGTATCTTGCCTAGCAACCTAGACACTGGATGAAAAGAATCATGACAAATGGGGGAGAACATGAGAAACATTAAATGTGCCAATTAAATTGCCCCAAAATACCCTCTTTCTTTCTATCTTTCTTTAGCACTTCCTGTGATCACCTCTCAGCTATCTTACACTTGACACTGAAGAAACTCAAACATGGATTTATGGCAGTTTGCTTCAATGTTTCCTCATTAAGTAGCTATTTGTTTTTACTTAATTCATTAAGTTGCTTTGGATTAATGTGTTCGTCAACATCAAATAAAATGTGCCATTATATGTTGTGCTATTCATTTTTGAGGGGCAACGAGATGTTTGGGTAATACATATCAAATGTTTAGGTTAAATAATCTTACCTTCTGGATCCAGAAGTCTGTCAATCCCCAAATGTTTTTCTGCCGTGCTGAAAGCATATTCCAGTCTGTCCAACGCTGAGCTCTTCTCCTCAACCACCCGCCAATCAAAGAGTTCAGGCCTTTTCATTAAGAAACACATCCGTCAAACCAATCAAATATTGTCCTACCACAAATGTATGTGGTTATGTTATATCTGGATAAAATGTAAATTGAAGTTAGATCATGAGTATTATACCACAGTTTTGTATGGCACTCTTAATAAGGTAGTCACAAATAAGGTGCACATTATAAATGTTGCCAGCACACACCTTAAGTGCGAAAAACAGGCTACTGCTTTTGATACATGTGTTTGAAATACTACTACTAATGATAATTATAATACATTTCATTGAATGGCGCCCTTCATGACACACAAGGTCACCTCACATCACATAAGATCAATAAAAACATGCAATAGTCATCAATTAAACACAAAAGGATAAATAAGAATATATCAAATAAAATGTAGCTGATGCTGAGCTTTAAATGCCACAAGATTTTTAAGTTAATTTGTGTAATTAAATCATTTGATTGTTTAATTGATTGAGCGTATAATAATCTGTGCCACGAGTTCTGGATGAGTTGGAGCCAGTGAATGAGTTTGTTGGGGATGCCTGCCAGGATCGCATTGCAGCAGTCAATGCTTCATATGACTACAGTGTTGACTAGAACTACCATGGAGTGCTAAGTTAGTCAGTCTTGAGATGTTGTGTAGATGGAAAAAGGCAATATGAGAGATGTTGTTATTATGGCAGGATAAGGTAGAGTACCGTCCAAGATTACAACAAGGCTCTTCACCGATTTGAAGACAGGTATGGTGGCATTAGCAATGGAGAGTGAGCGGATATTACTTTTTAAGAGTGTAGATTTAGTGTGAGAAGTAGCTCAGTTTTACTATAGTTGAATCTTAGGTAGTTGTTTGTCATCCACATCTGTATATTATAGAGACAAGCTCGAAGACAGCACTGAGTTTGAGGAGATGCTCAACTTTCTTTGAAAAGCAAAAGAGATTTGAGATCATTTGAGAGATAAATTGTGATTGCTAGAGTGTTGGGGCTAACAGTTTATATGTACTTTGGGATTTGTTGTTGCTTTACCGCCCTGCTAGCCATTTTAGCCTGTAAAGGCCGAACGAAGAATATTAACCACTTTGACTGTGATCTCTATTCCATCAATATGTCATGATGACTATACCCTGTTTTCGCCACATTGCTTCTCACAGATTTCTTGTCTTGCAGCAACACTTTCTAAAATATAAGTCTGTGTGAAATTCACCTGTGGCTATGTATGAGAGCATTGAAGGCAAGTCCATCTTCCCAACTGCTGGAGAAATTCAGCACATTGACCTGTGGATATGCTTTAGTGGATTGCCTGACCCAGCTCAGTAGGATCTTCTCACTACTGGTCTGCTGTAATCCTGCCATCAGATCCTTCAACACACCTTTAACCTAGACATAAAATATGGTTCTGTAAGTCTGTGTTAAATGTTAATAGTCTTTAGAAATCTTGGTCATACAGTACATCAGATTGGTAAGGATTCTGTCATCTACTAAAAACATTTTCTGCATGTTCTGCACTCTATATTGAGCTTTGTCTGACCAAATCATGTATACCGTATTTCCTCAAATAGTGACCAGGGCCTTTATTTACCTCCGCTGCAGAAGGTAACAGACCTTTATTAGAAGCTGGCCTTTATTTATAATTCCCTCTGCTACTGCATTATATATACTGTTAATACAAATTCAACATTTCCTTTAACTGTTTCAAATCAAAACTCCTATAGTGACAATAAAGACCAGTTCAGACCAAAGATTTGCGACAAGAGGAGCTGCAACTACTTGAAACCAGCAACAAAGTGTTCTAACCAGGGGGACATCTTTCAACAGCATCAGTGTTTCCTTAGTTAGCTAGCAAAGTTAAGCAACTAGCTGACTAGCCAACAGTCAGTCAAACTACATTTGTTTATGTGAATTTGTTAGCATGCGCTTTTTGACTGATGTTGTACAGACACCAGTGTTCTTCAAATTAAATTAATAAGAAGTCCTGTCTCTCCTCTGACCAAAACCCTGCTATGATGCTGTGTCTTGACTTACCTGAGTGGCAACACGCAGTGAGGTACATCTGTTCTAAAAACTTGCAACTGCGATTTGACACAACAAATGTTTTCAGAAGCGGATGTCTTACATTGATACATTCAAACCACTGCAACTCGTCAGTGCTCGTCAACAACTGCAAATGGTTTTGTATCATCACAAATCTTTGATGTGAATTGGGCTTAACACACATACAGGTACACACACAATCATACTTAAATGCATAGGACAATAATACCTTAGAGGTGAACCGGCAATCCAGACTATAGTCTTGAAAATTGCATGATTATATTGTTGAAGATGGCATGAACATTTTATGACAGGCAACCGGAGATTTCCCCAGCCTGTATTTTTGGGTCAGGCTTTATTTGTTCGCTAAATACGGTATACAGAAATATCAAACAATGACTAGCAGTCCATTACCAAGTACTCACTATTATTATCATAGCTCACCTGCCAGTGGAGAATTATACTCCAGATGAGGCCAAGGATAAGTTTATGATTGCCATCAACAATGTCAGCTCCACCAATGTTTACCAGCTCAACCTAAAACACAAAGAAATTAACATGAATTCATATTTCAAAATAAACCAGTTTTAGATTTTCTTTATTTATGGGCTTTTTAAGCCTTTATTTGTATAGGACAGTGAAGTTTTTCGGACAGGAAGTGAGGAGGAGTAAAGAGGTGGGGAGAGGATTGGGAAATGACAGCAGGCCGGAATCGAACATGTGTCCGCGCGGGCACTGTAGCCCGTAAATGAGGGGCTTATTGGCTCGGCCACAGTGCCCCCCAAAATAAACCAGTTTTAATGAGAACTAATTTACTAGGGACAAACTGTCACGATCCGCTCCAGATCATCTTGATCCATGTTTCCTCTGCCATGAGCCCCAGGTCATGTTCTGTCCCTCTCTGCTCCAGGTTCTAACCCTTGACTCTCTGACTCTTCCCTGTGCCTGGTCTCACACTCCTGTGGCTAATTGGACCTCGTCAGTGCCTGTTTCTAAACCCCGCTCTGAGGAGCATTCAGTGTCATCTTCTTATCCAGTCTCAAATCTTTCAGCATGTCAACAAATGTCTAAAAGCAGATTACACCACAAAACTCTGGGAGTCGCAAAATAAAATGAAACTAAAAATGAGCCAATCCTATAAGCTTTTTAAAAACAGTGGGTAACGGCTGGCTTATGGTGTTATCCCTCTGACTCTGAGATTCCCTACACACTGCATGAACACATTACAAACGTACACATCCAGAAAACACAGAAAAAAATAAAAGAATTATTTATACTTACATTGTTCTTCTGCAGGATCTGAAGTGCTCTGTTCACATTATTAAGAGAGTGCACTCTTGTGAAACCCTTTTCCTTAACCTGATGAGACAAAAACATGCACCTATGAGACTGAACATTAGACATGTGTAGGAGGACATCTAATCGTGGATTTTTACTGAACATTGCATCATCTGTCATAATAGCATCTGTGACTGCCGTCAACTCACTCTGTCAGCTTTCTGCAGGCCCAGAAATTGATGTTAGGGATGCACAGACACCAGTTTCGGTAAACAAGGCGATACTACTGTTCAAAAGTTTGGGGTCACTTAGAAGTGTCCTTATTTTTCAAAGAAAAGCACTTTTTTTTTCAATGAAGATAACATTAAATTAATCAGAAATACACTCAATACTTCTGGTTTTTAATGAAATATCTACATAGGTGTATAAAGGCCGATAAAGGCTAATGGTGTTTGCTAATCGCCTTAGAAGACTAATGGATGATTAGAAAACCCTTGAAAACCCTTGTGCAATTATGTTAGCGCAGCTGAAAACTGTTTTGCTGGTGAGAAAAGCTATAAAACTGGCCTTCCTTTAAGCTAGTTAGTCTATTCTTGTTTTTAGAAATAAAGGCTATTCCATGTGAGAAATTGCGAAGAAACTGAACATTTCCTAAAACTGTGTGTACTACTCCCTTCAGAGAACAGCACAATAGGGCTAACCAGAGTAGAAAGAGAAGTGGGAGGCCCCGGTGCACAACTCAGCAAGAAGACAAGTATATTAGAGTCTCTAGTTTGAGAAATAGACACCTCACAGGTTCTCAACTGGCAGCTTCTTTAATTGGTACCCGCAAAACGCCAGTCTCAACGTCTATAGTGAAGGGGCGACTCCGGGATGCTGGCCTTATAGGCAGAGTGGCAAAGAAAAAGCCATATCTGAGACTGGCCAATAAAAAGAAAAGATACGGGCAAAAGAACACAGACATTGGACAGAGGAAGATTGGAAAAAAGTGTTATGGACAGACAAATAAAGGTTTGAGGTTTTTGGATCACACAAAAGAACATTTGTGAGACCCAGAACAGGTGAAAAGATGCTGGAAGAGTGCCAGCGCAATCACCAGATCTCAACCCCAATGAGCTGTTGTGGAAGCAGCTTGACCATATGGTACACAAGAAGTGCCCATCAAGCCAATCCAACTTGTGGGAGGTGCTTCAGGAAGTGTGGGGTGAAATTTCTACAGATTACCTCAACAAATAAACAGCTAGAATGCCAAAGGTCTGCAATGCTGTAATTGCTGCAAATGGAGCATTCTTTGAAGAAAGCAAAGTTTGAAGAACAAAATTAATATTTCAAATAAAAATCATTATTTCTAACCTTGTCTATGTCTTGACTATATTTTCTATTCATTATTATTAAATTGCTGACCAATCCAGTGTTTATCCAGTTTTAAATGCTTCAACTAAAATTTTTATTTTTGCATCTTGATGGTGCACAAAAGGTCTGTGTGATAGCTTTACTGTGAGTTAAGTAAGGGATAACGGCCGACGAGCTGTACAGTTCTACAAAGATAATGGACGCTGCGGGGCAAAGAACACCACGACGCGCAGAACTCTACGCTTGACGGACGGCTGTGCGGTGCACGTCTGCCATCGACCAGCGCCTTCCCCAACGCGCACGTGCTCAGGCCCGCTCATCACTGCTTGCAGTTTTAATTATTATTTAGAATTTCCTTTATCTTTAGGAAACTTAATATGCATAATAACCTGATTAATTCTTGATTTGAAGCCTAGTGCTCCCGTTAGAGAAAGTAGTGAGAAAGTAGTGCGTGGAACTGGTCTTATCATACGACCTTTAGTTTCCCCGGGCATTGCTGCAAAGTGACACTCATGAGCTATCCTCTGTAAACGGACACACGGACACGGGTGTTGTTCATAAGGTTTTACTATTTAAAGTTGAACTCCACGTTTCCGTTGATGGTGAATTTGGACAGAGCAACAGGGAGGTCAAGTTTGGTAATTTTGGTCGAAGGCTCACAACCGACAGCAAGGCGTTGAGGAGCAGGCGAGTTAGCCGTGTGAGCTACTATCTGTTTGAATGGGTTTTTCGTCTACGCGTTAGCAGCCGCCTACAAATAATATTCGAGACTTTCAGTTAAGACTTACAATACTCTTCAACATTCGTGTAGCACATAAACAACTAACCGAGTCAATTTAGACATATAAAAAGTCGTGTAGATAGCTTAATTCATATAAAACATTTCCCACTTACTTCTCCCAACACGCCGCCATCTTTGTTCGAATTATCCTAGCTGTCAAAAAATAAACGTTATGTTGGTTGTCAATGGTAACCATTCAAGAGCATTTATATGGAACGGCGATTTAACTTTTCTACTGGGACTACGTCCAAGGTGTCCATCTATACAAACTTATTGTACACCCCATTAGCCAATCAGAAAACAGTAGTAGTGTTTCTGTAGTGTTAGCAGACATAGGTGAAGCTGTTGAGTAGTGTAATAGCAAGACATATTTGCACTCCACATAGGTACAGGTTACACTGAAGTATTATTGTGATGCATGTTTCCTTTTCATTTAGAAATGTTTTAATGTTGTATAGCCTTTTTGGAGATACACCAACAAATAAAGTTTGAGATTATGTAGTGGGTGCAGCTGAATATAAATGTCAAAGTTGCCGTCTAAACTATAAACTAAATGTCATAAAGAAAGAAATAATTTAAAATGAAATTATGGTTGAAATAGGATCACTTCTTTATTGTAAGGGTAAGTTTACGGTAAGAATGGTCATGCAGTTGGACTCAGATGTAGGTTAATTTTAATGAATGTATGTACTGTACTGTATGTATGATGAACTTTTCAACAGTGGAAAATACATAGCTGCAAGCTAATGTAGCTAAATGATGAGTTAGTTTAGCCTGGTGGTCAACCTGTTGACATCGTATCTTGGTCGCATCGGGTTTAATACAGTTTGACACGTCTCTTCTTGAACGTCTACTCCTCATGTCACGAAGTTGCTACACTAACTGACCGTAACACTATGCACAATTTCAAAATATACACAAAACAATATAGCACATCGATATAAAATAAACGAATAGATAAAATCAATCACTGTCTTAAGATTACCTGAGCAAAAGTCTGTATCTGTTCACCAAGAAGAATTTGAATGTGGACCTCCTTATCGTATCCAACGCTATTCTGAACTTTGAGTGAAGGCAGGATAGTTTTAATACCGCTAATATTGTTTGTGACGTAATTTGTGACGTAATTTCGGTGCTACGGGAAACGATAACCCATTAGTGCCTACGGGAAACGGTAAAATACAAATATCTCGCGAACTATGATTTCAAAAATCTTCAAAATCAAGGATGCACAGGTTCATGACATGCGTAAGCTACATGCGAAATCTCATAACTAACATAACTACCATCAGGGAGATATGCCCTAGACTGACAGACACACAGAGATTTCTGGATTTATAGATAGATATATTTGATTGCTATTCCTATTATCTTGCTGCTATTACATCTGAATTTCCCTAACGGGATTAATACAAGTTTATCTCACTCTTTCTCTTTTGATCCTTCACTTAGTACTGCGCCCCTTTGTTACTGTTACTATGCCTGTCAAGCTTTTCAGAACCTTCAGATTTTTTTGTAATTAGGAACAACCTCCCAAAACGCAGCTCAATCTGGTGTTACAGTACGCACAGGACAGAGGTGGAGGGATACATCATATTAACATGAGCAGCAAAGGGGACACAGATATACAACTATGATTGAGCTGAGAAGATCGTACAGGGGCAGTCAAACAACATGACACCTCATCAACTCACCCTAAAACACAAGGCACAACAAACTTTACATTGTGTCACAATCATGCTCTTGCATTGAGGAGTAAGTCAACTCTTTACATTGTGTCACAATCATGCTCTTGCATTGAGGAGTAAGTCAACTGTTTCAGTTGTTATTGGAATCGTTATCATTGTTAACATCAATGCCTACAAATCTGCATTGCTTAAGTTTTTGATGCTACGAGTGACATCTGACTATACAGTCAATGTATGTGTCTAACTCTATGTGTTGTTTTTGTGCGATGATTACTGATTTATTTGCTGCTCCAAGTGTTTGAAGGTAGTGGTTGAAATGTCTGACATCTGCTTAACCTAAATGGTCAGCTTGATTTATGCAAGTTGCTGAGCTGCCTGGTTAACACTTTGCAGAAGGCAAAAAGAAAGCTCTCTTTTGATCAGCCAGTTTATCCAACTCTTATGCAAAACATCTTGTAGTAATGGCATAAACAAACTGCTGTCTAGCACTAGCAATGCACACCTGGCATTTACATGTATGTTAGCTATTTAAGCTGCAGGAAATAGCCTAATAGGCCTCATAGTCTACTGTATATATCCCACTGTAACTTGTGATTCATTTTCGTGAATAAAAACATTCCAAACACACACACCCTCAGAAACTACACTGAGATTAGATTATATGTACTTTGTCAGAGGTTAAAACAAAGATGCAACATTCAAATGTCACATTAACAAATGGTAGTGTATCGAACTCAAAAGTGTTAACATTTGATCAAACACACCTTAGATCATTTTTTCAAAGATTCCATGTTATCTCTTTTAATCTCAAATTTGATATAATGGGGAAAAAACTGCAAATCTATTTAAGGGTTGATAACAGTGACTTCCAGTTTCATTACATTACAAGTTATATATCAGTCATACTATATGGTTAGAATATTCGGATGCTGCCCCATTTGGCCTGGTTTAGTCTCCTGTGTTCCAAGTGACTGTTTTTCTTATTCAGTTTTCAATGCAGAGGGATGCATCAGTTCACCATCAATGTGATAAAGTTCAAGTTCAGAGGCCCCAAGAATGACTCGTGGAGGTTTCAGTGCGTTTCTTGTCTAGTCTACCTCAAAAAAGGAGTTGCTAGCATTCATTCGATATCGTATGCGGTTACTGACATGATTTTATACTGTTATCTAGCAAAATACATGTTGACATATAGCAATAGCATCAAAATAACACGATTGTACCTTGATTATTTATTTAACGTAGTGGTAAGATAAAGCTGGTAGTTTAGCAATGTCAAGCTAACGTGAAGATTTGCCTTTTTTATTCACTGGTTATTGCCTGGCATGCAAACTTAATGCCTAGTCTTGGTTTACTCAATATGTTTTTTTCCTTTTCTGCAATCAATAGAGCATATCATTTTGCATTGACCAGTTTAGCAACTCCATTTGTTTTTCATGTTTCATATTTCCATTTTTTACACGTTTAAAATTAAATAAAAGATTAAAAGATATAACATTGTGTCTTTATTGGTTTGGCTTTATGGTATTAACTTTGCAAATAATCCCTGGTAGATAACTTGTCATCCGCAGAATTGTAAAATAGAGTGTGCACAGTATTACAGACAGTAGGCCCAATAAGTACACCAACCTTTCCAATTAACAAATGTTGTTGCTTATAATTATTACTAGTAGTGACATCTGTAGAGGCATTTATTACCAGTAGCTATTTCTTTTTCAAAATTGCACAGCCTAGACATTGAGAGACAACCCATTGTGTGAGTACTTTTACTTTTACTTTTAAAGTCAATTTAAAAGTAAGCACTTTTTACTTAAATAGGATTGTTGATGTTGTACATTTACTTTTACTTTTATTTTCCTGGGTACTTGTACTTTTACTTAAGTACTAAACTTCAGTACTTCCTCCACCACTGCCTGTCTCTGACAACACTTTCAATATGCCTTGGTCACTTGATTGATTGATTGACCAATATGTTGCCTATTATGCTGTTGAATGTAATTCTCTCCCGTCATTTCATTCTAAAATGTCAAATTCAGTACAATTCTTTGTTGAACCCTGATTTCCACTGTAATAACCGAATCCCATGATTCTATCTGCGTTTTCCGCATTGGGAAAATCATAGGGGAAATACAGGAAATTGCTTTGCCCTCTGACGCCCCTAAGGCTTTGTCCCTGGTCTGAAATGACAGCTGTATTTTCCCTTATAATCAAAATAGAGTTACACATTGCTATTGGTCATGGTACGCTAGAACCCAATTTGCCCTTAATGAAATTAGGGCTGGATGTCTGTATTGTATAATTATGGGAGGATGTGTAAAACATTCATTATGTTCTTGTATGGAACTCATGGAACAGAAAAAACAGAAAATACATAAATGAAACAATCAGTGTTTAACAGAAGTGCAAACAACACACAAGGACAGGTCAATTGGTTGGGAAAAGAAGACATCCCATGTATGGGATTATTCAGTAGGACAATTTTACTATGGTGCTTTTTAAATTTCATCCACCATAATAACAATATCACTGAAATACACATAAAGCATACTGACCAGTTCATGCCTAGTCAGGCATTCCAGAAGTTCAAGGAGACGACGACCATCACAAAGGTCAGTGAACAAGTCTTCAATGGGAGGTTTACCAGCCTAGAAAACAAACACAAACCTGTATGTTCTGTATGAGACTACCATTACCATAAGACTACCATTACCCTGCTCCTTTTAAAGACGACCTATTATGCTTATCTGTTTTTTCCCTTTCCTTAAGTGTGGTATAGCTTTTGCCTTTCATTTAGTGTGTTATATAGCTTTTTCCTGTCCTTTAGTGTGTTATAGAGCTTTTTTGCATGTAAATGTTCTGCAAAGTTACAAAGACAGTACAAATGCACGCCAGAGGGAGTGACTCTCTCCCACATAAACCACTTTTTTCTCAGCTGCCTGAAACGTCTTGTTGGAATTTCAGCCCTTTTCCCCTACAAGATGACACAATCTCATACACAATCCTTATAGCCCGCTTAGTAACCGACGAGCACACTGGGCTCATTTCAGACAGATGGTGAATAGAGACAGTATGAGAAAAACAATGTGTACAGAGGCATGAAGATCTGTTCTATAAAATGATATATTTAAAAATATATATTATAAGTTATAATTATGAAAATGTCGAAAATGAGCACAATAGGTCCTCTTTCTTCATGTGTTTTTTTTACAGGTAAAAAACTAACATACTCAACAGGATACCATACCTTGGAGAACTGAGAGTTTATCCATTTGGAGAAAGTCTTCTTCTGAACGTCTTCCCTCTCATCTGCACAGAAAAAAAATGCAATGAAGAGCTGGTATTTTCAAGATCCCAAACCACATGTCAGAATTCCAGCCAAATTATCATGGGGGGTCTCCGAAATTTCAGATGTAATTTACTTGACAAAACAATTAACTGAATCAAACATTTTCCGGGTAGTGTGCCAGTTTAGGTTACCGCTTTACTGGAACACTCATGAACATGTTGCTGTTTTGCTGTCTGTGTCTGTTTGCCGTTTATGTGTCTGCATAGCATAAACATGACCCAAAACCGCAGATCAGACTGGCTGCAACTGACCTGCAGGAAGTGTATTTATAGAAGCCTCATTAAGAACAGATTCTTATCTACTAACCCACAATCTTCTCTGCCCAACTTTGATTACACCCACATACAGTCACAACCAGTATAACAACAGCAGGACTCGCATTATACCAGCAGCTAATGGCATCAACTTATTTAAGAGGCACTCTAAGGTACAATATCATAAAATAAATGTGTGAAACCCTGAGCACATATGGTTTGCAATGAACATGTACAGGGGCGGACTGGGGGAAAAAAGTGGCCCGGGAGTTACTGTCAGACCAGCCCACTCAATACACGGCGCGCGGCCTGCTAAGAACACAGCACACTGCCCACTCAGTACACGCTGCGTTGCCCAGTCAAAGCATTGCACGTATCGACCAGTCAGTGGCCTACTGGGAAAAATACCCATACACTTAACATTTTTTTGGATGATTACAAAGAAATGATATCATATATGTTTGTTTTTTAATAACATTTGGATCGACCAATTTGCCTGGATGGACACATGGAATAAAATTATACTGGCTATTGTAACACTCCAAGGTAGGTATAGTTTGCTAGATGAATATGCTTAACTCAGGGCTAGTATCAGATGGTTATACGTATAACTACAAAGCGTATTAGATAAATATACCTGAAATTAGTACTGTCAAACTATTAAAATATTTAAACACAATTAATCGCAATTTTGTATCTATTATAAATGTCCCTTCATTTATTTTTTTATCCATTTTTTTTCCCATTGTAATGCTCTTATCAACATGGAAAAGTGGATTGGCTTGCTTTATGCATATGTTTTATTTTATTGGAAAACAACATTGCCAAACAGGGCGGTACAAAATAAAATTCTAAAGTGCACATTTCAGGTAAACAAGGACTCAGCCTATAGTGCAGTCAAACCATGGCTTAACAAATTTCTTTTTTTTTTCAAGTTTGCTGTGAACATAGCAGTCAGGCCTCTTATTTAAGAAAAAATTAACCGTAACAGTTAGGTTACCAATAGAAGGTAAGCCTACTACTTCTTTACTTTTAGCCAGCTACTCAAACAGACAGGCCTGTTGACATTTTCAGACAACAGTGAAGCTTGCTTCATTTGCGCAACACAAACAAGCCCAAACGGGGTCTAGCTGTATCCGGTGTGGTGCTGTAGTTTTTCTAGGGTTAATAGTGGTTGCAACAGCATGTAAAAAAAACTACACAGTTTGCGAGGCCAAAAAGAATGTTAATCTCGCGAGAAAAACATTGACGTTGTTAAAATGGGTTTGCATTAGCGTCGTTAATAACGCGTTTATCTGACAGCACTTTTTTAAATACATGTGCTCAATTGAAATACACTATTTTAGTACTTACACTATTTTTAGTGTAACTTACGGTGTACGTTGTACCCTGGCTCTTATCTTGGCTCTCAGGAAGAGATTGACAGAGGCAGCGACGAGTTGTGCCTCATTTCAGATAGTGCAATCCCTCACAAACTGGGTTGAGCGCATGCGTAGAAGCCCGTAAAAGGGCTAGGGCTGACTGCACACGTCACTACGGTTGCGTGCCCTTGCAGGGCGTGTTGCGTGTATGTATGCAAATCCAAATTTAAGAATCCTCTACTTCAATCCGCACAGCTGAGAACACTTCGGCTGTGTAAGAACCAATTTTTAGGTGTATATTAATAAGGTGGAGGTCTTTTCTTACATTGAACTTCCGAAGTCCGTAAAACACAAGAAGACACTTCAAAAAAAAATATCGTAAAATAAGCACCATAAGTGTGAAGACAGATCGCAGTTGTGGTATAAAAATCAGTCAGTGCCTTAGTGATGAAACAGACTTTAGAGAAAACTAGTCCTGGGCTGTTATACACGGCATGAATTCAATTGTACCGATTCGCGCAGGGAGTGGGACGCTTAGTGATGGTGGTGGGCCGGTGATTTGGCCCGTTGGCCCACCAGGGATTTCCCCGGTACTCCCGATGGCCAGTCCGCCCCTGAACATGTAGCGTGGCATTCAACAAACAGATCAAATCTCAAATATGTGCACTGGATTATGGTATGCTAGTTCGTGTTAATAGATATTTTGACAATTTACGATTACTCTACCAGTTCCTACAAACTGACACTACTGCTCAAAAGTTATAGAACACCTCCATTTTTCTGGATTTTAATTAAATGTTAGAAGTAGAAGTTCCCACAAATGTGATGCACTTTTTGGTTGCTTTGCTTTTAACCTTTTGCTCACCTCATTCCAAACCTGCTCGATGAGGATTAAGTCTGGAGACTGTGCTGGCTATTCCATGATTTAAAGCCTACCATTTTGTTCTTTTCTTCTAAGGTAGTTCTAAGGTAGACCTCTTCCTGTCAGAGTTTCATCTAGTTCCCACTGTACTCACTGACTCAAAGAAAGACCTGCACATTTAAAGATTATAATGGTCTGTCTATTCCTTTGTTGATTGCCTTTTTATTGTCATTATGATAGCAATATACTTCCTGCAGTGCAATATCGTCACACATAATGCTTCTGAGGGTGTACTAACACAGTCTGTTCTAACACTAGTGGTATACAGACAGAGGGTTTGAACCTGTGGGAATTGTTTGCATTCTTCAAAGGCTTAATTTACTTGAAGTTTAAAGTTGTTGACCCATTACTTGTTTCCTAAAAAAAAGCCTTACTTACATACAATTTTAAATTATTTTTTCAGTTTTTCGTAATCTAAACTTTTTTAAACCTTTAGCAGTTTGCCGCTTACCTTTCATTACCATCCATTTCATTCCCTGGACTTGAACTGCTTTAATTTAAATACAACTGTAAAAATAAGGGGTGTTCTTTTGACCTGTGGTGTATGTTTGAGTATTTTGTCCATAGTTGTCATTTGCTCCATGTATCGCTCACATTTCCACTACCAATAACTGGCAATAGGCGGCATACAACAGAAAACGGTGTGGCATCCAACACATTCTTAAGTTCAGTAAATCCTGAAGGGAGGGCAATTTTTTTGATAATGATTAAGGTGACTCATTCAGTAGGCAAGACAATTGTATCAATTTGGTGTTAGCTGATTAATCTTTTTGTCCACTAGATGAGAGCACACAACAGAGAGATGTCCCCTCTGGCTATATAGAGTAGCTATATAGATACAGGTGGAAAGCTATCGAGGAGGTTGCATCCAGTAGCCTTTATAAGCAAAAAATGATGTGACTCCACAATAAATTATCCCACTTATTCATTATTCACATTACTCAAATGTTTTAAGACGTAAAATAGCTTAACAGGACACATGATATGTCCAGTAACATCATAAAAAAGGGGGCAACATATAAGTCATCACCAACGATATTTATTGACTGATCTTGTAAGTATTGGCATCTCTGATATAAGCATAAAAACAAAAAGTGTCAATGAAGAGAATTGATTTAACAATGCCACAACACGTTGTTTTTCAAATGTTTTTGTACTTTGGACAAGTCTGTCTGCCAAATACATAAACATATTATACATATTAGCAAAAAGAAAAAAAGACAGTTAAGCAGAAACTGAAATTGTATAAATGTAATAGGTTAATCCAAATATTACAACAAACCTAACACATCACCTTGCATAGTATAGCGATCCCATGGTGGTCAATGCCACTTGGTTAAAGACTGGTCCAAAGGTTTCAAAATGAACCCGCCATCTATGCCCCTTAGGATGCAATGACGTCGATGCTATTCACAGAGTGAATTTGGGTCTAGTTCTAACAGGCTAATTCTTTCTTCTCACTTTGTGAACAAAATATACTGATTTCATAGTAAAAGTTATTCTTCCCATGTAATAGAAATCCTGCCACCATTTTATACTTTTGTTGCAGAAATGCGCTATGCTATGATCATTCCATGCCATCACATGATCATTTTGGCCAACCTAAAAGTTTTGTCATATTACTGAAAGTATGATGTGTACGAAAGAGCTGTGATCCAATACACAAAGCAGTCCGTCGTTGAAAACAAAGGCTGCTTGAACTTTTATAGACATCAGTGTTTTGTTAAAGCACAAAATGAATTATGCCCATAGGCTATATTACTGAGAGTGTAATCTACATGAAAGGACTTTGGTCCGGTACATTCCGTGAGTCGTCAGGTTCCAGAACACATTCTGTCCATGAAAGCAAAGGCTGCTTGAACTTTTGTAGAAGTCCATGTTCTGATAAGGTACAGAATTACTTATGTCCATAGGTTATATTCATGAAGGTATAATGTGCACGAAGGATCCTTGGTCTGATACATTCCGTGGGTCGTCAGGTTCTGTCCACAAAACTTTTGTGGGCTTCAGTGTTCTCGCCATGTCCGTTCATAAGTCTACCGAAGTTCTCAAAAGTCTACGGAAGTTGTCAATGCTCTCAATTCTCAAAATACTCTATGCTGTGGCAGTCAGGATGCAAGTTATGTGATGGCAATGTGGGAGGCGGGGGGGATCAACTTTTTCCTCTGAAGGTACAGGTAATATGTCCAGTAGGTAATATGTCCAGTAGGTAACTTAGACAGCACAACACACTTCAAGTACTCAATGTGTAAATGTTTGCCCCCCCAACTGTTACTTTTGCCTTCACAGTTGTAAGTAGGGTATTAAACCCCCCCATTCTCCTTTGGAGTTTGCGCAATGTTGGCAGCCAACATAAGGCATATCCATGAAAAGTTCACAACCATTTAGTTCAATACTGACTCTAACTGCTGCTCATATACCATTCATCTTACTAGAGTGACATTTGAGCTGGAATAACCCACATCAGTAGCCAACTTGTTTTCTTTAACTCAGGGTTCAGTCTATTATTATTAACTAGATATCCTGATCCTTTCAGACCTTGGTGATGCTTTCTACACTATAGATCATTATATTATATTTTACCACAGAGACTTGAACACCATGCTGATGACACCCAAGCATAACTGTTCATGAAAACCTTACTAAATTATACAATTACCTAATATGGAAGCTGGCCTTAAACATGTCAAAGCATACGTGCCAATGTTCTGCTCCAGGTGCAAATGAGGTTATGATTATAGGCCCTCAACATTTGACACCTTCCAGCCATCTCCTCACACTTGGCTGCATCTCACCAACATATGACAGGTGTAAAAGCTCTTGGTTAAACCATAGACCAAGACCTTGTCAACGACATCATTTTTACACCTACGCAATTTAATCAATGAATCCAGATGTGTCACCCCAGAAAGCTACTCCACCCCCTAACCCTTTCCTTTACCCTTACCTAATCCAATTCCTACCCCTACCCTAGGGCTGAGCGATATATCAAATACATGTGAGTATTCAGAGCTTTTTTTTTAGGATATGAAAAATGCTTAAATCACAAAATCAAGATAACTGACTACCCTTCTGTCATTCACACGCCAGAGCCAGCACTTTACCATAGAGTTGCAACAGTTGAAATTCTACTGACGCTAGACAAAGTCACCGAATAATTCCAATGGTCTGTTGTTGAATGGGTCCTTCATTAGACATGTTAGAGCATTTATCTGTTTTCAATGTTGTGTCACGTTAATGTTGCTGGTAAATTATTGATTCAAAGCCAGGAATCAAACTTGTGGTCAGGCAGTGTCTGTGTTTTTAATCACTAGTGTTTAATAATGTGAAGTCACATGAGGACAACGATTACACATCACAAACATCCATAATCAATAGGTTTTCACTAATGCTGTCAAACATAACCTAGGTCTACTTTCTATGTCAACTGCTGTAAAACTGTGAACTGTAATTCTAACAACTTGTTGCACTCACATCATTTGAACGGTTTTGTTTTGCATGCCGTCCTGATGTGAACAACAGTGTTCTCAAATTTCATTATATGAATATTATGGAAGTCGGAGAGAAATGAGTAAAACATTTTGGATATTTTGTTGTGTTCCTTATTCAAATTTTGACTGTAACATGCCATATCCTATGTAAAGATTTAGCAATTCAGTTAAAACAATTACTGAAACCATCTGTATGACAGTTACATGTGATTGCACCGTATTTATTGTAGTCAGATAGAGTACCATTGCCACCTACTGACCCCTCTTGGTATTGCTGGTTGTAAATACTAAAACTTGTAGAGCTGGGCAATACATGGGTTTCTCGGCTACGTCATCACTGGTTGCGTGCGCAATCTCGCGGCAGAAAGAAGCAAGATAACGTTGAAGTGGATGAGAAAGCTGTGGAGGAAGGCAACATGACAGGGAGTTGTTGTGTGGTGAACTGCTCAAACAGAGTTGGTAAGATGTTCAACATACCTAGGAGGAAGCATCCGTTTGCCAGGAAAAATAAAATATCAAATCAAATCAAATATAGAAAAAGGCTCAACAATGTACAAGGTTACGTTTGGGAATATGTTGAGGGTGTGTTCAAGCATTCATGGCAACAGAATAGGGAACAGTAGGCTAAATAAGTAATAAACAATACATTTAAACTGGGCTTTCTGTATTCATTTGTATTAGGGTAGATGGCTTTCTGCCGCGGATTTGCGCGCGCAGCCTTCAATGTTTGTATACAAGAAACCTATGTATATGGCACATATGGTTGGCACTGTAGTTACTAGGGAATGTCATATAGTTTTAATAAAGAATTCTTAAGCATTTCTTAAATTAGGTTCATGCTTACGGAAAAGACATTGACTGAAATTCTAAATTGTCCATAACACTGAAAAAAATCTAGATACATTTTTGGTCATATCCCCTAGCCCTACCTTACCCTAACCCAGGTTGGCAACCAAGGGGGGTATCCCTACTGGAAAGTGTGTGGTTTGCTATAGTATAATGATATTTATGTTTAGATAATTAGGCTGCGAATCGATTAGACACTAAGATATGCATGTGAAATTATATCATTCTGTTAACTAACCTGTTTCTTTTCCCTCCCAAATAGTAGGTGTAAAAATCATAATAATCCTAATACTAATAACATTGTTCCTCACCACCATAACCTATAATTATTACCTCCAGCAAGGAGGTTACGTGATCGGGTCCGTTAATTTATTTGTCCGTCTGTTTGTCTGTTTGTCTGTCTGTGGACAAGATTTCTCAGAAACTACTGGGCGGATCTGTCTGAAATTTTCACCAGAGGTGGATCTTGGTCCTGGGACATCCCCATTAAAATTTCAGGATGATCAGGATCTGGATCCTGTGTACCTCCTTGCTGGAGGTCAGAAATCTCGGATTGCTCTTGTTACATATATGCATACAACCACAGGTAGGTAGTTATGCGCTACGTTTACTCTATTACATTTGGCACTCAGAGATTCTTCTGAATGAAGGGTGTGTTACAAATTAAATTAATTATATTAATTATTATTATGTTCTTCAGTATTTGTGTCCAAAAATTGTAAAGGAGTAAAATGAATGCAGAATACTCTTCACTTTGTAATTTATTCTAAGACTGATTAACACACAGTCCGTTGAAAGCCTAGCCTACAAATATGTCCTGCTCCAGATGTAATTTTAGCACCTAATCTGATCTATCATTCCTTAAATTATTGCATGACTTGTAGCACTCCTAAACTCAAAAACACGGCTCCATTTAATTTAGGGCAATATTTAATGGACATTCTTTTATAGTCGCCTATTAGGTTCCGATCAACTCAACTATGTCCTAGCCACGCAACTGTGCGTCCATTTAACATCTTGCTGAAATATGATAATGTAGGCTCAACCAAATATCTTAAAGTGACAATACACTATTAATCAATAGATTATCAAACAGCATCAAGTTGGCAACATTTCAGCATCAAGTTGGCAACAGAATAATTTAAAAAGAAATACACAGGAAGCAAAGAATCGAGCATGAGCAAGATGTTATATGTTCAATTTCAACTGAATAAAATCTTTGCAGCCTGTAAGGTAAAGGCCTCTTGTGTGCTTTGTGTTATTGTTTACATATTCATTATGTGTGTAGATTTACATTAACTAGAACAATAATGTAAGCAGCAGCAGCAGCCAGCAGCAGCCCTCCAGCCTACAATGTTTACTTTTTAAATTATTTTAAATAGAATATAAAATATAAATACTATTATATAACAACATATTTTTTTTTTTTTTTTGGTTTATTTGGAATGTGATTTACCTAAAATTATGTTGTGGTTATTAGACAAGTTTTAACATTTTTTATATTTTGAGCATAACCCCACATTTGAATATAATACATCAATCATATGAAGTTACTCACTACTTGATTAATGAGATATATTTTTAATATTACTCAAGTCATTATTTTTGATGGATATTTTTACTTCTACTTGAGTCACTATTACCATAAAGTAACAGCTTTTCCTTTCTTCTTTCCACCTTTGCATACAACCTAACCTAGTTCTGTCCATTCACTTTATCTCTGTCTTATCTCTTTATCTTTATCTTTTTCTTATCCTCATTCTCTAGACTCTCCACTGTGGGATGTTGATGCAGTTTTTCCACCTGGTCCACTTTTAGAAACTCCCTGCTTCAAGCCGCCCATTCCTACCAAACTATCATGCAATGTTCCTACTCTGCTTATGATGTGCTGCCTGTTGAATAGAATGCCAACATTGACATGGTCCTCTGCTCCAAAGCTCTGTGTAAACTTACAATAGCAGCCAATACTCTCAAATTTGGCTACTCTTTCCATTTGTATCCACTACCTTGTATGTATTCTTCAGTACATATGCCACAGGTATGCCATTATATTTTTTCTGGACTGATGTATGTATCAATTCATCTGCTTGCTTCTGATTCTCTCTCCCCCTGATCCCTTCCTCCTGCCCTCCTTTTCTAACTCTCTTCCAGCCCCATCAGATGGGTTCACCCTTTAAGAACTGGTTCAAGCTTTAAGGCTTAAGGTTTCCTCCTGTTTAAAAAGTTACTTTTTCCGTGCTACTGCTAAAACAAAATAAAATGTTCTAGTAGTTGGTTGGTACAACAAGCACACGTGTCTGTGGGTGAGTGGTGTGGGGTTGCAGTTGAGTGGCTGCCTTTAATCTGCATTGATCTAAATGTTATTGCTAATCTCTGTTTCCAGTTATATGAAAATGGTGCCATCAGAAACTTGTATTTTCTGTGGACATTACTATAAATTAAAATGGTAAGATTTAAAGAGCAGGCATAGAAACTTAAAAAAAAAAAAAAAACAGATGCATCGCAAATTCAGGTCTCCAGGTAGGCGGTCTACGGCAAACCGACGACAGGTGGATTACAGTGTCACCTACGGCAGGAAGAAGCTTATTTACCAACGGATTAGAGTCTATCCGCCCAGCAAACAGGGTGTTCAAACACTATTCCCATAACGTTGTCACACTGGCATGATATCTGATTCCCAGCGGTCATGCTCACACATATTTGGCTAATGTTAAACCTACTGACCAGTCTACTAAGGCTACAGATTAGACAGTTTCCAGTTGAAGACACACATAAAACACAACCTTGGCAGCTATCACGTGAGCTCTAGCCTAATCCTAATAATCCTAAAGGTCCAACACTGCACATTGCACAGCAAGCACGTTTTGATGAATCTGCCTAAAAAACTGGGATGATCTCCCTTTCTGCTATTGCCTAGGCTAATTTCACTGAAGTTCCTCCATGCAAGATTCATAAGACATCAAACGCGATCTCAAATGCAGACATAGAATCGGTCAGATGTCCACCTCTCATCTTTGGGAGACATACTCATTTACGTTACTATATTTGGCTAGCACCAAATTAGCATAACATATATACACAGCCAAAATAGACTATCTACCACACCAGTATCATATGGTACATAACGCACTCACTATTTGGGTTACCAGTCGCACCAGTGTCCTAAACTACTCCAGTTCGCTTTACCTGACGAGGTTCAATTTCTATCCGTCTTTCAGCATGATCACCATGATTCCTGTAAGATGGGTCGCAGAATTCCACACAGTAGCCTTGCTCTCTTTTAGATACTTAACCAGCGTGTTATATTTTCGCAACAACTTCCAACTGCTTTGACTCTTACTTCAGGTCTCAAATGTGAGGATTCTGAGAATCGCGGCACATGCAGCAGCTGTGTGGGACGCGCAACGCAGCGCCTATCCTTTAGCCTACAGTAAAGTCCTGTCGATAATCCTCATAAATATGGAGTAAGGAAGCTGTCAGAATGTTCGTGTGTATAAAATAGATATACGTGCATATTTTTTGAAGTTGAGCAGAAAATACATATTTGTAAACTCTTACAAACACAAAATGCAACTTCAGGATTACGATTTCTTCATTACGAATACGAATTCACGAATTACAAACACGAAATACAACTTCACGATTACGGTTTCACAAATTACAAACACGAAATGCAACTCCACAAGTTACGGTTCACAAACGTGACTAAACTGTCAGAAATACGTCACCACTTTCATACGTCACCACAGACATTATTATTGATTCTAAACCTGATTGTTCAAATCCTTGATTGTGATTGGCTAAAAGCCGTTGTAAAATTCAGCATTACCTTACAATTTGACCTGATTACATTCCATATTACTGCGCAGCGAATGGCAAGGCATTCAAATAGCGCATTTCATACCCAGTGTTCCATCTGGCTGTTGCGTTGCTTCAAGGGTTGCGTGGCAACGATTTATTTAGGAACTATAATTTTTTGTGGCGGAAGAATGACGGTTTATCATTAAACTAATGTTTCTTAAATTGAATTGTCTTTATTTATGAAACCATATCAAATATGTGTAGTAACAGGTTTAGAAAAGCAATAAGCCCTGCGAGTCCGTGCTTTGCGCTGATTTTAGAACAGGTAAGGGGGTTTAACGGCACTCCGCTTCGCGTCGTGCCTAACAACTCCCTTACCTGTTCTAAAATCAGCGCAAAGCACGGCCTCTTGGGGCTTATTGCTTAATTATTATACGGCTCTTCAGAATGTTCCAAAAAGTACCGTTGATTTGAATGGGCCATCCCTACGTCATAGGTCACATTATTTCCTGCTAGCAGACCTCTGCGAAAGATAATCACCGCTGTCATTGGCAACGGGTTTTGTACTTCTAATTCACATCTTTCATATAATTCCGCCAGAAGGCCAGTCATTTTAACGCAACAGTAGACAGTAATTTGAAGTCAGCAAGTAATGGGTTGCTATGCAACACCTGAAACTTCAAAGTTCTATTTGCTTGAAGAACTATTTATTTCTAAACGGGACTCATGAAACGGCAACTAAATCATTAAAAAGAGGTATGTTGGACGAATGTCTTCTATCGTTTTTGGCAAGTTAACGTATAATAAGCGGGATAATGTATTGTCCGTCGGTCATTCTCGAAAAATAATTCCCTTCAGGACGAAACAACACCCTCCGCTGCGCGTCGGGGTGTTGTTTGCCCCGTCGGGAATTATTTTTGGAGAATGACCTCCGGACAATACATTATCCCTTACGCAGAGGATACATCGATCCCAAAGACTGCGCATGCGTTCAAGTTCCCGACCAAAGCCAAGAGAAACTGATAGTGGCTTAACAACGCGATCGTGACCTGGGTGATAAAAGAATGAAATTTGGCACACATTTAGCTTTTACCCTTCCAAATGATATTAGAAAGGGTGCCCAAGTGAAACTGCTCGTTTTTTCGTTTTAAGGAAATTTTAGTTTTGACCGATCCATCCCGAACGGGTATGCAGACAGGCTAATCCCCAACATGTAGGCCTATTATACAGCGCAGATAAAAATGATTCAGACAACAGCGTTTATATGTTCAACAATATGACACTTATAAGGTGATTTTACATGACACCAAATTCATTTCGGATTATTCCAACGGCAGAATAATCGAAATTAATTTGGTGTCATTTTAAATCACCTTAGACTAAGTTTCATGCATTGCATTAAGACAGTGACACACGCTTTTAATAACGTGCTTTCAAACACGATGATGCCGGTGACAAGCCAGCCTTCCCGGTTCCATCTATATAGGCCTAACAAAACGTAAATTCTTTTAGCAAATGAAGATGCATGAGTAATTATTCTCACGCATCTCAATGCATATTAGGCTCATTCATTGAAAATTGCAGATGAGGCACAGCTCGTCGCTGCCTCTCACTGTTTAAACAGGAAAATTAAAATGCTCGAAATGATTGTAATCGTGCAGAACATACATTAATAGCACAGATCAGTAGAAAAATGTTAATTGTGACTGGCCTTGCTAAGTTTGACTAGGCTATCCAGCAAGTTAACAACTCAAAACTAAGAATGTCGATGTAAGCAATGAATGTAGATAGACTGTCTTCCTTTCTTAATCTCTTATGCTTTAATTTCAAGCTGTAAAAGAGCATTGCCCTCGTGGGAGTAAGATATGATTAAAATGCAGGTGGAAATCTTAGAAACAGTAACTAGCGTTCTCCGTGATAATCAATCACACCAATTATCTCAACACGGAGCGGGAAGCGATGCTATGGATTCTAAATTATTTATAGATACCAACTAAGGTCACAAGAGGGCGCTCTAACACAAGAAATGAAACACTTTACAAATATTGAACCTGTGGTCTACTCAGACCATGACATTAATATTTATTTTAATTTCATCGTTATTTGTTTTTTACTTTCATGATGATAGATGGGGTGCTCTCGCATAGAACCGTGAGCGGGGAGCCAAGCTGCTGCTTCACTGAATAGGCCTATATGCTTAATCAATACGTTATTTGAAGTCATGAAAGGTGTAGAGTAGCCTGTAAGCGAAATACACTGGAAACATAGATTATTTGAAAATAAGTCAGTTCACAATGTCGAAAAAAACATGCTGTGAAGGCTATTTATGTTGTTATTGTACCAGGACGTCGTTCCGCAATCTAGGATGAGCTCGCGCATGTTATTTTTGTCTGTTTATTTTAATTTTGCTACTTTGTTTAAACCAACACATATAAAAAGCAAACTATAACACACACAAACATACATGAATAACACTTATTTGGTGAGCATTTCTAGGCAAAAAAAATCCGTTTTGAAAATCGTACCACAGGTAACGCATATCCTGATATCGGTCAAAACTTAAAATCTCCTTAAAACGAAACAAGTTTTACTTGGGCACCCCTTCTAATATCATTTGATAGGGTAAAAGCTAACTGTGTGCCAAATTTCATGTTTTTATCACCCCGGTCACGATCGTGTTGTTAAAACTACTATGGTTTCTCTTGGCTTCGGTCGGGAACTTGAACGCATGCGCAGTCTGTGGGATCGATGTATCCTCTGCTCAATAATAATGTCTGTGGTGACGTATGAAAGTGGTGACGTATTTCTGACAGTTTAGTCACGTTTGTGAACCGTAACTTGTGGAGTTGCATTTCGTGTTTGTAATTTGTGAAACCGTAATCGTGAAGTTGTATTTCGTGTTTGTAATTCGTGAATTCGTATTCGTAATGAAGAAATCGTAATCGTGAAGTTGCATTTTGTGTTTGTAAGAGTTTACAAATATGTATTTTCTGCTCAACTTCAAAAAATATGCACGTATATCTATTTTATACACACGAACATTCTGACAGGTTCCTTACTCCATACATAAATGAATGGACAGACAATGATAGAGAAACTTGTATTCGATATTAAATGCCATTTTCTATCAAGATGTGAGATAGGCTACTCCTGTAGAACCTGGGCTGTTGAAATAGTCAGTGTAATAATTGTAATCTTCAGTGTGGCAAATTTGTAACTTTCAAATTTTGCACAAGGTTTTGACTACAAACGTGATGTGTTTTGATGGCAACACAGCTAACAGGTGGTTGTGACCACTGATATCCGCTCTAGATACATTATATTAGCAGCATACAATGTGCTATATTGAAATTATCTAATCAAATGTTAAGGGAGGTCGGCTGGGGACATCTGTAACTGGTATTACATACAATTGCTTGCAACAAGCAAGCCTAGCTAGCAAATGAAATAAGCTATAGACACTTTTGCGAGCAGAGATTCAGCATGCAAGTGGAGTTGGTCAAAAATGACACAGAAGCTACATGCTCAGAGAAATTAAGTTGGTCATCAATTATAACACCCATGTTTCGTGGAGTTTTAATTGGAGTCAATCAAGATAGACCAGGTTGGATGTTAATAATTTGTGAGATAGTCGGATTGGCTGGGAATACCAACATCTCAGTTTTCAAAAGATTCAGCTGAAGATAACGGTCCCTAATGCCTAATGCCTAATATCACTGAGGCGTTCAGAAATGTGAGCTGATATTGTTGCCATCCAGTGGGGAGGCAAGTACAGTTGACTTCATCTGCATAACAGCAATAGGAGAACCCATGGGAACTGATGATAGAAAATAGGAGGGGTCCAAGTGCTGATCCCCCAGGTGCACCAATTGAGAGGTTGTGAGATTTTGACACTTGTCCCTGCTTGTCCCACACTGAATATATGATGTATAAAGCTGTATAACTGAGCATTGCTGAGCATCAGGGTGCTCTGAAGAAAAAAAAGCAAAAGGGTTAGGCAGTGGCAAAAAGCTGCTCTTTCAGGCCACGTTAGTGTTTGAAGGGTGAGTGCATAGCACATTTATGAAACCTAACTTCAATTCTTCATTATACATTCAGGAATGCATGAAACAACATTCATGTGCTATGCTACATTAGTATGGAATACTATGTAAGGTTTTTTTCCTTAAAAAAGTACCTTTTTAGATCATATTGAAGCAGGCACGTGCACAGATAGACCCCTAGTGGTGCTCAAGCACCAGCCCTTGTGCCCTGGTTGAGAAAAAGTGCCCTTTTTGCTGGAGCCCAATTTTTTTTTCATTCATCAATATTTGTAGAATACAAATTAGTCTCTCTGTCATCAATTTCCCCAAATGTGTTTTGATATCTGAGGGGGCATTTATTTGAGTTATTGTGAGAATTTCACCCCGACATGCTCCGCGGCATAGACATAGAATAGTATTCTATGCCTATGCTCCGCGTTGCTCACAAGCCCCCGCCGCGGCCCTCCCTCCTCATCCCCCACAGCAGTGCTTAGCGCCAGGGCCAGGCCGGTGCAGCCTACTTCTTCACTGACCTGCAGCATCAGACAAACAGGTAATGACGGTGTTTGTGCAACCGACTTTGTTTGTTATAAATTAACAACAACATTAGTGCCGCTGAAAACATTACGTCTGAAAACATAACGGGTCCGACGTTTCCTAAAAAAATAAACAAACAACTAACTTGATTTCAAAGCATTGTCCAGCTGTTTCCTGACGTTTGTCTTGTTTAATGACATTATTTGTCTTAAAGTGCATATTATAAATGTCCCGAGCTAAAATATGCTAGCTCTCGGTGTCATGCTATCCTTGTCCCACATTGTTTAGCGTGATATTTATGTATCTCTTCGTTTTGCCTGTTTTACAACGATCAAACTTGTATGAGTAATTGTAGAGGGTGAAAAAGAGTAAAATAAGGGAAATGTAAGCTAGCTGTCTTATGCTTTAACCTTCAGAAAACAGTACAATTATTATCCATTACATTGATTTATCTCATTCACAAAATTTTGCAGCATAATGCCAAAAAACTCAAGAAGCAGAAGGACAGGGAACTGCAGCAAGCAGCTCAGAGGAGCCGCTCCCTTTTAACTTGGAACAGGCCATCAACGAGCCAATCAAATGAGGGAGAATCAGTTACCTTACTAATATATAAGTTGAAAATATCCTTCTGTGTTTTTTTTAATGTCTTATTATTATTTTTAATTTCATAAATAAATTTGGCGATGGGTGCCCTTTTTTTTTTGAGCACCTGCCCCCCAAAATGTCTGTGCACCTGCCTGTATTGAAGCGTGCTCTAGTTCACCGTGATGTATACAGTAATGAGATGTTATTATCTTGTAAGATGTTGTACAGTTTTAAACAATAGCTCACAGTTGCATGGGCCAATGGAGGGAGGAGTTAAAGAGAGGCTACCCCTTCTGGGGGTGTGAGGTGAAACAAGAGCCAACATCTATGGTAGAGCCATGCTGAATCGCTACCTTCCCTGCCCAGTTTGAACTGTTAGCCCCGGCAAACAGAAAGCCCTCCAGCTCGACCTTTGTCTGATGGACAACACGCTGTCTTACCTGCTGCTTTTAGACCTAAGCGAGAGGGTTCATTGCGGTGCATTAACAAGCGTGTTGGGGTGGCGTTTTGAACAATACTTTCGGTCGGAGCTCCTGTTGTCTGAGCTGCATGGACATCAGAGAGGTTCGGGTGAACCACTGCATGCACTGAGGAATAACATTGATAGTTTGTCAATGGACAGCTAGTCAACTATCACTAAATTTACAAGTGACTTTAATATTTTCATCTTTAAAAAATGTTGTGCAAATTTATATCTAGCTTAGAGTGTACCATAATGTACTCGAGATTTACTGTGCTCTGTGCAGTGTACACATTGGCCTTTCTAACATTAAAATGGCGCATTTCTGGTCTGGGTAAACAGGGGGTGCTGTCAAAGGGTTGTTTGTAGTATGAGTAGGTAAAGGATGGGTGGTATCCAGAGTGGTGGTAAAACAAGAAATAACAAAGTCAGGCCAGAATGAATTCCGATTACCACCGATACTACCCGTTACCCCCACAAGTCAGTTAAGAATTAAGCTGTATAACTTTACAGAATGAAAAACTAAGAATGTTTAAAAGTCAGGCAATCGACAACGTTAATCAACAAATAAATAAAGGTCCTGATATTAGCCAAGCAAACTTATAGTGTTTTCTGTTCCGATCAGGTAACACATCTTAACCAAGCAGTGACAAGAATAACTTATTTACTACCAATACTCTGCTTACCACCGATCCATTACTGTCGGTATGCACTCTTGCAGGACTTGTATACAAAAACTACAAGTCTGAACAGGATTAAAAGAAGTTGCCTTGCCTTGTGTTTTTCCATGGATCTCTGTCACAACCCCAGCCAGAAAGTGTGTTTTTTGACAGGTCAACTGAATGACTTGGGATTGATGTTCACCTTTGGAGGAGCCTTGCAGTGATAAATATTGAGAAAATGATAATGTTGCTAGTCTTGCCGCAGACCCAAACTAATGTTACCATGCGAGGATCACTAGGTTGGGTCTGATCTTACACCCTTGACGAGATGATAATGTAAGGCAGTGTATGTGCCCCGCCGCTAGGCGGCGCTACAACCCAGTTTTGTTAATTAAAGTTTGTTTGTTGTGGTGTTTTTTGTTAGCCTGACGATTTCATACTCATAATTCTAGTCAGAATATGAGTCTGATACTGCTCCATTGAGCTGTGATTATGGGGCGTGTTTCAACGAACCAGGAAAAAAAATGCCTCTTCGCTCAATTGGATACATAGAACCAATCAGAGTAACGTAGTATGACGATACATTAAACTTTTACCAGATCCCGTAGGAAGGACGGCAAAAACATCTTTTCGATCGACAAATGCCTTGATCGCGTTTCTCTGTTCCTCTTTCAAAATTGATGCGCTGTCAATATCTGTGAGATATGCATGCTCACGTTATACTTAGTAGCAGCGAGGCTAGCTAGCTACTATGTGTTTCAATGGATTTTTGGTCTAAGCGTTAGCATTAACCTAACAATAATGGACTTGAGCTTCAGTTAAGACATACAATATTCTGTAACATTCGTGTAGCACATACACAACTAACCAAGTCAATGTAGACATAAAAAAGTTGTGTAGATAGCTTAATTCACATAAAATATTTCCCACTTACAGGCTCCCGAGACGCCGCCATCTTGGTACGATTTTGAATCTACCGTTAATTAAACTCAAGCCTTGGTTGATCATCTGTCCATCATCGTATAAAGCCCACCCTGACAATTTCATTGGTCAGATCATTTTGCTGAAAACTGATAATTTCTCCCCAATGGAACAGTGCCAGACCGAACTTCCCAGACCACAAATGTGGTGGGCGGGGCTAAGTTCAGTCTGGTATCCAGGCTAGTTTTTTGTACCTTCTAGTGAGACCAGTTTGTCTAAAGAGTGTGCGTGGTGAACACACACAGGAGATGCTGTAAAAACACCAGTTTGGAACCACCTCTTCTTTCCTTTGGGGGCCCAACCACAAAACACAAAAAAAAAAAACTAAAACACAACGCAGAATAACTACATCTTTGGTGCTGTGACCTGGATGGTTGAACTCTGAGACTGGTATTTTGCAGCACGCTTGTGCTTTGGACATTTAACCGTTTTTTTTTCTGAAGTGAGCGGACAGCTATTTCCAAGCCATTTTCAGTGAGCTAGCTCCATGATAGGAAAAGCCAGAGCTCAAGCTTTACCTGTAACCGGTGTGGAAAGCTGGGACACATAGCTCTAGTTTGCCAAGCAGTGCTTCCAGACCCCAACCTGGCTGAAGTCCCCCAGCCTAACACCCCGGCTGTCAGACACACTTCCCATCCCTCTCAGCCTTTAAATGCTTAACTCTTTCAGGTCCGGCCATGCAAATATCAGTACCACTGTACTGATGACGTAATGCTGCTGTTTTATCATAACCTAACATAGAAAACGTAAAAAAAAAACTGTTGTATTGTGTGACAGAGAGATAAGCCAATGAGAAAATGTCTTCTATCTGTGTTTTAATGGTACACAAGATTAGCCTGGATACCAGCCTGAACTCCGCCCACAAAATTTTTGGGCTGGGAGATTCAGTCTGGAATCGAGTTAGTTGGGAGAGATTTAACGTTTCAAAAAGGTTGAAACGCAATCTAAACCAATCAAATTGTAAGGGCGGGCTTTATACGTTGATGGACAGATAGATAGAATATACCGGAATATACATCGAACAAAGATGGCGCCGTCTCGGGAGCTTAGTGGGACATATTTTATATGATTTAAGCTATCTACACGACTTTTTTATGTCTACATTGACTCGGTTAGTTGTGTATACGCAAAACGAGTGTTGCCGAGGATTTTAGGTCCTAACTAAAGCACTCTAGACCATTATTGATCGGTTATGCTAACGCGTTGGCCAGGCATATCTCAGCAGATATTGACAGCGCATTCATTTTGAAAGAGGAACAGAGAAACGCGATCAAGGCATTTGTCGATTGAAAAGATGTTTTTGCCGTCCTTCCTACGGGAGCAGGTAAAAGTTTAATCTGTCAGATGGTAATACTACGTTGCGCTGATTGGTTCTAGGTATCCAATTCAGCGAAGAGGAATTTTCTTTCCTGGTTCGTTGAAACACGCCCCATAATCACAGCCCAATTGTCCGATCTCAGACTCATATTCTGACTAGAATTATGAGTATGACATCGTCAGGCTAACACAAGATGGGATTGGTTGAATTTTATGTCAGTCTCGCATGACAGAACTTGGTATCCGTACTTTCAAAATGGCGTCTTTACCCGAAATGAGCAAGACCATCGAAATCATATACTTTGGGCGAAGTTTTAGCTATTTTAGATGATGACAACAATAAAGAAGAGCCAGACAGTGAACCAGAACGTATGTCAAGTTGTGAAGAGAGTGAATTAGACATCAGCTGCTAAATTATCTGGAATCGTCCGAAGAATTTAGCAGCTGATGGTCTAATTCACGCTCTTCACAACTGGGTGCCAAGTTCTGTCATGCGAGACTGACATAAACTGCTTTGAAGTTTGGCACAGTGATGAATATTATAAACAGTTGATAATTGAAAAGCAACTAACAAATGTAGAACTATAATAAATTGTAAAAGTACGTATTTAGCTAATAGTAGTCCATATTGTCAGATTCAACTATTTTACGGCATAGTGACATGTGTTCTTTAAAAGTGTCCTGTGCCAGTTCTGGTTATTGAATAAGGATGAGAGCTTAAAATAAAGTGCAATACATGTCAATTTAACTTTTTGCTTTCAAATGTTTGGGATTCACTACTATTTTCTATGTTCTAGCCCTCTTTTATTGAAAATACGCATCATGGAATATGCTAATTAGGCATATTTTTGCATAAATTACATAATTATATAAAAAAAAAACAATTGTGATTCAATATTTAATTTATTATTTATGTTTGAAACAAGATATCCATTTTCTAGCAATTTTGCCTCGGACAGGAAAGAGTTAAAGCCCATGGTAGCTGGGTCAACCATGGGCGTGTAGCAAAGGCCCCACTCACTGGAAAGGTCCACACTGAAGAGGAAACACCCCTTGTGAGTCCCAGGAATGAAGGAAATGTGGAAATCAATAGCTTGGAGTGCGGAGCTCTCTGGCTCCCAGATAACCAGCATCACACCCACCTACTGGCACCTCCACCCAGTCCTAAAGCAGCAGAAGTCTTCCAAAATACCCATTGAGTGTGCCGGAGGCCAAGCTGTGGTGTGTTGCGGGTTAATCTGAAAGTGTTTGAGGTAGAGTATAAAGCTGTGCCTGCTTTGGTCATTCATGATTCCGACTACTGCTCTTCAGTACCCCTCCTGGTGGGAACCAATGTCATTCGAGCCTCCCGGAGCCACCTCCAAGCAGCCTATGGCCAGCAGTTTCTGCACAGAGTGAAAGAGCTCTTAGGTGCTGGACAAGAATGCAGGCGTGTTCTTCCAGCATCCAATGGACTTTGGTCACACAGCCACTGTGCACCATAAGATTCCGCTGGTGGACTCCTCGCCCTTCAGGCTACCATCCTGAAAGATACATCCCTCTCAGTGGCAAGATGTAAGGCAGCTGTTGGCGGAGATGGTGGCAACAGGAGTCATCTGTCCCTGTCATATTCCCTATGCCTCCCCAGTGGTGGGAATGGCCAGGAAAGATGGGTCATTAAAACTATGTATTGACTACATACATTTACATTACATTAAGTCATTTAGCAGATGCTTTTATCCAAAGCGATGTACAAGGAAATTTCATTTTATTCATCATGAGCAGTTAGGGGTTCAGTGTCTTGCTCAAGGACACTTACACACTTGGTAAGGAGGAGTGGGGAATCGAACTAGCAACCTTCTGATTACTAAACAACTCTACCTCCTGTCCACTGTCGCAATATAGGAAGCTGAACTCCCACATCCTCCGAGACCTATCGCCTTCCAAGGATTGAGGAGGCTCTAGAGTCATTGGGTCAAGCCAAATAATTTTAACCTAGCCAAAGAAGTTCTGTAGTTTTTAGGATTTGCGGGCTTTTATAGCGGTACGTGAAGGGCCTGGCTGCCCCCTTATACCGTCTCACTTCTGGTGACCCCAGGAAAAAGAAGAAAGGGGCCCAGAAAAGTCCGGAGCTTGACCGACCCTTCACGTGGACGACTGAATGTGAGGAGGCCTTTCAGTCCTTGAAAGAGAAATTAATTAATGCTCAAGTGCTGGGTTACCAAGACTACACTGTGCCATTCATGCTGCAGACCGAAGCTTCAGGAGAGGGGCTACACTGCAAAAAGTGAAATCTTAGTAAGATAAAATATCTTTAATCAAGGCAATGTATGCTTGTTTTTTGTCTGACAAGTTATTACTTCTTACAGGCATTGTTTGTGTTAGAACATTTCACCTGCTTCAAGTGTTTCAGTCCTTCCATATCTTAATAAGGGTTTATTACTTGTTACTGAGATTTTATTACTGGTTCTGAGCATGTTAATGCTTGAAACTAGAATTGCCATTATTATAAGGCAGTTTGATCCCCACTTACAAGTACAAAACAGCTTTGTCAAATTCAGAGTTTCTTATTTCAAGCATTTTATCCTTCTCAATCAAACTACACTAAAAACAAGTACATTTGCCTAGATACCAAAGATATCTAAAAATTATTTTCTCAATATAAAGGCAAAGGTGCTTATATTCAGCAAATGCTAGCAACATCCTTTTGAAATGAGTGTGCATGCTAGGCAATTCATCTTGAAATCAGTCAAGCTACACTAAAAACAAGAACATTGGCCTAGATGCCAAAAATATTTAAGAATTATTATCTCAATATAGAGGGGAAGGTGCTTATTCAGCAAATGCTAGCAACATGCTTTTGAAATGAGTGTGCATGCTAGGCAATTCATCTTGAAATCAGTAAAGATAAACTAAAAACAAGTAAATTTGCCTAGATACCGTAAGAAATATTTTCTCAATATCTAGGACAAATCATTTTTTTTATTATTTTTCAAGCTTAATTTTTTGGCTTTTTGCCCTTAATCGGATAGGACCGTAGAGAGAGACAGAAAGCTAGCTGGGGGGAGAGATTGAGAAACGACTGCAAGTCGGTTTCGAACCTGAACTCTTACCTGTGTCCCCATCAGACCCATTCATGGTGCAGGGTTGCTGCCGCTTGCGCCACAGCTCCAACCTTAAAGCACTCATCTCTTGAGGATATTGGTATTTGTTTTGGAGAGTTTTGAAGTCAATGCATATGTGCAATTGATCATTGAGATAATAGAGATTGTGCAGATAGCATTTGCAGCGGTTTTTACCATAGCAACTGTGTCTAGGTTGAAGTTATTAATACAAAATTATTTGAAGCATTCTTTGTGCTATCTGCAAAATCTATATTATTTCAATGATCAATTGCACATTTGCATTGACTTCAAAACTCTCCAAAAAAAATGCCAATATCCTCAACAGATGACTGTTTTAGGGAAGGAGCTGTGGCACACGAAGTAGCAACCCTGCACCATGAATGGGCCTGATGGTGATACAGGTAAGAGTTCAGGTTCGAATCCGACTTGCGGTCCTCTCAATCCCTCCCTCCAGCTAGCATCCTGTCTCGCACTACTGTCCTAACTGATTAAATGCAAAAAAGCCCAAAAACGAAGGTAACAAATGAAATACCAAAATTGCTGAATTTAAGCAAATTGTCCTAGATATTGAGAAAATAATTCTTATGGTAACTAGGCAAATTTACTTGGTTTTAGTATAGCTTTACTGATTTCAAGATAAATTGTCTAACATACAGCCTTATTCCAAGATGATGGTGCTATTATTTTCTGAATATAGGCTCATTTTTCTACGTTTCGAGAAAATAATTCTTATTTTTTTTAGTTTTTAGGCAAATGCACTTGTATTTAGAGAAGCTGAACTTATTTCAAAATAAATTGCGTAGCATATAGCCTCAATTCAAGATGATGTTGCTATCATTCGCTGAATACAGACACATTTTTCTACATTTCGAGAAAAGAATTCTTATTTTTTTTAGTTTTTAGGCAAATGCACTTGTATTTAGAGAAGCTGAACTTATTTCAAGTTAAATTGCCTAGCATATAGCCACAATTCAAGATGATGTTGCTGTCATTTGCTAAATACAAGCAAATTTTTCTACATTTCGAGGAAATAGTTCTTCTTTTTTTTTTTTTCATTTAGGCATATATACTTGTTTTAGGTGTAGTTGTACAGATTTCAAGATGAATTGCCTTATATAGCCTCATTTCAAGAGTATGGTGCTAACATTTGCCAAATTTCCGCACAATTTCCTACATTTTGAGAAAATAATTCTTACTTATTTTGACAAACGTACTTGTTTTTAGTTTGGCCACACTAGTTTTAAGATATATTTGGGTTCTTTGAGGCTAGCTATTTGAGGCTAGCTATTTTAACTTTTTTTTTTTTTAAACTCTTAGTAAGTCAGATCTTCCTGTTCTGTTGGCAGATAATTTAGCTTATTTTTAAGCAATATTTGCACCATTTTATTACTTTTTTTTCTTGTTTTTGAAAGCTGATTTTTTTGCAGTGTAGGTCCAGGGCGGAATGGATAGCAGAGCAGTGGCTTGAGCCCACCTGAGACGAGATATCCCGCACACAAGCTCGAGTTCCTCGCTTTCAAGTGGGCAATCAACGACAAGTTCCAAGACCATCTTTACGGACGCAAGTTCTCTGTTCTTAGTGATAACAATCCCCTGAAGTACGTGATGACCTCCGCCAAACTCCACGCTACAGACCAATATTCGACTTTGATGTCCAGTATAGAAGGGAACAAGACAACGCTGGTGACCAAAGTCTTGCAGACCTGGGGCCATGGGTAAAAGTGCTGCTGTGGAGGAGCCTGGAATTAGTCTGCTGCTGGAGTCCAGTGAGCCGTATGGAGATGTGGGGAGGACGCACTGCCTGCTATGACCACACAGGAGATATAGGCAGGGCAGAAAGAATACCCTGACATCAGCCCTGTCTCGCACTTCAAGAGCCGGAACCAAAAGCCAAGCCGCAGTGAGAGGATGGAAGTGGCCGTTTGTGGGCACCTTCTTCTAAAAGAGTGGAGGAGGTTGCGGTGAGAAGAGGCATCTTATACCACCGTGCCCGAGATTGCCATAGAGGAGTGGTGGAGCAGCTAATACTACCAGAGAAGCTGCGGGCAGCCCTCAAAACAGCTCTCCATGACGAAGCGGGGCATTTAGGATTTGAGAATACTCTACAGACGATAAGAAAAAGATTCTATTGGCAAAGAATGTTTCAGGAGATCAAGGCCTGGTGCGAACAGTGTGAGTGGTGCTGCCTCAGAAAGACCCCCACCACCAATGTCAGAGCTCCCCTCGTCAGTATCCATACCAGTGCCCCCCCCATGGAGCTGGTTTGCATTGACTATTCATCACTGGAGAAGTCTAAGGGTGGCATTGAAAATGTGCTCATCGTCACAGACCACTTCTCCAGATACGCCAGGCCTACCCCACTAAGGACCGAAAGGCAGGCTCAGCGGCTCGGGTACTGTGGGGGAACTTGTTTTACTGTGTTGGGTTCCCTGCAAAGTTGCATGCCGATCAGGGGAGCAATTTTGAAAGTGTGATCATTGTCATTCATTGTATTTCAAAACTTAAATAAAGAACTTGCTTAATAAACTGATAAAAAAGGCAGAGTCAATGCATTAGTTAATCATCTTACTGTAATATACGCCATTTATTATGAACTGTTGTAATAATGAAATGTTTTTAAATTTATATAGGTTTTTTAAGGCAGTATAGTACATTTCTTGTCTGGGAAGTCCCGCCCCTCTTCTTCCGGCCAATTTGATTTTGCCTCAGAAGTGGGTCTGGCAAACTTGCTATAGAAGTTCATTTCAGCATTGTGAGGATCCTTGGAGCCAATCACAAACTGGCTATTGGCAACCCGGCGCGCCATTGGCGGATTTAACCACGGCTACGTAACAAAAGCTACGGCACGGAGAGTTTTTAAACATTGGACATGGTGGCCGCCGAAGCACCGCAAAACTTCGATAAGGCAAGTTTTCTTTGAAAACAGAACAGAAACTTGCCCTGGAACAATTCATACAGAAAAAAGATGTGTTTGCTTTATTACCGATCGTTGTATCGTTGTATAGTTGTATAGTATCGTTGGTCTGATTGGTTAAAGGCGTGTCCAATTACGTGACTGAAGTGGACCGCTGTTGAGTAGTACGCCAGACCAACTGAGCAAATGAAATGCAGTGAAGGGGCGGGGAATTCCCAGACAAGTACATTTTGATAAGGTAGGACAAATTGTCAGAACAAACTATTCATGACAATCCCAATGACAGTGGTGTACATTCGAGTTATGAATATAAACAATGTCTTGGTGATACAAGAAGTGGAGCTACAAAGGGATTGATTTTCAACTATTGAATTACAACAATGAATACATTCTGAATGTATCACATGACCAATGATATAACATTTAAAAAGTAAAATGCTCAAAAGATAATGCAAATAATAAGGAATGATGGAAAATGAGTGAAAAAGACCTGCATGCCACGGTATGCATAACACATTCACGGGTAGCAATGATGACAGCTAGGCACTTTGCAGAAAGCATCACTTCCCACAATTTACTGATGTATTTATTTTTACCCTTTCCCTTAGTTGTTGAGTGTCAGTCTATTTCAAAGAGTTATTTGGGAATGGCCCTATAAGCTATATGATGGGTATAAAATAAAATACAACTTACAACCTGTGACCAAACCGGGCACCCTGAGTTGGGCTCAGAGTAAATCATTTGACACTCAGCAAACAGAAAGATGCCAGAAAACACAGTCAAACACAGCCTCAGTCTTCCCTGAGCTTAGGTTAACATAGACCTTGTGCATTGTCAAGCTGGCTATTTTTGAAACAACCAGAATCCCATATGCTAAGCCACGAATCAAAGCATTTCCTCTGCAGTACAGGAAGTTGATGCTTCTCAAACTTAGGTTACTGAAACATGACACCGCAGCTGTTGTACTCATGTATCCCGTAATATTGTTGCTCAAGTAAATACCCCAGACAATCCAAATAAATGAAATCACTAAGGCACAACGGTTCAAGGACAACTACAAATATGAGCCATCCCCTTTCATTTGCATGTAAAGTTAGTCTAATTCATGTTAAGTAATATATTTATTCACAAATAGTTCATCAGGTTAAATGTTCCATCATGATCTTATTATTTTCTGAGAAGTCTTACCTGTGCGTGTTTTAATAATATCTCCAAATTCATCCTCTACAACGTCACGCTGATCGTCAAAGTGCACCGCCTCAGCCATAGTTGTTTCCTGTTTAGGCCTATTATTGAATCAGTACAGCTGATTAGAGTATGTAGATCCACAGAGTCCAAACTGAAGGTAAATCACAGCAAATTTCACCGAGAGTCATCCGTCGCTTTAGAGGTTATGTTGAGTGGGCTACACACCCAAAGGCATTATCCGAGCTCTGTGGTGGGGAGTTTGGATGACACAACTTCCTGACACATTTGAACAGGTGATGGCACACACTAACCTCAAAATAGAATTCAGGGTCTGGACTGACAGGCAGCCTGGAATGCCACACTAATACAGACAAGAGTTATAAGAAGAGCAAACTGCACAGGCAATCTACTTTGTCTTAAACTATAGATCTCGGAAGTAGTTTGAGACCTTCATCGTTTCACAAGCCTCAATTGCTTCTCCAAATCTTTGCCCAAAAATGTGCTTACATGTTAAAGTGAGAGACCACCCATTGTGTCATATATCACCATCTGACAGTGAGAGGAAGAGTGAGAAAGAGAGGCAACAGAGACAGACAGACACACACACACACACTGGTCAGTTTTTTTTACAACTTGTATATAGGGCCAACAAAACTAGGTCTGTTTGTCTGTAACATTAACATTAACTCTCCAACACGATTTAACACAACCGTATTATCCTAAAAATGTCATCTTCATAGCTGGCAACATATATAGTGCTAATGCATTTGTATCCCATTTGTCATGTTGGATAGGCCTTCACCTGTAGACCTTACAAATGATACACTGCTTAATCTTTGGCTATTCAAATTAATTTTGCAATTTTCATTTCAATTTTGACACCAAAACAGTGTTGCGACATATAAATATAAAATACATTTTTCAAATGATCCTTAACATTTCCGCACCAGTAAGTGCATTTCTCACAGTAATTTGTACAAACAGCACCACACAACTGAACCTGCAAAAACCTGTAACTGCTGGCCCGGCACGTCCACTCTGGTTTGAGGTTTTGCACTCAGGTCTTGCCTTTGAACAGATTCAATCAGTACACATATAAACAATCAAAATTTGAACGCAATGCAATGTAATTTATTAAATGCCAAGATATACTATACCAAAATCACAATGTCACTCAAACTGATGAAGCATATGGTTGACAAAAAATGTAAACCGTTTGCATGTCATGACTTACACACTGAATAGATACCTAGATGTTTTGTAAACTAAACAGCATAAAGCAGAAGCATTTTCAAAATGTGCAAAACAATGACAAATTGAAACAATAATGTTGATCTGAGAAATGTGTCAGAGCGACTAACAAAAAACTGTAAAAACAAGTATTGAACTTTATGTTTAAATCAAACTAACGCTAATTGCATTGCAATATTGTAATAGGCATTTTAATAACAATAAAGAGGTCAAGCAACCATGATGAAATACTGTTACATTATTACATTTTATTTTAACTTAATTATGTTGTCTGGAAGTGAATAAGGCCTATGTCACATCGGCCATCCCATGTTAACTAGCAAACAAGTTAACACGTACCTTTTGTTTTCCATTGTGCTGCAGATTATTCTTAAAACATTCTGTAATTGTTTTTGTCTGAAGAACAAGGCTATATATAATTTTGTTCGTGAAAAGTGCTTTTAATCGCCAGTGAAAGGTGATATCCAAGGGACAGTGAAATTACAGTTGGTGATAACTATATTCGCTGCCTCAGAACAGCAAACCAATCATTGACTGATCCGTTTCAAATGTATAAACAAATAGGCTCCACCGTTGCTGCGCTGTTGCAGTGGTGAAAGGGATTGTTGCATATATGAATTTGCCTCAAGCATGACTACAGCAGCTACGCCCATGAACCCCGAGAGCTGCGGTTTTCACCAAAAACGCCACACATTCTGTGATTTATCATTACAGATAACATAACCTAGCATATGATACCCACAATACCACTAACTTTACAACAAATCCACCAGGGGGCAGCTTGATTGCGTTCCCTCCCCATGGAAAGAACAGGAAGCAATAGCGACGTCATTGAACATGGCGGAAAGGAAACATATCTCTAAAGACCAGACGGAAGATGAAGGTGAAATTCTCAAAGAAAATGCATTTTCTTAATGTGTTTTTATTTATTGTGTATTGTGTGTGACTTCTTAGTCTTTGCCCATGCCCTTATGTCAGTGAATAGTGTCAGTTATGTTCAAGCAACGGTTTGGAGTTTCGTCTAAAACTACCGAACTAACGTGACTATGCTAACATTAGCTAAAATACTTGTTTTGCAAACGCCAACAACAGCACAGTTGGCACTGATGAAAGCAAGGTAGCTTGTTAAAGTGTGTGTTTTGGCTATGTATGTAGCGACGTCGTGCTGTAAAAACTAGTTATTGCATTTTCGTAGGGTTTCGGGCCCACATCACCAAAATACACAGTTAACCTGTGCAGCTATTTAGAACGACGTGCAACATTATGTTAATTCTCTTTCACTTGACTTAAAAATGAAATTGAATTTTTTTAGTATACCAGTGAACTACAGAAAACATACCCAAATCCCCATGTTCCTTTTATGTGTGTGTAAAGGAGCTACTGTGAACATCACGTTGATCTTAGACAGCCTACGCTACGGTTATTTGTGCAAGCGAGCCAGTGAGACGGTAACTTCATATAGTGTATGAGGCAAGGGCCCCAAAATAGCATATCACTACCACTTGGGGGAAAATGCTCATTATATTCCTCTGAAAGCTATGCATCTCTGGAGTATATCTCTGTATGATAGCAATTTGGATCTATTAGCTTTGTTCTTTATGCTACAGGCTCTTAAGTAGACCTATTGGGACATTCCATGTCAAACAACCAGTGGTTCTCACCTCAACATTTTGATAATAAGAAAAATCCGGTGGAAGATGAATCAATATGATGGAGAAATCCCAAATACCAGAGACATGGGTAAATTATTTATGAAGTTACAGTCTCTTTTACAAAGGGGGAGGGGGGTAATCTACAATTGTCTAAATTAAAGTGCAAGTTTAGGAGTTACAAAGCTGTGTAGATCAGAGGAGGTTCTTCCATTGAGGAAACGGAGGAAGAACCTCCCCAAACTTCTTGAGAAATTTATTTTTGTAATTGAACTGACTTAACTCCTTTAAAAATGCTGTTTGATATCAGTATTTAGTACAATGCATATTATAATTTGTTTCCCTGAGTTAAAATAACATCAGCACCCTCTATCGTAACAAGAAATTACTGCACAGAGGACGTCCTCCCTTTGGCTCCCATTGAGATCAATGTAATCTGTCTCTGATACTGGCGGCTCGTGGGGCTCATTCACTTACATTGCCCAGGGGAGGAAAGACCTCCCTAGCGTCTGAGTCTGCGCCAACATCGCTTAACCAATAAACAACGGATTTGGTGTTGGAGGGAGGGGATTAGACATTAATACCATTCTGCAGAAGGATATCGATAACACGTCACCCTTAAAGATTGTTGTAGAAAGATTGCAAATAAAGAGGACGTGCAATGGAAAACGAAGATATTGTTCATGTTTTATTGAACAAACCGTTTCATTCATTGAGCTACAGAGAGAAGGTTAGTATCAAAACAACAGGGAAACCTGTTCCAAAAATCCAAGTCACTAAACCCAATGGTAAAACCGCTGCTAACTGGTATGCGAAATACTTATAGCTCACTGGTACCATAAAAAAAACAATCGGCTGTTTTGTTTTTAAATCATTCATACGCCTATTGTTAGCCTGACTGTTCACGTTCAGCTGACATTCTGAATGGAACTTGTTAATGAATGTTTCAGAACGCGATGTGTTTCGTATCTATTCTAAATAGCCTACACATTGACCAACATTCTGAAACATCCATTAACATCCACATTTGCCACAAACAATGTTAGGCTAACAGCCCATGTTAATAGTTCTGAAATAATGTTCTTCTCCTTGTTGCCTTTGTAACTTGTTGTTTAATATTGTGGAAAGGATGTTAGTGAATTATTCAGAGCATTTTAAATGGCATCACTTTTGGTCTTGTGTCTTAATTTTTCTTAAAACAATTGCAGCTGAAAATAAATAAATCAAATAATAACCAATAGCTTTAGTAATTGAGGGGGAAAATAGACCAAATGGTAGGCCCAAAATTTAGAATGTAGTTTTTCAAATCAAGAGTAGGCCTGATTTGACTAATTGGCTTTGCATCCTTTCCTTCTGGCCTTGTCTGGTCCAAAAGACATGCTGCCCACCAGCTTTTTAAGTACAATGGTGCCACACTGGTGGCTTTGTATCAATTGTATCCCTGCCTGCTATTTTATAGTACTGTAGTCCACAAAAACACCCAGAAACAACTTGTACCTCACATACTTATGCCACCAATGGAGTAAGCAGGCCAATGGCAACCAGGCGCACAGTCCTTCCCCCCTCACTTTAAAAACCACCAGCCGCCACTGGTGTAGATATGTTGTATACCTATCATTTTGCTCACATCTATGCTATGTGGGGTGCATTTAATGTTTAAATAAGTGTTTATCTCAAGATTATGATTGTGTTGTCAATGTACACCATATGTTTTTCCAGCACAGTCTGGACCAACACTAAAATATTCCAGATGATTAGCCCAGAAGTTTTAAAAAGTAGCTTCTGTAGGGAAGGGTCTGACATGTTGAAACACTATTGCAGTGGTGTCCAAACTGGGACGCATTCCCCCCTGGGTGGCCAGGCTGACGTCTCAAGTGGGGAATGTGTTGTCAACCGTGTCACACTCCAAATATAAGGACTCTAGGTCATAAGCATACACACCCTGGTATTCAACTTGGCCAATAAAAATAGCAACATGTGAAATCACAGCAACGATCTTTAGCAAACGTGCACAAGATCATAAAACTGTGAGGCAGGTGTTTACAAATCGATGGTTTATATATATAAAAAATATGCAATCACGATCAAGTTTGAGGATGACCAGAGGCTAGGTTTGTCCACACTGAGAATGAAACCGTTTTGCAGAGCAAAGCAGGCCTATGTGTTCACATTGAGCAGATGTAGGCCTATTTATAGCATAACATTAATCCTAACAATAGTTGTACTATTGCAAGGTATGTGGTCTTGGAGCAAGTTCTCCTGGTGAACTTGTATTTTGATTGTATTACTCACTGTATGCCAGGCAACCGTTACTCACCTTGGTAAGTTGTGTTGCCTCCAGCAGGACCGGGGAAGGGAGGCATTGTGAAAACTAAGACTGTCTCTTCCAGCATGGTTGTGGGGGTCCAAGGACACTCTGGGAAGCGGTCGGCCCAGGATGGCCCTGTGGAGCAGCCCACACCCCCTAAAGTAGCAAGGCCAACCTTTGAAAAAACCTTTGGCCAACCTTTGAAAAAACCTGCTCCCATCTCAATCAAATTGGGAGCTTCTGTAAGTACATTTTAGATCACAATTTGTTCCCTAAAGGTGCTTATGTTCCCTAAAATACAGTGTACGGTACTAAACATTCAGTTAAGCCATGCTGACTTATCAGTCGTCTCTCCCCCCACCCCCCTCCCGCCAGAAACCTAAAGAGACGGTAATAGCCCCAGAGCCAGTAAAGAAGCCTGCCCTGGCTGCTGTGTTCAATGAGGATGACGATGTGAGTTCTTCTGTGATCATTACTTTTAATTCCTGATTTCCCGATTACCAATGTAGTCCTGTCTGTTGTGAAGTCATGGTAACTCACTCAATTATTGGCTGCTGATTTGTTGCATCACAGAGTGAACCGGAGGAGATGCCCCCAGAAGCCAAGATGAGGATGAAGAACATCGGCAGGTGGGGCTCCATTTACACACACTAGTCTCTCAGTCACTCAAGTGTTATTATACTCACTCACAGCAAACTGTGTATGTCTGCAGGGAGACACCAACATCAGCAGGTCCTAATTCTTTCAACAAAGGAAAACAGGGTTTCTCTGATCACCAGAAGCTGTGGGAGCGAAAGCTGAAGTCCCAGAGTGACCCAAAGCCAAGACCGTAGTCACCCTGACTAAGTGACCCTTTCTGCATGGTGTAAAAATGTAAATAACTAGCAGGACCCTTGTCAATTGTTAAGTTTTTTCCTTTTATTCTCATGATTCATTTCTGTTATTGCACTAAGGGATTATCTCTCCAAATGAAATTATCTATGAACTTCTTTACATGGAGGGACTTTTTGTTCTTGCTAAATGGGTAACCAGTTTCTCACTGTGGCTGTATTTAACTACCAAGCCTGTTCACTTGCTCTCTCTCCCTGAGATTGGATAATTTGATGATTGGTAATGCTGATAGTGCTTGGAAAGTGGTAATAAAAAGTATCTGTATCTATTTTCAGTAAAATGATTGTTAATCTTCTACCATTGTATTGTTAAGTAAGAAACAGGGACATTTGAGTGTATTATGTGGTCTATGTTTTCACAGGATTTGCACTCAGGTGTTTCAAAAAGAAGAAAACTGAGTAAAGCAAGTTTAATGTCTGTGAGTAGCAGTGGGCAGTGTTTATTACGGTCCTGTTACGTAGCACTACATGTTCATGTACAGATTACTTTTGTTACAAGATCTCAAGGTACAAAGATGGGGTGCTAAAATGTTTTGTTATGCCTATTCTATACATTGTCTTTCAGAGGACTACCATCTGCATTGCCTTTGTCTCTAAACCTGTGTTTGATGTTTTTATGTTTTTATTATCGGTCAACTCCAGAACAGTGTATATGTATACATAAAAATAGATGTAGTGTCATTTTAGTAAAATGATGGTTAATTGAAAGTTTTCAATATGCATCAGTTGGTGAAATATTTGTCAGAGAAAACAATGTGAACCAATTAAATATGAAGCCATTAGAGCAGGCTGAGGACCCTGAACAGTTTGGACAACCTCAATGACAAAGTGTAACCGCATGGCGTTGGATTGGGTGCAGTCTGATTGAACTATGAAGGATGAAACTATAACTATTTTTGAGTCTTAGATACATTCCTCATTTTGTACATCACAAAATGTAGGCGTATTAGCATAAGTGTGCATAAATGCTCAAAAACAATTTGACACATAAGCAATTAAGTTGAACACAGGGGGGCGCCACAGAAATTGACATGTCTTGTGGTCAAACACATCGGAGTAAATAATTTTTTTACTACCTGAACCCTGTGTAGTCCATTATCCTGCATATCACTTACCACACTGATGATAGTTTGCGGAAATAATTTCCATGTCTTTATGGTCAAACTGTTCTAGTTCTAAATGGATGGTTGCTATGGCCCAGTTGATAATTCCATACATAGATAAAGGCCTTTATATATCTTTGGTTCCATACCTCTCATTGCCAAGTTATATCCCAGCATCCTAAGCCTGGTGACATCACGGTGGTCCTGAGCACAAATGGAGCATAACTACTAAAAGCATAGTCCTTATAGGATAGGCTCTCAAGATCAGGCCCCTATCTAAAAAACGGATTAATGGAGAGCCACAACTGCATTTTTAGTGATCACAGGGCATAAACACTGCATGTGTAGAATAACAAGTCAAATCTGAATTTAAAAAAAAAAAACGCTTAAAAGGTTTGATGACTTTGCCCCAAAATAAGTTTTAAAAAGCTTTTTTGCCCAACAGCTTATAGGTATGTATAGTATGCATGTGCAAGGTTTCACATTATCGACTCAATTCAGAGCGCCGTGACCTGACGCCATCAGCTCATCCCACCAGAGCACTTGAACAAATGCCATGCTAGTTCACCTTAGGGATACAGTAAGCCAAGAAGAACCATAAGTACACTTGCCTACATGTGATTTCATATGGACAGAGTTTGTATCTGATATTTGAATAAATAAAGCTCATCCATCACACTAGTGTTGGTTTTCATAATCATTTCCCCTACACCACTAGCACAAGGTTAGCCTGGATACCAGACGAGACCGTTCGGTCTGGCTTTGTGCTGTTGGGGAAAGATCAGAAGGCAGGATTCTGCCGGACGGACCAATCAAATTGTCAGAGCGGGCTTTATACGATGATGGACAGATGACCAACCACGCTTGAGTTGAATTAGCGGTAGATTCGAAATCGTGCCAAGATGGCGGCATCTCGGGAGCCTGTTAGTGGGACATATTTTATGTCTACATTGATTCGGTTAGTTGTGTATGTGCTGCGTGCAACACGAATGTTGGAGAGTATTGTACAGACCCTCCAGGATTTCGCGATGTCGCGATCGCGCCAATTCACGCGAATTCAACGATTACCCGCGAATTCAGCGCAACGTAGCAATTTTAACACATCACCGCAAATTTGACAAATCATTGTCGTCTCCCACAACTTTCTCCTGCCCTGCAGACACTAGCAGAGTTCTTGACGTCCTTCCTACGGGATCTGGCAAAAGTATAATATGTATCAGATGGTCCTGCTACGTTGCTCTGATTGGTTCTAGGTATCCAATTGAGCGAAGAGGCATTTTTTTTCCTGGTTCGTTGAAACACGCCCCATAATCACAGCTCAATGGAGCAGCATCAGACTCATATTCTGACTAGAATTATGAGTATGACATCGTCAGGCTAGCACAAGGTCTGACTAGAAGGTTATAATATGGACACAGTATTTTGAAATATCTAAAAATATATACCTTTGCACATTGCAAGTACTGCATAGTATAAATTATAGTGCCTTTTCCTACATGTGTTGATGTACCTTATCACTGTCTGGTGCAAAGAAACTTACTTAGAGCAGATTTAACTTTAAAGTTACCATTACTTTTGTAAGGCTAAAATTTCACAAAACCATCCTGGTCCTTTATCGGCAGCACACCCCAGTACAGCATGAAGAAATAGGTCAAAGGTGAAAATAAAAGATGCACATTGTTCTTTTACCTCAGTCAGAAATTGCATATATTCAGTGTTTGGGTCATAAATAAGGCTACATATTGTTAATTTTAGCTACACCTTGTTGAATTAATTAATTCATTTTAACAACAGACAGTCACTGCACTTTGCAGAAGCCAAGGCTCTCTCAATCCTGCTCCTGGATCCTGGCCCAGGCCCGGGGTGGGTAATCGGGAGAGTTCCCTGTGGGCCGCTTCACTTCTGGGCCGGTCGAGAACTTAATTTTTTGACATTTGTCACGTTAGTCCATCTTCTCTGAGTAGGCTACACACGTTCCGCATTCTGACACCGCAGGCTCTGCATGGGTTGTACCATGCGAGGAAGTTCTTCCTCCTAAATAGAGTTGGTTGGGTCCATAGCCCGTCTTTTCCAAAAAGTTTTCTCAGATAGGCTACCGATAGCTGGGCCGGCCCTACCGCAACGAAACGCGTCAGGGAGGATGGATGGGAGGAAGAGGCCAGGAGGGGCTGAAAAAGCCAGATTGAAAAAAAGAAAGGCATTGGAGGAGTTGCTGCCAAATGTGACAAGCTTACCGATTTTATTTTCAAGAGGACAACCACAAGTGGCAACTGGTAAAGAGAGACATAGGCCTAAAGATTAGCAACGCAACGTAACCATTTGGCTAACGTTGTACCGTTGGTTAATATCGTTGAAGCGTTGTCAACCTATTCGCAAGCTAAATATTAAATTGAATTAAAATATTAGCCTTTTTATATCACCCAATATATGGCGATCCATAGACTTTGCAGATATTGTGCAAATATTGATAACAAAACTCAAACTTTATCTGTGTATGCAATACAATTACTCTTAATTTTTCTTGATTTTTCTTGAGGATAAACAATATGAATTAAAGTTATTTAATGTAAGAAAGAGCAGTATATGACAGTACTTGATGAACCAATGTGCATTGGTTGCTCAGAAGTAGATGTAGTAAAGGAGTAAATCACCACAACATAATACCCATGCAGAAAAATGATAATGACCATGACAATAACCGCCCCCCATGAGGTCTCATTCCAACAAATCTGGCCTACTGCCTAATCTGAGTCTGACACACCTGCTATATGGCCCTCTGCTTTTTTTAATGTTATGCAATACATGTGAGTCAGATGCTGAGAGGAGATATAGAGGAGACAGCATCCAGTGAATATAGAGAGAAGACAGCATCCAGTGAGACAACAGCCCAGCAAGAGATCCAGAGGCACAGGCAGATGCTAGTGTAGATGAGGAAGCCTATATCCTTTTGATTATTTTGCTCATCCTCAAGCACAGGATCTAGACACGTTTTTCAATTACCATCCTCAGCAGCCAACAAAACACCACCTACTAGTTAAAGTTTTTCACAGCAAGCATGGCACAAACCGCAAGTGGTTGACATACAGTAAAAAACACAATCACTGTATTGTTCTATGTGTTTGGCATTTGAGTACAACCTCCTCACAGATGCTTATCATGTCATTGGGTTAGCATATAAGTTTCTGTTGACTTTGTCCATCACACAGGTTGCATGTGTGAGAAGCTTCTCAACCTTAAAATGTGTGAAGAATAGGCTATAGCTCATTGAGTCAGGACCACTTCGTGCACAGAGAAAGAAATCCTCATGTCTATAAGCAGGGTGCGATTTGTCCAAAAACCAGAGGGGGGGATGTTTTTTTATATATATATATATATCATGAAAAAAAAAAACAAGCAATACATAGGCCTAATTCTCTTCAAAATAACAATAGACACTATTAGGTTACATTTTGAATAGTATATAAAATCACCGGACTTCTCCTGGGGTAGGTCATTCCCTTCAACTTCTTCCACTGTGACTGCCTTAAGTTGTGTAGAGGTTAGAGATTTTTTTTGCGCGGGTCCTGTTAAAAAGGACGATATGCTGCTCTGGACTCGTTTCATTGTACAGTAGCCTAATTAGCTGGCTTTGCTAATTTCCGAGTATGTAATGTTATTGTTACAATGTATACAATGTGTTTATGTGCATGGGGACGTTTGCAAATTCTAAGAATGCCGACAGTTCGGGAAGGTGAACGTTAGTGCCAGCGATAAGCAACTGTAAGAAAACGCTGTCACAACCTGTCTGTTTTTTCATTGTTTTTTTAATAATTGAGGGTTATCCCCCCATGTATGAAATTCATCCAGCTGAGGTGGGGATGTAAAAACCAGAGGGGGGGTAAATCCCCACCATCCCCCCTGGCAAATCGCACCCTGTCTATAAGCAACGGCACAGTTATAGATAGTGGCTGAAACCAGTGCACTGCTTGTTACTGATGCTGTTGGTGCTATTCGCAATGTAACTGTATACTGTACTGTGAGTTGAACTGTAAACATTAGTTAAATATACGTCTTTGTTGAAGAGTGGAATAGATACGTTTTAAATGCTTTATTTATTTATTTCTGCTTTTGTTAATTTATCAACATATCCTTGTGGAATAGTGGAATATTTTTTGTTAACTTCTCAGCTTAAGTGGATTATTATTTAACCTTTACATTATTTGTTGAACCGTGGTATTAATAATAATATATTTTTTTAAACGACAGGATAGTAAGAGCTGAACTGTTGCTTCATTTATCCAATTTCCACTACCATGGAAAAAGTGGGCCGGTCTTGGGCCTGAAATTCCCTGGCTGAAAAGTGGCCCCACTCCGGCCCTGTCCTGGCCTACATACCCTTTGATCCTCAGATTTTTAAACCCCCCCAAAAAAATCGTTTATGCGGTCTGAAAAATGTGCGCTGTCTGCAAAATCTATTGCGCGGCCTCTTCGACTGGCCAGGGAACATTGCTTACAACATATTACCACCTTTTTTATCCCTCCAACACTCTAGTGACCATCTCATCGCACACATACTCACGCATCCACTTCCCGCTTCTTTCCCTTTTTTGATAACTGCAGTTGTACATCAGTGTTTGTATTATATGCAATAAACTAAAATCTTTCAAAATATAATTCTTGTTGTCGATCTGTGCAGTTGGAAACGGCTGACTGTTACATATCAAAAAACAGATGTGAAACCTAATTGTAACAGGTGAAAAGTGTACCTGCCCTGTTTTGCCCTGATTCACAATGAATGGCTCCTCCAGAATCAGGGTCAGTGTGCAGATTCACACTTCAGCAACAATGGACAATTTGAATTTTTTTTAACAAATAGATTGATGGAATAAGGCATATATGCAAAAGTGTAAATACATTTTTAAAGCAATGTCAATTACAAATCATATTTTAATAGCCACTGGTATAACTATTGACGGCTCTCTCATGTTGTGTGCTGTGCTAACTAACCTGTATGGAGTTAGATTAGTTTCATAATTCACAAACCAGCGAAACGCGTTTCAAACCAACGAAACGCGAGTCACAAACCAACGAAACATGTTTCAAACCAACGAAACGCGAGTCACAAACAAACGAAACGCAATTCACAAATGTATTTCATGTTTCACAAATGTATTTTGTGATTCACAAATAAATGACCCCATGACCTTTGTTTGAAACCTGACAAACACGAGTTACAAATCCCTGCATTCGTTCGTTTGGATTTTTGACACTTTCCTAACGCACAGTTTCACAAATGGATTTTTTCTAAAAGATATTCTCTGCAGCCTATCAGATCTCTTCCAATTTTAGCCAATCACGTTATGGACTACAACACAACCAACACCCGCCAAAGTAACTGCCTTTTCACCGGCTTGAACAATGGCATCTGGTAGCTCCACACCAAATGTAAGTGAAATATTGCTTGTTAATTTTATTAAACCGATTATCATACGTGGTTGAATATTCTTATGAATGGCAGGATCCATTTTTAGTAATTCTAAGTGTTTCATAAGCTAACGTTTAAAAAAAAAGCTAGCTAGTCAATGTCTAACATAACCTTGGTCTTGCTAACATGGATAGAGCTACGCTTGCTGCATTAGTTTGCTCTCTAGCCAGATAACATATTACATGGGACTTTAGTGAACAAACCATTAAAACGATTTTTTTTTTTAGCAGGGGCTGTCCTCTCAAGTAGAGGCAGCAGCACGCGTTCTGGTACAAGCGTTAGCGAGGAATATTCCCCAATTGCCAGAGAGCCGAGCAGCAGAGAGCGTTGCTGCTATAACTATGGCCCTGTCAAGCTAAAAAGGCACCGGATGCCTAAAAGAGCCCGGGTGATGTAATGTTGACTTTCGAACGACTCTTGAGTGACAGTTGCTATGCCAACGCCAATACGTCACCCGGGTCTTTATCGCTCATAACGCGATTTACTTCAGAGCATATTGCATTGAACTTCGCTACCTGAGACCGGCTTGCTTGTATTTGACCTACAATAAACCAACCAAAACAACCATGTACTAGATGTTTGACTTTGGTAGGAAAGTTGTTGATTCGCTAGTTTATATAAATCAAATGTATGTATCAAAGTAAGCACATTCCATCAGCTAGCTAGCTCGTGCTAGTGTCTTGTTAGCTTGAAGCTATTCATCTGTTGTTGTGCTTAAATTAAGACACTCCTTAATGTGTTGTGATTTTTAGACATATCTGACGGCACCCACAGTTACATTTGAACAAAACAGGGCATTGTTTGCACAACATTTTACTAAAGAATAACGGGGGATTGCTAGCTTTGATATGCTAGCGGACATTGCTAACTTACAGAATACCATCAGGCAGGTGTAGCTAAAACTTTTTAGTCGCTTAATATTGTGCCTAAACGGACACTTTATACCCCGACACTTTTTGGCTATCAGTCAGAGAGTCTCAAGAGTTGTTCGAAAGCCATCAGCTACTTTTTAGTCGCTTAATATTAATGTCGCACAAAAGGAGGAATTGCTATTAGCAATATAGATGGGGGTACGCGGTGACCGGCTTACGTAATGCTAACGTTGGCATAGAAACTGTCACTCAAGAATCAACATTACGTCACCCGGGCTCTTTTAGGCATCCGGTGCCTTCTTAGCTTGACAGCCCCAACCACAACTAGTGCCACGAATACCAATGTGAGACAGGCTATGAGAAGGTAATATACACTATGTGGGTAAGGATTATACATTTTCTGGGGGCCAGTACCCAAAACTGCATCAGTATGCAAGGCTATTTGTTGGATTTGGATAGTACTTAGTTAGTGCGTGAAGAGTCATAATTAATAGTGGGGCAGATAACAGAATTTTTTGATGAAGAATCATTCAAATGTGGATACAAGAGCCAAAATTGGCACAATTATTCTATGGGTACTGCTCTTCCAATAAAGAACGTTAGCGAACCCAAAAATCCCTCTCGTCTGCCGCGACAGCCATTTTCGTTATCCATTTTATAATGTGTGGGTATTTCATTTGCCAAGTCATAGCTAATGTATTTTACAATCTGTCTGTGTGTTTTGTGTTACTCCCTCATCAGGCAGTTCCCAGGTATGTTTAGTAGTGAACAGCCTAGAGGGAAAAGGCGATTCACAACCCCCACTCGCCAAACGGTGAAAAGTGTTGATTTTCAGATTTTTGTCCTTTCGAAACCGAGCCAGTTAACACCAAAAGGAGCTGAAGAACTGGAACTTGCCCGTGCTGGCCTCGGGAAAATTATGCTAAGTTTAGCCGAAAATTTGAAGCAAAATGAGGTCAACAAATCATACAATAATGTAAAAATCTCAATAATTCTAATTGTTAAATATGTGACTTGCTGAATAGTGTTGTATTTTTATTTTATTTTAGATTGTGTCTCTTGTAGAGGATGCATGCACGAAATTAAAGACCCTAAAAGGAGGATAGATGTTTTCCAAGGGCACAGGTAGCATTTCTACCACTGTTGTTGCTAGATCAGCTTGTTCAACCATCCTGATCCCACAAGCTCACATTCTGTTTCAGTCCACAGGTCAGTCTGGAAGTATTAGACTGTCTCCAGAACCCATCATCTGTGGAATAGTTTCAATTTGTCTAGTGTGATCCCATAGCCTGCATAATAACTTTCTCAACGCCCATTGTCAATGCCACTACCAAACCAAAACAAAGTTCTGTTATGTGAAACAGAATTTGAGCTTGCAAGAACAGGGTGGTTGGACAAGGCTACTTAGCTCCAATAATGAAAATCAGTCTGTTCATGGTTTTTCTTTATTTACCAGGAGGTAGTGGGCGTCGCAAGCTCACAATCATTCCGACGGACTCAGAGGGCTACTCCACACGTGTTCTAAAAGCCGCATCGAGCAACGGAAGGAACATTATTTATGTTGTTCCAATTCAGGAACAACTTTGTACTGAACCATTACCATTCGACTCACCAGAGTTTTCTAAGATGCCATTGTCAAACTGCATCACCTGTGGCGGAAAAATGCCCTTGCAGCTCTTGCCGTTGCATGTGCAACAATGCAGTGGCACAACACCTGTACGTTTGTACTGCAACACTACTCTTGTTGCTCAATTAATCATGCACATTTTTAGTTTGTTAGGAAAATCTACAAATCTTTTGTTTTTTAAGGGCAATACACCTGGGGCAAGTTTCGATGACGATTGCCATGTCGTGAATCAGCCAGATGAAGAGATGGGAGTATCTTTGGAGGTAATGCTTCCACGGTTTTCTTCTTGTTACAATTTATTGAAATATTCCATTGAATATTTTTTTTTTCCAGGATTGCCCAATTTGTCTTGTACCATACCCAATTGAACTACTGGTATCTCACGCAAGCACGTGTGGTGATAGGTAGGACATTTTTGACTAATAGATTCAGATAAAAAAGAGCATGATTAAAGTCCCATGTCTAACTTAACTTTAAATCCAAGCTTTAAATGCTTGTTTTTAATATTTTACAATGTCAACTCTCTAGACTGCATTGTGGATGCATGTCCTGTGTCTTTGTAATAAAGTAGTATCTATAACGACTATAAATAGGGAGGTGATTTTGAATGACTTGGTTTGATGAAAATGATTTGCAGGAAGTAATATGTTAAGATTTCTTTTCATTCTTGCAAGTATCGTGTTTTTTTGTCCGTCTTAAGAATGGGCATCGCTCACACCGAAACAGCCAGCCCTACAAGGACAGAGGAATTGGCAGGTCCCTCAGTTCCTCGTCTGGCTATGCAACAACCCTTAGCAGGTGATTTATACCCTTGCGATATAGTCTGAAGATGCATTTGGAAGTTTCTTTGAAACAACTGATTTCACACTATATTTTATTACCAGCACATATGAATGAAATAGATGCAAGAAAAGCATGTCAGCTGTTCCGAGAAGACCTTTTGGAAAGAAACTCTGAGCATCGACGTCTCTCTCTCCATCTCGACGTGTTCGATGACCCAGAGGAACAGGACAGTCTGCTAATTTCATTTTACAAAAAGAGCAATGTAAACTGGGCTGCTCCATTCATGTGCAAGCTAACAGGTATTACTAAAATGTGTGACTTTAATCAATTCATTATAGATATTGATTGTAGATTGCATTTGTTTGAGTGGAACTACAAAGCCATTCTGATTCTTATTAACTGTGCATTGGATCGTAGTTACTTGTTTTTTTATCTGAGGTCATCATTTATTTTTAAGGAGATGCAGCTGTTGGCGAAGGGGTGAACCGACATGTTTTGTCAATGGTCATGAAAAAACTGAAAACTGGATTCAGTATAAATCTAGGTTTGTGAAGAAAAATAATACATGAGTCTAAGAGACCACAAGAGAAAATGCTTTTATTTAACATTCTTTTAGAATGTAATACAAACATTTGTGGACAACAATTTTTTCTTTTCTTCTTCAGGCTCTGCTGGTCTCACACCCCTGTTTGAAGGTGAAAAAGAACATCGGGTTCCCTCTGCAGCTGCTGTGCTTCGGGCAAGCAACCTGTTTGAGATGGCAGGCCGGATGATTGGCCACTCTGTCCTGCATGGTGGTCCTGGTTTCTCAGGACTCAGTTTTCCTGTGATTACACTTTTGACTGGTAGAAGCAGGGACTCTGCCGCATCAGCTCTGACCCTGCAGGACTGTCCTGATCTCGATCACCGCGAAACAATTGCTTTTGTAAGTAGCAGTATTTCAAAATTCTAAAATGTCCCAATAACATGAACATGCTTGTATGTTACATGTTTCATGTTTTTTTTCCACATGAGCTTCTAAATTAAGCATCATCAAATAGATCAATTTTGTAGGTCTGTGCGGGGCAAGGCACGGTTTACATACCTTTTTGTGTTGGTGGTGTTTCAAAATGTTATTTTGGTAAATTGCCTGGAGACAACATTGCATATTAGTATTACATTCTTTCCTCTCTTTTTTATGCATGTGTTTTAGCTCACAAAAGCAAAACTGACTGCAGCAGAAACCACCAGTGTGACTGATCTTTGCCTGTCCTGGGATCTCCCTGTTCCTTCACCTACTAATCATGACTGGCTGTTTCAGGAACTGCTCACACATGCAGTAATCATTTTATTATTACGATTATTGAATAAGTGAAATGAAAATATGCCAAACCAATTGTGATTTGTATTAGAGGTTGACAGTGTAACACATTCCACATTTGTACTTGTGCCTTATGTTCTGTCATTTATCACTGCAGGTACTTGATCGTGTTGCGCAACCCATCAAACAGATCCGGAAAGGCCTGAAAGACACAGGAATCTGGCCGCTTCTGTCTGATAGGCCAGATGTTCACCCCATCATTTTTCCACGGGAGGCAGATGAGGAGCTTGATGCGCAAGTAAATAACATATATTGCTTTGGTTAGTTTAGAAAGGATTTGTTATCTTGACACTGATGCAATTGAATTGTATGATTGTTCTGCAGCATAGCCCTTGATAATTTCACTTAAAAGCACTCTCACAATAAATTGTCACATTTACATTAGTGATTGTTTAAATAATACACATTGCCTATATACAGTAGTCCTCTGGTTTCTTAAATGTATCGAATAGTGTTCTTCAAATAGTGCTACATTCTATAGTGTAGCATTTTCATGTCATTGTTAGAAAGGTACAATTTGCATAAGCAAGTTAAGACAGATCGGTAGCACTAAAGGTATAATAAAGTAGTCAAACACATCAAAATAATAAATGTTGATTGTTGGAAAGATATGCTGATCAACTGCAACTTCCATGAATAAATTGACTAATAACATAAAACATGTATTAACCCTGTAGACTGTGATCCAGAACATTTGCTGGCCAAAACAGAATTGCGATAGCGACCAGGATGAGGAGGAAGACTGTGTCCCATTTGAGACAGTTATTCTCATAAAGGATTTTTTACGGAAATTCATTGAAGAAGGTAATACTCTTATTATACTAATATTAGAATACTAATATTCTAATTTCCTCTATTGGATTTTCAAGCAGTTAGTCCCTGCTAATAAATGGATAAAGGAACAGATATAGTGCAGCCAAAGAGATAACATTAATGCAAAATATTATACAGAATTAAGAGCAAAGATTAAGATCAATGCAAGATATGTGACATTTTGGTAGATTTGCTATGCTCAAAATGTAAGTTTTGATTAAATGTATTGGAGATGTCACATACATTGCATATTCTCCTTCATAGCATCACCAGAGATGTTACGTGACCTGATGAAGTTCTGGGTTGGGTGGGAGCAGCTGACTACCAACCTCATCGTTGAGGTTGTGAACTCTACCTACCCGGTAGCACACACCTGTTTTTCCAAATTGAGACTTCCCAGCCACTACCGGACCTACATCAAGTTCCACGATGACATAGTGATGTGTGTCAGATCCACCAATAGTGGTTTTGGTTTAGTGTAGGTTTTTAAGCTGTTTACACAAAAAAAAATTTGGTAGGGCAATCTACCCCACCAGACTGCCTCACATTATAAACTGCTTTGTTCCAATAATGTTGTGTTGTATTGTCAAAGAATTGTGTGTTGTGTTAATAAAAAGATTTCCCGGCGACAAATTCCTGTTTTCTGATCAGGTGTTTAATAGTTATGTACAGCCAACTATGCAGTTTCATTAATAACTTGCCCAGTAAATCAACAATGGATAATTATCTTGCCTCAAGCAAATTCTCTACAAACTGGACAGTGTTTAGATAGATGTCCACTCCAAAACTTTCGGAGTCTCGCAATGGTTCAATGTTGTCTTGAAGTTGCACCATTTCTGCATCTGAGAGTGGGCTGTCCAGCACAGGGACATTGACACCATGGTGTGGCTCACTGACGTATAAGCTTTCCTCCCATTCGATCTCTGGTACAAATATATCCTGACAAAGATAGATATTAGATATAAGCACAACAAATGTTAAGTAAACCAACTGAAACAAGCACTGTGCTTTTACCACTGCCATGTACAAAACTGATAAATGAATGGTTTAAAGTTATGTGGTAAAAGACAAAACTACACTATCTGTGCAAAGAGACTTCACATTTTATGTAAGTACTGTGCAGTTGTTTTCAATCCTATCCCTGCTTACATCAAGCTAAGGTTAAAGAAATCAGAGAAGGAAATAGCATGTACTAGTGATCATTTTCAGGGTGTCTGGTTTCAATATAGTAATTGGATGTTTTAACAAGTACACCATTTACCTCAGGAAGAGGATCTGCAACAGGATTCAAGGCCTCGCCCACCTGCCACAACTGATTTGGTGTCAGGTTTTGCTCTGTCCTAATGGGATGGTTATCCCATGCCTCATGGAAGACATTCAGGCTGGCCTGGATACGTGGCAGGAAAACGTAGTGGCAGCAGAACATGTGCAGGACGTTGCTGATGTCGAGCAAGTATTGATCCTCTAGAGTGTGCAGGGCGTTGTAATACACACCTGTAACACTCATGAACACATCACGCCAGAGGCGCTCAATTCTGTATTGGAAAAAAAGCATTTACAAAACGATGACTTCATATCCATGGGTCTTGCAATTAATCATTGAGGTCAGTTTACATACATGTTTTTAATCAATATAATTCTTCATGTCAATACTGTGACAAAAATGTAATTTGGTTTAACTCGCCGTTGGTTATGCACGCTTTTTCCAGCAATGAAGCTGTTGGTTTCAGTTCCACGAACTGTATACATCAGTTCAGCGACCTTCACGTTTTCTCCTCCATGATCTCCTCTCACTCTGAAAATATCATAGGTAAATTGCCGAAGCTATGTTACGTTTAAACTAATATCTGAACGTCTAAATTCAATGATTACCTCTGGAATAATACTAAAGATGACATTTGAAATTTGAATACCTCAGAGGAAAACCATGCTCGTTGACAGCTTCAGTGAAGAAGGCCAAGTGTGTGTCAGAGCGGTTGTTGTCTGCTACCTTCAGATACATAACCTCACATACATTTACAAATAGAACAGTAAGTTAGTACTTTGATCGGTTAGTTTTCTATCCAACATGAGGGACAGCTATTTCTGTACTACACTGCCCCGAACTAAACAACAAATGCCTAAATGGAAGTTGCATCTGTCTGAAAAGTGTTAATTCCATGCATTTTGAATAAGCTATAGTTTAAGATGGTATTAAAAATTGAGCATTCTTACCTTCCTTGAGTAGCCATCTATCCCCCCGAAGATAACAAAGTTGTACCTTTATTAAAACAAATCGTATTAGCTAGAACATTATATGAACAATGGATAAGTGTCTTTTAAACACAATACACAACATTTCCAACAGCATAGGTCTCATGATACAATATCTACATCTTAGCAGAGCAAAAATTGGTTAATGGCATTCTAAAACAAAGTTAAATTCATACTGTTCTGGTTACTATGGTCTGTCGATGATGTGACATACTATGATGTTATACAGCCTACATAATTTTTTACATGTTAATAAATAAACTGTTAACTGCCGTTATACCTTATTAGCTTGTGGTTGGTGTCAATGTGCACCAAATACTTTGGACAAGGACAAGGTACACTGTACGTTCTTCTGACCACACATCCAAGGCCTGTCAGCCTGGAGAACACACCAACGCTGTCTACGCGATGCATGGACGCATGCAACCTATCCCATTGGATTTTATGTCCCTTTGAAAGGAGAGCGCCTCGGACAACACGATATCCAGCATCTGGCATTGTGTTTTTAATTTTAGTGATTAAAGCATCCAACTCATTGTCACTGCAACTACTGTACAAGGCCCTTAACGATAGTTTATTTTCTTGCATCCGCCTGTAAATTGTTGATCTAGACACACCCAGAAGTCTGGCAATGATATCTAAAGGCAGACCCATTTCAACCAGATGTGTGAGTGCTTCTACAGAAATGGCGAATCTTGGACGGCCACGGCCAGAACTTCTTTCAAATTCCAGAGACACAAATGTTTGCTGACTTTCTGTGTGTTCCCTGATAGCAATATTAAGATCTGAGAGTGCTGAGAGTATGTCATCTTGTACATCTACTATGTCAGCGAGAGCGCTCAACAACACATGTTCCTGATGGCAAGCAAACTGTAGACCATCTAGGTCCAGAGGTTGCCTTTCCAGGATCCGCACAACTCGATCATGCAATCTCCGCAAAATAAAATACTTCAGTGAATCCTAGGCAGAGATAGACAGACAGACAAAAACACAGTGCACAGACACACATAAGGTACTTCAGAATTCAACTAAAATCATCTGAGTGCACCATCCCAACATTCAGATGTCTGCTATACTTTACATTGGGCATGAAATGCCCAATTTCTAGCTACCAATGCTTAACTACCAAGCTACTGAAGCACAATTTCATTATTTTGATATGCAACAAAAAAAAAAAAAAACTAGTCTATATGCTACACTAAAGTCCCATGTAAGACGTTACCTGACTATAGAGAAAACTAATGCGTCAAGCGTAGCTCTATCCATGTTAGCAAGACCAAGGTTATGTTAGACATTGACTAGCTAGCTTTTTTAAACGTTAGCTTATGAAACACTTAGAATTACTAAACATGGATCCTGCCATTCACAAGAATATTCAACCACGTATGATAATCGGTTTAATAAAATTAACAAGCAATATTTCACTTACATTTGGTGTGGAGCTACCAGATGCCATTGTTCAAGCCGGTGAAAAGGCAGTTACTTTGGCGGGTGTTGGTTGTGTTGTAGTCCATAACGTGATTGGCTAAAATTGGAAGAGATCTGATAGGCTGCAGAGAATATCTTTTAGAAAAAATGCATTTGTGAAACTATGTGCGTTAGGAAAGTGTCAAAAATCCAAACGAACGAATGCAGGGATTTGTAACTCGTGTTCTTCAGGTTTCAAACAAATGTCATGGGGTCATTTATTTGTGAATCACAAAATACATTTGTGAAACATGAAATACATTTGTGAATTGCTTTTCATTTGTTTATGACTCACGTTTCGTTGGTTTGAAACGCGTTTCGTTGGTTTGAAACATGTTTCGTTGGTTTGTGACTCGCGTTTCGTTGGTTTGAAACGCGTTTCGCTGGTTTGTGAATTATGAAACTAATCTAACTCCATAAACCTGGGCCTCGTTTCCCAAACGCGCACTTAGCCTAAAAAGCACTTGAAATCGTTCGTAAGAGGAATCCTACGTTGCAGACGGGTTTCCCGACGCGGCACTTAGCTTAAGTGTATCTTTCGTTGAGAAGAATTCTACGTGTGGTCAGGACCAGTAGTAACTTCACACTTAGCGATGCAATCCACCAGGGGCGTCGTTCGCCCTATTATAGAAGAAATCCAAACGATGTTTCTGTGTATAGCACATCATGAGAATGTCATTGTTTCACCTGCCTATTCCAATCAAAATAGAAATAAAGAATATTGAGTATTTGAAAATAAAGATTAGGCTATACAAAACTAGTGCAGTGCCCGTAGGAATTATGCATTCTGTAGTGTTAGCAGACGTAGAGCTGTTGGGTAGTGTAATGGCAAGACATATTTGCACTCCACATAGGTACAGGTTACACTGAAGTATTATTGTGATGCATGTTTCCTTTTCATTAAGAAATGTGTTAATGGTAGCCTTTTTGGAGAGTTACCAACAAATAAAGTTTGAGATTATGTAGTGGATGCAGTTGAATATAGATGTCAACGTTGCTGTCTAAACTATAAACTAAATGTCATAAAAAAAGAAATGATTTAAAATGAAGTTATGGTTGAAATAGGATCACTTCTTTATTGTAAGGGTAAGTGTAGGGTAAGAATGGTCATGCAGTTGGACTCAAATGTAGGTTAATTTTATTGAATGTATGTAGCCTACTGTACTGTATGACTTCGATGATGCTAGCTTTGACAGCCCACTCTCAGACAGATCGTAATAAATGTCCTTACAATGGGAACACAGTTTAAATACTTTGCTGGAGATGGCGTTACTATCCCCGCCCCGAATTCAGTGCACATTGCACGTTCGATGCACGCATAGGCTAGCTTATTTCACAGCAATTAACGTAAACAGGTTAACGTGACGTAAACAGCTCCTAAGAGATACTTAAGAACTCGTGCACGTTGCGCTCATGCACCTGACTTTAAGTTGATGGTTGGGAAACGCACGTAGATAGAAAGTGTTACTTAGTCTACGATGTCGCGAAAATCCACGTAGGCCGTTAAGATACGTCGTTATCGGGAAACGAGGCCCTGTTAATTCACTCAGCATGCTGTCAAACTAGCTAGCTGCATTTTGTTAGTACTCTCAGTGGTGTGTGGTTTAAGAAATACATATCATTTTAAATTAATATATATTTTTTTGTCTAACTAGTATTTTTAGGAGGAGGATCTCTCCTCTGCTTTAGCCTCTCCCTTTCTCTTTTCCCTCCTCTCTTTCCAGGGCCTCCCTCTCCCTGATGATCTCAACAAGATTGTGACCTCTCCTAATTCTCATTTTGTACTTCTGCTTCAAGTTCCCCCCCCCCCTCTCCACAACCATGTTATTATACATGCAAGCATATACAGTAGTAAATCTAAATATCTTTTCATGTATAAATTAATTCAACTTATAACTCAAATCCTTTTACTGCCTTGCCCCTCTTCTCTGTAAACAGAAAATATTTTTTGGTGTGACATGCAATAAGGCGCTGTGTGTCCTCATCAGTCCCTACTGCTTCATTCCACGAAATCGGTGCCTTTTTTCAGATTTCAAAAGTTGAAATTGAAAATAACTTGACGTAACAAGACATTTCATTAGGTGCGTTTCCATCCCATGTCTTAATGCGCATTATCTCTATGCGAATATTTAATCCTGGTTGGAAACGCGTGCGTTTCGCATTAACTTCCCCAATGCGCATAGAAATTCGATTCGCCAGAGGGAGGTGGATTAACTAGTTATTCGAATTTAGTTAATGCGCTTAACGTAGATGGAAACAGTTTATTCGAGCGATTCATGTCTTTTGTGTATTTGTTTATGTTCGGAGTTGGACTGTAGACTGTAAGGCCCTTATATAGTACACAAAACGGTCGTGTCGGATGGTCGGGCAGTGGGCGGGCGGCCGGATAGTACGTACTAGTTAGCATTTGTGTCCCTTTATAGTACTCCAACGGCTGTGGGTGCTGAAAACAATTCTCTTCCAGAACAGTAGGGGGAGTAACGGTTTAAGTGCCGAAAGACAAGCTACACCGTAACATTTTCGTGCGATGGAATTCGTTAGTTGTCTTTCCCTCTCCCCCACAACTGTTATTTACTTACCTCTCACCAGCTGTTGCTACTGAAATGCAACAGGTGTCAGCAGACAAATACCCTTTAGGATTTATCTAATGTGAGTTATACACCTGAAAGGGCAAACTTATCTCTATCATGGTAGGTATTTTTTGTGGGAGAAATAGTTGCAATCTACAACAAAATGATATGCTTATCTTACACAATGTTCCCCAACTCTGAGAAATGTTTTTTCCAGCAGGGCAATGCTCCATGCCACACAGCCAGGCCAGTAAAGGTGTGGATGGAGTACCACCAGATCAGGACCCTGTCATGGCCAGCCCAATTTCGAGACCTGAATCCCATAAAAAACCTCTGAAATGTGATCAAGAGGAAGATGGATGGTCACAAGCCATGAAAAGAAGCCGAGCTGCTTGAATTCTTGCGCCAGGAGTAGCATAAAGTCACCCAACGGCAATGTGAAAGACTGGTGGAGAGCATGCCAAGACACATGAAAGTTGTGATTTTAAATCAAGGTTATTCCACCAAATATTGATTTCTGAACTCTTCCTAAGTGTAAGCATTAGTATTGTGTAGTTTAAAAATGAATATGAAGTTGTTTTCTTGGCATTATTCGAGATCTGAAGACACTGCATCTTTTTTGCTATTTTGACCAATTGTCATTTTTCTGCAAATAAATGATCTAAATGACAATATTTTTATTTGAAATTTGGTAGGAATGTCGCCAGTAGGTTATAGAATAAAACAAAAATGTACATTTTACTTTAACACATACCAATAAATAGTAAAACCAGAGAAACTGATAATTTTGAAGTGGTCTCTTAATTTTTTCCGCGGCTGTATATGTTGATGCCGGAGTTAAATAAAGGCAGGCTATTCATAAAATACGTGAATGTGTCAGTACAGTTGAGACATTGACTCCGTGGGGCTCAGGTCGTTTGGACAAATATTTTAATTGCTGTCGCTCGTGCTGGTTCTCTGGCAATAGGCTACTTGGCCGGCTCATGTATTGTGATATACTGGGAATAGTTTTCAAGGAAATTTGATGCACCTTTGACAGTGGCTGTTGTTCATATATATATGGATATAAAGGTCAGGAAACGCTAGGTCCAGAAATGTTAGTTTCCGGAGTTGATGTCGTATGGAAATGATGTCGTAGGGTCAATCACGGCCAAGGAGTATCCGTCGCCATGAGCGGACCGACAGAATTTTTTGCGGGGACACGGAGAGCTATCCGACGGCTCTGGAGAGCACGGAGAGGGCGTTTCAGCTACCTGAGAAGGCGTTCCAGCTACCTGAAGGCGTTCCTATGTGCCCAAAAACGTGTCGTACGGAGTAGCATAAAAAAGCCTTACGTCCTGTTGCAGTGACAGACAACCGTGCTGCTGTCTGCCCCGAATGTGATGTTCCTCTACTGCTTCTCAAACTGCCAGCTAATACACCACACCTCATGCAGCATATGCACCTGCTGTGATGTTTGCGATGTGTTGTTTCCCCTGAACATCATCATCATTACCTAGTTTATTGTAGGCTAACTGATTAACTTGATTTACGTGCAAACTACGTGGACATGTTATCTCCCCACACGTACTTTTTTGTTGTTGTTGTAAATTATTGTTTTTTTGTTTTGTGATCATTGATTTTATTCTATCTAACACCTGCGGACCTGGTGTGCGCGGTTGTTTCGGTTCGCAATCTCTTGCACCTCGCCCAGGTATGGTATCTTAATATATTTCTTTGTACTCGGATGGCAAAGCATACTGCATATAAACATCTTTGTACAGTGGTACGTTTCGCCCACAACACGGTATTCCGCGCATGTTGCAAGTTTGTAAAGTGCAATTGCAATGCGCTCGTCGGTGGGGACAGGCTTTCGGCAGCAAATACTTTCAGGCAACACAGCAGGGCCTATCCGTTGCACAATTCTTGAAATCCTGACCTGGTCAGCCTGAAGTTTTCGACCCACAGCTGGGCAGTGAAGTGGGCCTTCACCAAATTAAAAGAATCACTAGACCGTGCTCGTTCCCAGATGTACGGACGTCTGCGGGGAACGGAATTCGCTGTTATGTGAGTTTGTAAAACATGTTAAAACCGTCTACGCCTTCTCCTTCTAGCAATTATATTCAAAACAACTCAAATGCTACAGCATTAAAAGTCCCGACCCGACGGCAGAGAGGAGGGCGTCCATTCAAGCATGCACAAAACTCTTCCTCCAAGTTAGACTAAAGACTCGGGTGAATGGAAACGGTCGCTGATGCGCATTTATTTTATGCGAATCGTCCGTGAATGCGAATCGTTAATGCGAACGAGCTGAATGGAAACGCACCTAGAGTGCCATCCCAGGCTGTGTAAGTTAATATTTTACGGAAAAAGTCAGCAGACAACCCGCGTTAAGACCATATCCAGTTAAACTGCAACAGGACAGAAATCATCTGTTATCTTGCCGTTATCTATAAAAAGCTTGCTGGGCGTCGCCGTTTAATGACCAATAGGTGCTCAGTAAAATTGAACGAGAGGCTATCTAGGATCAGATGGTTAAACTGCTACTAGGACAGCGTGGCTGTTGGTATTGCTTGCAAGAGTAGCCCGTCTTGTGCTGGCAATATCTTCCATTAGACATGATTCGAACTGCAGTCAAGGAGATCCTGCGGTCGCAGAGTGTCCGGTATTACTCGGTAGGACTCAAATCTGTTTATCGGAAAACGTTAGATAATGTCGAGCAGATTCTCCCTGCGAAATTAAGACCATTCTACAATCATCCAGCAGGTAACAAAAATCCTCTCACACACAACCTTGTTTTTGTTAATTAGTTTTTGTGCCCTCCATTTTGTGTTTTGGAGCCTCAAATAAGTGGGAAAATCTGCACATCATATGCTAAAAATAGTCGATATCATTCTGTTTTTGATATATTTTCCTTTGCTTCGTTGTTTATTTAGAATTTGCAATTGGATTTCTATAAGACACATGCACACTGCGTGGTCCTAATAAAGCAAGGTCATTTAAAGTCATACGTGGTAGGTGAGAAGCATACTTGCTGGGGGTAAGATATTTAAATATCTTTAAGCCTAAGCAATATACCTCTTTCGAGAATTTGCTGAAAACTATTGACTTCAGTCTTTGAACAGTGTTATGAGTGCCTGTGATGTAAGCTGCACTCCGGAGAGGTTTCAGGTGCTAAACGTGAGGTAAACAAATTACCACCAAGTAGCCTTCCTGTGCTTTCTTGCAAAAGATGCAGTCAGTTCTACATGGCAAAAACGAAAAGATTGCCTGATTTTGTTGAGCATTTAAGGGCATCATTAGAGTGACACACCTAACAGCAACCTGGAATTTCAAAAGAAACTGTAGGAATCACTTTCAGCATGGTAAGTGTTTCTTGTCAGCATCCTTAGAATTGATTACAGCAACCTCAGAAACACCTCATCTACACACTTGGAACTTTACTGTTTCAACATTTTAGTTTATCCTACTCTAAAAGCCTTTTTCTTGCTAAGAAGTTTTTTGTAGCTTCTTTTACTGCTATAATTGTCTTCTGTACTATGACTACAATTGATTCTCCTCTACGTATAGCAGCAATTATTATAATGGTGTAGGATTTAAGAGTGGCTCCAATGCCGCATGGAAATGTATGGAAAACTACCTGTTTAGAAACACAGATCTTTGCAGTGAAAGAGGACCATTTTAATTTTGGAAAAATTACAAGTATTTAAAGGCAAAACTAATTTTGAAGTTAGACCGAACCATGTCAGAGGAACAAAGAAAAATATGATGTAAGTAGCATTGCAGGTGTAGTTATTTCATTATTATGTTACTATTAAAGACATGAGTCATTTAATGAGAACATATAGTTTAAACACTAAAAAATGGAGGTAAACATACATCACAAGTCGTCCTACACCCCCTGCTAGGTCCATTACTGTTGTCAGATAACATTACTGGCTGTGACCAGTTAAAGTTAAACCTTAGAGCTTGAGTTTTACAGGTGGAGTAGGCACAACTTAAAGCCCCATTCCCAGAGAACTGGTATTTAATGTTACTGAGCTCCGCCTAAAGTTGCGGAGTGTAGCTCACTTTTACACCACTGTCATAAAAATACAAATTTCGCTTCAACACCACCTAATGGACAGTGTACACGTGTATTTGTTGACCAGCTGAAGGATATGGAACTGGCAAAGACAACAGCAGAAGCCAAAGAAGCTTGTAGACTGACAAGGTAGAGTAATATCACAAGATTTGACACAAATATGACTGCATAGTTGTATTTATTGTGACAGTGTAGATGAACGCTAACATAACAAAAGAGTAACAAAAGAATGCGTTTGATTGTGGAATATGTCTAATCTAATAAAATGTTGTTGGCGACATGCTTAATATAAAATGAACAGTGTAATGTATTGCAAGCTAGGTGATTTAGGTTTTCAAGGTTGCAAACTTCCAAGGCTTATTGGCATGAGATGATGACTGATCAAACTTTTTGGCATGAAATTAATTTATTTGGATGCTAGCCTGAGACAGGACAGGTCCATGACTTTGGGCATCTGGAAGAACTACACATCTTCGGGAGACAGGGATGACTTCTATAAGGTTTCAGCCTACGTCAAATTCTTTCATAATTGACATTGGCAAAAATGTTTATGATGAAAACTAGCGAGTTGTTAACTTAATGTTTCCTTACACAGCAAAACATCAAGTGCCACACAAAACATAGCAAGACAGCTAATAAGTTATTACTGACTAGTCCAACAGCTCAGCATCTGACTTGCTTAGTTTCTTCCTCACCTCTGCCATAATGTCCATACAGAGAATACTGTGCTAGCTTCCTCTTATAGCTAGCGCATGGGTCTAGTTGTTGTCAGAAGCCTTAGTAAGATCTATAAATATTGCTCCTGTTGGCATATTGTTTTCCAATGAAAAGGAAACAACAGAGCAGTAGTTGTCGAGAAATTAGGTCTGAAACATGATTGGAGATAAGATGGAAAAATCATCAATATAGATAGTTGACTAACGATTAACACTTTTGCTATGCTGCTATATTTTCATATCATCTAATGGCTATTGTGTTTATTGCAGCTCTTACAATTGTATGGTAAAAAAAACACGAGGTCCTCAAGTTTGATGCCTATTTGGGAACAGTCCCCTCATTCTTTTCAACAAGTTTGATGCTGCCAAAAGAACGTTCTTGCACCAGCACCAAGTCAAAATTAGAGGTTGAGGATTTACAAAAATGAAGGACTGTTGGATTCCTTGGATCAAGGAGTACTCAAACAACCCAGTGATAGCATTTTCTGCCACACAAATGTTATGTTATGGATTTAAATTTCCGATCAAAAAGACATCAAAAAACAGCAATTTCAGCTACGTTTTTATGTATTGACAACAAATACTCAGGAAAACCATCAAGCTGGCAAAAAGACAGTACAGAGAGAAAGTGGAGTCTTATTACACAGGATCCAACACCAGAGACATGTGGAGTGGGTTGAAGACTATCACAGATTATAAAGGAAAGAGCCATCAAGCAGAGCTGAACACCTTTTATGCTCGATTTGAGTCTCACACCAGGTCAGAGGTACTGCTGGAGCAAGACAGCTGCCCTCTCCAGGTATCTGTGATTGATGTGTGCAAGTCATTCAGGAGAGTGAATGTGCATAAAGCTCCAGGACCTGACAACATCCCTGGCCGTGTTCTCAAGGCCTGTGCTCCTGAACTGGCAGAGGTGTTCACTGACATCTTTAACCTCTCAGTCCCAGTCTGTGGTCCCCAACAGCTTCAAGAGGGCCACCATCATCCCGGTCGCTAATAAACCATCAGTGAGCTGTCTCAATGATTACCGCCCTGTCACACTCACCGCTGTTGTGATGAAATACTTTGAGAGATTAGTCAAAGACCACATTACATCCTGCCTGTCACCTGCATTAGACCCACTCCAGTTTGCATATAGGCCACACAGGTCTACAGATGATGCTGTAGCTTTGACCTTAAACACTGCTCTCTCTCACCTGGATCAGAACAACACGTACGTGCGGATGCTCTTCATCTACTTCAGCTCCGCCTTCAACACCATAGTACCATCCAGGCTGATCATGAAACTACAGGACCTGAACCTCAGTCTCTCCATGTGCAGCTGGATATTGAACTTCCTGATAGACAGGCCACAGGCAGTACGGCTCAGCACTGGTGCCCCACAAGGTTGTGTGTTAAGCCCACTGTTGTAATCCCTGTTCAGCTATGATTGTGCAGCCAATAACAGCTCCAACACCATCATTAAGTTTGCTGATGACACCACCATTATCGGCTGCATTAAGAATGGTGATGAGTCTGCCTTCAGAGCAGAGGTGGCAACAATTACATCATGGTGTCAGGATAACGGCCTGCTGCTTAATGTAGCAACAACCAAGGAGTTGATAGTGGACTACAGGCGGCTGCAGGGAGAACATGCAACCATCCACATCGGGGGCACAGCTGTGGAGATAGTCAAAAGTTTCAGATTTCTTGGTATCAACATCAGCGAGGATCTGAGCTGGACACACCATATTGGTTTGGTTACAAGGACAGCGAAACAGAGGCTCTTTTTTCTGGGGTGACTGCGGAAATTTGGCATGGACTGCACTACACTAACCAATTTTTACCGCTGCACCATTGACAGACTGGTGGCATCACAACATGGTTTGGCAACAGCACTGCCCAGGACAGGAAGACACTACAAAGAGTGGTCAAATCTGCACAGCGTATTACAAGGACTGCATTAACATCCATTCAAGACCTTTACAGCCAGCGCTGCAGGAGAAAGGACAAGCGGATCATCTCTGACCCTAGTCATCCCTGCCACAGTCTTTTCTCCCTCCTGCCTTCTGGAAGGCGATACAAGAGCATAAGGACCCGTACCAGCAGATACAGGGATAGTTTTTACCCACATGCCATCAGGATGCTGAAATGTCCTTGAAATATCTTTTTTGCACTACAATTTTCTTTTTTTCTCTCTCTCTTTTTTTCTACCCTTTTTCTCCAGTATTTAATTTATTTTATTTTCTAAATTGAACAGACATTGAGCAAAAAATAATTTCTTTACTGATAAAGGCTGTTAATGAGTATATGATAATAAACTTGAACTTGATACGGTTTATACTCAATTCTCAAAAATTGTTTCTAAGGAAGTCCTGAACATTGACCACTGGGGGAGCTGCAATAAGCAAAACATCATTTTTGTGCATAACTGTTGATGTGTTTGGCTTAAAAAGTAACTCATAGGTCTGCTGATACCTTTGAAGATCCATGGTCCATGTCCACCTAATTGATGCAGCCACCATTTTTAATTTAGGTAAAACATTTAAAAAAAAAATACAGGTGTATCTGCTTTATCTTGTTTAGAATTGTAGCTTCTGTGAAGAAGGAGGTGGACATTCATGGAGATGCATCTCCTGACTAACAATGCATCCTTGCTCATAGCTCCTCTCCTTCTCCCTCATCATTCCTTATCTCCTCAGAGGGCTTTTAAAGAAATGAGACATCCTTAATGATGTCTGGCTTGGAATAATATGCAGGGTACCTTAGTGTTTAGGAACAGTGTGTGTCTGTTTTGGAGAAATGCAATACTGATACTAAACACTTACAAGTTTAACTAGATGTGTTTAATTATCTGTTCTTCTGAGTCTCTTTTTTCTGCACTTTAGGTCCAAAGACAGTCTTCTTCTGGGCTCCATGGTTTAAATGGGTTAGTAGTTCATATTCCTCTAGCCTTTATTGAACAACATCCTGAGCCTCAATTCAATCCATATCCATATATTGTCCATATCTTTTTATAATGAATGTCTACATCAATATGTAGATTATTTTTACCTTATTAAAATAGTATACAAATGATTGGAACAATTGTCTACTCCTGTCTACGAGAGATGCTTCAGCTTCATGGGTTCTCTACAACTCTTGCAGGGATTGGTTGTTGCTGGCCTTGCTGACTTAACTCGCCCTGCAGAGAAACTCAGCACATCTCAATCTGGAGTGCTGACAGCCACAGGTGAGTGGGCTCCGTTACCGCGGTTACCGCATCACGCATCCTTCAGACCAGAGCCAGTGACCAGTATGGAAATCTAATAGTGTCTAATAATGTCCTGAAAGTAAAATTCCTTGTTGAATAAGTGAATTAAATCAAAACATATCGCAATTTTAGGGGCAATAAGGTTATCAGATCAATGTCATAGAATTAATAACAATTAATTAGGTGTTCAATATTTTATAATTAAACTACTTAAATTGATGGAAACTCTAGTTGTAACAATGTATTGCAATAACACTATGAAGTCTATAACACTCATGAAACAACCAGGTCACTAAGGCTGTTGGAGGATGGCTTCAGTGGATATTACCACAAGGATAGACGGGACAGTTTACTCTAAAGAAACCATTTATTAAAATGCCATGGATCCAGGTTTATTCTTGAACAGTGGCGGCCGACATTGTTGAGACGGAGGCCGAAGTTCCACACTCCCTCACAGCGCTTCACCTCAGCTTATCTGATTATCCCTTCAAGGACAATCTGTTAAATACACTGATATTGAGGGGTGTTACCATCTATTCAAATAGGCCCTGGATACAAAGCTCTTTGCTCAACCTTCAGTAACAATGTAATAATCAAGGCACAAGTAGAAATGGTATTAGTAGGTAGTAAGGCTGTATGATCATGTATGAGAGGGTGTGTGTGAGTGTGGAAGAGCATGTGTGTGTGTGTAACGTGTGTGTGCAATGAGAGGGAGTGTGTGAGTGTGGAAGAGCATGTGTGTGTGTGAACACGTGTGTGTGCGGGTATGAGAGGGAGTGTGTGAGTGTGCAGGAGCACGTGTGTGTGTGTAACATGTGTATGAGAGGGTATGAGAGGGAGTGTGTGGGTTTGGAAGAGCATGTGAGCTATGAGCTCCCTTTGAGCTAGTTCACTCCCTAAACATGTAATCTTTCATACTAGCATAAAGAAAATATCCTAATTATACATTTATGTGTATATTTATTCACATTTTGTCTGTTCGCGGCGTCAGCATTCTCCTAGGTTTCCTGGAAAGTTAGCATTCTAACGTAACATGCAGTACATCGGCTTTCTGATGCCTGACATGTTTGGTATGGTTGAAAAGCTCTGTATCTCCCACACAACGCTATGTAATCCAAATAAGGACATTTCCTTTCCAGCAGTAACCAATGATGTTAGCAAAAACGGGTTTTTAAACCTAAAGACGCAATTTCATTGGTTTGCGGTGGTTTCTGATAACGTGATTCGTTCAGACGCATCACGTGGTATGGCTTGACACTTCCTGGAATCTTTATATGCGATTTTCTCAAAATGAGTTTTTTGTCATACTCCAAGGAAAAAATCTCCACTTCAGTTCAACCTATATATACCAAACTTTCCAGTCTTGTACCCAACTATATTATGTAGACATTTACAGAGGGATTTGTAAATATATTATTCCTAGCCTGAATTATATAACATTATATCCCCAAAAACATGGTGAAAATCACAAGGCTATTGACAGTCTTCTCTGATTTACAGGAAAACAAAAGTAGATATCCATAAATCCCTCTGTAATTCTTTTCCCATCTAATATGCCAACAAAAGGCAAAAGGAATTTTTAACCTGGCTTTATCCCATGATCAGATCTTTTCTTTTAAACATTATGCAAATTAGCGCATATTTAATTAGATAATGCATAATTTGCATATTCAAACATCAAAATACAAAAAACTTGTAATACATTTTTTTCTCATCTAAACATGAGTAATCAACTGAGAAAGTTTCATGGTGATACCTATTATTAAGGATTTTTACCCTATTCACCTGTAGTGTCTCGCCTTAAGCTAGTAGCGTCGCTACAAGTAGTGACGCTACTGCCCATCACTGGGAAAGGTGTTATCTTTCCCCATCCCACCCATGCTAAGCCATTTCTAGCATAACCTGCGATCTACCGTGGAAAATTGAACGTTTATTATTCGAGTCCAAAGTTTTTTAACATAATTAAAACTTCACATAAGTCCACTAAACAATTCCCACGCTCCAGTAACAGAAGAGAAATACCCCAGAGGAGGGAGGAATGATAAACCAGTGACTTGGTCGCACCGACGAGCGAAAATCCTGACCAGCAAAGTGGCTAAGCGGTTAGACACAGCACCATTAAGTACACAGTACAATTAACCTGAAGAGCGCAGGTTCGAAGCTTGCGAAGCTCGCGTAAGATTTCAAAATCTACCTGAAAAGACACAGGTTAGATATTCACGAGTGGCAAACATGTCCCAAGTTGCGATCTCAATATCAGAGTAAGCCCGACTCTGTATAATTACAATCCAAAAGTGAATCTCAAGAACATTATAGAAAGGAAGCTCCAGAATATGAGTGGAACAGCCTCGAAAGTACATTGCAATCCTCGAACTCTGAAAATGAAAGGCAAAGCAAGAATCGTGATAACCCTAAAGACAGAACTCTGAAAACGGAAGGCAAATCAAGAAATGTGATAACCCCGGAGCAAAACCCTAAAGACAGAATATTAATTAAATTATTATCGAGTACATTTTAATTTCGTTTTTTATGGGGCAATAGCTTTAAATGGGAGGGGATACGTTTTGTCAGTTGAAAGCTGACCAATAGACAGAATCTCATTACGTCTCATCACAAGACGTTTTAATTCAATTCCTTGTCGTTTTCAACCAATGGCTGCAGCAGGGTGTGTGTGGCTAGACTGCTGACAGTCAATATGTTAATAACAGCATTTCACACCTCTGTCAGCGGGAGGTGAGAATGCTAAACACTAGGGGTGGGAATTGCCAAAAATGTGACAATTCGATAGTATTGCGATATTTGGGCCACGATTCAGTATCATTGCGATTCTTAATATATTGCGATACAGCAAGTATTGCGATTCGATTCTGCGATATATTGCGATTCATGTCCCCCATATAATTCAGAAGGCATTACAAAAAATGAGGAAAATAAGAATGCTCAGCTAACTTCAAATGTCACATTTAATTCTGTGTACAACATTATCTTCTACACATTAAAAACAAGTGCAAAAACCTGTTAAAAAGATTTGCAGGAGCTTTACTACAAAGTTGCTGTTTTTTTTAGGTGTTTGCACCTTTTGTTTGCGGTCAGGGGAGGCAGAGCATGAAAAGTAAAAACAAAACTAGAATATGATAAAATACATTAATATTTCTCAACTGATCTGTGCTATAAATGTAATTTATGCATGATTCCAATCATTTTGAGCATTTGATATAATCAAATCATTGAATTTGCGCATGTCCTGTTCAAACAGACAGGAGACAGCTAGACGGTGAGGCAGCGACGAGCTGCGCCTCATCTCATTTTGCGCAATCCCTGACAAACTGGGTTGAGGGCATGCATAGAACCTATTAAGTCTTGCTGATCTGACATAAACAATCTGCCGGAGCTAAAAGTTACGCTTCAAACGAAGCTAGAAGTTATGCCTCTCACCCATCATTCGCTAACATTACATTGATACAAAAGGACCACCAGTAAAACTGAATTAAATGGTATGAATGTCTCATTCTTCATATTTAAAGAAAAGAAAAACAGCCATTGTCACTGTGATCTGTCTCGTCGTCTGACGGCCTGACTGCGTTTCTGCCGTTCTCATTCTGTTTTGCTATCCTTTTTATTGGTATAGGGACCGCTTACTCCAAATGGTACCTTGTGAGATGGGCTCTAAAGTTTGTCGTATTCTAACGGTACTTAATTTTCATGTGCCATTATTTGCTGATGGCATACTGCATGTCAAGGTCTTTACCTTTTGCTTTTGTTGAAAGCCGAAATTTACCAACACCTTCGATTTGAAAGGAGCATTGTGTAATGGTGAAGCCATTTCCCTTTTGAATTTTCTGTTGAATGCGTTGAATGCACGACAACAAAGCAAGCACCGCAACAAGCGCCACCTTGTGGATGTAATATGCAAATGTATTATTATCAGAGTAAACTCTGAGAAAAAAAACGATGTAGAAAGCCCAAAAGTAAAACACATAATTATATAATTAAATATTGCAATACTTTGCGCAACTGTATCGATATAATTGCGTGTGCAAAATATCGCGATACCGAACAGAATCGATTTTTTTCTCCCACCACTACTAAACACATCGCCCCCCCTCCCTTCGCCGGCCTGTTTCCGGGAAATTCCGTTCGTATGCGGCAGACGGATATTTCGGGGGAATGTCCGCGATCAACCAGGAATGGTGAGCGTTCGCGGCTGTATCACAGCCTGTACGGGCCCGATAATCTTGGTTTTCGTGCAGTGATGTGTGTGCGGGTATGAGAGGGAGTGTGTGAGTGTGGAAGAGCACGTGTGTGTGTGTAACATGTGTGTGTGAGGGTATGAGAGGGAATGTGTGAGTGTGGAAGAGCACGTGTGTGTGGGTATGAGAGGGAGTGTGTGAGTGTGGAAGAGCACGTGTGTGTGTGTGTAACATGTGTGTGTGTGGGTATGCGCAGCTGTGCACTGAAGAGAGAGGGGGGGAGTGAGAGAGACATAGTGTTCAGACACACAGGTGAGAGATGTGTGTGTGTGTGTGAGTGTAAGTGAGGGTCGGGTCCAAGCGTCTGTGCTAGGCCCAGAGTGGAGTGGGCACAGGATGCTTGAGTATGGGTGAGAGACTATGGGAGATTGACATGATGACCTGCATAGTAAAACTGTATCCCATACACAAAAACTGATACTTCCAATGTTTAAGAACTCATGACTCATTTTCAGTAATCACCTGCTCATCAGTGAGTCACATGACCAATTCATCTGGTATTTACAGATTCAAAGATTTAAATATCTAATTGGCTGCCTGATATGCCCTTCAAGTCTGTTGTAATGCCAATATCAGTGAAAGGGTCTCCCACATTTGGCGCTGCCAAACCCTTCTAAAGGTCGATGTCAACTCCTCATGTGCAGAGGATGTAGCCCACCTACTTGCCAAGTGTATCAGGCCCTGTCCTCTTCATCTTTGGGCAGAAAAAGAACACTTCCTTGAACCCAGTGAATATTTCCCCAAATAAGTCCACCATAATGGATTGCAAGCAAGATAACCAGCAGGAGGTTCCATATAAGCAGGCTTGGGCAGTAACAAAGCAAGTTTGGCTACATGTTAGTTAAATGCGCACCGGTCCCATTATCACTTAAACAACTTTCAAAAAGCATATTTTAACTATACTACTATATTATTCTATATAATTCTATATAATTTCGTCCCTTTGACAGGTCAGAAAGTGGACACTTTTCTTTTTTCACTGAAATTGTGGCCAAATTCAACAACTGGTCTTTTGTAAGGTGATAGATTTTATTTAGAAAAACTGGTCATGACTTAAGAATGTATTAATCAAGTGCCTTGTATAAATAATAACCTTGTATGAATCATATGCTTATGTAAGCAGGAACATGTCTTTTCTGTGTTTCTGTGTGTGTGTTAGGTGCTGACACCACTTAGTCTGAATAGGTGTAGGAGGAACCTTTTGTCTTTGTATGGGTGAGCTCAGAGGTGATAAGAAGGGTCGATCTGTGCTTTGTTTGACCCTGTGTAAAACTCCTTGCACTATCCTAAAGACAAATTAAATAAGAAAAACAACAGGGGCAAAGGACTAACAAGCCATTACAAAGACAGAACAAAATATTTCGGAACTATTTAATTATGAATTATATTCAACTGCATAAAGCAAGCCATTAAAACATTCATCTGCAGCACACCAACTGTTACATATAAGACCTGGGGGATCCATGATTCTCATATTAAGGGTATTTTGGTGCATGAATCAAAATGCTAAGTTTCATGTCTGTTTCTTTTCTTAAGTATTTGTATTACATGCCTAACAAATTTGTTTACTATTTTGTGTGGCTATAGGCTTCATCTGGTCCCGCTACTCCTTAGTCATCGTCCCACGAGTCTGGAACCTCTTTGCTGTGAATTTCTTCCTCGGTCTTGCTGGCTCATCTCAACTTTTCAGGATTTGGAGGTCTCTACGCTCAAACTAATAGTTTGAAGATATTTCTTGTTATTATGAAGGAAAGTATTAATTGCTACATTACATTTCTGTTAATGTCTTACTTCCCACAGTTAAAACAAATAATGTGTGTTATTTCAGCTGTTGCACATCCAGAGCAGTGTTACATTTATATGAAAATAGTTTTCAAAATGTGATTATTTTGGTGAATTGCCTAAATGTTTAGTATATTTGTATGAAGGTGAAATGTCCTCCTTCTCACCACTTCGCACAGGAATTGTGTTTGACGTACTTTGCACCGCAAGAGTGAGAGAGACATTGGACTCTCACACTCACACATACATATCTAGTTAGGCATTTCACTAGCCACCTGTTCCCTATTGCCTTAATTACGTGATGGCATGAGGAGTGTTTTGATGTGATGTGTGTTAGGACTAATGTGGGGAGGGTTGGGTCCAATCGTGGGTGATTGGACCAAGTTAGCCCAATGGGCAAGAGTATAGAAAGGGTGAGGCGTGAGAGAAGAAGGACTTAACTACAGAATTGTATACTGTGACCCTAGTTTGCCTAGATTTTGTACTTTTAGTACGTTTTGACTTTTAGATTTATATTTTGTGCACATGTTTAATGAAGAGAATCCCCAGTAAAATAAATGATAATATATTTTTATAAGAAAGCCACAATCTCCTGCACCGTTTTTCCCCCCAACTTCACCCCCGGCTCCAGTTAGCCCACATCCCAAAACGTGGGGTGGCCACCTCAGTCCCTCACAATATTTATAAATGACCTGAACACTAGGGGCTTCATATATAATGGAAATAGAATTTATCTGACTGGAGTTGTATGAATGTTTATTGAATGAACAGTTTTAATACAATAAACTCCAGGCTTAAAAGTTACAAGTGTCAGTCAAACTGGATGCAAGGTAAAAACCCAAACGGATAAGTACAACTGTAAATAATAGCAATTGAATAAACAGGATGGATGTCAAGTAGACCAAATATACTTGATGATCTCGTATTCATGAGATGAACCCAAACCTGAATGAGTGAGTGAATGAGAGTTGAAAAGGAAGAGAGAGAAAGTGAGTGAGTGAGCTAAGGCTGAGAGTTATTTCTTCTATTCTAGCACATGACAATATTAAGCAATAGAGGAGTCGGACCAGTCCATTTCGGTTATGTATGCTTTTAAATGTAAACTGTTGCTTGGTGACAAACGGCAACTCTAGAAGTTTTTCATTTTTCTGACAAGTAGCTTACCTCAAATTAAACACCCTCGGGTTGGATGTGTTTGCACCAGAATTACCTCTTTTGAGCGGGATGTGTTTGCACCAGGATGGCCTCTTTTGGGTGGGTTTAAGAGCAATTATGCGGTGCTATCAGCACGATGAAGGAAATGAAATGCTGTTCTCACTGTTTGAAGGCCGTGGCTAATGGCCTTGGCTGACCTTCAGGTAGCCCTGGCTGGCACTTACCAGATGGTGAACATTTGGCATTTGACTGACATAGCACATTATATTGACATGGTAAATAGATAGAGAAATGGATCATTATTGTTGCATAGTAGGTATCCCCTATTTGTATACAGCCCCTTCATATTTAATTCCTTTAAATTGTATACAATGGTAGTGACAGGGATCATTTCTCGTAGAAGTATAATTCTGACTCATTGCCTACAGCTGCTAAAATAATAAGCTACCCTGAAATGTTTGATTTTTCTATCTCTTGACAGCTGTCACCTGTCTGTTCCATACCTGGTCAGTATATGCTGAGTCATAAACAGAAATTAAATGTTGCTCTTGAGTACACTTGAGCCTCTTGTTTATAATGTGCACACGTATATCCTGGTCCCTTATCAGTGTACTCCTGGGTGTTGCAATACCAAACAGGAAAACCAAAGTGTGTCCCACCTGACCGTAGGTATTATGTAGAAGGTCATATTTTTATGCTCTCTCCCCACTGTTGACATATAAACAATCCCAGGCTGTACAGAGGGCATTTGGCTTGACCTGAGGGCTTTAGCCAATATTTTAATCATAGTTATGTAACAGGTAACGTGCAAATGCTATCAGATATCTGTCAATTTCATAATTTTCTTTATACCTTCTTTCATTATTATTGGAAGAATATATTTGCTGGTACATATACAGGATAAACAGGACCTCTGTATAACACCCAATTACAACCCAAACTTGAGAGCGCAGGTTTGTATCTGTATGCAGATGCCCTTCTACAGTATTTCATTCCAGTGGCCCTTATTGTCTAGGTTAGCTATATATGACATATGCTTCATGTTTGCACTTGCTTGCTGAGGATACAGATGTGTGTCTTTCCTTCTTCTATTTTCAGGTATAATCAAGAACTAAAGCAGAACCTAGAAGTATCGGATCCGTGAGGACCCCAAAACTCCATTCATAAAAATGGGAAGAAAAAAGTATTTGTTTCGTTAACAGCATACTTTTACTATTAAAACTTTTTTTCCCCAACCTGATTTCCAAACTTTTCACTTCTTTGTCAATCTGTATGGACAATGCTTTGTCTGCACACATTTGTGTCTATATTATGCCTACTATAGTTGCATATACTGTATACTATAGTGTTTACGCAAATCCCTGACCACATATCCCTGAAGGCTTGTAATATGGGTTGAAAAAGCGATAGCTAATTTACTTGATTTCAGTCCTATATTAATAGTCTGGAATATCATCTCTGTTAAAAGATATGTACAATTTAAAACATTTGGGTGATAACTGTCAGGGATCAGATCTAACACATGGGACATAGGGACGTGTTGATAGCACGGAATAATCAAAGCACTTTCCTCTTCAGACGAATGGCTTAGAATACCTCAGTTGTTCTCCTCAGCCCACCCCTCAGAAGTGCTTAAATAGACTGCCACATCTCATCATCTTGAAATACTGAGCAGAAACGCTGTGGAAGACACTGTAGATGCCAGACAGTGTTAGAGCTGATCCCTGCTAAGGGAACTGTGGTTACAGTCGTAACCCAGACATTCCCGTCATAGTGAACTGAGATCTAACACATAATAATCATCTTAAAGACATGCATCGTATGAATATGAATGAATGTTGGTGGTGGTCGGGCCTTTGGCGCTGATTGGCAGCCACGCTTCTGTCAGTCTGCCCCAGGGCAGCTGTGGCTACAGATGTAGCTTGCCATCAGCGGTATGACTGTGTCTGAATGATTACTGGACTCTGTAAAGCAACTTTGAGTACTTAGAGAAGCGCTATACAGTATCACTGCACGAAAAGCAAGATTATCGGGCCCGTATACGCTGTGATACAGCTGCGAATGATCACAATTCCTGGCTGATCGCGGACATTCCCCCAAAATATCCGTCTGCCGCATACGGACGGAATTTCCCGGGAAGGAACCTGCGGGGGGAGGGGGGCCAATGTGTTTAGCATTCTCACCTCCCGCTGACAGAGGTGCGAAATGCTCTTATTAGCATATTGACTGTCAGCAGCCACACACACCCTGCTGCAGCCATTGGTTGAAAACGACAAGGAATTGAATTAAAACGTCTTGTGATGAGACCGAATGAGATTATGTCTATAGGTCAGCTTTCAACTAACAAAACGTATCCCCTCCCATTTAGACATGTAGACATGTCCCTGGCCACCCCTGCGGCCACCCCGTGCTGACCGAATAGAACAAAATATAAATTTATTACGATTTTACAACGAGCGCCAAAAGCGGTACTAGTGCGACACAACGTTCTAAATTAAAGCGGCGCACCCTATCACTGTAGTATGCCATGTGTGGTGCTTTTTGGAAATAGGAGCTACGATTTAAATGTTTGGCTCGCTCCGTTTCATTAATGGATCGCTGGTTCTTAAGAGGAGCTGGTAGTCTACCTGTGCCTAGTGGTAACAATAGTGATCATATACAACTGTCTACCGGCTGAGCTGGTGATTTTTCTGCCACATGAAGGCAGAGAAGATGGAAAAATAACCACAGCGTTTTTTTTCAAGAACCAAAAGATGGAAATATCCTATGCCTGTTGACTTTCCCAGATGTTATACATTGTCATAGTAGACGAACTGAACGAATTTGTTTTCACAACCACAAGAATTTGTGTGGGTCATACACACACTTTCAAAATCACTTTATTAATTCCAGGATAAAAAAACAGTCAGTTCTCGTGACATAGTTGCTGTTATCTGCCAGTAGGTAGCATGTCTAGCTACTAGTTTGCTTTAGATACCTGCGCTAGCAAGAAGCCTTTGATTGCTAGCTCTTGCTGTTGAGTTTTCAAAGTTGACTTCAGTCTAATTAATTTAATGTATCTCGTGATCAGGGTGTTTTCACTGCTTTCAACAACAGTTAACAAGCAAAGGCTTCTTGCTAGCGCAGGAATCTTAGATCAGCAGTAGACTAGCTAGCAGCTACAATAACATTTAATAACATGAGGGGCAGATAACATCGACTGTCATGAGAACTGACTCTTTTTCCTGGAATTAATAAAGTGATCGTGGGTCAAATGCCACAATCACCACTAGTATTTAATAAAAACAGGTGTTATGGGTATCGTTACTTCGGGTCTGAATACAAAGATATTATGTAGCTACTTAACGGAGTTTTGGTAAACGGTTGTCGTGAATATGAGACTCTCCTGCTGTCAAATCAGGACCAATCAGAGAAGAGCCACTCTTGCTTTGGTTCCCGCCCACAAAAGTGTCAAAAGTTGAGAGAACGTTTGATAATGCTCTGTATTTGCACCCTGTACTGTATTTTTCATTTTCATTTTTTATGGCCCTACCTCTCTGCACTCATTCTTATAATGTTAAGTTAAGTTATACATGTTTATAAAGTAATATAAGTTTATAATCTTTAAATATCATTTGTTGCGTTTTTTTTTTTATGTGCCCCCCTGGTTAAACCCTGGCCCCTCCTTGGCCCCCCTAGTAAAAATGGTCTAGAACCGCGACTGGTCGTTAACAGTCGTTAAGCAACTTGGGCCATGGTTGCCACTAGTGGGGATCGAACCTGTGACTTTCAGGTTTTTTAAATCAGTGAAGCAGTGACGGGGTGCCTCCCCTAGCGGGGGGGGGGGGGGGGGGTTGTTTTCAATCCAGGTCAATTCAATTAACATAACAAAACCTAGGCCTGGCCAAGGGGAAGGGGTGGGGGGCTTTCACACCAATGTGGGCTTCTACGGCAATACACAGGGTCGAAGACTGTCGTAAATCCCACATTTCATGCAGTGTATAAGATACATGAAATAATGATCCCATCAGACCAGATCCCACCACTCATGCACAGCAGTGGCAGACAAGAGCCTTTTTTCTTTTTTTTTTACTGAATAGGGATTTCAGCTGCTTATGGGACAAGCATTTTTTTCCATACTTTTTATATATATTTTTATTTTAATGCTCTTATCATGGAAAATGGATTGGTTTGCTTTATGCAATGTTTTTATTTTAATGAAAAACAACATTGCCAAACAGGGCGGTACAAAATAAAATTATAAAGTGCACATTTCAGATAAACAAGGACTATAGTGCAGTTAAACCATGGCTTAATATTTTCTTTTTTTCAAGTTTGCTGTGAACATAGAAGTCAGGCCTCTTATTTCAAAAACAATGAACCGTAACAGTTAGGTTACCAATAAAAGGTAAGCCTACTATTTCTGTGCTTCCAGCCAGCTGCCTGTTGACATTTTCAGACAACAGGGAAGCTCGCTTCTTTTGCACACAACTTGTAAAGGTAAACTTTCAATTCAGAAGCTTTTAATCATCCATTTCGCTGTATCACGCTTACCATTCACTCAAACCGTAACGTTAGCCTACAACACAGTTTGCGAGGGCAAAAATAACCTTAATCTAAAATATATATATATATATATAATTGAAATTGACGGCGTTAAAATGGGTTCGTGTTAACGCCGTTAATAACGCGTTAAACTGACAGCACTACATATAGCACAACAATATTACATATCTAAAAACTATATCTATACTATATAGTATAGTGTAGTAAGAGTGAAATGTATTATCATTATTACTATTGGCTATCACTATCAATATTATGTTTCAGGTTTTTCAGAAGACTGAAGTACCAATTCCTTGGTGGCATTCGAAACAGGCGCATTGATGACCTTATTCATGTCCTCCTGGGCAAAGCCGAGGAGTACTTCACGGTCATGGGGGACTTGCAGTGCGCTGGACGGGTGAAGAATACAGCCGGTCATTGCCCGTCTTCAGAAAGAGCACATGGAACACTGAAGATTCCTCAACACAGTGCTGAAGAAGGCCTATCACTGACTAGGCCTACTGGTGCGAATCCTGTGTCAACTACTGTTGATAAGTTAAAGAACCGCATACAGATTATTGATAGCTGGAAAGAAATACCTGATCAAGTAAAAGATAGGGTTGATAATCTACATGACCATGCTGTGCAAGCAAGCAGTGTCAGCCTGTCCTTCCCCACCATTGTCAATAACGCAAAGAAAATCAAACCATTATTTCCACCAAAGAAGCGTAATGTCGATGTTGGCACAACAGTCCCAGATTATCCAGTGAAAAAGCGTTCCAGACACTCACGAAAAAATAAATAGAAATAAAATGGTCATCTAGAGCTTTAACTGCAATTAACAGTAAGACTCCAAATTCAAAAAGAATGTCACAGTTTTTATCCAATGCTTTGGGCAATTTCACGAAACTTCACGATTACATTCTCAAAGCTCATTGGGCAAAATAGCCTATATGGTTCAGCACAACTACATAGATCACCTTCAAAAGGTCATATCTCACCCAAAACAGTTAAGTCAAGCTTCAAAACCAAATCATTTTCTCATAAAAATAGTCAGTGCCCCCAAAATTAAAAGTTCCTTCCCGAAAAGAAAAGGACATTCTCCAAGCTTTAAATATATTTGCCAAAATAACCTAGATGGTTTATCAAAACACTATGGCACACCTGCAAAAGGTCATATCTCTCCCAAAACAGACAACTCATCAAATAAAACAAATTCCTTTTCTCATACTAATAGTCAGTGCCCCCAAAATGAAAAGTCCCTTTGGCATTTTTTAAGCACTGCAGGTCAAAACGTTTAGATGTTTTGCCAGTATGGCAGTGGACCATAGAAATATCCCTCAAGTGCACATTTCAATCTTGGCTCAGTCCTTTGACACTGAATGTTTACTGCAGTAGATGTTTTCTTTCCAGAATACTTTGTGTATCAAACAGAAAAAAGAATAAGTGAAGCGTAGCCTACAAGGTAGCAATCATACTGCACTCATAATGCCATGGAAATTGTTACAGTTATTGCCATACATCGTGGTTACAGTAACAGAAAAGGTGCACAGCACAATATACCGTCATACAATAAGCACATCAAAACTAAAATGATGTATAGCCTACACTAACAACACAACCTGGAGCTTCTGGGTATTGTATGGGCCAAGACTGGGAATGTGGGTGACTACACCATTCTCTAAAATGGCATCACACATGGTGATGTTGCCCCCGCGCTGGCCTGGGATATCCGCCATTGCTCCTCTTCTTCTCCCTCCTCTTCCTCTAACAGGCAGTTGTCCTTGCTTGTTTCCCTGGCCAGGTGCTTCCATGTTCATACATTGTACTGAACTTGGTCAAGCTCTAGATATTTGATGGAAGCATTGACACTCCTGGATAGGACCTGTCAGCTAACTAAACTTACTGTGTGACTGGTGATCGGATGTGTGAATCTCCCCCTTGATTACTAAAGTTCTAGTTGCACCGGAAAACTACTGTAAGCTGATGATCCAAGATATCCATATTACAGGATATACCATGATGTTTTTCATGGTAATATGTGCCTGAAAGAATTTGACAGTAGAGTGAACTATTTTGCAGGTGATGATGTACTCAAGGAAATTATGCCAACATGTTTTGCAGAGAACAACCACTTGACTGAGAAGCAACAGTCAGTTTAGACCAGCAAGATGTATTCAATTGGTAATTGGGCTAACTGAAGGCAACTGTACCTAACCATTTGCACAGATGTGCTAAATCATTTGAAATGTGTGCAAACTGTAGGTCGTCTGTTCATAGTTCATAGTGTCCAATTATGACAAATTGAAATTAAATTATTTACATAAATCACATTAAGTTACTTCATGATGAAGCAGAGCTAAACAAAAAAACATTTATTATATGCTAATCAAGAAAAAATATCCAACCAAAAATTTTTTAAGGTGAACATTGTCAAGTTTTAATTTAAGAAGTAAAAAAGCATGCTCCAGTGCCTGGGGGCCAAACCTATGCATCTCCATACTAAATGGCGAGTTGATGCCATAGCTGGCCCTGGCATTCTGCAGCAAGATGTCAAGGGTTTGTCTAGGGAAAACAACATAACATAACAAGAAACGTGACAGAAAGTAAAGAAAATGGAATGGAACCTGGATAGCTTCAGCTATTGACATAGATAACATTAATAGACAAACATCCTCAAATGTTAAATATAGAAAATACTGGCTGCATCGAAACACTTACTTTGTGGCATTAGCCATTTCTTTGGTTACACCTTCACAGAGCTCGCTGCCCGTGTGACATGCCAGGCTAGCCCCAAAGCCATCGGCAATATCAATTGCCTCTCCCTCGCTGAGGCAGCTAAAAATGGTCGTCTTCGGGTTTTTTTTTTCAGTGGCCTGTTTTTCACCATTGGGGGTAGATTGCCTTTTCTCCCCTAGAAATGAGGACATACAAGAAACAAGATCTGTCAGGGTATTGCATATAGACATGTTTTTCTGTTGAGCTAAATGCTGAGCTGCTCAATAAGGAGATAACACTATCTTTATGAATGTCCATTTTTTAAATTGTGATTAGAGTTCTCCAGCATTTTGTCATTTTATGGTCAAAACGGACCACAGACGCACGCACACCTTCACATGACCAAATATGACACATCTTGATCCACCTGCTCAAAAATAAAAGCTGGTACAGCCCATGGTTGTTCACTGATCAATTTTTGTGGATGATGATGATGATGATTTTTTTTTTTTTAAATGTTACAAAAGAAGGCATAATTATTCCAGAGGAGAGTGACAACTGTTTTGCAGTTACGTACCCCAATAAGGTTCCTGAACACGTGGGTAGACATGTTCTCCCCCTTCACGTGGCGCGCGATTTCTTCAGGGGTGATGGTGTATGTTCTCCTTTTGGCCCCTGTAACCCCTAAGCGCCCTGTCACAGTAATGTTTTTTACTGCCCCCTCTTCTTCTGTCCTTTCCTCTGAGCCCTCTTCCTCCAACATCTCCTCTTTCCCCTCTTCCTCCAACATCTCCTCTTTCCCCTCTTCTTCCAACATCTCCTCTGAGCCCTCTTCCTCCAACATCTCCTCTTTCCCCTCTTCCTCCAACATCTCCTCTTTCCCCTCTTCCAACATCTCCTCTGTGCCCTCTTCCTCCAACATCTCCTCTTTCCCCTCTTCCTCCAACATCTCCTCTTTCCCCTCTTCTTCCAACATCTCCTCTGTGCCCTCTTCCTCCAACATCTCCTCTTTCCCCTCTTCCTCCAACATCTCCTCTTTCCCCTCTTCTTCCAACATCTCCTCTGTGCCCTCTTCCTCCAACATCTCCTCTGTCCCCTCTTCTTCCAACCTTTCCTCTTTCCTCTCTTCTTCCAACATCTCCTCTGTCCCCTCTTCTTCCAACATCTCCTCTGTGCCCTCTTCTTCCAACCTTTCCTCTTCACCCTCTTCTTCCAACCTCTTTTCTCTCAACCTTTCCTCCTTGCTGTCTCCTTCAATACTCTCTACCACTTTCTTTATCTCTGAAGCATAAAGAGGCATGTTAGTACATATTTAGTACAATTGTTAGTTACAGTGACAGTCAGCGGTAATGTCAACCCCCCAAAACGACAATTCAATAGGCTTAATTATGTAAATGGTTTCACTCGGGATCCATTTAAAGTTGTTAGGCCAATTTCATGTATTCACATGCAGTAATTACGATTCTCAATTACTGTAGCCTCTTAGTGCAGATGGGGTCGCCGCCGGGCCTATTCACTATTTGCTGAAAATACTTAACTACATCATAACAGCATTGTTATGACATTACAGTGAGCCTTAAGTAACTGGGCCTCGTTTCCCGAACGCGCACTTAGCCTAAAAAGCACTTGAAATCGTTCGTAAGAGGAATCCTACGTTGCAGACGGGTTTCCCAACCCGGCACTTAGCTTAAGTGTATCTTTCGTTGAGAAGAATTCTACGTGTGGTCAGGACCAGTAGTAACTTCACACTTAGCGATTGAATCCACCAGGGGCGTCGTTCGGAAGAAAGGGGAATTAAAAAAAAAAACATGGCTACTTGAAGCGAGGAATATTTTACATTAATAAAGCTATCTACACAACTTTTTATATGTTTATTATGACTCGGTTTGATCTGAAATGTGCTACGCGACCAATGGAGAGTATGAAGGTCTTAACTGAAGCTTTCAAACAGTAGTTTTACGGCACAATTAGCGCTTATGCCACCACTCCATTGGCTTATATGGTAGCTTTCTAGCTAGATGGTTGTATACATATATATTTGCAACCATGTTCTTCATTGAAACTTTTTTTAAATCGCTAGTTTCATAGCTCATACAGTCACGCATGACGTACGCTTCAACCCCCTCGACACCTTATCCAGGGGTGTCGTTCGGCCTATTGTAGAAGAAATCCAAACGATGTTTCTGTGTATAGCACATCATGAGAGTGTCATTTTTTCACCTGCCTATTCCCATCAAAATAGAAATAAAGAATATTGAGTATTTGAAAATAAAGATTAGGCTATACAAAACTAGTGCAGTGCCCGTAGGAATTATGCATTCTGTAGTGTTAGCAGACGTAGAGCTGTTGGGTAGTGTAATGGCAAGACATATTTGCACTCCACATAGGTACAGGTTACACTGAAGTATTATTGTGATGCATGTTTCCTTTTCATTAAGAAATGTGTTAATGGTAGCCTTTTTGGAGAGTTACCAACAAATAAAGTTTGAGATTATGTAGTGGATGCAGTTGAATATACTGTAGATGTCAACGTTGCTGTCTAAACTATAAACTAAATGTCATAAAGAAAGACATTATTTAAAATGAAGTTATGGTTGAAATAGGATCACTTCTTTAATGTAAGGGTAAGTGTAGGGTAAGAATGGTCATGCAGTTGGACTCAAATGTAGGTTAATTTTATTGAATGTATGTAGCCTACTGTACTGTATGACTTCGATGATGCTAGCTTTGACAGCCCACTCTCAGACAGATCGTAATAAATGTCCTTACAATGGGAACACAGTTTAAATAGGCTACTCTGCTGGAGATGGCGTTACTATCCCCGCCCCGAATTCAGTGCACATTGCACGTTCGATGCACGCATAGGCTAGCTAATTTCACAGCAATTAACGTAAACAGGTTAACCTGACGTAAACAGCTCCTAAGAGCTACTTAAGAACTCGTGCACATTGCGCTCGTGCACCTGACTTTAAGTTGATGGTTGGGAAACGCACGTTAATAGAAAGTGTTACTTAGTGTACGATGTCGCGAAAATCCACGTAGGCCGTTAAGATACGTCGTTATAGGGAAACGAGGCCCAGATTAAGACAAAGCCATTACAATGTTGGTGACAGTAAGGTTATAACATAGGCTCTGCACTTAGGGGTTAACACCTTTGCGCAGAGCCTAGACTCTGTGTATTGTCATAGCAATATTGTTTTGACATTGTTATGTATTTATAAGAGTGAATGGGCCGGCTGGTGGGCCCATCTGTGCAAAAAGGCTACGGAATTAGCTGACCAATTTCTCTAGCTCTGTTATCTATCTCCAGATTACTATTTTTGGCTGGCAAGAGAGTTGATAACGGCATGAGCTGAAAAGTGATATGAAAAATGATAAAGGATTAAACATATCTTATGTTAGTCTTTCAAGTTCTTTTTTATGAATGCATTTCCCAATAACAAAAGGTGAAATGAATAAATAAATAAATAAACAAAGTACTCACGTGCACAATAATTGCTATGCCGGAAGGTGCCACAATATCTGCATCGGACGTTACCTTTCAAAATGTATACAGCCAGTTACCAAAACCTGAAAAAAAACCTTAGCTCTCAAACCCAGAAATACCTTACAGAACATTGTTAAAAAGCAAAATGCTATATTCCTTGGTCCTTCGTTTGCTTGAAGAGTGAAAGTAAATATCATGTCTGTTATGCCTTTTAAAAATACAAGCAATCATAAATAATTTGATGTTTTACTATACCTTGTTTGCTCTGGATAAGGACTGCCAACATTCGCTGCATTTCTGTACTCTCTCTACAAATGAAAATAGAAATTAACACATAAAAACATGCTAATGTTCAATCCAAATGTATGAAGACAGTATTAATTAAATTCTAGAATCTCACCAGTGGCATTACCCATTATTACAGTATCATATAGTGGTGTTACATTAATTTATCCACAATTACTCACATGTCTGGAGAACTACTAATTGAGATGAACCACAGAAAAATGATCTCCTCCTCAACCTTTAAGTAACCAACTGGAGTGCATTCTACAACAAAGTATGTTAATCTGAGTATGTTACCTGTCGCATCAAACAGGTCCTTGCAGAGTTTTTCTCTAAGTTCCCGAATGTCAGGCAGCTCCTTGATGCACCCCCGCTGCACTGCATCCCCATTGATTATGGCCTCGGCATACTGATGAATGCAATACGCAATTTCCCACATTATGCAAAGGCTGCAGTTTCAAATTCCAGAATGTCCAGGACCATCTGATAAGACAGTGCTAATTTTTAGCTAACATACAAAAAATATTGGGCCTCATTCTCGACAGCAGTTGGGAAGACTTTCAGGAGGAACTCCACTTCGGAAACATTTAGGAAAACATTTGCATTCTCCATAGTTTTTTCTTCTGTGCTTTCTTCTGAACTTCAGACGACTTTCAGAACGCGAAATAGCAGTCGTAACTCTGCCGGAATCTTCTCAAATGCGATTCCACGGGCCATCTTGTGGTTATTTGAGGAATCACGTTGAGGAATGACATTTGAAAAAACTCCGTATTACAGTAAAAGGGTTAACGGTTGAATTTGTGAGAACCCGTTGGTGATTGCGTTCACGTCAACTCTACAGACATCCTCGGATTAAAATAATTATGATAATAATAAATACGAGAATATTTGTATCATTAACAATTACGTTTCACATTTATAGTCATAATTCTACGAGGTAGTATTTATTGTTACACTAGGTCTATATGGCTCGTAGCTTGACTGTAAATGTAAGTGAATAAATAAAATAAACACTAAACTCAATCTCTAAGAACTAATGCATGAATTTATTGCATTTTATACTACTACTCGTGGCCAGTCTTCACCCTTATGGTGGCCATTTCGAACGACAGGACTGACTGCAATTTATACTCCTACTCGGGACCGGTCTTTTCGATTTAAAAAAAAAAAAAAGTGACTATTTAAATGTGTTTCACGGACTTCGGACGTTCAACGTTATACAATATCTCCACCTTATTAATGAACACCTGTTACGAGGTGGATTTGGGAGATTGCGACAGCACACGTTTCTAAAATTGCGTCTCCTAATAAGGGGCTGGCAGGGAGTGTATTTATGCAAATCCACTTTCACGAGAACGCGCATCAATCTAAGAAACTAATCGGAAGGAACCCAGCTGAGAAGACTTCGGCTGCTTATGAACACATTTTCAAGCGTGCGGGAATGCAGCGGAAGCGTTTCTCTTACGTTGTTTTTGCGAAGTCGTGTAAGAAACATTTCTGAAGAATAACAGAAAAAGGTTGAGAATGAGGCCCAATGACTTCTTTATAGACATTATTTGAAAAGCACTGGATAATAATGGCTTGTCAAACAACTGAAATATATCTTTACACAAGCAGTCACACTGACCTGGCATCATTCAGATGTGACAAAACCTAAAAAAAAAACATATTCAAGTGATTAATATTGGATACATCTAAGAATGGACATTAGGGCTGTAACGATACACCTACCTCACGATTCGAGTCGTATCACGATTCTTGACCCACGGTTCGATACACCCCCACGATATTATTATCATTTTTTTTTTTACCTCGCGATTTTTAAAATATATTTTCTAATTCACATTAGAAGTATGAGCTATAAAAAAATGAAGAAACAATTTATAACCAAATATTGAGGTTTTTATTACTCAAAGCAATGCTGTTGAAAAACATTCAACAAACTTCTGAAAAAGTAGGCTTGAACATAGCCTAAAAATATGAGGGAAACAACACATAAATAACCAAATAGCTTAAATGTTCTGAGGTAGCAGACTTGCACTAGTGCTGTAAAAGTAAACAAATAAATAACATTTATCTAGAACAAAGTGCAAATAAATACAAATTCCCTTACAATCTGAGGAACCAGGTCGCACTAGTGCACTGAACAAATCAAGCCAAGTGAAATAACAACTTCCATCACAAAACCAGATTGTTTGTTTGATTTAAGAGATTTTGAAATTCTTTTTCAAAAACACCATCATGTCCACATTTTTTGGTGAGAGGCTTGCTCTTTGTGCTGTGACAATGTCTCCTGCAGTGGAGAACACTCTTTCACTTGGGACTGATGTGGCAGGTATTCCAAGAAAACGCTTGGCTAGTTTGGAAACTGTTTTTCATGGTCTCTCCACCACACAAGTGGATCTGACTCCACTGAGAGGCTTTGCACTGATCTGTAATGTTGTGCATCAATGGCTACCAGTACTTTATGTTACTTTCTTTGGATCTTTCTGTATTTTGTTTGTATGAATGTGTGTGTGTGCTTTCGTTACTTAACGGCCATCTTGTGATGTACAGGGTTACTGTGTAACCCTTACGTTCAGTTTGTAGTGGTTCCCAAGTGTGCGCATTGTGTGGAAGTGCATACCATAATATGTGGTGTAGTAGTGTGGCGGCTATTCACTAATGTGTGTAGTGTTCTGAAACATTGTAACACGTTTGATTGCTCTGGTTCGTGTGCGTGAGTTGGGTTATTCCAGATCTTATAACATAGCCTAATGTGACAGACCCTAACTGCCACGTATTTTATGAACAGGGCCCAGGCTAATCAAATGAATGAATATCGAGGAGGCAAGAGTTTAGCAAAATAAATAGTTTTATTTCTGTAGTTTAATAAATATCTGGTCACTGGTATTTAATGACATGACAAAAACAGTTCTCACACACGCACACCCTCATACACTGCCATCATAGTTACCCACGATTACCCGCGATATACAGGCTACTGGCAACAGTAACACACCCACCAAAAAGAGCTATAAGATCTGGAATAACCCAACTCACGCACATGAACCAGAGCAATCAAACGTGTTACAGTGTTTCAGCACACACACACATTCAAACAAACAAAATACAGAAAGATCCAGAGAAAGTAACATAAAGTACTGGTGGCTCTCTCACAGCCTATTAACTCAAAACAATTTAAGTACGGGAAAACAGTGGTCAAAACACGACGCAGTGTACGTCTTTCTTCTGAGGGAGCGTTAGACCACCCGCAACCAAAACTCCGAAGAGGGAGAGACAGCTACGGAGCAATTAACGCACACACTTCTATTCTCCGTGCAGAGCAGTCCTCCAGCGACAAACAATCCGGCAACCACGCGCCAACAATTCAAATGGCCGATTCAAATGTCATCTGAGGTAGCCATTGACACAGCACACGTGTAGGCTTACTAGCAAACCAAACTTTTTGTATCACGTGACCGCTGAGGGCATGTCGCGGTTCTGCCTCCTCGCATCGCGATGCAGGTTCGTGGCCCAGAGTGTCGCGATTTCTCGGTTCGATCCAATATTGTTACAGCCCTAATGGACATAAATCCACTAGTATACATTACAAACAATAATAACTAAGCTCTACTATGAAATAAATCACTAAATTGTGACAAACATCCATCTTATTTGAAACTTCCTTTGAAATCTCATTACATAGCCAAAATGTCCTTTGAGGTTAGTCCTGGATTAAAGCTGATCAATGTGCTTTCATTGGAGTAAAGTCACTGTTCTAAAGTTGTCCAGAGGCATAAGATACTATTTGATAATAGGAAATATTTATGTAGTGAGACTCTCATGCCCTCGCGCAGTCTAACTGTTTGGGACTCAGTTATGCGAGGGCAGGCGCCGCAGCATCGAATCGCTTTCACTTTTACCTCTGCTTTATGTACTGTAGTCAGGGGCGTTGCTAGACCTAGAGCTTTACTGGGGCACAGGCCCCAACATTATTTTATTTATTTATTTATAATGTGCACACAATATGAAACTATAAAATAGACGCCTACAGATTACAGAAGGGTATGCACAAGCTTCAAAATCATTATTGTCACCGTCATACACTATAGCACAGGTAAAGATAAAATACAAAGATACCCAGATAGCAAGCACACGTTGGCCCAACTGCGGCATTGGTTGGCGACTGGTTGGAAAGGTTGGCGGTGGAATTCCAACCTTGGGCCAACGTTGAACCAACGTCAGCAGTCTCGTCAAAATGCAACGGTTGGACAGTTGACGTTGGTTCAACGTTGGCCCAAGGTTGGAATTCCAACTCTGTGTTTTTTACAGTTGGAGTTGGAATTCCAACGTTGGGCCAACATTGACCCAACGTCAACTGCCCAACATTAATATAAAAAGGCAACTGCCCAGATAGCAAGCACACGTTGGCCCAACTGCGGCATTGGTTGGCGGTGGAATTCCAACCTTGGGCCAACGTTGAACCAACGTCAGCAGTCTCGTCAAAATGCAACGGTTGGACAGTTGACGTTGGTTCAACGTTGGCCCAAGGTTGGAATTCCAACTCTGTGTTTTTTACAGTTGGAGTTGGAATTCCAACGTTGGGCCAACATTGACCCAACGTCAACTGCCCAACATTAATATAAAAAGGCAACTGGTTGGTCAGTTGACGTTGGGTTCATGTTGGCTCAACGTCAGCTGCCCAACATTTTGATTGTGTGTTTATTTTTATTTTTTTAACCATTCCACCTTTTTCTGCGGGGCATATTGGTAGTCAATCCTGTGTTTTTATTTTATTAAGATAAACATGAGTATTAAACGCATATAGCCTACTGGTGGCCAGACATTGTGATTCCGCGTCTCTGTAAACACTTTCAGCCTATCTCTGTATCACTGCATAACAATACAAATAGCCACGAGCTTATTTTAAAATTAAAAACCGTTAGCAGATATTGTGAACTGCCTTCGTCACCTTTTTCTGACTGTAGCGAGTCATTTCAATTTTCAACAAGTTATTTAAACTTTTGATCCACATTCATAAGTAAAGGAAGGAACCGTATCGTTAATTGACCACATAAGACGTAGCACTATCGACTAGGTAACGCAAGCAGGCGCAGCATTCACATTCTTGTCTACGCTAAGCGTGATTTTGTTAGCTGGCTAGCTACCTACATTTAGTTAGCAGCTGAGCTATCTCTACGGCTGGAGATCCGGTGTCCAGCGACAGCAGCAGCATGGATGACGGCTCTGATGCGGACTAGCCTACCAAGACTAATTTATTTGTGTGTTCGCTTGTTTTGTCTTTGCTTGCGTGTTGCCAACAATAAATGATTTTTACCTGTAGGTAACTGCTGTCTGTTTAAATTCCTTACGGGCCGTGCCTAGGCTATCGACTTTGTTGCCATTCGCGACTGTACAAAACAAATCGGAAAATACGGTAAGAGATGTTCCTGCTGAGGGTCAAACAAGACTTCATGCATTGTCTACACACCTGTCACTTCTGAAATATGTAAGGTTGATTCATTAAACCATATTTATATTGATAAAAACATATTTGTTAAGCGGATTTTTTGGTGGCCCGCGGGATAGGTCGCGTTACGATAGGTTGGTTTAAGATTTTGGATGCATTTACTGTGGTGGCAAGAAGTATGACCGTCCTTGAATTATGGGACATTGTAACACCTTATCCTGATTTGAATTATTGAATTATGACATTGAATAGACATCGGGTGGACTTCTGTAAGATCATAGAAAGCGAAAAATAGCTTTGGTTTAACAAAAATAAGCCAAAGTTGGCAATTGGTTATTAGCCAACGTTGGCAATTGGTTATAAGCCAACGTTGGCAATTGGTTAAAAGCCAACCAAAACCCGACACTCACTCCTATTTGCCAACGTTGGGCCAACATTAGGCCAGCGGCCAAAATGTCGTAGGGCCAGCGTTGGCTCACACCGTCAGGCCAACGATATGCACCGTTGGCTCACAACGTTTTGCCAACGTAGGGCCAACGTATGCTTGCTATCTGGGTAGTTTCATGAGTACTGTATGATGATATTTATTTAAACACACACACACACACAAACAACTCAAAGACATACAAGCAATACTGGAACCACTGAAGATTAGAACATCTCTAACACTCCACATTTCAAATAAGTACTCCATTCCTCTGCCTGTGTTTTCAAAGAATTTCCTGATGTCCATCTGAATAGTTGTGCAGAGGGCTAATGTTTAATCACAGGACAGCTTCACAAAACAAATGCTTATACATTTACAGGGCTCTCAAATCTTAAAGACAGGTTACTAGTGCCAAACAGGCAGCTTCTTCTTCTTTTTCTATTTCTTCTGCCTAGCTAACCTTACAGCATACATGCTAGCGAGACCTAGCATGCTATTAACGGTTACTGCCTGGGCTCTCAAGTTTTGAAGACGGGTAAGAGTGACATACAGGCAGCTAGCTAGCCTAGCTAACCTTAACGCATACATGCTAGCGAGACCTAGCATGCTAATAACGGACAGAACCACAGGTGTATTTTATACCATGCAACACTATCATATTAATATGCAATATAAGAACAACTCACCACCATAACAATCATATTAAAATGTGCACATTTGAAATGAGCATACCCCAAGCTAAATAGCCACAGGTTTATTTTATACCATGCGACACTATCATATTAATATATGATAATACTACAAGTCACCACCATAATAATCATATTAAAATGAGCAGTATTATTAGAACAATCAGGACAGAACTTTGAATAGTGGTGGATGTCAATTTGTAAAGGGGATAGTTATTAGATTTTGAAAATAGAGAGCATATCATACCTCTTCCTCAGAAAGTAAGAACTGAGAAACGGGGAGAGAAGACCTTGAAAAACAAAACTTTCGAAGGAATGACGTGACCAATTCCAGAATAATTGTGCTTTTTTTCATTGGTTGTTGCGTTAGATCTTCCCCAGATACAGTAGTACTATTTTCTGATTAACTATTGTGTAGCCCATTTCTTTTTTTTGATTGGCTTGTAAGTAGCAGGCTCATGGAGATGCCTTGATGATTCCTGCCGCCGGTTCCGTAATGAGAACGGCGCTACTGCAGGTACATTTGACACTGGAGTTACTGGGGCACGTGCCCCAGCAATATAGGCCTGACGACGCCCCTGACTGTAGTAGAGGGTCAAATTAAACAAATCATTTAAATGGTCCTGGATCACTGTGAGTAGTAAAATGAACAATGCTCCTGGATCACTGTGACTAGTGATTGGTAAAATGAACAATGGTCCTGGATCACTGTGATTGGTAAAATAAACGTTGGTCCTGGATCACTGTGATTAGTAAAATAAACGTTGGTCCTGGATCACTGTGATTGGTAAAATGAACAATGGTCCTGGATCACTGTGATTGGTAAAATAAACGTTGGTCCTAACAAGATTTTTTTTTGTTTATCCCACCACAATGTTTAATATTATACTGTAGCTATGGTCTTGGATGAATGCCATGCTTTCAAAGAATTCTGACTTCAGGTAACTTCTAAATATGTTAGCTAGTTGTTAACTATGTTAGCTACCAAAGCTGCTAACTATACCCACACAGCAGAGAACAGCTGCTAACTGGCTAACAAGATTTTTTTTTTTTATCCCACCACAATGTTTAATATTATACTGTCGCAAGTGGTTAGTATCTAAATCTGTGGACACTATGTGAAGGTAATTACAGGTAGGCTACATTGGTTTGCAATTCAATCATGAAGATTTTTTTGGATTAATCTTACCTCTGATTTGAGAAGGTTGGAGACTCCAGGCTGGTTGGCTCAAAATGGTGAGGGTCATAAAATGAGAGGGAAATTTGAATTTTTCATGTCTCAGGGCTATGACATCATCAATCTCAAATGATCCCTGATTGGTCACCTAACATTAGGTGCGTTTCCATCCCATGTCTTAATGCGCATTATCTCTATGCGAATATTTAATCCTGGTTGGAAACGCGTGCGTTTCGCATTAACTTCCCCAATGCGCATAGAAATTCGATTCACCAGAGGGAGGTGGATTAACTAGTTATTCGAATTTAGTTAATGCGCTTAACGTAGATGGAAACAGTTTATTCGAGCGATTCGCGTCTTTTGTGTATTTGTTTATGTTCGGAGTTGGACTGTAGACTACGTCCTGTTGCAGTGAGAGACAACCGTGCTGCTGTCTGCCCCGAATGTGATGTTCCTCTACTGCTTCTCAAACTGCCAGCTAATACACCACACCTCATGTGGCATATGCACCTGCTGTTACATAGATATACTATAGTATATCTATGTTTGCGATGTGTTGTTTCCCCTGAACATCATCATCATTACCTAGTTTATTGTAGGCTAACTGATTAACTTGATTTACGTGCAAACTACGTGGACATGTTATCTCCCCACACGTACTTTTTTGTTGTTGTTGTAAATTATAGTTTTTTTTGTTTTGTGATCATTGATTTTATTCTATCTAACACCTGCGGACCTGGTGTGCGCGGTTGTTTCGGTTTGCAATCTCTTGCACCTCGCCCAGGTATGGTATCTTAATATATTTCTTTGTACTCGGATGGCAAAGCATACTGCATATAAACATCTTTGTACAGTGGTACGTTTCGCCCACAACACGGTATTCCGCGCATGTTGCAAGTTTGTAAAGTGCAATTGCAATGCGCTCGTCGGTGGGGACAGGCTTTCGGCAGCAAATACTTTCAGGCAACACAGCAGGGCCTATCCGTTGCACAATTCTTGAAATCCTGACCTGGTCAGCCTGAAGTTTTCGACCCACAGCTGGGCAGTGAAGTGGGCCTTCACCAAATTAAAAGAATCACTAGACCGTGCTCGTTCCCAGATGTAGCCTACGGACGTCTGCGGGGAACGGAATTCGCTGCTATGTGAGTTTGTAAAACATGTTAAAACCGTCTACGCCTTCTCCTTCTAGCAATTATATTCAAAACAACTCAAATGCTACAGCATTAAAAGTCCCGACCCGACGGCAGAGAGGAGGGCGTCCATTCAAGCATGCACAAAACTCTTCCTCCAAATTAGACTAAAGACTCGGGTGAATGGAAACGGTCGCTGATGCGCATTTGTTTTATGCGAATCGTCCGTGAATGCGAATCGTTAATGCGAACGAGCTGAATGGAAACGCACCTATTGATCCTGGGTCAACAACTTTGATGTTGATCCTGGATCAAATACTTGGTGATATCAGATCAACCAAGAACAGCATGTGAACTGTATCTGTTTAGAACGATTTCCGGGATCCTTCTCTTATTGTCTTGTGCGTGACAATAAACCAGCTTTCCAGCTTTCTCCAATTAAGTCTCTTGACTCTTCTGATTTCGAACTAAGAAATAGGAATAATAATAGTTTAATTCTACCACAGCCAAACACCTGCTATTTCTGATGATGTTGCTTCCATGTCCTCACTGGACACTGCCAGTATGGCATCTTCACTGTCAACAAGCTCTAGTCTTAGAACACATGAAAATTCAGAGCAGTGGCCCTCTCCCTTCCCTATTCCTCAATTTTCCTATGACGTGGAACTGAGACTTGCCAAAGCAAATGAGATGTACAGAGAAAACAGCACTCTGCTTGATCCTCTGAGGGAGAGGATCAGTGCCATCTCAACTGCCATTGTTAGCACTATGTTTTCCTTCAAAGCATACCCAACAAAGAAGCAACTGGAACAAGCGGCTATGGAGTTGATAAAGAAGCACCCATGTTTAAAAGATCCAACTGTGGCAGGAACCTGTTATGATACCTTGGCCCTGAGACTCTACTACAAGATTGGAAATTACCGTAATAAACTAAAAGAGGCATGTTGCAGCGAAGTCATGGTCAACAAAAAGAGACAAGGGAAAGGTGTCAGGAATCGTTTGAAATCTGTGAAATGAACTTTCTCCCTGATATTCCAGCTGGACAGTGTGACGAGTCTCTACTAAAGGAAAAGGCTGCTTTGCAGGTGGAAATGGAAAAAAAAAAAAAAAAAACAGCACAAGGTATTCATTGTTTCTGCCAGAGCAGGTATGTGCCTAGATCTGATCAAGGTTAATTCTGAGGTATTGTCTCCTTGTCATTGAATGCCCTAAATGTTGTTTGTGTTCCTTATGTCTGCTTAGAGTTCCATAGGATTACTGGCGTTCCACTCAAGGAGACATTCTTCTCCTCCCTTGATGAATATGCGCCAAAGATCCTCAAAATGTTCAGGTTGCGAAGTGGGTCCTTAGGAGAAGATTTGAATAGTCTGTTGGACAAACTGGACAAACAAGTAAATTGCTATTTGATCTATTCTTTCTCTTTGTATAGGCCTATTAGTATGGCTTACCTGTTCCTCCTTTGATAAGGCAGAACTTGAAACTCAGGTGTTGTGCTTCTGGTACAGTATTATGTCTAATTTTTTAAGGTAGGGTTGTGGTGATTTCTGTAATAATTTTCATCACCACAACAATTCATTCCTGCCATCATAACACTGATCTTTCCTCTCCATATTCATCCTTGAGATATACTGCAGGACATTTGTGTGTCTGTGTAAAAATTAGTTACTCCATGCTTGGCATTCATGTTTTGATATTTGTTTCCCACTGCTGTCTTTCAAACGAGCAATTTGGTTGCACACAGGAAGACGACAAGGTTCTACAAGGCCTGCCTTACTTTATGAGAGAGATTCCTGATTCTTTCTTCAAGCCTTGCCTGGTAAGCAATGCTATTCTATCTAAGCATTGAATTGAAGTTACAGTACTGGTATTTCTGAAACGTCAACTAATATGCATGCAGGGCTCTACAGTGCGAGTATTTCACTCGCATATGCGCCTAAAAATAGGTACGTGCGAACTTGAAAAATGATTTACTAGCACAGTGTGCGAGTGACAGACAGTTGTCAATACAGCGCCAAAAAGTGAAGCATTCCATTGATTTCACATGGAAACAAGTGACAGTGTTGCGACTGATGTGAACATATCAAGATGACGCGCTGAACTTCCTGCAAATGAGAACGACGACTCGCAACCAATGGGCCAGAGCCATATAAAAAGAGAGTACCGTAAATCCTCAAATAGTGGCCGGGGCTTGTATTTACTTAGGCTGCACAGCACACCGGCCTTTATTTGGGGCAGGCTTGTATTAAGGGCAGGCCTTTATTTCTTACTTATCTTCTGTTATAGAATTGAATTATTTAAATAATGAGCATAATTGCAGTAGGCTTTGGAATTCATTGCATATGCGTTCAACACTTCCTGGCTGCACATCGCGTTGCGCTTTAGGTCGGGGTGTCAACGTAAAAAATAAACATCGGAGTTATGGTCTCCACTGTCAGTCACGGAGGAAAAGATTTCCAAAGCCTTGAATTTAATCGTTTTTCTAGACACTATTATACTTATCCTGGACTGAAAACATTTATTCAACGAGCTGGTTTGATATCCAGCCTAACTTTCTTTCTACCTCCACCTGCTAGTCGTAGCCTATAGCATTCCTCTCGGGTCAATGTCAAACTTCTTTGCTGCTTTTTCTCCCGAATGTTCTTCAGCAATCACCATCTCTTTTAATTTAATATCAAAAGTTACGTAAGTCTACTACTGCTTTATGATCCCTTCTGGAAAAAGTAACCTAGCCAACTAAAACGTTACAGATAAACAACAGTAGGCTATACGATACGTGCATTTAGGCTAAACATTCGCCTAGTAGTCCTACGTGGGGAAATTTCTTTTTTTATTGCAAACAGCCCATGAGATAAGCCAACAATATTATATAATATAAATATTAAACATGAGGAGAACATGTATTCTCATATATTTGAATGATAATTCTGTTAATAAAGTATTGCCTTAAATTATTATTTACATTGATTTAATTGGAATTCAGCTGCAGGCATGAGATCTGTATCTTGGAGACTAATTGCATCCACAATTTAAGTACTGCAAGCTAGACTACTATGTAGTAGACACAACAGGAGGTCCCTTGGCCTGAGAAGTGAAGGAGTTTAATGTGGCTATAATATGGAATTTTAAATGTGCCTAAAACTAGACAAAATTGTAATGAGTTTTCGAAAACTAGACTGAAACTAAGAAGGATAACTATGACTAAATGTGACTAAAAGTAATATGCATTTTTGTCTTAAGACTGAATCTAAAATATATGCCAAAATGAACACGGAGATAGGGGACCCCTTCATCTGCAATTAATTGTTGCTAGCTCTAATCAGATGTACTAACTAGGCTTATAAGGGAAGACTAACTTTGTATGCCAACGAACACCAATAACTAGAACTAATTTGACAGACTATAAACCAATGTGATACCTACAGTCTAACTCTAACTGCATTAAGTCTAACAAGCTATATCTTACAATAAACTTTAAGTTAAGCTGGCTATGTAAGATACTACTAATAACAATTGATAAGAGGTCAACCAAAGCGTTGTATGAACAAATGCAGTAATTTGATCAATTTACCAGCTAAATTGCTTTGGAATAACTGAACATGAATGGGGTTAAACGTTGGAAAATACAATGTTTGGAACTATAGGTCGCAAATGAGTATGACATGCTTTGCTTCCGCGTAAAAAAAACCCTGCTGTGCTCCTAAATTTCTTTGTGTGCTCCTAAATTTTTTCATTTAGGAGCACATGTGCTCCTTGGGAAAAACCTTAGCGTAGAGCCCTGATGCATGTCAATATGCCTGTTACCAGCTTATGGTTCTAAAGATACTCCCTGACACTTTGTTGCAACAGGCTGGCCTTTTGGTGTTATTTTGTGAGTGTGGCCCCTCCCCTGCCTGTAGGATGTAACTACTGTCACACTGAATTTGGTTTGCTGTTTCAAATTGTATTTTTGCGATGTGTTCCTGCAGGACACTGATGCTGATGTTGATGACACACACCTAAAGGGGATGAACATAGGAATCTTATCGGTCATCGAGGATGATGTAGCCACAGCTGACAGCAATGTGAATATAAGATGTGTCTGATTTTGGAGGAACAAATTGTGATTGATGACATTCCAGACCTCCAGACAGCCATGGCATTACTCTTTGGACTGCTTTATGCATTGAACATGAGACATCCAGAGAACCTCAAGTACACGTTCGAAACCCTCCAGAAGGTCTTCATGGGTCTAGACACAAACCTTTCTGCAAGGGTCCTCTCCTTCAAAAACAAAATGCTGAGATCCTAAAAGAGCAATACCCGATAGGATGGTGGTTGGCGTTTTATGTTCTGTTCCATGGTGTTTGATTTGCCTGGAGCCAAGTACATTTTGGATAGATTTGTAAAAGCCCTGTTTTTCTGCTTTATATTGGGAACGTGTGTGGGGTGGGTGGATGGGGGGTAGTTCTGAGCTGTAAAAAGCAAGCCAATGTGCCTTTGTTGTAATTTTAAACGGATGCTACTTTGGAGATTTTGTATTGTTTTATATACAACCCGAATTCCGGAAAAGTTGGGACGTTTTTTAAATTTGAATAAAATGAAAACTAAATGACTTTCAAATCTCATGAGCCAATATTGTATTCACAATAGAACAGAAATAACATTACAAATGTTTAAACAGAGACATTTTACAATTTTATGCACAAAATGAGCTCATTTCAAATTTGATTCCTGCTACAGGTCTCAAAATAGTTGGGACGGGGGCATGTTTACCATGGTGTAACATCTCCTCCAGTTTTGGTGTTGGATTTGGGTCCCATTCTTGCCTTATATAGGTTTCCAGCTGCTGGACGTTTTTTTTTCTCCATTTAATGATGCGCCAAATGTTCTCTATAGGTGAAAGATCTGGACTGTAGGCAGGCCAATTCAGCACCCAGACTCTTCTACGACGAAGCCATGCTGTTGTAATAGCTGCAGCATGTGGTTTTGCAATGTCCTGCTGAAATACACAAGGCCTTCCTTGCAATAGACGATGTCTGGAGGGGTGCATATGTTGTAACCTTTATATACCTTTCAGCATTCATAGTGCCTTCCAAAACATGCAAGCTGCCCATACCGTAGGCACTTATGCACCCCTGTACCATCAGAGATGCTGGCTTTTGAACTGAACGCTGATCATACGATGGAAGGTCTCCCTCCTCTTTTGCCCGGAGGACACGGCGTCCGTGATTTCCAACAAGAATGTCAAATTTGGACTCGTCGGACCATAGATCACTATTCCACTTCGAAATAGTCCATTTTAAATGATCCTTGGCCCACAGGTCATGACGGCGCTTCTGGACCATGTTCACATATGGCTTCCTTTTTGCATGATAGAGCTTTAGTTGGCATCTGCAGATGGCAGGGCGGATTGTGTATACCGACAGTGGATTCTGGAAGTATTCCTGGGCCCATTTAGTAATGTCATTGACACAATCATGCCTCTGAGTGATGCAGTGTCGTCTGAGGGCCCGAAGACCACGGGCATCCAATAAAGGTCTTCGGCCTTGTCCCTTATGCACAATGATTTTTCCAGTTTTCTTCTTTTGATGATGTTATGCAGTGGCGGTTTTAGGCACGGGCGAACCGGGCAGCCGCCCGGGGCGGCACTTTTTCATGACACCTGGAGGGCGGCACGAGCACTTAAAAAAATGAAATAAAAATCATCTGGGCCGCGAAGCGGTTTTCTATTGTCTATCTATCACATCACTGCATTGGCGAATTAGCGCCCCCTGCGGCTGCAGGCGCCACTGCTCCCTAAGAAGGTGCCTAAGCCTTGCTTGCACAGATCCAGTGTGAGGGGGCGCGGGGGACAGTTTAACTCTGGGTGTCCCAAATGGAACTTGTTAGGTTGGAATTTTCCTCTGCTAAAGTAATAAACTAAGCCTACATGGTCATAGGCATACTCATTATTCACATTTTTGTCATTGTGAGTACCGTCATACTTTCACCACTGATGTTATGCTAGGCTTAGGCAAGTTATCTCTGGTTAAAACTAGCTAACGTAAGCTATTCGCTAGCTAGCTTGACAGTCATCGTTATGGTGTTAATTATCTGACTGCTTGTGTTTTCGGCAAACGTTCACGTTGTCATTTGAATCCATTAGCTACTAAAATGAGCACATCGATTGTTAAACCATTATTAAACTTAGCATTTTGATTGTTTAACAGAATTGTCGATGTTTGACACTGTCAGATAACTTACCTAGCAGCTACGCTAGGACATTGCCCTGTCAGGTATATATCTCAGTGCCTCTCTCCAGATGAGTTTTAAATGAACTGAAGGAAAATTAATATAATCTTTCACTGCAGTGCCTGAACAATGCTGGTATGGGATGTGATCTGTAAATTCTCGCCTCCAATTTAAGCTCGTCATCCATCATATCTAGTTTTACATTTTGTACATATCCCTCCATTGCATAATGAAGTCCCTTTCGCAATCAGGTACTTCTGTATCAAAATGTTGCATAGAGCCTCTTGGGATGTCATTTTGTGAACTCTAGTCAGCTCCTCTAGTTTGTTCGAGTTAGCAACATTAACTAATATAAAGGAGACCGGGCTTAGCGATAGGTCAATTGAGAAATTAAAGTGTGTCTTTCACTTATATACTTATAATAAAAAAAAAAAAATACGATTTTTTTTTTCTCCTGTGTGTGTGTGTGGGGGGGGGGGGGGGGGGGCGCTCGGAGGGGGACTCGCCCAGGGCGTAATTCTATGTAGAACCGCCACTGATGTTATGCACTGTAGATGAGGAGATTTGCAAAGCCTTGGCAATTTCATTTTGACGAACATTGTTTTTTAAAGTATTCCACAAACTTTTTACGCACTCTTTCACAGAATGGAGAGCCTCTCCCCATCTTTACTTCTGAGAGACTCTGCCTCTCTAAAACATCCCTTTTATAGCATGTAACAGACCTGATCGCAATTCACTAAATTAGTTGCTAGATGTTCTCCCAGCTGAATCTTTTCCAAATTTCTTGCTTTTTCAGCCATTTGTTGCCCCCGTCCCAACTTTTTTGAGACGTGTAGCAGGCATCAAATTTGAAATGAGCTCATGGATAAAAGTGTAAAATGTCTCTGTTTAAACATTTGTTATGTTATCTATGTTCTATTGTGAATAAAATATTGGCTCATGTGATTTGAAAGACTTAATTTTATTCAAATTTAAAAAACGTCCCAACTTTTTCTGGAATTCGGGTTGTACATGCATTTTAAGCCCATACAAAGTGTAGGTAAAGTGATACTTTTGTTTGATCATATTATGCTTCACTGTGACACTGAATCTGCCGACTTATCTCAATGTTTGCCCAGTATGTTTGGTGCAACTACTATTTTGGACAACTTTGTATTGCTGTGCTATTATCAGCCCATTAAGAAAAGACAAATGTATACTTTTATCCCTCTATGGTACGCATTATGATCCCAATGGCAAAAAAAATGTTTACATGGTTTTTCTAGCTTAAAATGGACTCTTATAACAAAATCAACAAAGTTTTTAAAAAAATATTTTTTTATTTAAGTTTTATAAATGTGTTGCCTCAAGGCAACTCTGTACCATCGTGGTACAAAAAACTAACTGGTTAAGCCATGTTTAACATTGCAAAGATTGTAATTTCATCATGAACAATGTGCTACACATTAAAAACTGATTAGGACATTAACAAATCATGCCCATACAAGCACAAACACTCCATTAGAACGGAAAACATAATGGCTATAGAAACGCATCAAGTTGTTCACTCTTTGTGAAAGTTCAGGAAACAATTCCTGTCAGAACAGAAGCACAGGTAAGTTTGGCATTTTGAGCACTGCACTTTCACAATGCCTGAGCAGTTGGGAAATTTGCATCTCCCTTTCTTTTCCACCCAAACAGGCCAGTGACCTGTCTGGTCATAGCGGATGACACCACATGGCCGTGCATTTGCAGGCGATTTCTTTCATCTTCTCTGCTGGTGCTTCCAGTGATGGTCTCCCCTTTCTCTTCAAGGTGGCCTTTCCCTCCATGGAGAGACAACTTGCCACCTCTGCCTTGAATTCTATCAAGCTCAACACATCTTTCGGGAGGATACCACAGTCTCTGCAGTCCCTCCGGTAAAGGAGCCAGGCCTCAACAACCGTCAAATCCAGCATATGGAACACAAGCCTGTGATACCACTTTCTGGATCTGGTTTTTGTGCGGTACAGGGCGATGAGGGAGTCGAGGAGGTCAACTCCCCCCATTCTTTTATTGTATTTTGTCACGGTGCTTGGGCATTTCACCTCAACTTTGGTCTTCTCTTTCTTGTCCCATCTTTCAACAGCAGTGGTTGGGTTTGCTGAGGCAAATGATGAGAGGAGAGTGATTGGCCTGTTGTCAAACCACTTCACCGCTCTAAGGCTGACCCCTTTGACCAAGGCCTCCCTCTCCTCAAAAGCTCCTCTGCCTCTCCTCTTCAATTCCTTGTCTGTGGAGAAGTTAATCCCTGGCAGGCGGTTTGCTTGGACTGTGCCCACACAGTAAATTTTGCGCTTCGCCTCGATCACCTGAAGATGCACACTGGTAAACCAGTTGTCAAAGTACAACTTGTGTGCCATGTTGCCAGGGACGACACTGGTCAAGGACAGCGCAATGTTGCCACTTGCTCCAATGTCAGGGAGGCCATCGCATGGGAGGATTTTCCCTGTGTATATCTCGAAGTTGTACACGAGGCCCCTGCTGTCAGAGAGTACAAATACCTTGTACCCCCAGCGCTTCGGTTTCCTCGGGTTATACTGCTTCATAGGATGCTTCCCTTTGAAAGGAACTATCTGCTCGTCTACAGACAAATGCTCCTCCATTGGAATCTCATTGAACTTCTCCAAAAGGGATGTAAGAAGCGGGCGTACTTTGTACAGCTTGTCATATGCAGGGTCTCCAACAGGCGGCTGGATTGAATTGTCAGAGAGGTGCAGATTGCGTTTGATGGCCTCCCAGCGGTGCATGGACATGGTATCAGCCACACAGTCCACCCTTGTAGCAGACTTCCAGTACATTCTGGTTCCTGGCAGCCCAAAAATCGACATGTAAAAACATATCCCGAAAAACTGCTCCATTTCTGCAGCAGTAACGCTGAGTGGTTTATTTGGATCCAGCTGAATTGCGTACAGATTGGTTTGCTCAACCATGTTCTGAATGCAGCTTGCAGAGATAAGGCCTCGAAAGTATTGGACAGGGTGTTTCACATATGCAGCCTTGGGTAGTGTGCCTTTCCATTGTGGGACTGGAAGGATGCTTCTACAGATTCTCCAATTCAAATTATTTTCTCTTTGATATGGCTCTGTGAATAACATAATAGGGAAAATATTAATTACAGTGCATGAAATGCCCTGTATTGTTATTCCTAGGCATTTTCTTCTTCTTATTATTCTTCTTACCTTTTTCTGCGATTAATTCAGCCCGAACCACTTAACGTAGAAACTTCATTCAAACTTTGTTGCGTAGGTCTTGTAAAGGACACTTATGCTATGTATTTTTCACTTTTCTAAACTTTATACTTTTTAAGATATTAACCCTCTATACCCCAACGGAATTCTAGAACACTGCAGCAAAATCCCACGAAAAACGGAGAATTCCTTCATTTTTTGTTATTCTGTAAACAAACAGTTACAGTTAGAAAACAAAAGAAAAATTACAATTACAAGTTTGTTTTGTTTGAAAGGGCATAAATTCTTTGTTAATATGATATCAAATATGTATTAGTGACTTCTACAAATATTAAAATACAAATCATTACACAGACCCTAAAGTTCAAATTCATAAGTTTTGAACCGTACAGCAGATGTAGTTATTATATTTAATATATTCTTAATGTTTTTTATTAGTATTTGTTATATATTTTGTAAATAAATGAATAAATATTAAAATAAATATTAAAATATTAACACTACTTAACCATACAGATTACCAACATTTTTGCTAATTTGGTGGAAAACACCTAACTCTATGCCTCTTCAAAAGCATCCTGGTGCAATACATTTGTGGAGGAGGTAAAGGTGTTTGTGAGGATAAACATCCAGTGGCGGTGCCAGAGATTTTTTTCTGGTGGTGCTATGGGGGTGCTCGGCGTTTTACTGAGGATGCTATGAAATTAGGGTGATAGCATATGAGTCTCATTTTTCTCTACTACAACACCTCCCCACCATATCGTCACATATGTGTACACGTTTGATCTCTAACGCGTCTTTGAGGTACATAAAAAGCGTCATTCAAATCAATCGTATTATTATTATCATTAGGCTACTTCTGACGGACGCGCACAAAGCTGCGTTCATCTCCGACGGTCAAAATGGATGCAGCATGTTATAGATAACGTAATCCCTAATACTTCACTTACTTCAGTGTGGATTAAAGGTTGCGATGACTACCAGGTCACCACTACCATGTGCGACAAATTAAACTAAACATACCAAGTTCAATACACTTCTAACTAAAGACGGCAGATTAGAATATCAGATAGAATTAACTTAAACAGGCAAAGAGTCAGAAATGCTTTCAAAAAGTGTATATTATTTTAGGTCACAATCAATAAAAACATGAATGAGACCAAACAGTAGGCACTCAAAACCACAATAATAAGAGATCAAAAAGTGCACACAAAACGATGCTTAAAACATCCCTTAATTGTTTCCTAATCATTTTTTGCCATTACATTGATGATCTCATTCTGCACGTCATGGTGCACATACTTTGCATTTGACGGGTTGTTATCTAACTTTTTCTGAACGGTTTTATCAAATTTTCAAATTACAGATAGCAACTCGCGGACATTACCTCTGTTTGCTGAATCCTCATCTTCAATGTGGCCTCACTGTGAGATCCCCTGACAAGCAGTGTAGCGCAAGCTTTCCACAACATTTTTGTAATATTGGTCTTTTCGGACCATCCTGGGCGTTCATGCGTTAGTCGTCCAGGGTGCTAGCAGCATGGCTAGCAGCGCCCTCAGTAGAGGTGAAGGGTTGACTTGGACCAGGACTTTCCTCTTCTTCTACATCAGAATCAGAATCCAATACCTCTTGCATTTTTTCTTCCTCTTGAACATTTTATTCAACTCGAGGAAATTTGCGGATCAAATACCGATCCATTTTCGTGATTTTGTGAACGCTTGACTTAGAATTGACCGATCGCGAGGATTACTGTCACTTAGCCTACTACTCATTGAACAATCACGTTCACGCGCAAAGAGTCTGTGTCGTGCTACGTGAACAATCTGTTTATTACAGTGCATGAAATGCCCTGTATTGTTATTCCTAGGCTTCTTCTTCTTCTTCTTCTTATTCTTGTTACCTTTTTCTGCGATTAATTCAGCCCGAACCGCTTAACGTAGAAACTTCATTCAAACTTTGTCGCGTAGGTCTTGTAAAGGTCACTTATGCTATGTATTTTTCACTTTTCTAAACTTTATACTTTTTAAGATATTAAATAAAAACGAATCTAAATGTTCCCATTGACTTACATTGGGCCATTATGACATCATAATAGGGTCTTTAAACAGGCTTGCACCTGTGCTTCACTGACAGCTGCACCAAATCAAAGGAACCTCTTCTCTGTCCCTCTCAATTTAACTGTAACTAGGAACATTAAGACACCTTCCATTCTCTACTTTTTTTCTCTCCATCTTTCTCTCTATCCCTCTCAGTCTACTTTCTCTCACACTCAATCTCTCTTCTTCACTCCATTTTTATCTCCTTTTTTCAATATTTTCACTCTCTTTTTCTCTTTCACTCTTCTTTCCTTCTTCCACTCTTCTTTCCTTCTTTCACTTTTCTTTCCTTTCTTCACTCTCCTTTCTTCTTTCCTTCTTTCACTCTTCTTTCCTTCTTCAACTATGATTTCCTTCTTTCACTCTTCTTTCTTTTCTTCTTCCACTCTTCTTTCCTTTCCTCACTCTTCTTTCTTTTCTTCTTTCCTTCTTTCACTCCTCTTTCCTTCTTCCTCTCTTCTCTCCTTTCTTCACTCTTCTTTCCTTCTTCCACTCTTCTTTCCTTCTTTCACTCTTCTTTCTTTTCTTCTTCCTTTCCTAACTTTTGCATTTCATGCACTGGTATTTCCTTCAGGAAATGCATTTTCTAGTTTCAATCTGTTATTTTCTTTTGTGATTAAAATATTATTATCACACAATACATTTTATTAAGAACTCAGAATGAAATTAAATAACAATAATAGGCCTAAATAAACCATTATTTTCTTGGGGGTGCTATGCCGAAGTTGAGACCATTACAGTTTTTTCCAATCATTTTCACACTTGGTTCAATACCATGTACTCTTTCTCAAAACACTTAACACATCCAGCTGTAGACCAACTAAATGGGATACTTTTCCATTGCTTAGATCCAAAATGCAGTCAATGTTCACCACCAGCAAAATGCTGTGAAACTACAGCATTTTTTTTTTCAAGATATTTAGATACTCTGTTCAAAACAGTTAACTTTTGTTTTTTAACCAGACACAATTTAGATCACTGTAGATGTAAAGATGCTGTATTTTCAGACAAATTAAATTATACACTTGACATAAGACAGATTTAGTTTTTAGCCTACATAAATGTATATAGTTTACATCTTGATTGGAATTTAGTTTACATCTTTGTTTTGTTTGTTTTGCAGCCTTGCTACCAACTACCGCTGTACAGCATTTGCGTTGAAATGTACATACATGTAAAATATAGATGTACTGTAGGTGTCAATGAAGACATTTTCCCACTATTACTGCTGCTTATGAAAGTCATGGGCCATCAATGAGACAAAGTGACCCAAAAAGGGAACTAAAACAAACATGTCTATCCAAAGTGATTTACACTATCATCTTTCATTGGCCAGGAATTTAACCCAGGTCAGATAGCCTACTTGTTAGCCAACAACACTATCCTCTGTACCATTTATCACACCTGGCATTCTTGCCACACAAAACTTGTATGTACAAACCAACGGAAAAGTTTGTTTTTACAGTTTTTTCCAATTATTTTCACTCGTCTCAAATACCATGTACACATTCCCAGAACACTTAACCCATCGAGCATACCAGTACACTATGTGAGGGTAGTAATAGATCTAATGTCAGACTACTATAGACTACAGACTGTAATGTCAGACTACCTATACAAACACCACCACTTGTAAGCTGACAACTTTCCATCTTCAATTCCGTCAGTGAGAAACCTACTATGTCCTACTGAAGCTTCCTTATGCTCATCAGGCCTCTCGCTGTTCCTCTCCCCCCATGTCCTCACTTCTCTTTGCTGCCACAGCACCCTCACTCACTTCTCTACCCTCAGATGAGGTGGAACAACTGACATCCTGACACATAAAATAAAAAAAAACTATCCTTTTATTGTAAGCCATCACAGTGGAAGTCATTATTGTTTCATCCATTTTTATGTCAATTGTTTTATGCCACAACATCAGCTCAATATCCCAGTGTGTACTACATACAGACAAGCTATATCACATCTACTATAGATTTTTGTAGTAGTGATGTCCTATACCTTGGTCCTGATTTCATTGTGATTAGCTTTTCCACAGCATAAAAGCTGTACAAGCTTAAAATTTAACATCATAACATATTACTAGTTGGCTGTCGAATAATCTGCTGAATACCATTTCAATATGAGGTTTTCAATATTCAATGATGACCTTGCTATTGATTGTAGCTACTGTTGTTACCATAAGCTTACAGCTCAAAACAAATGAGGGATTTGAAATACTAGTAGAGATGAAGTTTTTTTACTATACATGTTATTTATCTTAAACTGATCAGTTTAGTAAGTGATGAGGCTGAGTCAATAGCTGGCTATCAACCAACTCCAGACGAACTCCTCAGACTAACGTTACCTCAGTCAATGTAGATAGCTAGCAAGTAAGCTGGCAAACTGGTCATGGAAATTGAGATGACGATTCAAAATTGTAAGACATTTCTTCTGAAAACCAGAAAACACAGCCGATTACCCACGTCGTTTATTTGTGCAAATACAGTACCTTGCGTAAGTATTCACCCCCTTGGATGTTTTACCCTTTTATGGCTTTTATAAATCAGTCATGGTCAATATAAGTTGGCTTTTTGGACACAAAAATTCACAAAATAGCTCTCTTTAATGTCAAAGTGAAAATATATTTCTACACAGTTATGTCAATTAAATACAAATATGTAATGAAAATAAGTGCTTGCATAAGTATTCACCCCCTTTATCACCCCCTTTGTATAGACTGACCTAATTCAACAGAGGTCCAGCCAATTGGTGCTAGAAGTCTCACAATTTGTGAAATGGGGATCAGTGTGCAGTGAATGTGTCTCAAGTGATTGTAGTATAACGACACCTGTGTCTGGAAGGTCCATTCACTGGTCAGTATTCAGTAATCAGTATTACTGGCTATTGTTAAACCATTAAGACCCAAGATCACTCTAAGCAACTCAGAGAAAAGGTTGTTGAAAAGTATAAGTCAGGGGAAGGATACAAAAAAATGTCCAAGGCACTAAACATCCCCTGGAATTCTGTTAAATCCATCATCAAGAAATGGATGGATTGTGGCACATGTGTAAATCTGCCTAGATCAGGCCGTCCTCACAAACTGAGGGGCCGTTCAAGAAGGAGACTAGTAAGATAGGCCACCAATAGACCTATGACTACTCTGAAGAAGTTTCAAGCTTCAGCAGTTGAGATTGGAGAAACTCTGCATACCACCACTGTTGCCTTGGTTCTTCACCAATCTAAGCTTTATGGAAGAGAGCCACTGTTGAAAAAAAGGATCGACTACAGTTCGCCAAAAGGCATGTGGAAGTCTCCATGGTCAAGTGGAAGAAGGTTCTGTGGTTTGATGAGACCAAAGTGGAGCATTTTTTCAACAGTGGCTCTCTTCAATGAAGCTTTGATTGGTGAAGAACCAAGGCAACAGTGGTGGTATGCAGAGTCTCTCCCATACCAGCTGCTGAAGCTTGAAACTTCTTCAGAGTAGTCATAGGTGTCTTGGTGGCCTCTCTTACTAGTTTCCTTCTTGCATGGTCACTCAGTTTGTAAGGACGGCCTGATCTAGGCAGATTTACACATGTGCCATATTCCTTCCATTTCTTGATGATGGATTGAACAGAATATCAGGGGATGTTAAGTGCCTTGGACATTTTTTTGTATCCTTCCCCTGACCTGTACTTTTCAATAACCTTTTCTCTGAGTTTCTTAGGGTGATCTGTGGTCTTCATGTTGTAACAGTAGCCAGGAATACTGATTACTGAATACTGACCAGTGAATAGACCTTCCAGACACAGGTGTCGTTATACTACAATCACTTGAGACACATTTACTGCACACTGATCCCCATATCACTAATTGTGAGACTTCTAGCACCAATTGGCTGGACCTCTGTTGAATTAGGTCAGTCTATATAAAGGGGGTGATAAAGGGGGTGAATACTTATGCAATCACTTATTTTCATTACATATTTGTATTTAATTTACATGACTGTGTAGAAATATATTTTCACTTTGACATTAAAGAGAGCTATTTTGTGAATTTTTTTGTCCAAAAAGCCAACTTATATTGACCATGACTGATTTATAAAAGCCATAAAAGGGTAAAACATCCAAGGGGGTGAATACTTACGCAAGGTACTGTAATAGCTCTCACCCACAGACACGGGTGCTTCCTTCGTAGGTTGCTAAACTAAAGTCACGAATTGACCGCCATTTCCACAAGTGAGGTAACGTGAAAATTAGCTTTACTGAACGTCCCTCAAAGACCAATTATTAAATGTTACATATCTCTGCTAATAAAAGTGTCATGGCTTTACAATCTATTCAAACATCACTGATCTAGCTATGACTTTTGTCTATGTATACGATGAGGCTGGTGCTATTTGTAAACCAACACTTCTCAGTTACTGCCATACGAAGACGTTACTGGCGAGTTAGCTAGTCAGAAATAAACAGGAGGATACTTATATTTCTATTTGAATACGTTTTTTTATTTCTGACTTCTCAAACAAGATCGTTACTGTCATACAAACGTGATTAGTCGTCGTCATTGGTGCACAAAAATACGGTATCATCCAGTGAGAACAGATGTAGACGTCTCTGATTTCTAGCCTTTACTCCAACAGACACTGTAATCTTCAGGCGATCTGTCAGTAGCAAGGTTAAATTAGCAAATACTTAAAAAAAAGCCAATGACAGCATATTCCGTTTCCGGTTTCAAAATAAAAGTAAGAAGTTAATCTATCCATTAGCGGTGTATTTTTTCATAGATTAATGTTGTAGTATTAACACCGTGTCTTTAAAAGTTACGGCCGTCGACGGCCGCTATGGGATTCTACAAGAAGGCCGTCCACGGCCGCTATGGGATCTAGAGGGTTAAATAAAAACGAATCTAAATTTTCCCATTGACTTACATTGGGCCATTATGACATCATAATAGGGTCTTTAAACTGGCTTGCACCTGTGCTTCACTGACAGCTGCGCCAAATCAAAGGAACCTCTTCTCTGTCCCTCTCAATTTAACTGTAACTAGGAACATTAAGACACCTTCCATTCTCTACTTTTTTTCTCTCCATCTTTCTCTCTATCCCTCTCAGTCTACTTTCTCTCACACTCAATCTCTCTTCTTCACTCCATTTTCATCTCCTTTTTTCAATATTTTCACTCTCTTTTTCTCTTTCACTCTTCTTTCCTTCTTCCACTCATCTTTCCTTCTCCCACTCTTCTTCCCTTCTTTCACTTTTCTTTCCTTTCTTCTTTCCTTCTTCAACTATTATTTCCTTCTTTCACTCTTCTTTCCTTTCTTCACTCTTCTTTCTTTTCTTCTTCCACTCTTCTTTCCTTTCTTCACTCTTCTTTCTTTTCTTCTTTCCTTCATCCTCTCTTCTCTCCTTTCTTCACTCTTCTATCCTTCTTCCACTCTTCTTTCCTTCTTTCACTCTTCTTTCTTTTCTTCTTCCTTTCCTAACTTTTGCATTTCATGCACTGGTATTTCCTTCAGAAAATGCATTTTCTAGTTCATATTTATTATTAAATATCTAAGTGCTTATTTATATATTTATCATGAAATAGTCAGTCATTTACTTCTTTTATCCTATTCTGAACCAATCCACTATGTTACCTCCATCCCCGTGCTTACCTTCCTGAGGACTGTCTACTCTTAAAGTCTCCTCATCACCATCTTCAACCTCCTCCTCACTCTCATCCTCACTCTCTCCCTGCAGGGGTTCTACCACCACTTCTTCCTCAGCATCACTATTTATCTCACCATCCTCATCCTCACTGTCATCTGGTGGCAAAGCAACCTGTGCCTTGTATGTCTTTGCCCTCCCATAAAATACACTCGGATTCATTCCCTGTATTAAAACATTTATTTTAAGTGAATGAAACATTTCACTAATACATTTTTAAATAATATATACATGGGTTATTTAATATAATTCATTTAAATCATCATTCATCTTCCATTCTTTCTTACAGATTTCCTGTATTTTTTACTTGAACCATTATGGCCAGCAGGGTCAAAAATGATTCCGTAATGATACAGTGTGGCCTCAGGGCAACATACCCTTTTTTCGTTATTTACTAAATAATGAATGTTTATAGTTTTCCTGAAATGGTTGAAAATACATCTCTACTCACCAGTGAATTATGTTCAGATTTCTTTGAGGGGGTTGGATTAGTGAAAAATGGTGAAAAACACACTTTCAGACAGGAGAAATATGACTATCTGACATGTGGCCGCATGGGCAGTAAGAGAACTCAAAATCTCTTCCTGTAGAGCATGTGACCACCAATCTGCATTTTCATTGGTTTCTCAAGGGTTAGGAGATTCTTAAGGTGGTATAGACCACCTTTAAAAATGCCTCCTTTTTTTCTTACAAGGTCAAAAAGTCCAAAAAACACCTTACCATAGAGGGTTAATGAGAAGAAAAAGGTACACTTTTATTTTTGGTTTATTGTATTTAGGTTTAATGTGACACTGAAGGATCTATCGGTAATCTACTAAATCATAAAGGCAGGGTTCAAACTCATCACCTTTTAAGTCTCACTTTTGGGGTGGGGGGTGGGGGGGGTGCTTTCTAAGTTAATTGCCACTGTTCAACTTCACAATTTGAAAGACTGAACTTGTCAAGTCATAAAATCCATATCTGTATTAACTAAAAAGAACAAGTTAGCATTACTAGTTGGCCTTAAGTTGAGTTTACTCGAAATCCCTTGGCAGCTGGTTGCCTTACATTTTTCAGTTGGTTCAACTAATATATATATTTTTTTTTTTACAGTGTACATGAAACAAATGAGGTGGAAGTGAAGAACCTTGTATACCACAGTTACAAGAGAACACAATAAAATGCATATGGTGAATGGGTGATCTCATTAACCATCTACAATCTACCCTCTAATTGGGTTATGTCATTATACTGTAATGCATTGGTCGGGAACCTATGGCTCGCAAGCCCCCACTGGCTCTTTTGCTGACGGCCGGGGCTCTCGGACGAAATGGGTTGGAGAAAAATACGGAGAAAAAAAAATCAAGTGTAATCAAGGGATCAGCCTAGGCCTAGTAGAAGGCTTAAATAACAGTCAATACTAGTTATATTAAAATGACAAGGCTTCGTGGCAAATACGTTGGTGGTCTATCTGAGTTATTTAATTTAACTTTCCACCTCACTTGACTCCGTAACCATAGCCTGCAAAATATTGTTACATTTGCGGCTGGTTGCCATGGCAGGTGGGAATTTTACTTACTCAAAATTGACCTGAGGGCAGAAACGGTTATGATTGGTTCAATCTGACATCCAATCGCAAGAGAGGGGCGGGGCTACCATTTTTGAAAAGTGCGCTAAAACCAGAGACGGTTGATCAGTATCTTTGCTAAAACCACCAAAAACAAGGAACTTTCTCTGCAGCCTGGCGGGGCTACTATTTTTGAAAAGTGCGCTAAAACCATCAAAAACAACTTTCTCTGCAACCTGTAGAATAACAAGCCACCATTTTACTGTTCATCAGAAGAAGGAAGAGAAAAGTAAGCAATTTTCTTAAAAATGGATCAGGGTATGTAAAGCTATGTGTGATTTGTTTGCCTGCACTCAGCTAAGCAAGCCTACAGTTTCAAAGGCAAGCTAGTGTTATAGCCTAGCTTCCATCAAAATGTTGCAGTGTTTTTAGCGTTTTCGCAGAACGTTATCACAGAAAGTTTGAACTAGGTATTTCAGAAAAAAAAAACATTACCTTACTAGTATTAAGGAGCTGATGCTATGAACATTGAGCTATGCGCCCATGCATGCTAATGTATAAGAGCTAGGTAAGCTAGTCAGGCTAATCATAGTTGTTTCATCTGGTCCCAGGGCAGAGACATGGTTGCACACAATTTTGTCTAAGGGCAGGAGAATCTCTCCTGCTCCCAGGGCAGATATCGTATGTTTCTGCTCTTGGGGCAGTGTGGTTGGAGACAAGGGAGTCAACTGGCTCCTCTGGTCTCAGGGCCGAAGTTGTTTTGTTGGGATTTTCCTCATAGCTATTTAGTCTCATCTGGTCCCAGGGCAGAGACATGGTTGCACACAATTTTGTCTAAGGGCAGGAGAATCTCTCCTGCTCCCAGGGCAGATATTGTATGTTTCTGCTCTTGGGGCAGTGTGGTCGAAGAAAAGGGAGTCAACTGGCTCCTCTGGTCTCAGGGCAGAAGTTGTTTTGTTGGGATTTTTCCCATAGCTATTTAGTCTCATCTGGTCCTGAGGCAGAAGTCATGTTTTTTTCCCCCAGAATATGGAGACACGCTGGATAAATAAGTAATTTTTTTCCCCCAGAATAGGGAGACACTGGATAAATGGTGTAAAAAAACGGCTGAAGAAGCCACACGACCCTAGGATCCAATAAGATGTCGTGGTCATTCAGGGAGATGTCAAGGAGTTCATGAATGACTATATCAATGATGTGGAGGAGAGGGAACATTGCTACCCCCAGTCTGCCCCCGGGAGAACTACTATCACTACGGCTGTGACCGGGGGAACCAATCTGCAGAGAAAAGCAACGGTGAATCCACAAAAATCGACACCTTTTTAGGTAGTCCTCATGTAACAACCTATCTGAAGACAAATTGGTTTACTTATGCAGAGCTGTGGGTCAACTTTGGAAGAAATTTCTATCACTGTAGCAGTGAGACGAACAACAAGGCTGAAAGGTATTTATCAGAGAGGGTAGAAGCGGAGGGAGAGGCACAAATGTCAATTAAGTTCTGTGTTTGTATAATCGCAAGGGTTAAACGCAAACCATAATTTGGCCCTCATACTCTAATACAAACAATAGTTGGAAAGTTTTTATTGTGACGTACCCACTTATGCAGACTGGAACCATTCACATTTGCTCCCATTGTAACATATTATGTTGCTCTTACATTGGTTAGTATTCAATGATCTTTGTATTTACTTACATTCGCCAATGAAATTCCAAAATATTTTTCTTATCATATTGGGAGTCAAAGGATTTCCTTTATTACATCAAGGTGCAACACAGGTTGCAGCCTAGCCATCATGTTATTAAAATTATGCATGTGAATACAGTGTCTGGCTCTGGCTGTTCAAAATGGCATGGGCCTGCTAAATAATACGTTCATTACTGAACACTAACTTACTACTAGAGGTCGACCGATATATCGGTCGGCCGATGTATCGGGCCGATATTTGTCATTTTTTAATCTATCGGCATCGGCCTATATCTGTGTTTAGTAGCGCCGATTTATAGTCAGGCATGTCCGCGGGCAGCTCTGTGTTGTTGGTACCGGCAGCATGTGAAGGACCCCAACCCAAAACTTGTAATCCTGGGAGATAAGTAAGGCTTAAATTCTGCTATTTCGAAGTTGTAAGTGAAAGACTAACTCAAAGGACTCATATTGAATGGGTCGGACATATTTGAATATTAAAAAGGATGCAAACATCGGAGATGTCGCCAACGTTACTATCAGTCTCAGATAGCAGTCACGTTGGCGACATCTCCGATGTTTGCATCCTTTTTAATTTCACCTGCGTCCTTTGAGTTAGTCTTTCACCCAGCCGGATACGAGTCCGACCCATTTCACCTGAATCCTTTGAGTAAGTCTTTCACTCAACCGGATACGAGTCCGACCCTTTTCCCCTGAGTCTTTTGAGTTAGTCTTTCACCCAGCCGGATACGAGTCCGACCCATTTCACCTGAATCCTTTGAGTTAGTCATTCACCCAACCGGATAGCCTACGAGTCCGACCCATTTCACCTGAGTCCTTTGAGTAAGTCTTTTACCCAACCTCAATTGATTGATACAGCAAGCAGGCCCGTCGTCAGAGTCATTTTCTACGTTTGTAACAGCATTAACGCTACTTTCAGGCCGTGTTTAACGTGTAAGGTAAGGTAGATAAGCTGACTTAAATCATTTGATGACTACTTTCAGTCAAAATCGACTGTAACTCGTCTGAACCAATTTTCTTGAAATTTGTAAACATGACAATTAAATGATTAAATTAAGTAAGAATAAAAAATAAGTATCTATTCACAATTTCCGAAATTACATATTTAATTCTGATAAGCTGCCTAACCAGCAATTTGTTCAATGTATCTAGGCTTACTGTGTGTGTGTGTGTGTGTGTGTGTGTGTGCTTGCGTATTTCCCCTGGATATCCTCAAAACTGCAATACAGTGGTTTGCTGTGAGCGTGCGCATTAGGCATTAGGGAGTGGGCTGCTGGGCTCATTCAGCGACAAAATTTCTACTGATTCAGATTCAAAGGACTCAAAAGATTCTGATCTTTTTAGTGATTCACTCAAAGGACTATGAATCTTCTAAGTGAATCTAAATTCCCATCACTAATACAGACATCCGGTGGTATATACATGATACCGGCAAGACCAGTTTAGTGGGTATATACTGTACTCATAGGGTTACTGTTACATGGGTAAGGGATGTAGGGACAGAGAAACATTTCAGTGGTGGCAATAATGTATATTGTATATAAATGCTAGCATAGGGTATGGGGTAGAGGAAGTGTACGGCAATGCGGTGGCGGTGGGTGCAATTGGCAGAGAGTTTCTACAGGTAGACCAGGTGGAGAGACTACAGCAGCGTCCCATGGCGGAGATAGTCTAGATTAGGAGGGAAAGAAAAGGAAGAGAGTGACTGGGTAGAGTTCAGCTGTCCATATGCGTAGATGAGGAGTGGTGGGGTTGAGGAGCAATGTTTCCACTTCCATCAGCAATTGGAACATGCTATAAGGGAGAGAGAACATTTATGTCAGTAGACATCAATTTCAGAAACAGATAGGGAGATACCTTTGGGTAGTAGATTTAACAGTAGGCAATATGGCTATTTTATCAGTGTTATTATAGGCATAAGCAATATGATATGAAAGGAGAGAGAGAGAGAGAGAAAGGGAGACAATATGTTTAGTAATGCTGGCATTTAGCATTTTGTTTGATAGTGTACATATGGAGATATCATTTGTAAGCTTTAGGGTTGCAGGGTTCACAGCAGTGCCCATTTGGCTGGTGACAGTCGCAACATGCGCCGTATGCTGTACCCGGGATCCATAAAGGCCCTCCTTCATACACACACATACAGATTTACACTTACACATACACACACATACAGATAAACACTTCTATATACACACATACAAACTTGCACGCACACACACATATACATATACACACATTCAGACATACACTCAATTACATACACACATTCACACACACCTACACACATGAATACACAATCACACAAATACACACATACGCACACAACCATACAAATACACACACAAGATGATGCCAGTCAAGGCCAAACATAGCCTTTCAGCATGTGATACCAAGAAAATTGGCAGGAGGATCTATCCTCCCCAAAGCAAAAGTCCCCTCGCAACAGGTGAGCGAGAATATTCTGAGTGGCTAAAACCGTAGATAAAATATGAGGGAATATTCTGATTGGGTCATTTTAGATAAGGTGATGTCCATGACTTGCATAAACTAACGAATTATGAGTATAAAAAAACAATGCTTTGGGTCTTAGATTCAGAGCTGTTCCATGGACCAACACTCTCGTTTTGGATGAACTGCCTGCAGGATTGAATGAAAGTTCAGTTTATCGGACTCCGGACTTCTGACTCTGATTGAATATTATCTCAAATTTTTTGGAAACAGTTGTAAATTCGCTAAAAAATAGTTAACGCTTGTTTAAAGTTAATGCTGTTTTTAATAGTCATGAATATGAATCGCCTTAAAGTTTTTCAGCAATGCTGGTACTTACCCCGGATGAGAAGTTACCGTGGAGAACAATGCTTTCTTGGTGACCGGTAATGTCAACTTTCTCTGTTTGATTTTAATGGAGTAAACCCTGAAGTACATCTGACATTGTCGTGTACTAGGTTTGAAAACAACTGAGGTAGAGTTTTCAGTGCTCCATAAAACTAGTTCAATAAAACTAAACCTGTAACTTTAATGTCAGTATGTTAGTGGTTAAACGTCAGATTGTCTTAGCCTGTGAGAGGTCAGACCATGAGAGGTCACCTTCAGGAACTTGAAGGTGAGGACCTTCTCCACAAGGTCCCCGTTGATGTGGAGTGAGGCTGGATCTGCACTTTGCCTTCTGTAGTCCAGATTTAGTTTTTTAGTTTTTGTGGTGTTCAGTGACTGATTGTTGTCTGAGCACCACTCTGTACGCTGATTCGTAGCCTCCTGAGATGGGTTCGATCACAGTGGTGTCATCAGCAAATTGTAGCTATCAGCTTTTACTGTAGAAAGCATTCCTCCTTACTCCTGGATGCATGAGCTATTACTGTAGAAGATTATCCTAATGTTATATGGTGATGAGTGGAGCGGGGATGTTTTCTTTAGAATTCACACTAACTTTGCTAAATCTGTCAATATGCGTCAGTATGTCAAGACATGTCAGACTACCTCTAAGCTTCCTGGGCCTCAGTCCCCAGAGGGTGAAAAACAAGTCTTTCTCAAGCAGACAATGTATCAGGTTGGAAGATGCAGTTCTTAGGCCGAATCTCGATTCTTCTCCTTGCCCCTTTTGCTTAGTCTTGTCTTAGTCTTACCCCTAGCACTTGCTAGTGTAAGGGCCAAGGGCTGAGATCTTTCCCCTATGAAATGAGACGCCACTCGGTTTCGGGTACATCATGAGCTATGAAACTAGCGATTTAAAAAAAGTCTAATGAAGAACATGGTTGCAAATATATATGTATACAACTGTGTAGAGCACGAAACAAGACTGTCGTCATTTTTAAATTAATTATAAGCCAAAAATACTTACATGTAGTGTATCGTCAGCCTCATAGCATAACTGCCTAAGTCATTTTTTGGCCAAATTGAGATATCTGCATAACTTTACTCTCCTACCACTGCTGCATCATCCTGCATTGTTGCCTATGTCCTTGGTCAATCACAACACTTATTATAATCCAAAAACACTACCTGCCTTAGTCATCTCTTTGACTTAGGCAGTTTTGATACAAACAAAATGGCAGGAAATGTGAGAAAGAAAGCTCGGCTGTCCACAAGTGAAGTAGTAGCTCTTCTCTTTGATTCAATTTCATCTGGTAAGATTTCTACATAACAGATCATATTTCTTCAATTTTCTAGACACTAAATGTAATTTCAGTCAATCAAAGGGATTATGAACCGTGTATTTAAACTTGAAATCACATTTTTTGCTACAAGATAATGAAGTAGCTAGCTAACACTAGCAAAATATTACACAGCTAGCAAATCTTTACACTTAAGAAACATCTCCATAAAAAGACATTAGGGCAATTTTAGACATTTAAGCAGATAGATTTGTAGCAAATAGTATAGCAATAAACAAATAGATTAGAAATGAGACATGTTGACTAGAAAGAAGAAGTATTTGGTAAGATTTAGATTTTTTGCAGTGAACCTTTGAATTTAACATGGTTTACTTAGTTAAAATACTCATCACTTAATTTTCGGCTTTATTGTCAGGAAATGAAGTTCACTTAGAGGAGTTAGAGGATTTAGATGAGAGTAGACCTGAGAAAGAAGGAAATGACGTAGACATGGGACAACAGATTGAAGAGGAAACATCCAGTGAAGTCTCCAGAGCTGAATCAGATCCTGAAAGTGAACTCGATGACACTGTCTTGGATGAGGACTATAGACCTGAAAAAGATGATAGTGACCGCCCAAATAGTGGTAGTGATACAGACACAGTTCAACACAGTGAAAGAGAAACAGGAGCTCCACTTGAAACTTCTGATGTTCAACGTCATAGGCGCCCAAGGCCAGATATGTGGAAGCGAGAGGTGCTAAAAGAAAAGCGTCTTAAGGGGGAGAGATACAAGAATAAAATGGGACAGGCGAAACCACCAAAGACCAGTGGCCCACCCTGCACATCACAGCACTGCTTAAAGTCGAAGAAACGAAGTTGTGAACTACTGACTGAAGAGGTGAGGACAGATATCTTTAACAATTTCTGGTCCATGCCCTCCTGGGAGACACGCAAGGTGTATATCCAGACTCTAGTGGAAAATATGCCCATAAAACAGAAGACAGGTGGTGTTCATCATGCATCAAGGAGAACAACATCCCTATCATACCACCTGCAACTGGCAGACAGATGTCAACTACCTGTGTGTAAGAATCTTTTCTGTTCAACACTTGGCATCGCCCCCCGAACCATTGGATCATGGTTAACTGTGGACAAAACTGCTCCATGTAAACCCAAGATCAACAAGACTGGTCCACATGTGCCCATATCAGATGTTGACCAGACCTTCCTGAAAGAATGGCTGTCTGGACTGCCTACAGTCCCATCCCATTACTGCCGTCAGGTTCCCTCCTATCAGGATAAGAAGTTCCTGGAGCCAGGAACAGTTCTAAGTGATCTTCACAAGGAATATCAGAAAGCTGCTGGTGAAAATGGAATGCGTGCTGTGAGTGAAACATATTTCCGAAAAGTGTTCAGTGATCAGAATTACTCTGTGTTCATACCAAAAAAAGACCAGTGTGATGTATGTGTCAGCGCCAAGGTAGGAAATACAGATCAGGATACCCTTAATACTCACTTGAAATTAAAGGCTCAGGCTCAAGCTGAAAAAGCTATGGATAAAAAGGAATCCAGTGACAAACTCTCAGTGTGGACAATGGACCTTCAAAGTGTTCTTCTGTGCCCCAAGACAAAAGCAAGTACAATGTATTATAAAACTAAATTACAGTTGCACAACTTTACTTGCTTCAACATGAACAACAAAGATGGGTATTGTTACGCTTGGGAGGAGCATGAAGGCTCCTTCAGCAGTGAGGTTTTTGCCCATATGCAGTCCAAACACTTGAATCAATCCTAGAGGCCAACGGAAACATCGAGAAAGTCATTGTCTGGAGTGATGGCTGTGGATATCAAAATCGATGTGGTACCATCAGCAACGCATACTTTCATCTGGCCATGAAGCATGGTGTCACCATTGAGCAAAAGTTTCTGGTTGCAGGGCACACACAGATGGAGTGTGACTCCATGCATAGCCTCATTGAAAGGCGCACCGTCAAAGATATTCACACTCCACGTGATTACTTTGTCATCTTTGAGACTGCACAAATTAATCCATCCCCATACAAGGTGACTCAGCTATACCACAACGACTTCATGAAGTTATCTGAGGCCTATGTCACTACTATTCGGCCAGGTAGAAGAGTTGGTGACACCACAGTACATGACCTCCGAGCTCTCCAGTACTTGGCTGATGGTCGAATCCGGTACCAGGTGGATTTTGAGCGTGACTGGGAGGACCTGCCTCAGCGAATCCCCAAAGAAACATTCCACTGGGTCCCACTCTTTCCTGCCCAATTGCCAATTACTCTGAGGAAATTCAATGACTTGCAGGCAATGAAACCAGTACTACCACAAGTGGCCCACCATTACTATGACAACCTCCCTCATCAATAGACATATGTGAAAATGAGTTGAGAAGTGGAACCTCTCTCTCACTCACTCACACACTCACACACTCAAACACACTCTCACACACACTCTCTCTCTCACACACACACACACACACACACACAAATACACCCATGCATACAAACTACACACCAGAAGAAAATGCATACACACACACACAGTGCACACATAGACATTTTTTGCTCCCATTTTTCTTACACACACACACACACACACACACACACACACACACAAACAGACACAAGCACACATAAATACACCAACAACACACCAGAAGAAAATGCATACACACACACACAGTGCACACATACAGACATTTTTGCTCCCATTTTTCTTACACACACACACACACACACACACACACGCACACACACACACACACAACCTCAAATTTACACATCTTGGTTATATTTAGGTGAGTAAAACAACTTTGGTTATGTTATGTTTGCATTTATATGTAAGAGAAAAAATGCCTAAGTCAAGGCATATTCTGCCTAAGTCATTTTAATTGGTAAAGACAATTGATAATGGGTCTTTTTCTTTTTGCATACTTGTTCACACATCTTGTTGAATGTACTGTTAAAATATCAATAAAAAACACCAATGTGATTTCTAAAAAATGTGTTTTTTCTTGTTTCCCAAAAACATTGAAATATGACTTAGGCAATTATGCTATGAGGCTAACGGTATGTAGCATGATAGCTGGCAAGCTACCATATAAGCCAATGGAGTGGTGGTATACGCGCTAAATGTATCCTAAAACTACCGTTTGAAAGCTTCAGTTAAGACCGACAATACTATACATCGTTCGAGTAGCACATTTCAGATCAAACCGAGTCATTATAAACATATAAAAAGTTGTGTAGATAGCTTTATTCATGTAAAATATTCCTCGCTTCAAGCAGCCATGTTTTTTTGAAAATTCCCGAGCTGGTTTCGCGGTGTGCTCTGGGATAGCCCTTGGAGTTAAGGTAGCCCTCCGATCATCTCAAAAACGAGGGCCATACACCCCTTAACCTTACCCCTTAATCTTGATCAAGTTGGGTATTGAGACACCACTAGCTCTCACATGAACGCGCAATTTCAAGGGTAAGGGGTAAGATAAGGGGTAAGGGGAAGTATTGAGATTGGGCCTTAGTTTCACAAAATGTATTTTTCTTAATCCTAGATTTCAACACATGGGTACTCATTCCAAACAACAGAAAACAGTGGATTCCTATCGTCTTGAAACCTCAAGTGCAAAGTCCATGATGGATATTGGAACGAGGCAGATTTTCTCTGAGGAACATGACCTCTTCCGTAAGAGTGTGCGCAGGTTCTTTGAGGAGGAGGTGATGCCACACCATAAAGAGTAAGGAAATGCACTTCCACATTTAAGTTTAGTTTCATAAATGCACGTACACATTAACTTTAGTTTCATAAATGCACTTACACATTAAGTTAAGTTTCATAAATTAACTTACACATTTAACTTTAGTTTCATAAATGCACTTACACATTTAACTTTAGTTTCATAAATGCACGTACACATTTCAGTTTAGTTTCATAAATGCATGTACACATTAACTTTAGTTTCATAAATGCACTTACACATTAAGTTAAGTTTCATAAATGCACTTACACATTTAACTTTTGTTTCACAAATGAACGTACACATTAAGTTAAGTTTCATTAATGCACTTACACATTAAGGGCCTGATTTACTAACAGGATTGCGCCCATTTGTAAAATAGCGGTCGTAAACATAAAACGGTATTTACTAAGGGGGCGCATTTGAGTAGAGTCGCATATTAACGCTTTGAAGGTGTGTACCTGCAAACAGGTCGGATGGTTCCGAAACGTGGGTGGTAACGTAGGCGTGAAGCGCTATTTAATGGGAGGAGTGCGCCTAATGATGTATTGCGTTGTATTTACTAAACTGCCTGGCGAGCGCACATCTCTGATTTGCAGGGTAATTTCCGCCTCATAAAAGCACGTCTTAACCAGGAAGCGCATTTCCACTGAGTCTGAAAACGTTGATATGGCAGCAGCATTTCTTTTCTCAGTTCGGCTTTGGTGGACACTAACAATATTTAGTAACAGAAACATGCCATCATGCCTCTAGCCATTAATCTAAACTGGTCATGCACTCGCTGACCATAGTTTAGAGCCTTGAGCTATGAGTTTTGACCTTTATTTAGCAATTTTGTCCAACTGAAGTAATGTTGGTGTAGGTGGGAAAAAGCGGGCCAGGTAAGCAGAGAGGTGTGGGAGAAGGCAGGAGAGTATGGTCTCTTGGGAGTCTTCACCCCGGAGGAACATGGAGGCCTTGGAGCGGATCTGCAGTCTGCTGCTGTGGTGTGGGAGGAACAGTGAGTATGTTTCTTTATTCAAACTCCAGTTATGGGGCTGGACTCTCCTTCTCAGATTGTGTCACCATCAGTATAACAGCTATAACTAGGATATGCATGTTCAGTTTCTTCCAGTAGCTAACTAGTAATCATTGTGGACTATAATAGGGTACTCTGACTAGTAATCATTGTGGACTATAATAGGGTACTCTGACTAGTAATCATTGTGGACTATAATAGTGTACTCAGAGCAAAGCAGCCCCAGAGCATCACTGAGCCACTTTAGGCAGGGTGTTCTTTTCAGCATATGCTTCATTCTTCCTGAAAAGTTCCAGTTTTGTTTCATCGCTCCACAGAACAGAATTTCAAAACTTTGGTGGCTTATTTATATGGTTTTCAGCATATTGGAGCTGACTTCTCTTGTGCTTTTGGGTCAGTAGTGGTGTGCCTCTTGGAGTCCAAGCATGGAACCCTTCAGTGTTTAGTATGCGCCTCACTGTGCAAACCAAAACCTCATTGCCTGCTGCCACCAAGTCTTGCTGCTGGTGTTTTGCAGTCACTCAAAGAGTTTTGACCACTTGCCTCCTCGGGAATCTGGTGGCAGCCGCTGATAGCTTCCTCTTTCTGCCACGTCCAGGTAGTGTAGCCACTGTTCCTTCAACTTTGAACTTGCAAACTATGCTTCCAACTGTATCTCTAGAGACATTCAGTGCTTTTGCTATCTTTTTGTATCATTTTCCTTGTTTGTGCAAGGCAATGATCTCTTCTCTGAACTTTTTGGACAATTCTTTTGACTCAGCCATCCTTCTTACATCCAATCAAACGTCACAACAAACCCCTAGCCAGTCCAGGTATTTATGTGTTCTATCGCAAGCACACTTGAACTAATGAATCCCTCGATTAGTTGCACCAGGTGTGTCTGAGACAGGTGGTTAATCATTTTGAGATTGCAGTAGGGATTAAAAGTAGCATTTTGTGTTGAATTTGGATGAAAACCATGGTAATATTAGTTTTATTGAACTATTTCAACTGTTGTTGTCTACTTTGTTTATTGCAAATAGCTGAAAAATTGTTCAATTTGCCAACAAGCCTAAAACGCCATGGGGGTTGAATAATTTTGATTGCAACTGTATACACCAAACATGGTATAAACATGATGCATACCAAAATTGATGGAGGATAAGGTGGGGAGAGAGCATTCAAGTATTTATAGAACAGCTTAGTGGGTATACACTATATACTGTACAGTTTTATGCAAAGGTTTGGGCACCCCTGATAATTATCATTATTTCAGATTATAATCTGCTGGTCTTTCAAAGCAGCAATTTAATTTGGACATAATGTATACTTTATGGGTTAAGTAACATTTTAGATCTGTAATAACATTTATTGAATCAACAGAAACAATGTGGTGTGCATCATAAAAATAACAGATATGTGCAAACATGTAGGCACCCCAATGGATTAATCACATCAATACTTGGTAGAGCCTCCCTTTGCTGAAATAACAGCTTGTAGACATTTCTTATAGTCACTGATAAGTCCCTGAATTCTAGCTGCAGGTGTTTTGGACCATTTCTCCTTACAAAATGTCTCCAGTTTGATGGTTGCCAGGCGTAGACAGCCCGTATCAGATCATTCCATACATTTTCAATGATCTTCAAGTCAGGGGACTGGGATGACAATCCTAGAACATTGCTCTGTGAGTGGTAGACAGAAGTTACCAAAAGACATCAAGAAGTGTATTGTTAATCTGCTTCGTAAATGCGTAATAAATTGAATTGAAAAACACTCAATTTGACATGTGTCCACATGTTCACACGTTCAAGATGTTTGGCAATACATTCCGTATTCACAAACTCTCTGCCTTGGTGCCAAAAGTGTCAGTAACCTTCATTGCAAACTCTGGAGCCTTCTATCCCCTCTCAGAGGCCTAGCCATGACACACTTGGAAAACAAACAAGTCATTGTTAATACATACGTAGGTGTAGCCCTTGCACGTCTCAGGAAGTGGCCCAATTAGATCAACACCCAGGATTTGCCAGGGACCCTTGACCTTGATAAGTGTAGTGTGGGTGCTACAGCTATGGTTTTCTACAACTTTCTGTGTGGTCTTCTGGTCAGCAGGGTGCCCTCCAGTGGCTTCACTGTCATGCCATTCAATCAGTGCCCTTTTGGGTTGCAAAGGGGTGGAAAGTTTCCAGTAAATTTCCAGATTGGAGAGACTCTGAATACAACAACTGTTGCCCGGATACTTCACCAATCAAAGCTTTATGGAAGAGAGACATTGTCATACCAAATATTGACTAGAGTTCGCCAAAAGGCATGTGGGAGACTCCATGGTCAAGTGGAAGAAGGTTCTGTGGTCTGATGAGACCAAAGTGGAGCTTTTTGTCAGTTGTTGTATGAAGAGTCACTCCCATCTCAGCTGCTGAAGCTTGTAATTCCTTCAGAGTAGTCATAGGTGTCTTGGTTTCCTCTCTCACTAGTCTCCTTCTTGCACGGTCACTCAGTTTGTGAGGACGGCCTGCTCTAGGCAGATTTGCCATATGCCTTCCATTTCTTGAGTGACAGATTAAACAGAATTCCAGGGGATGTTTAGTGCCTTGGACATTTGTATCCTTCCCCTGACTTGTACTTTTCAATAACCTTTTCTCTGAGTTGCTTTGAGTGTTCTTTGGGTCTTCATGGTGTAAATGCATACATTTTAACTTTTGGGCTTAAATAGTCTTCACTGTACCTCAGTTTTCGTATTCTGCTGAAATTCAGCTACAACAAGCAAATACAGAGTTCAGCACAAGTGGTACTCTTCTTATCCCTCCGCCAAAGCTAAGATCGGATATTCTACAAGGAATTCACAATTCACACAAACCTGCAGAAAAAAAAAGAAAGGGTGGAAGGGACAGATTAGCTGATCAATATTTTAGTAGAGAAAACCCAACAAAAAAAAAATGCCACTCATACTTACTATTAAGAGGTTGCCCTGGTTTTCACAAAGTGCCGCAAATCCAAAGAGAGAATGCCTGAATATGAAAATTGAGGAAAAGTAGACGATAATGTAAGTCCGGCCGTGGTCTGGACGTGGACGGCAACCACTCCCTCGATTGCACCTAAACGGCCAGGAGCCAGTCAATCGCGGGGACATGAAAATACGATAGCTAGCTACATTAAATGCTTTGGCAGTGCCAATGTCGTTAACTAGTGCTAGTAGCAACCTTACCAACCTACGTAAACCTTGCCAAAATGCTAAGGGCACAAGCCGTTGCACAACATAAGCCAAGGGATTTGCGATACCATTGTGAAAGCAATACATAGCATATGGTGTTAATGACTATTTTCCTAGCCAGGTTACCCAGCTAGTTAGCTAAATCGTTAGCTAGTGCTAGTTACAGTGCCAACTCGCCTAAATGAATAAAGAAACGCTTATATTCAGTACAGAAAATCTATTCTAATGTTACCCATTAAACATGTGGACATCTAATAAATAATCGGTTTCTAGTTAACTTAAATGGATAAAAAGCTTACCAAACTCGGTCCATCCATCAGCACGAGGTCTGTTGCATTGCTGGTTCTGGAATGAAAGAATGGTGTGCCCCCTGCGTGCTTCAGGTGGATCCAGTGAAACAATTAAATAGACTTAATGTGAATACATCAATTTAATTTGTATTTAATGTATATGGATGAATATAATATATGATGTATTTACTTCAAACAGGTTTAATTTAAAACTATTAAATAGACGTAATGTGAATAAATCAATTTAATTTCCTATTTAACTGGTTTGTGTTGTATTTAATGTATATGGATGAATATAATATATGATGTATTTACTTCAAACAGGTTTAATTTAAAACGATTAAATAGACTTAATGTGAATAAATCAATTTCATTTCCTATTTAACTGGTTTGTGTTGTATTTAATGTATATGGATGTCAGGACTTTGGGCAGCGATTGCCATAAGTTGCCACTTTGGCGGCATCTGGTGGCCAAAAGGACTTTGTGATTTCCGTGTTTGTTATATGTCCTCATGTGCTTCTGTTGTGATTGTGTGTCCACATGTGCTTTTGTTGTGATTGTGTGCCCTCACCTGTAGCCCATTGTGTGCCCTCGCTGGTTTCCCTCTGTGTCCTCACCTGTCATGTATTGCCACTTTCCTTGATTAGCCAGGAGTTAAATACCTGGCTAGTTTCCCTGCTCTGTCTCTGGTCGTTGGATTGTTTTTTGTCCCCATGTGTTTTTGGTCGTGCTCTCAAACACGTAGTCTTACTGCAGCTCTCAAGCTGCTTCTTGTCTTTGTGACATTGTCTACATTTAGTATATTATTTAGTTGATGCTTTTTGCTAGTGATGGCGAAATGAAGCTTCATGAACCCTCGAAGCTTTCCAGCCAGACGTGTCGAAAAAAGGTTCACTACTCGAAGCGTCGTTCGCTCTCTAGTGACACCTGCAGGTCAATAAAAATACGGTGTAAGAAAGATTTTCTCGGGACAGTGAATTTGTTAAATTTGTTGTGGTGCGCAAGGCCTGCTAAAATAACATGCACACAAACGTATGGTGGAAGAAAACGGTTCTCCATTAATTCAAATTTCATTGCAGGTGAATACAATGACAATAAAATATTTATTTTTGTATTCTTTGTTCTAATAATAGTTCGATCTCATCTTAAAGAAATATATGGTGGTACAACGGTAAGTGACGCCGGCTTCAACGTTGATCTGTTTAGTTTCGATTCCTGACCAAAGCGAATTTTAAACGGTGCTTTAGATTAAAATAAAAAGCCTGTTAATTATCTTTACTCTCTATGCCGTTGGAATAGAGTGAAAGTGCTTTTTGAATACTGGTCAGTAGGCTACTTTTGTAAAGCCAATGAGTGCTTTTGGACAACTGGTCAGTGCAGGGCACTGAAAAGAGGGAGAAAGTGCTTTGTGCAACTGGATCAAGTTCTTTCTCTTCCTAACTAGCTCTATAACTCTATCTCAAATATTATATAGCCTACTACTACCAACAACACCAAACAATCTAAATCTCCAACTACAGCTAAATCTCCAACTATCGCCAATTCTCCAACCACTGACAATAACTACCACGATTACAAGATGAGTTTTGGGACGTCGTATAGTCGAAGCGTCCCGCGAAAAGTGAACGAACGAACCACTTGGTGAAGCACTTGATTCAAATGAGGCTTCAGACGTCACCGGTGACGTAATCTCGGCAAAACGATACAAGCCTCGATACGCGCTCCGGTCAGGAAGTGCTTCATTTTCACGACACAAGCTCCGAAGCCTCGGGTTCATTTGTAACATCACTACTTTTTGCCCTTTTTGCTGTTCTTTTGTGTTTTTGGAGTTTCTCCGGTGGAAGTATCTTTTGTGTTTTTGAAAATAAAAAGAAACTAAACTCCAAACGACATCCTGCAACTGGGTCCTCAATAGCTCACCTGGCTAAGACGCTGCTTCACAAACCCAGCTACTCGGGTTCAATCCCCGAGAAGAGCCCTGACAATGGATGAATATAATATATTATGTATTTACTTTAAACAGGTTTACTTTAAATGTTAAGCTTAAAGTTAATTATGGCACAAAATCATTTTTTTGAGTGTAGACACTAATTACATTCAGAATAGTGGCAGGTTCAAACACCCCTGGCTAAACAGGAAACAAACAGCCCACACTGAGAATGGCGTACACCAAGCCTATTGGCTGGACCTCTGTTGAATCAGGACAATCACTTTAAAGGGGGTGAATACTTATGCAATCACTTATTTTACATTACATATTTTTATTTAATTGACCTTACTGTGTAGAAATCTGTGTTCAATTTGACATTAAAGTGGGCTTATTTGTAATTTTTTTGGGAGGTAAAAAAAGCCAACTTATATTGACCATGATTGATTTATAAAAGCAATAAAAGGGTAAAACATTATTAAGCAAGAATGGGAGCATTCAGAGAATGCAAACCTCCGCCTTGTGACCTTGACCTTTGACCTTGACATCTGAAAATCTATATTACCCAATCTCCCCACAAAGTTTGATGGAAATCGGTCCATGCGTTTCTGCGTAATCCTGTTCACAAACAAACATACAGGGGTGAAAACATAACCTCCTGGCGGAGGTAATAATTATTTAATATTTAAAAAGTGATCGTTTGATACCCTCAGCAGCTGTGAAGGCATCCATGAGGTGAGGCGTGCAATGGGGAGCTCCATCTCCTGTAAGGGCATTAACAAAGAGTCATGGGGGATCTGTACTAGAAACATTGGTGAAGGAACAGTGTTTATGTATGTATGTATTTCAATATAGAAACAAATGTTTTATTGTGCCTTTAATTGGTTTATCTTATTTTTTGCCATTCTTAGGATGTACTCAAACTGTTCAGGGCCTGGATTCTCTCTCCACTCTGACATCGTGATCCCATACATCAGTCACTATGGCAGCCAAGCTCAAATTGAGCGATTCATCCCCCTAATGGTTGCTGGGAAATCCATTGGAGCCATTGCCATGACGGAACCAGGAGCGGGCAGGTGACCAGGTCTCCCTTCTCTCAGTCCAGTCTAATCTAATCTAAAATTAGGCTTTCCACCAGATGCCTTACAGGAATAAAGCACAAAGCAGTGAATCCAGTATTGAAATACCTCCTTAGTTTCAAACATCCTATATGTAGTGTTTAAAGTGAAAGTCTTTAAGATGTTAACAAAATTATCAATAGATTATGAAGAAAGCACACAAATACAAGTGGACTGTATGCCTAAGATTATGCAGCTAAAGATGCTGCTTCTCCTAAAACCTCTCATGGCAATAATAAGTCACAGTAGCATGTAGTCTTTTAAAATGAATATGCCAGTAGTTAAGCTATCAGCATAAATACTGTGAAAGCCCCGATTCCAAGCAAGAATCCATAAAGCGGCTACATTTTAGAATATCAAATTGTAATTGCATGATCCGTAAATAGGAGCCATTTAACGATTTTCTGTATACGTAATTCTAGTAAAGTCATGTCTGAACCACCTCTAGATGGCCATATTCACCTACCTCCTAGTGCATACAAAATAAAGTCACCCTCAAATATCTCTCCTTGTCAGTACGTCCAAACTGTCTTGATTTTGATGCTAAGTTGTCAGAAAACTAAATGTAGACTGGAGGGCAGCTAGTGTTAAGTGAAGAACATGGGCAAAACCTGTCTATATTTTGTACTGTATATCAAGACAGCCAAGTACACGGTGTGATCTAAGTGCAATCTGCAAGAGGAACAAGGACTATTACATTTCTCTCCCTTGGGAGAGCGTTTAAGTAAGGCCCAAATTGAACTTGTCTTGTATATACCGTGTTGAATTTCATCTTCCTAATGGTTAAAATATAGCCTGGATACCAGCCTGAACTCCGCCCACAAAATTTTTGGTCTGGGAGATTCAGTCTGGAGTCGAGCTAGTTGGGAGGGTTTAAACGGCCCCGAAAAGGGATCTGACCATTCAAATTGTAAGGGCGGGCTTTATACGTTGATGGACAGACATAGATAGAATACCGGTATACATCGAACAAAGATGGCGCCGTCTCGGGAGCTTAGTGGGACATATTTGATATGATTTAAGGTATCTACACGACTTTTTTTATGTCTACATTGACTCGTTAGTTGTGTATACGCAACACCAATGTTGCCTAGGATTGTAGGTCTTAACTTATTCACTCTAGACCATTATTGAAAGGTTATGCTAACAGCGTAGACAAAAAAAAACATTAAAACTAATGGTAGCTTCTAGCCTTGAGTGCTAATTAAGTAACGTGAGCAGGCATATCTCAACAGATATTGACAGCGCATTCATTTTGAAAGAGGAACAGAGAAACGCGATCAAGGCATTTGTCGATTGAAAAGATGTTTTTGCCGTCCTTCCTACGGGATCAGGTAAAAGTTTAATCTATCAGATGGTAATAATACTACGTTGCTCTGATTGGTTCTAGGTATCCAATTCAGCGAAGAGGAATTTTCTTTCCTGGTTCGTTGAAACACGCCCCATAATCACAGCCCAGTGGTCCGGTCTCAGACTCATATTCTGACTAGAATTATGAGTATGACATCGTCAGGCTAGTTAAAATAGCCATGTTATCAACTTTTTAACAATGGATGAGGAGGTGTAAGATTTAAGTCACAACTTAGTGTTAAGTTTAAACTATTCGTGTGGTGCAACCGATTAATAGTTTGTAAACTTGAACCAGGCAAAGATTACACAGGGTACCCCCAGGATTTTTTATCTCAAATTTAAGACTTTTTAAGACCTTTTCAAGACCACTTTAGATGAAATTTAAGACCAACATCGCACCTTTCCTGATGACTAAAATTAAAAAATGTAATCATAAGACAGAACCATTTAAAACAATAGCTGTGAGGGGTGAACGTGTGAGTGTGTGTTTGTGTACATGTGTGTGTGTGTGTGTGTGTGTGTGTGCATTCGTGTCTGGATACGTCTGTGGGTGAACCTGTGTACGGTTGTAATACAACAGATCCCACTACAGCCTTTGGAGCTCTGCGCTTTTGGCAGAAATCTGTTCATCCAGTATGATGAGTTCAGCCAACTTATTATAGCGGGAGCTTTTCCATAAAAGTTGCTGTGTTTTTGAGGTGTTTGTTGCAATTAAATTGCGGGAGCAAGCTGGAAGTTGTGATAGAGCTGCGAATTTCCCTCTTTGTAATTATAATTGAGTTATTTGTTAAAAATAAGTTATTAATAAACAAACCTTCATTAAATAACAAAACCATTGAGAAATGGTCCTCTAAAATAATAACCTCACCAACATGCCAAATAAAAATAGCAAAAATTTAGCAAAATAGGCTGTTAAATGTGTATTACTTGTATTGTTGTTATGGAAACAAACACCGTTTAGCATTAGACTTTTACTTTGACATCATTCAAATGTTCCTCTCGTGGAAATGGCAACAGCTGTTATCAAGAAACATAGTTATGCTATGTAATGCTAAACACGTAGTGAGAACAGTACATAGGCAACAACGAAGTGCACCTGGTACTACAAAAGGACCACCAGTAAGACTGAATAAAGTGTTATGAATATCGCAGCCTTCACATATAATGGGGAAAAAAACTGCCTGTGTCACTGTGATCTGACGTCCTGTCCTGCACGCCTTTCTGCCGTTATCAATCGGTTTTGCTATCCTTGTTAATTTATTTTATCTGTATAGGGGTTTATGTTGTTCAATCTCATATATTAATTTTAAGTTGTCCAACTACCCCCTTCTTCAACACTATGCTACCTTATCTTCAAACAGAAAGTAAAGTTAAAATCTCAATTGCAACAGCTTTTGAGGGTTTGGGAAATAATCGCTGCTGATTTGATGTTTGGTGGAGTCAATCCAGAATTAGTGTTGATGAAATTATAATCAAGTCACCCAAACTGCCGTGAAAAAAACGGGAGTCGCTGAAACTGTTGTTGCATCCCTGTACAACAGTGTGTTCTTTAACGTTAGACGTTTCAATTTCTTTAATCACCCAAAAGCCCCGCTCCACTGTTGCCTGTGATAGCAGAAGCTTATTAACTAGCATTACCCTGTCCCTGACAGGGCAGTGTCCTAGATAACTGTCTAGCTAGCTAGCGCAGCTAGTGAATAGCTAATGTTAGCTAGTTTTATCCTTTATCGTGTCAGCATCTCAGCCAGTTCAGAGTCATATGGGTTGCCTGGTATTTTGGATGCGACGTTTGGGTGTACTAAGATTCGTTGTCACAACGAACAATAAACAAATGTGGACTTGATGAACGAAATTTAAGACCTGTTGACGAAATTTAAGACCGGTTGACAAAAAATAATACCTTTTCAAGGCCTTAAATTATGAATACTAAATTTAAGACTTTTTCAAGTTTTTAAGACCTCGCGGGTACCCTGTTACAACTTGCACTCAACTGACTGCTGGTTTTTATTCTCATTCTTTAAACTACTTTTAATATAGCACAAAAAAGTTTTATATTAACATTTAGTTGCATAGATCCTTGTGTCTTACCTCATGAAAGGGGCCTGCCCTGCGCTGTACTGGTTCATGTTTGTATAGGCTCTTTTCAAATGATATGGAACTACATAGAAATGTGATCATCCATATTTACATACAATTTTGATCATCAACTGTTGTACGTCTCCCTTGTACGTCGCTTTGGACAAAAGCGTCTGATAAAGGACTTAATGTAAATGTAACTGTGTCATTTGGGGTGCATCCACACAGTACACAGTTAACTCAAAATCTAATGTCAGAATGAATTCACTTGGATTGCCAAATTGTCTGCTTGTGAGAATAGTCACTATGGTACTAGGTAACAGTACTAGGAGATGTTTGTGTGAGTGTGATTTCTTCTGGTCAAAACTTTTGCTTTTTATTTTATTCAGTGATCTGCAGGGTGTGCGAACCAATGCCAAGAAAGATGACAGTGACTGGATACTAAATGGAAACAAGGTTTGGATGAAATTACTTATTCCTCCCATAATGGTGTTGTTACATTGATGAAGTTTGTTCTCTCATACTACCACCTAATAATCATGCTTAGCTTTTGCATAGGCACAGGTACTTTTTTTGTGCTAAATCAGTACCAATCATGAAATGATTGTCCTTGCACATCAGGGATGACAAAAAGGTCAAACAAAAATTGCGACGTATTCACAAAACCTTGCTCAATGGCAACGGTGCAGTCTCAGTTTGAGGCTCTTCTGGAGTTCCTAGCCGTGTCTTAGGAAACCGACGACCAGCATCAGAGAGCTGATTGACCTGTAGCAGCATCTAGAAGTTTGCCTGAGGTAATGTTTGTTTGATTTACCTTTTGAATTTTCATTTGACTGGTCATTCTGATCATTCTAGCCTCAACTAGAGATTGCCAATTACGTAGAAGGCCTGCATACTGATCAAAGTAGTGAGAAGTTGCACCTTCATATTTAATCATGAAAAAAAAATATTGATTGATATCAATCAATATTCACTGAAATGGCACACTCTGACTCACTGCCATACCATTGACCATTGGCTTAGATTGGTGCTTTGCTGCTGTTCAAAATCTGCACTCTTTGCTTCCTCCTTCCGGTGTAACTGACGACCTTGACCTTGAAATTTAATTCATACATACAACTGAAACGCTCTTACATTCACTATTGAAACGCTCTCATGGTTACTACGCTTCCACATCCTCATGTTAGAGCATACATACAAAAACTGTGTTCAACAATATACAGTATATATATTTACTGCATTTTCATTTGTGCATGCTTGAGTGTTTCAGATAGATACGTATAAATGTTTCACTTGTAAGCATGTAAGCATTTCATATGTATGTGTATATGACACAGAGGCAGTGCTTAATTTGAGGGGGAGCAAGGGGCAGCACGCTCCGGAAGCTCTGACGTGCTCTCCGCCAGCTGGATCTGGATTTGTGTGTGAAAAATCAAATAATTAAATACATAAATTAAAGTTTGTTTCGTTTTAATATCTGGTTTTAATATCTGTCATGGTGATTTCTCAATTCTCCCATGAAACGAGATACTCAAAATAATATAATAATATAAACAAAATAATATTGCGGAAAAGGAGCGTGCACACACTTCTGTTTAGTGATGGGAAGTTCGGATCATTTTACCGACTCGAATCTTTGAACGAATCTTTTTTTCGAGTCACTCGTTTATTTTAACGGGGGGGGGCGCTACTCAACATTTTAAAATTTTATAGCCAATTCACTTGCATAAATACGTCCACTACAAACACGTATCATATTTTCATGGAGGTTACTACATGTAAACCAGCAGATACTAATTCCTGCATTCAAATAATATATTATGAAAGTTTGGATGAAATGGTCATTTATTATCACATAAGCATTTAATGATCACGGCAAACAATTACGATGCACTGAACTGTAAGTAAAGTTTTAAAAAGTTAAAATAACTAAACCTGTAATTATTTCTTGTGAACGAATATCATTCACGTCTTACTAAACATAGACACTCGAAAGTGAACTGGGTTAATAAGTCCTTTCTGTTTCCTCTTCTGAGCCTATGCAGGTTATGTGAAAAAATATCCAGAGCCCAGTCAAAATGAACGAAACATTTCGGTTTTCTCTAGCTTCCCATGCTGAGCCTATGCAGATCACGTGAAAAATTATCCAAATACTTGTATCCGGCAGATGACCTAATCGTTCACCTCCCGACCGTCTTTGGATCAACGTTTCGTTCATCTGCCGGATATCGTTCAATGATTCGTTCTTTTGCCGGATATCAGTCTTTCGTTCAATGATTCGTTCTTTCGCCAACCGTGTCTTTGGATCTATGATTCGTTCATCTGCCGGATATGGGTATTTCGTTCAATGATTCGTTCTTTTGCCGGATATCGGTCTTTCGTTCAATGTTTCGTTCTTTTGCCAAACGTGTCTGTTTCGTTCAATGATTCGTTCTTTTGACAACCGTGTCTTTGGATCTATGATTCGTTCATCTGCTGGATATGGGTCGTTGGATCCTTTTCCACGTGACCTGCATAGGCTCAGTACAGTCAGCTAGAGGAAACAGAAATGATTCGTTCTTTTTCCGACTGGGTCTCTTGGATACGGGTCTTTGGATCATTTTTACGTGACCTGCATTCAACAAATCATTTATGTTTCCTTGGCTTAGCCAATGCAACAGTCCCAGTTGTCCCGATGCGCGGCCATGAACGAGAAAAAGAACGAATTTTTTTGAGAGGACTCGTTACTCTTGAGTCGTTGTAAGGATTCGTTCAAAATGAACGAATCGTTCACGAACGACACATCACTACTTCCGTTCCATTTGATAGAGTTTATTGAGCGTCGGTGGTAGAGTGTTCGTGAGGGAAAATGCAAAAGAAGAAGCAAGGAAGTTTGTTAATGTTTTTTAAATCATCTGGACAGCCTGATCCCAAACGACCCAAGCTTGCGGTGGACAGTGGTGAGGACCGCGGAGAATGCAGCAGCTCAGTGAAATTGCCGAGGATCAGGGAGATAACGGTGGGACGGCTAAAGCTAGCGAAGTTAAAGCTAGCGAAGCTAGTGCACCTGCTAGGTCTAGTACAGCAGTCAGAGTGAATGGTGAGCGGGAAGATGTTGCTACTCATGAAGGTGAAGCAGAATATGGGGAAATTTGGACCAAAGAACAGAAAAACAAAAAACGTATCCATGGCTGACTGTGGGCAAAACAGGACTGGGGTGTGCTACGTGCAAAGAAGTGGGGTCGCTGGGTCCGGACAAAACCGCTGGTATGCGGCTTGTCAAAGAATGGGTTTCTGGCACAGTTAAATCGTCTGCGCCTGGCATTGCAAAACAGAAAAGAACCTTACGAAAAAAAATCTGTGTGCATCGGAATACAAAGGCGCATGCAATAGCATCCGAAATTGTTAATAAGGCAAAAGAAGACACGCTGACAAATATAATAATAAATAACGAATCCGACCATATACAACTACCAGAATTTTCCGTACTGCTTACAAGGAAGCTAAGCGCCATAGGCCAGCCTATGGATCCTGTATGGGCTGTTTTGAACAACTGAGATGTAAGTAAGATGAACTTTATTATTCTCTACTGTGCTGGTTGCAGTGTGCAAGTCATTGAATGTTTGTTGTCATGCCACGGAGACAGGCGCGCGCCTGTGTGTAAACATGTAGGTGTGTGTGTGTGTGTGTGAAATCTGTGAGGAGTTAGCGAAAGTGGCTGCGGAGAAGAGGGGCAAGAAGGCCAAAATGAACTTTATTATTATTATGGTTTTTGTGGTATTTTGGTATTGTTCTGGTTAATAATATGTATCTATTTGTTAACGTGGACAAGTTGTCATGCCAGATTGTTGTTCTAACTAGGCCTACTATAGAGTTCCTGCGCCTGTCGTCATAGTTGCTGGTCGCGTGCCGAAAAACGATGGGCGTAGCCATTTTGGCAGTAATCGCGTCAGTTATCTGACAGGCACTGACTGGCAGTCACGGCTTCAGTTGACTGTCATTTAGCCGTTGGGAGTGATTAACCTATGTATGAAATTCAAAAAATATAAATTAAGGTTGAAAATCACAGCCACTTAGGTTGGGTACGTTCAAAAACACAAACTAGCAAGTTACAGATGCACTGCAGTAGCTACCCAAGATAATAAACAAACATGCTAACGTGACACTGCCGTACCTAGTCAAGCTAATAAACAAGCAATGCTAACGTGACACTGTCTATCAAACTGGGATAATTTAATACTTACCCTTGCAGTGATGATGCCGAAGTTTTTGGATGCAAGACTCCACAGTCGAAGTTGTGTTACGAAGCCGGACTGACACCATTTATAAGCCTCCAACCCTTTGTATGCTCTGAGGGAGTCCCCAGTATAAACTAAGGGAAAATTGAGCAGATAGCTGTGGATGTCAGCGTAGCGCAAGTCAGGTAAATATATTCTTCGTTGTAGGATGTTATGCTCTTGAAAAGCACCCCAGGAGCGTTATATGGGTCACTTATATTTAATCTCTGTAATTTTGGCATCATCACTGCAAGGGTAAGTATTAAATTATCCCAGTTTGATAGACAGTGTCACGTTAGCATTGTTTGTTTATTAGCTTGACTAGGTACGGCAGTGTCACGTTAGCATGTTTGTTTATTATCTTGGGTAGCTACTACAGTGCATCTGTAACTTGCTAGTTTGTGTTTTTGAACGTACCCAACCTAAGTGGCTGTCATTTTCAACCTTAATTTATATTTTATTTATTTATTATTATTAGTTATATACGTATATTCGCTCGGTATGAACTCTTCAAGGCTGGCGCCGGTCGTAATGTTTACTGCCAAAATGGCGTCCGACAATCAAAAGTCACATGACGCAGGAGCTCTATAATCTATGAGGTAGCCTATCTATTTGTTTTCATCTTTTGATGCGACGGAGATCCATTTTCAAGGACTTGGTGTATTTTGTTGTGTTGAGAATACAATGACTCAATGACGCACCTGCGAGTGCATGACATTATTTGACAAATTAAGCACTGCACAGAGGTATATATGTATGCGTGTGTGTTTCTCATATGTATGTGTAAGTGTTTCAGACGAGTATGTATAATATTTTATACATGAGCGCATAGGCGGAGATACCGGGGGGACGGGCGGGACACGTCCCCCCCTCGCATAAAGTTGTCCCCCCCTCAACAAAATTGAAAAAAAAAATACAAATAATAATATGAAACAAACGCACGACTACACAAGCGCTGCTTATTATAAACGTAAAATAATTTGCTTTTTAAGTGTTGAAATATCATGATCCCCCTATTCCTCAAAGTGGTTTGGGTATGCTGTTTCCAAAGGGCTATTCCCCTCCCGCTATGATACACATACAAGATATTTACCTCATTCTCGAACGTAGTAACAACATGTAAGAAGAAGTTTTTCTAAACTCCATTTACGAAGTTCCAATCGATAATCACAAGTATTCATAAGTTTATTAATGGATTGACATGACAACGTGAACGCACGCAGGTAATTAACACCCTTATGATAGCTAGCTAGACAATTAGGACACGGTCCTGCCGGGGCAGGTTAATGCTTGTTTATAAACGTAGGTTTACATGACAGTGCCTCTCCAGATTAGTTAAATTAATTGAAAGAAAATTAATGTCATTTTTTCGTGGGATCAATAAACAATACTGGTATTGTCGGCATCGGGTGGGAGTGGTACAGTGGATAGAGAGGTTGTGAGTTACTGAGAAGGTTGCTAGTTCAATTCCCAGTCGAAACGTCCTTAAGCCTTTTTAGAACTTACTTTGAGCATCAAGTTCTCTTGAACTTTGGACATTATTTGTCTGTGAGTAGATATTTCGCGTTAGTTCATTTAATGCCGTTTAGATTATTCAAAAATCACTTCAAATTTCTGTTTGTAAATGTGATACGATAATTCGGTATTTAGAAGTTTATGCTAGCTCTCGTGAAAGCAATTAGCAATTTTTTCATGTCCCCCCCCCCCCCCCCCGGAATTACTCTCTGAAATGTTACCATGTATTGTCCCCCCCTACAATGAAATGGGATCTCCGCCCCTGTATGAGCGTGCATAGGTTTACAGACTATGCATGTATGTGTGAGTGTTTCAGTAGTGAATGTAAGTGTTTCATTAGTATGTGTGAGAGTGTCTCAGTAGTGAGGGGGAGAGTGTCTCAATAGTTATGTCCTGAACGGCCCCTCATAGTAACCTAATCCATTCTCTTGTGGTGAGGGATTAAACATTGAACTGCTGAAGCCTAGATATAACCATGCTTCATGATCGTGTAAACATTTGAACATTGTAGCTGCATTAAACAGAATATCAAAAGTACACTTTACTATGGACATTAGCAATGGATTGCTAGCTACAATGTTTGTTGCTGAATTTGAAGTTAGCACCTTTGTAAATTATATGGCCTGCCACTTCACGTGATAAGATTTATAGGCCTAAATTATTGATGAGATTACCAATTGACTGGTCAACCTAACCTACACAAAATCTGGGGAGAGAAATTCATGAGACCTTGGCCACCAACATTTTGGGCATTTGGATAATAGTAACATATACATCGCCAGCCGTTTCCAGGAGAAATTGAATTTTCCTCACTGTATAAGTGTCTTGGATGTAAAACATGTTGTCATCTGGCACCTACAAATTAGTGCTGTAGCGATGCGTCGATGATGTCGACGCGTCTATTTCAAAATTACGTCGACGCCATATTTTTACGTCGACGCTTCGCCACATACACGTGGTTGACCCAAACAGAAACAAACATTGAGCAAGGACTGAGAGAGCAGAAACCCAGGGAATTGCTTGGCGCCATTAGTTGATATTGGCGATCTAACGTAGTGAATCATGATACATACTATAAGCTGACCAACACCATGACTTAGCTCTCTGTGCCGTTTGTTCATGCTTAGTTGCCGTGTTCTGCAGCCGTAAGTTAACGTTAACTAAACTGACACACTAGTAGCTAGCTAACGTTAACTACTAGCAACCAAGCACGAACAAACTGCACGGAGAGCTATAGTTTGCTAGCACCACCGCAGTGCGCAGAGCTCAAGCTACACAACACACTGAACAAACGTTAAATTAATGTAACCAACGTTACTTATTGTCCCCTTCACGAGAGACAATGGGGTGCGTTTCTATCTCCATTCTCAAACGCACCCTATTGTCTCGTATTTAACGTTTGTTCAGTGTGTTGTGTAGCTTGAGCTCTGCGCACTTCGGTGGTGCTAGCTAACTATCTTCTTAGCTCTCCGTGCAGTTTGTTCGTGCTTGGTTGCTAGTAGTTACGTTAGCTAGCTACTATAGCGGCAGCGGCTAGACAGCTGTGTCAGTTTGGTAAACGTTAACTTACGGCTGCAGAACACGCCAACCAAGCACCAACAAACGGCACAGAGAGCTAACTCATGCTGTGGTCATTTACGAGTCAAACACATAACATTAGACTAACGTTGGCCAGCTTGTAGTATGAATCATGATTCACCACCACGTTAGATCGCCAATGTCAACTAATGCAGCCAAGCAATGTCCAGGACAGGGCTGCACATAAGGTGGTGCGCAGTGCTCATCAATGAATGAATGTTTTTATAAGCACTGAAAACATTTAAATTAATGAGCACCACATCCAAATGTGATAGGGCTCATTTGAGTACCAAACATTTTTACTGTGAACTCTAGATAAACATGAAATGCATTGTTGGACTTTTGCTGTGCAAAACGGTGCTCATTAAAGTATATTATTAAGATTTTTTGGGGTATTTATTTGAGATACATTATGGTTTTAATCGAGCAACAGAAAAATAATCGTTAGACTAATCGTCCAATTAGTCGTTAGATTAGTCGACTATTCGATAAAATAATCGCCAGATTAATCGTTTTGAAAATAATCGTTTACCCCCAGCCCTACTACAAATTCAGTATCACAGTACTTCAATCACAACCTACCTGTCCTACATGCTGCAGTAAATGCAGCCTATAGGTTTCTGTGGTAATTGATGTGGGTGGTTTGTATCGAAGAGATGCCCAATCACATCTGGCCCAGGCCCTCCGACAGACAGTAGTTGCTGCAGCACGAAAGTAAGCCTGTAGTGTTAGAGAATTTCTTGTATTCTCTGCGTGTTGGTTCAGGACGTGGAAAATACACCAGTATGAAGTTTTGTTGTAACAAGGTAGAGCTTTACTTGGTAAATTGTGGCACAAATAAACAGCAATGGTCAACATATTTTGGAGTCAACCACTCGCCAGTGAACCTAGGATTCTGATGAGTCCTCAGAAAAAACAGTTCTTATAGTCCATCCTCACTGATGTCATTTTGTGGGCCCCTCGTGGTAACAGGTGGTCATGGGATCTATAATCTGTGGAAATTGCATTAAAACAGCAAAGGCAACTTCTCACGTTGAGTACACAAGTGTGTAAATCGTTTAATTAACACAGACATGAAACCGATAAACAAGATGGCGTTGAGCCGTGACAAGACAAACAACGTCATCATCAACATTACATATTTAAAGGGAACACGATCCGGTAACAGTAAGTCATTCTTGTACATTAAACATTCATTAAATAACGGTATGACAACGGTGTGTAGAACCACACTACAACAAAGGTGAATTTTGTATGTCACATTCACTACACACGTCCCCCCAGAATTCACCATGTAAGAAAAAATCATCTGCGAGGTGGTCGTATCAATCGGCCAGAACGGCTTTTAACAGGGGTTCGAGGAGACACCACCGTGGCAGGTGGCCCGCCATGACACAGGTGTGGGGCATGGAGTGTGGGAGTTTTGAGAGGGAGGAGAGCAGGGGGTGGGTGCAGAGCTGGAGGACGCCCTCGTCAAGGGGGCTGGGCCAATTCAATAGTTTGAGGCGGTCAATGGAGAGTTTCTCCGGTTTACCGCCCATGTCCACCATAAAATGTTTGTCTCCAGTCTCCAAAACACGGAATGGGCCCTAGTAGGGTGGGCGTAGTGGTCCTCTGTGAGCGTCTTGGCGAATAAAAACGTATTCAGCCGTCTTTAGCCCAGCAGGTATGTGCGACTGAGGGAGGCCGTGATGGGAAGTAGGGACTGGTGCGAAAAGTCTCGCATTGTCCAGTAGCGTGGTCCGCTGGAGGGCCGCTGACCAAGGAATGGTGGAGGCAGGAACAAAATCCCCTGGAACCCGCAGTGGCTGGCCAAAGACCAGCTCCGCAGATGAGGATTGTAGGTCTTCCTTCGGTGCAGTCCTGATGCCAAGCATCACCCACGGTAGCTTCTCGACCCAGTTGCAGTCTTTGAGGCCGGCACGAAGAGAAGCCTCCATCGTCCTGTGAAACCGCTCAAAGAGTCCATTAGCCTGCGGGTGATATGCAGTTGTGCGGTGGAGTTTCACTCCAAGGCTCTGGTCAACCGCGTTCTACAGCTCAGACGTGAACTGTGCGCCCCGGTCAGAGGATATGTCTGAAGGGGTGCTGAAATGGGCAACCCAGGTACCAATGAATGCCCGTGTCATCTCGACAGATGCCAATGATGTCAGTGGCACAGCCTCGGGCCAACGGGTGGTCCTGTCAACCATGGTCAACAGGTATGTGAAACCATGAGAGGAGGGTAGAGGGCCAACGAGATCCAAGTTGACATGGTCAAACCACCTCTCTGGCACGAGTACAACTCTAACGGGGCTTTAGTGTGGCGGTATACTTTGGCCCGTTGGCAATCAAGGCAAGTGGTGGCCCAGTCTCTGACATCCTTTTTGAGGCCGTGCCAAACAAACTTTTCTGCCACCAGCCTCTGTGATGCTTTCGAACCAGGGTGGGAGAGACCATGGATGGCATCAAAGACGTGTCGCCTCCACCCCGTGGGAACGATCGGCTGAAGGCTGCCTGTGGAGACGTCACACAGGAGCGTGGTGTCGGCCTCACCAAAAACCACATCCTCTATTCTCAAACCTGTAGTCGAGGTCCTCAGGGTGTGCACGTCTGGGTCTGTGGTCTGGTCCGTTGCCATGCGGCTGTAGTCCAGGCCAAGATGGACTGCCCCTGCCACAGCCTGTGACAGGCAGTCCGCCACCTGGTTGTCCTTACCGGCCACATGCTGTAAATCCGTGGTGAACTCGGAGATGTAGGACAGATGACGTTGCTGGCGGGGCGGACCACGGCTCGGCCACCTTGGCAATGCCGAAAACCAGCGGCTTGTGGTCGACAAAGGCGGTGAACTGTCATCCTTCTAGCAGGAAAGTGCCTGATGGCGAGGTAGAGACCCAGTAGCTCTCGGTCGGAGGTGCTATACTTCCGCTCGTTGGCACGCAGTTGGCGGCTGGAAAAGGCAAGCGGCTGCCAGGCCCCGCCTACTCACTGTTCGTAGACGGCACCGACAGCGTAGTCCGAGGTGATAGCGACTGAGGCTGTGGCTGAAGGATGTGCCAGCATGGTGGAGTGCGCTAGAGATGCCTTAGTGTCGTCAAAAGCCTTGGTCATGCCCTCAGTTCAGTCCACAGCGTACGTAGGCTTACCTTTCAAGGCCTCGTGCAAGGGCTGCATGAGCCGAGCGGTTTGAGGGATGAAACGGTGGTAAAAGTTCACCATGCCGAGGAACTCCTGCAGGGCTTTCACGGTGAGTGGGCGGGGAAACTGCGTGACTGCCTCCACCTTTGATGGGAGAGGGACTGCACCGTCTTTGGTGACTCTGTGTCCCAGGAAATCAATGGTGGAGAGGCCAAACTGGCACTTGGCAGGGTTGACAATCAGGCCATGTTGGTTGAAACGCTCAAAAAGTGTCCGTAGGTACGATAGGTGCTGAGATTTGGACGTGCTCGCTACCAGAATGTTGTCCAGATACACAAAAAGAAAAGGCAGGTCCCATAAAACCATGAGGCGTTGGAAAGATTGGGCTGAGTTTTTAAGGCCAAACGGCATCCTCAAAAATTCAAAAAGGCCAAACGGCGTAATCACAGCTGTTTTTTGAATGTCCAGTGAGTGCATAGGCACCTGATGATCGCCCCGGACGAGGTCTACCTTTAAAAAAATCACCATACCTGCCAGATGCGCTGAAAAGTCTTTCGGGACTGGGTATCGGTCAGGTGTCGTTGCCTCATTAAGCCGCCGGTAGTCGCCGCATGGGCGCCAGCCGCCACCAGGTTTGGGGACGATGTGAAGGGGTGATGCCCACGGGCTGTCGGATCGGCGGACTATGCCAAGGCGTTTCATGCTGGAAAACTCAGCCTAAGCAACGGCAAGCTTGGTCGGGTCGAGGCGCCGAGCACGGGCGTAGACGGGTGGACCAGTAGTGTCGATATGGTGCTCCACCCCATGCTTCACAGCAGACGTGGAGAAAGTGGGCTGAGTGAGTGCTGGAAAAGCAGCCAGTAAATGGTTGAAGTCGTCAGAAATGGAGAGCATGACAGTTGATTGGAGTCAGCCCCGCTAAGCATGCAGGTGTATAAACAAAACGTGAATGTGTCAAACGGCGGTTCTTGACATCCACCAACAGTCCATGCACATACAAAAAATCAGCGCCGAGTAGGGGAACGGCGACCTTTGCCGTGACAAAATCCCAGCCAAACCGATGCCCTCCGAAACACAGTTCAACGTACCTCATGCTGTCCCGGATAAAAAGCAGCCTGCCTAGGCGGCCGACACTCATGGCCACTGAGCTCCGGCCCTGGCGTTTCCCAACCCGCCGAAACTGCATGGCGAACGGCATTTAACCCATTGGCGCCGGATGCTGCGTAGCGCAGCATAGGCTTTCCTGCCGGTTGCTGCGTAGCGCAACATAGGCTTTCCTGCCGGTTGCTGCGTGGCGCAGCATTTTGTACACATGCTGTTTTCATGACGAATGCAGCATATTACTCACTCTGGTTGGTTAAAAATACATATGGGGTGGGTCTTAAGGCTTTGGTAAAGATCAGGAGACCACCAAAACGAACTTTGGTTGGCTGAAAATCACGTCAATCAATCATATAGCCACGCGATATTCTGTGTTCGTTTTCAGTGATTCCGTGCGGGTTAGCGAGAAGTAGTAGTGAAGAAGGAGCAGGGAAGATGGAGTGTTTTGAGAGCGATGGCAGTGATTTTGAGCTAGACTTCGAAGGTTTTGAGTCTGAGAGGGAGGATGATATTAAGGATCCGTTAGATACGGCACAGGAGTGGGACACGTTTGTGGACACGGAAGGAGAGGAGGAGGAGGAATTTCAGGGATTCCAAGTGGACTGGACAACCGGCAATTACCAGCCTCGGACAACGAAGGCATTTAAAAGAACACCGGGGATAAAGCAACCGATCGCCGTGGATGCTAGCCCCCTTGAAGTCTTTTCAATGATATTTACCGATGAGCTGTGGGACTTGTTGGTAACAGAGACAAATCTGTATGCTGAACAATTACGCACACAGATCCCCACGACCTCAAAGTGGACACCGGTCTCCAAAACGGAGATGAAAACTTTCCTCGGCCTGTGTCTCACGTTCGGGATTTTAAAGCTGCCATCACGCCAGGACTACTGGAGGCAAACTAAGTGGCTTTTTCAGACACACGTTCCCAAGGCAATGTCCAGGGACCGTTTCGACATGATCTGGAGGTAATTATTTATGTTTTGTTTTCTTGTGCGCTCTTCCGAGTTCTCTTCTCTTAGACAACGGAATGTGCTGTAATTATAGTGGTGCTATAGCGATTACTAATGTTGATGATGCAGAACTGTATAGCATAATACAGCATAATGAATAATACAATTATGAATAAATATAAATACTATAAATAACATTGATGGAACTGGAAGTACTGCTTTTCTGTTAGTGTAGCTTTATTGTGTATCCAACTTGAATGTGTGCTCCCTGTCTGCGCCTCAATGAGACCTGAACAATTAGCATTTGAACACCTTCCCTACCCCCTTCCTGCTTTTCACCTTTGTCATCTTTTGTCACCCCTCCCCCCTCCCCCAAAATGAACCCCTATACCCTATAGACACTCTAGTAGGCCTTTGTCTTAGCACCAGCTGAGAGGGTGGGTCTCATAATAATACAATGATTGAATGCTTTGTCATATGTATTTTCAGATATCTCCATCGCCAAGATAATGTTGACCCCGCCATGGATAAATCGGACAAACTATGGAAGATCCGGCGGTTCATGGACCTCCTCCTCGCTCAGTTCCAGGCACTCTACGAGGTCAATGGGTATGTGAGCGTGGATGAGTCCATGGTGAAGTACAAGGGACGCCTCTCCTTCCGGCAGTACCTCCCGATGAAGCCGGTGAAGTGGGGGATAAAGGTGTGGGTCATGGCGGAGAGCAGCACTGGCTACGTCAACAACTTTCAAGTGTACACAGGGGCCATTGTGGGAAAGACTGAGACAGGCCTGGCTCACCGCATTGTGTCAGACCTGGCACAGCCCTACTTTGGGTCCAACCTGTGCGTATACATGGACAACTTTTACACGAGTGTGAAGTTGTTGCTGGATCTGCAGGACAGGGGGGTGCAAGCATGCGGCACGGTGCGTGCCGGGAGGAAGGACCTCCCTAAAAACAAAGAACTGACTAAGGCGGCTGGTCTAACAAAGCACGCATACAAGGTGGCGCAGCGGGATGACCTCACGTTCTGTGTCTGGCAGGACACAAAAACTGTGATGGTTCTGTCCAACTTCCATGACCCGACAGAGCATGGGTCAGTGAAAAGGAGAGTTGGTGGGCAACGCCAGACAGATGTCCGTGTGCCAGCATGCCTGGCTGATTACCAAAAGCACATGAAGGGTGTGGATCTTCTGGACCAGATGGTGGGCTACTACCAGATCCACCATCGGTCTACGAAGTGGTGGAGGAGGCTATTCTTTTACCTGATCAGTGTGGCGGCCTACAATGCCTTTGTTGCTGCCAGGTCTGTGGGAGGACCTGCCTGGAATTACAGGAGGACTGGCTATAAAGACTGGCTGGAGGATCTGGCCCAGGAGCTGATCGTTCCGGTCACAGCGAGGAGCGCTCCCTCTGTGCGCCCCACCACCCCAACAGGAGCTTTTGCTGATCATGATCTGGCCCAGATCAATAGTAAAAGGAAGACCTGCAAGGAGTGTTCCCTGAAGCACAGCGGCACCAATGTGCGTCCGGGGTCAACACTGATGGGGTGCAAGCAGTGCAACATCCCTCTGCACCGCGAGTGCTTCATGCTCCATGTAAACCGCGAGGCCAGCTCCACCCCAGGACGTTCTCCATTCCTCTCCTCTCCATCCCTCTCCGCTCCTCCCTCCCCATCCCTCTCCGCTCCTCCCTCCCCATTTCTCTTCCCCCCTCCCTCCCCCTCTTCCCCTCCTCCCTCCCCATTTCTCTTCCCCCCTCCCTCTCCCTCTTCCCCTCCCTCATAATGTTTGCATACAAAATTGTATTTATTGTACTATTGTTTTTATTGTATATAATTGATTTATATTGTTTTTGTGTGTTTGAGAGTGTTTTTATAAATGTTATTGTTATTTGTGTGCTCAGGGAGCAGGTTTAAATAAAACCTGCAGTTCTTACCTTCACAATGCTTCTTATTTCATGTTTCTAAGTGCTACAGAGGCTTAGATATTAAGGTTTTTGTAGACGTTGACAATTCTTACTGTTTTCTCAGAAAACCCTCAGGAAACGAGGTACTTTCTCCTAGAATAGCATAGGATTTAGAAGGCGTTTTTAGCAGGCGTTTTAGGCAGAAATGGGTTAAGGGCCTTTGGTCCAAACTTTTCATGGTAAAAGTACAAGCCTGAAGAAGACTGCTGGGGGCCTGAAGATTGCTGCCGCCCTGAAGACTGCTGCCGACGAGAAGAGGTCGCCACGACAAGCGTGGAATCCTCCATTGTCACTGGAGTGACGTGCGTGGGAATAAGGGCGGCCATGACACCGTGCCCTTGACTTGCCAGGAAAAATGTATCAGTCTCTTCAGCCATTTTTCAGTGATCGTGGTGTTGGCCAATGCAGCTCTGACTTGGGAAGGCAGCTGACGCAGGAAAAGTTGGGTGAAAAGAAAATGCTGTGGGTGTTCACCCAGGAGATCCAGCATACGGTCCATGAGCTCACATGGTTTGCTATCACCCAGTCCTTGGAGGGAGAAAAGCCTGCTAGCTCTCTCAGCATCAGACAGTTCAAACGTTTTTAACAGGTGGGCTTTGAGTGCTGCATATTTCCCATCAGCTGGAGGATGTTTAAGTAGACTCACCACTCGGGTCGTTGTTGAGTTTCCGAGAGCTGACACAACGTAATAGTGCTGTGTTGTATCTGCGGTTATCTCCCGCAATGCGAACTGCGCTTCAGTCTGGGCAAACCATGCCGACGCTGACAATCCCAGAATTCGGGAAGTTTGAGGGTAACAGCATTCGCGGCCATGTTCGAGTCGTGTTTGTGAAAACGTCAAGCAAACAAATATCGGGGTCACCGGTGTGGAAATTGCATTAAAACAGCAAAGGCAACTTCTCACGTTGAGTACACAAGTGTGTAACTCGTTTAATTAACACAGACATGAATCCGATAAACAAGATGGCGTTGAGCCGTGACAAAACAAACAACGTCATCGTCAACATTACATATTTAAAGGGAACACGATCCCGTAACAGTAAGTCATACTTGTACATTAAATAAGGGATAACGGCCGACGAGCTGTCCAGTTCTACGAAGTTAATGGACGCTGCGGGGCAAAGAACACCACGACGCGGAGCTCCGCAGAAGTCCATTAACTTCGTAGAACTGGACAGCTCGGAGGCCGTTATCCCGCTTATCTCCCGTTTACAACATCCAAAAATGTTTTTACTATTATTATTATTATTATTATTATTATTTAGAATTTCCTTTATCTTTAGGAAATTTAATATGCAAAATAACCTGATGAATTCTTGATTTGAAGCCTAGTGCTCCCGTTAGAGAAAGTAGTGAGAAAGTAGTGCGTGGAACTGGACCTTTAGTTTCCCCGGGCGTTGCTGCAAAGTGACACTCATGAGCTCACCTCTGTAAAGTAAACGGACACACGGACACAGGCATTGTTCATAAGGTTTTACTATTTACAGTTGAACTCCACGTTTCCGTTGATGGTGAAGTTGGACAGAGCAACAGGGAGGTCAAGTTTAGTAATTTTGGTCGAAGGCTCACAATCGAGCCGGCTAGTTAGCCGTGTGAGCTACCATCTGTTTCAATGTTTTTTTCCTAAGCGCTAGCAGCCGCCTACAAATAATATTCGATACTTTCAGTTAAGAATTACAATACTCTGCAACATTCGTGTAGAACATAAACAACTAACCGAGTCAATTTAGACATATAAAAAGTCGTGTAGATAGCTTAATTGACATAAAACATTGCCCACTAACTTGTCCCAACACGCCGCCATCTTGGTTCAAATTATCCTAGCTGTCAAAAAATAAACGTTACGTTGGTTGTCAATGGTAACCATTCAAGAGCATTGATATGGAACGGCGATTTAACGTTTCTACTGGGACTACGTCCAAGGTGTCCGGTTATACAAACTTAATGTACACCCCATTAGCCAATCAGAAAACAGTATTTCGTTCCAGAGGGAGATAAACATTTATTAAATAACGGTACGACAACGGTGTGTAGAACCACACTACAACAAAGGTGAATTACACATTCACTACAATCTGGTGTATCTTGTTGTCTCTGCACCTCTGTTTCCCAGCGACCTGCTGACCATGTTATCTCCCTAGAGACCTACAATGTATCATAGGCCACATTCTCCTGTCCTGGGCAGCTAGAAGCTTCTGTTGCAGTGACCTGACCTTTCCAGGACTGCTTTTCTCTCAGAGACTAGTCTCTGCAATACATTTTTAAAGATTGTACCTATTCTTTCTAATAAATCTATACTAAACTGAAATGATCTTACAGTAGTCTGCCATTGTTGTTGTTCTTGCTGTTATGGAGTGACGCAGCGGGGTTAAGCCTGAGGTTGCGAGGCGGGGTGTAGGTGTTCACGTGGGGCAGTGACATCATCGTTTCACAGAATATGCAAGTCGTTGTACACAGAAACGGATACGCAGGCGTTTCGAAATGTATTCTCTCTGGAGCCTGGTTCCAAAAATAACCAGATTTTAAGTCCCAAACGTTGTGTTCATGTGTACCAAAGGCAGATCTGACACCAAAAATGCCTGTTTTCGGCTAATCTGGTTTCCATCTCGATGGGCCCTGCGTTTGGCCCTGTGCCATATGTGATCATAACAAACAAGTCTTTCCCCTTAAAGTCATTCCTCCTCTGGCTATACCCAGGAAGGAGAATTGAAAAGGACAAGCAGCCGCCTAGAGGTATAACAATGTCTTTCTTCTCTAGAATTTTTGATACACTAAGGATATTACTTGTGAGGTTCTTAAAGTCATTGTTTAATAAAATGGACTTCATTACAATTACTGTGTGAGTCTTTCCTGTGTTACATTCTGAACTGAATTTTTTAATACTAGAGTAGCCACTGTTATTTGCAACAATGTTCTGTTCTCGCTCACTGTCCTTTCTGGACTTGTCTGGTGCTGCTGCTTATCCTTTTTTTTAATTTTTTTTTAAGGTTACTTTATTTTTAATAAAGCATAACAAAAAAAAAATCCAATGTAGTACAATATAATCAGGATTTACATTTACTTCATATTAACATGTTGTCCTACCGTAACCATTTTTAGTGTGACCCTGAATCCCAATAGCACCACATTTAAAGTGTAACATTAAACACATGACAGACAGACAGGTGACAGACGAACAAACGGAGAGACAGATAACCAGGCAGGTTGGCAGGGAGCAAGGTGGGACGAAGACAGAACAGACAAGACAGGACTGGACAGTTAAACACATGGGATGCATTAGTTATTGAAAAGAATGGTCTCTGATTTATATTGGGAGGTTACGGAAGAATGTTGAGAATGTTATTTGTAACATGGTATACTTGGGTGTTGGTGCGCTTCATTGTTGCTAGTGATTGCCTATGTGTACAATGGTAATGTGGGGGGGGGGGGGGAGTTATAGAACATTGAAAAGTGGTGTCTGTTGATATATGTGGCTTATGGTTAGGTTTTGGTGATGTTTCTGTTTTATTTAGAAATTATAGAAATGGTGACCAGGTATTTTCGAAGGCTGGCATTTGCCTCCCTCTATGTGCGTTGTGTTTTTCTATTGCAATGTATTGGGCGATTAGATTTTTCCAGTGGTTGATGTGGCAAGATTTCTTTGACTTCCAGTTTTGGAGGACTACTTTCTTAGCGACAGTTAAAGAGATGAGCAAGGGGTTCTTGAATTTTTTGCGGGATGTTGACTATGGAGATGTCACCAAGGAGACAGAGTGTTGGGGTTGATGGGATTCTGAAGTTCAGGATGGTAGAGAGTGCTTCAGTGACCGTGATCCAAAAAGAGTAGACTGGTTGACAGAGCCACATGGCGTGTAGATAATCGTCTGTGCTACCCAAAGTGCATTGTGAACAAATACCTGTGTTGGTTAAGCCCATTTTGAACATTTTACTTTGGGTGATGTGAGATCTATGAATGACTTTGTATTGTATAAGCTGTAGGTTTGTGTCAGTGGTCATGGAAAATGTGTTTTTGCAGATGTGTTCCCAATAATCAGGGTTGGGAGTGAAGGCCAAGTAATTTTCCCACTTGGTCGTTGGGAGTGTTATTGTTGTTTTTAGGTTCGCAATTATTGTATATAGGTGGGAGGTTAATTTTTTGAAGTTATTAATTTTCATGAGATTTTCTATAACTTCAGAAGGTTGTAATGTGTTGTTGGTTAGTCTGGTTTTATCTTTAATTTTATGCTTAAGCTGTTGATATTGAAGAAACTGTTCTCTCCCAACCCCATATTTCTGGGTCAGTGTGTTGAATGACATTAATTGGTGGTTCTCAAACAGGGGGTGAAGATGTGTGATTTCCTTTTTGTGCCCACGTGGGAAAGTGAAACGGTTTGTTCTGAAATGTGAAAGCTGGGTTGTGCCAGAGAGGGGTGTACTTGTTTTAGTGCCAGTGATGATTTTGTGATTTGGTTCGTTTTCCTCCAGGCTGTTGAGTTGATGGTAATGAGCTGGCAGAAGTTGGATTTTTTTATTGATTGTGAGAGGAAGGGAAGGTCTGCAATTGGGATATTTGTACATTGGTTTTGTTCCAGTTCCAGCCATGGGTAGTTGTGCTTTTGTATATCCATCCATTTGACTAAGTACAGTGGAATCCGCTTATAGTGGTCACGGATATAGTAATCAACCGCTTATAGTGTTCAAAAGGCTTGGGACCGAATCATTTCTATACAAATGCTGTTTAAATAATTAGTTTATAGTAATCAAGAAATCCGCTTATAATGTTAATTTTTGGCCATTTTATGAAGGTAAACATGTGCAAAAATAATTTTAAAATTATTAAAAATTATTATTATTACTGTATTACGTGCTGTTATTGTATTGTCTGCTTCTGCCTATCTAACGTAAACAAAAAGTTGACAACCGGGCAGCTAGGACTAGCTTGCGAATCATGGCTGGAAAAAGGAAATAATTTTCTATGAATGAAAAACGAAATCTCCTCGAGGCATATGATAAATTGCCAAAAATGAGCCAACGAGATGCTGCGGCGAAGCTTGGCATTCATCAGGCTACCTTGTGGAGTCTAATTAAGCAAAGAGAGACAGTAATGAAGGCTAACGATGGAGACCGAAAACGGCGGCGCCCGGGCAAAGCACCTGCGGTTGAGGCTGCCCTGGTGAAGTGGATTGATTATGCCCGGTCTCGTAACGCTCCGCTGAGCGGACCCTTGGTCAGGGAGAAGGCTGAGTCATTAGCAACAAGTCTCGGAGAGGAGAGTTTCAAAGTTTCTAGCGGCTGGTTTGAGCGATTTAAAAAGAGGGAGAACATTGTGTTTAAGAAGCTGCACTGGGAGGCTGCTGAGGCTGACACTGTGTCACGCGACGAGTGGCTCGAGCAACAGTGGGTCAGGATGAGACAGGAGTACAGTGAGGAAAGCATCTGGAATGCTGATGAAACCGGGATTTATTTTCGGGCTCTACCTGACGGCACCAGGGGCGTTGCTAGACCTAGAGCTTTACTGGGGCACAGGCCCCAACATTATTTTATTTATTTATAATGTGTGCACAATATTAAACTATGAAATAGACGGCTACAGATTACAGAAGGGTATGCACAAGCTTCAAAATCATTATTGTCACCGTCATACACTATATTATAGCACAGGTAAAGATAAAATACAAAGATAGTTTCATGAGTACTGTATGATGATATTTATTTAAACACACACACACACACACACACACACAAACAACTCAAAGATATACAAGCAATACTGCAACCATTGAAGATTAGAACATCTCAAACACTTAGTAACTCAACCTCAATCCACATTTCAAATAAGTACTCCATTTTTTGAAAATCATTTTTTCACTATTAAGCTGTATCGCCTCGTCTTCATAGTGGCAAAGCGGTCAATAACTTGGTTTTGTGTCACTTTGCACAGTTGCTCCCTTTCAATGGACAAAACAGAAAGTTGGTCAAGCTTGGGCCAATTTGACCTGATTTGGACCATCACATATCTCCCCTAGGTCACAGACCTCCTCCTCCATATTCTGATTAGTTTTGAGTCTAGCCCCCATGTCTCTCTCCTCCTCCTCCCCCTGCCTGGCCCTGGACTGCCCAGCCTGTGCTCCTTCTTCCCTCTCTCCTCCTTCTTCTCCTCCTCCTTCTTCTCCTCCTGCTCCAGCACTCTGCCCCTCATTCTCTCTAGCAGCCACTAGCCAGCAACATTCAAACACAAAGGCCTAAGTAAACTCACTGCATGCATGCATTTTATAGTCTTTCCTACTTTACATGAGGGAAGTTTACCTTTTTCAGTATAGACAAAACTGAATAGGCAAAATATAAATGTACTTCCCTCCATGGCAAATCAGTCAGATAGTCTATTACAGGTTGTAATTTGAAAAAGATAAAACAATTGAATTTACTGTATGGTCATATACTGTAGTCATCCTGGTTCTTTGTAGCTTATCGCTAATATACTAAAGCCTACACACGTCTACTGATATAGGTGATACTGTAGGTTACCTTTTCAAATGCAGCAAACTTGTTTAAGTTCGCCATTAATCAACTGATCAAATAACAGCACAGCATACTTTCAACCGTAGGCTATTACATTATAAATGTTAATGTTAAAGTTAATGTGGGCAATTATAATTGCCTACCTCCCTCGACCTCCTCATTTCTCCTTGCTCCTCTCCCTCTGCCTGTGTTTTCAAAGAATTTCCTGATGTCCATCTGAATAGTTGTGCAGAGGGCTAATGTTTAATCACAGGGCAGCTTCACAAAACAAATGCTTATACATTTACAGGGCTCTCAAATCTTAAAGACAGGTTACTAATAGTCAGAGATGGGCAGTATTTCAATTACTTGTATTTGAAATACTAGTAAATTTGCTTTTGAGTATTTTGTAATTTGTATTTCATAGGGCCGATAAAACATAGAATGTAATGTGTAACAAAATACTTTAGAGTGGAGTAATTTTGTATTTAAAATACTCCAATTACTTTCACCAATGTTTAGGCAGAAGGAGATTTTCTGTCGGATTCTACCACGAGACTATCTGATCTGCCTCTGAATGTCATTGTCGAATCAGACAATTTGCCAAAGTGTTGCTTCTTATGGCCCGCCCCTTTTTGGGGCAAAAAGGAAATCACCCCAGATCTCTCTCATTGACTCTCATGTTAAATCAATTTTTTTCACAAAACAGGGTTGTGGTCGAAAACTTAGAAAGCTGTCTTGATCCTTGTCATTTATCTTCAGTACACCGACTTAAAGGAGGTTCTTTCAAAGAGCGAATCGAGTTGTTGCACTGAACGTTATCCATCTTGACACAATGTGACTTGATGAAAGCCGTGTGATGTCCTTATACGCAATTAGAGCTAAGGTCCGGGACGCGATCTGGCACTCCGCGCCTGGGCGAGACTCTCCACTTTGTGAATGAGGCGCACCTCACCTAGGACGCGATCTGGCACTCCGCGCCTGGGCGAGACGCTCCACTTTGTGAATGAGGCGCGCCTCACCTAGGACGGGCGCACACGAGACTCTTATTAAAGATCTTAGCCTACTATAAACGTTGTTGAGACTCGCACTAAAGATCTTACTCATTCTCACAGAGTCATTTATCTGTGTGATGTCATATGTGTGCGCCAGTGTTGTCAATCACATGTGGGCGCCAACGTTGTCAAAGATAATCTGTAACTTGTGGAAGTTGTATTGTTAAATAGTGAGTACTTTGGTAGATTAAAGTATAAACTTTGAATACAAATGCTAGTACAACTTCTATACGTTCATTCACAAAGTGGAGCGTCTCGCCCAGGCGAGGAGTGCCAGATCGCGTCCTTACCTTGCAATTACATATGACGAAAGCATGGTGGGGATAGCCCTCCCGGAAGCCATAGAGATTGCAATGAGAGCCCTGTGGCGGCGGTTTCAAACATGAAAAAAAGGATACGGAACCACTGACATGGGCCCGTCATAATAGCCTGCACCTGGCCCCGTGGTTACTTCGTTACGCCACTGAATAGCCCAAACCTAAATGTTCTGCTATACCAAATTGTGAGAAAACTGAAAATTCAGAAAAAGTATTTCCTGTTTTTTAAAAATACAAAATACATGTATTGTATTTTGTTACATTTTCTGGCAACAGTATTTTGTATTTTATTTTGATCCATTTATTTGAGGGGTATTTTGTATTTTGTATCAAAATACATTTTGATGTATTTTTGCCCATCTCTGCTAATAGTGCCAAACAGGCAGCTTCCTCTTCTTTTTCTATTTCTTCTGCCTAGCTTACCTTACAGCATACATGCTAGCGAGATCTAGCATGCTATTAAAGGTTACGAGTGCCATACAGGCAGCTAGCTAGCCTAGCTAACCTTAACGCATACATGCTAGCGAGACCTAGCATGCTAATAACGGACAGAACCACAGGTGTATTTTATACCATGCGACACTATCATATTAATATGCAATATAAGAACAACTCACCACCATAATAATCATATTAAAATGTGCATATGTGCACATTTGCAATGAGCATACCCCAAGCTTAATAGCCACAGGTTTATTTTATACCATGCGACACTATCATATTAATATATGATAATACTACAAGTCACCATAATAATCATATTAAAATGAGCAGTATTATTAGATTATTTGAATAGTGGTGGATGTCAATTTGTAAAGGGGATAGTTATTAGATTTTGAAAATAGAGAGCATATCATACCTCTTCCTCAGAAAGTAAGAACTGAGAAACGGGGAGAGAAGAGCTTGAACAACGAAACTTTCGAAGGAATGACGTGACCAATTCCAGAATGATTGTGCTTTTTTCATTGGTTGTGGCGTTAGATCTTCCCCAGATACAGTAGTACTATTTTCTGATTAGCTATTGTGTAGCCCATTTCTTATTTTGATCGGCTTGTAAGTAGCAGGCTCATGGAGATGCCTTGATGATTCCTGCCGGTGCCGTAATGAGAACGGCGCTACTGCAGGTACATTTGACACTGGAGTTACTGGGGCACTGGCGACTTTTACTGGGGCACGTGCCCCAGCAATATAGGCCTGACGACGCCCCTGGACGGCACCCTGACCTTCAAATCCGACAATAAAAGAGGGGGGGAAAAATCAAAAGAAAGGATTACGGCTTTGTTCGCCTGCTCTGCCGCGGGAGAAAAGAAGGAACTTTTTGTCCTCGGAAAAAGTCAGAGCCCCCGCTGCTTCAAACACGTACGTACACTGCCTGCTCGTTACGCAGCCAATGCTAATGCTTGGATGACCGGGGCTGTCTTTATGGAGTGGTTAAAGGACTGGGTTCGCAAACTGGGCCAAGAGAGGAAGAGTATCCTTCTGCTTGTGGACAACTGCTCAGCCCATAACTTGAAAACAACACTGAGAAACATCCGACTCGAGTTTCTGCCGAAGAACACGACCTCAATTCTCCAGCCCTGTGACCAAGGCATCATCAGAACAGCCAAAGCTTACTTTCGTAAAGAGATGGCCCGCTCTGTACTGCGCCAAATTGATCAGGGGAACAGAGCAGCTGCTGCAGACATCGCAAAGAAAATCAGCCTCCTTGACGCGATTCTGATGCTGCGGGACGCCTGGGCTGATGTGGAGGCTTCCACAATCAGGAATTGCTGGAGGAAAGGAGGTCTGGTCATGTCACCAGAGGAGGAACCGACACCTGTTGATCCACCTGCTGAGATCAGCACTGACGAGTTTGAGCAGTGGATCGAAAGTGATGACAGCACTCCGGTGTCAGAGATTGTGACGGATGAGGACATCGTCTCGGAGGTACAAGAGCGCTTTGCGGGTACCAGTGGTGCGCGCAGCGAGGAGGAGGAGGATGAGGATGAAGAAGAGGAGACTGTTGTCCCTTCCAGAGCTGAGATGAGGAATGCAGTTTGCATTTTAAAGACTGGTCTCCTGCATGTTGGCTTCAAAAACTTTGACTTTTTACATCGTTTTGAGAAAGAAGTGAACTCGGTGTTGGACAACACTCTGATCCAGGGAACCATGGATAAATATGTGATTTCTTAATGCGGCGCAGCAGATCTAAGACATAAAAACAGACGTAGGCTAGCTTTAATTTTCTGTAGCCTATGCAGTTATCTTCTATGTTGTTGTTCTATGAAACCGTTTCAAAGTTTATTTTCAGACATGTTAAAAAAATATATACAGCCGCGGAAAAAATTAAGAGACCACTTCAAAATTATCAGTTTCTCTGGTTTTACTATTTCTTAGTATGTGTTAAAGTAAAATATACATTTTTGTTTTATTCTATAACCTACTGGCAACATTCCTACCAAATTTCAAATAAAAATATTGTCATTTAGATCATTTATTTGCAGAAAAATGACAATTGGTCAAATTAGCAAAAAAGATGCAGTGTCTTCAGATCTCGAATAATGCAAAGAAAACAAGCTCATATTCATTTTTAAACTACACAATACTAATGCTTTGACTTAGGAAGAGTTCAAAAATCAATATTTGGTGGAATAACCTTGATTTAAAATCACAACTTTCATGTGTCTTGGCATGCTTTCCACCAGTCTTTCACATTGCCGTTGGGTGACTTTATGCTACTCCTGGCGCAAGAATTCAAGCAGCTCGGCTTCTTTTCATGGCTTGTGACCATCCATTTTCCTCTTGATCACATTTCAGAGGTTTTTTATGGGATCATAAGAGTTATGTCTGTTAGTGAATCAGACGAGACGTGATCCAAACCAGTTGTCTTTTATTCATACCCCGTGCTGCTGCTTCTACAGAAACAGTCATATAATGAATCAGTCAGTGTTTCTTTTCAGCAACTCTCAATCAACCTCTGAGTTGGCTTAATCTCCCTCCTAGGTCTGGAAAGTCTCTCAGCAGCTGGCGATGTGGACACCACTGTCAGACCACTATCAGCGTGGTCTTGTTCGCTGCTGACTGGTACAGGAGATTCTTGAGTGTGTTGCGGAATCTCCCTCTCCTGAGCTGTTGTTTCTTCATCAGTCTGTTGTAGCTGAAGATCAGTGCGATTTCTCCTTAGAGACAGTCCACACTCCGTCTGGACCCTGTAGGAACGTGGAGCAACTTCTTTCTCAACGCCTCCCATCAGTCTCCATGTGCCTGAGTTGATGTCTCTGAGACGTACTCTGTCTCCATGCTTCAAGGTAGGTAATCGTTTTGCTGTCCTGTCATACAGCCGTTTTTGTTCCTCCTTTTGCTTCACTTTTTCCCTTCTGATCTTGTGTGCACCCTTGGGTGTCAGCAAATCCTCGCTGATTGGTAGGTTTGAACGAATACGCCGACCCATCAGCATCTGGGCTGGTGACAGGCCGTTCTGGAGGGGCGTGCTCCGATAGATCAGTAAGCTTTTCTGAAAGTCATCTCTGTCCTCAGCCTTTTTCATCAGACCTTTGACTGTCTTGACAGAGCTTTCCGCCAGGCCATTGGATTTTGGGTAAGTAGGACTTGACGTTGAATGCTGGATTCCCCATTCCTTGGCAAATGAAGCAAACTCACCGCTAGAGAATTGTGGACCATTGTCTGTAAACAGTTCACCGTGTCTCGCGAACACAGTCTTAAGGTAGCTGATGACTGCTTTGCTTGATGTTGACTGCAGTTGTCCGACTTCGGGATAATTAGAAAAGTAGTCTGTGACCACAATGAAGCTCTTTCCGTTACTGTCAAATAAGTCAGCTCCTACTTTAAAGTAAGGTCTGTAAGGCACGGGGCGAGGCATCAGAGGCTCTGCCTGTTGTTTTGGTCGGTAGGTTTGACAAAGTTCACAAGATGCTGTTGTCTGGTGAATGTCATCATTGATTCTTGGCCAGTACATCACCTCTCGGGCCCTGCGCTTGCATTTGACTTCCCCTAAGTGGCCTTCGTGTATCTTTTGGAGCATTGTTTTCTGTAGTGAATGAGGTATGACCAACTTGCTTCCTTTGAGAACGATGTCATCCACCACTGTAAGCTCTGCTCTGTGATTCCAGTAGTCCTGTAATGTGTTTGGACAGTCTCTTTTGCTTTTAGGCCATCCTTTCTGTATTGTCTCTTTAAGTACTTTCATGGTTTCATCTTCATTAGTTTCTTTTCTGATGTGCTCGGTTCTGTCAGCTGTAACTGGTAATGATGTCACAATCATATCCACATATGCCTGTATGTCTGCGCAGGTCTCGCTGTCAGCACTTTCCTCCTTGTCCACTGCCCTGGACAGAGTGTCAGCGGTGAACATATACTTTCCGGGTGTGTATGTCATCTGTACATCATACTTTTGCAGTCTTATCAACATGCGTTGTATTCTTACAGGGCAATCATTCAGCGGTTTGGACATGATCGACACAAGTGGCTTATGGTCAGTTTCTACTTCAAAAGCTTGGCCATAAACATATTGGTGGAATCTTTCACACGCATACATACTCGCTAAAAGTTCCTTCTCAATTTGAGCGTACCTGGTCTCTGCGCTCGTCAAGGCTCTGGATGCATAGGCGACTGGCAGCCACTTCTCCTCCGCATGCAGTTGTAGTAGCACCGCCCCCAGGCCGTACTGTGATGCGTCTGCAGAGATCCTGGTGCTCCTCTCTGGATCGTAGAACTTCAGCACAGGTTCTTGTGTTAGAGTCTTTTTCAGCTGCAGAAAGCATTGTTCCTGTTCATGTGACCAGACAAACTCATTTTTCTGATCGAGAAGACTTCTGAGAGGTGCAGATTGTGTGGACAGCTGTGGTATAAACTTGGCGAGGTACGTTACCATACCCAGAAACCGTCTGACCTCGTCTTTATTCTGGGGTCGCTGCATGTTGTTGATCACTGATGTCTTCCTTGGATCCGGCTTCACCCCCTCCTCACTGACAACATCTCCCACAAAGGTAAGTGTTTTCACTCCAAACTCACATTTGTCCTTGTTCAGTCTTAAGTTGACCTCTCTTGTCTTATCAAGCACTTGTCTCAGTCTTGTGTCGTGTTCTTCTCGGGTAGACCCCCACACAATTATGTCGTCCATCATGGTGTCAACTCCTGGTATGTGCTCAAATATCATGTGAATGGTTTTGTGGTAGACCTCAGGTGCTGACAAGATGCCATACGGCAGACGAAGAAAGCGGTACCTGCCCTCAGGCGTGTTAAAGGTACAAAGCTTCGAACTCTCCTCTTCTAGCTTTAGCTGCCAGAAGCCTGACGAAGCATCCAACTTGCTAAACCATTTCGCTCCAGCAAACTGCGCCATGATTTCTTCTCTGGTTGGCAACTTGAAGTGTTCCCTTTTAATTGCCTTATTGAGATCCCTTGGATCGAGACATATTCTCAAAGCACCAGTCTTCTTTTGCACTATGACCAGCGAACTGACCCATTCTGTAGGCCCATCGATTTTCTTTATGACCCCCATTTTCTCCATGCGCGCCAGCTCCACTTTCAGCTTGTCCCTCAGCTTGAACGGGACTTTCCTGCAGGGATGCACAACTGAGGACACGCTTTTGTCCACATGTATCTTGTGTTGTCCAGGTAGACATCCAAGTCCTTCAAAACAGTCCCTGTACTCCTCCATGAGCGAGTTGTGGTCGTTTGGGGCCTTTTGTGATGTCACTACAAACACCCTTTTGACCAGATTGAGCTTCTCACATGCCCTGAGTCCGAGGATTGGTTGTACACTCTTGTCTACGATCAGTAGCTGTGCCTTTATCTGTCGTCCTTTGCTTTTGAAGGTTGCTATGCAGCTCCCTTTCACTGGCACGATGTCTCCAGTGTATCCTGTCACTTTAATTTTTACAGGAAGGATCTTGCTCTTCACAGTCAGGGTTTTGTAGTCCTCCATCGATAGCAGGTTTACCTGGGCTCCTGTATCAAGCTTGAATGGTATTACTGTTTTATTTACCTCTATAGGTACAATCCATTTGGCTTTGTCTGCTTTCTCACAAGTCTGCACACTGTCACAAACAAAGTCACTGTCGCTATCACTATCCTCTTCAACTGCGTAGACTTTCTTCTTTATCTTTTTCCCTTTATCCTTGTCTGCTCTGCAGCATTTTGAGAAGTGATTATTCTTTCCACAGGTATTACATGACTTGCCATATGCTGGGCATGATGCAGGCTTGTGGCTGTATCCACATTTACTACACTGAAACTCTGTAGCTTTCTCTCTTGCATCTCTTTGTGTGGTAACCGGTTTCCTTCGTTCGTGTTTTTCCACTGCATGCACTGCTGTTTCACCTCTGCGTAGCTCCTTGGCCTGTGCACGAGTAGTTTCTGCGGCTCTACATGTAAGAACACACTTCTCTAATGTCAGTCCTGTCTCACGAAGCAGTCTTTCTCTGAGCACATTGTCATAAATTCCACAGACTATTCTGTCTTTGACAAGTGAGTCCTTTAGAGGTGCAAACTCGCATGTTTTGCTCAGCGTGTGGAGCTCTGCTAAATACTGATCAAACGGTACACCTTGTTTCTGGTCATGAGTGAAGAATTTGTACCGCTCAAAAGTCACGTTCTGACTAGGCACAAAATACTCTTCAAATTTGGCTATCAAAACTGTCAATGTCAGTGTGTCTTCATCTAGTTGAAAGCTATTATAAATGTCCAGAACATCTTCTCCAATGACATGCAAGAAAATGGACGCTTTCAGTTTGTCATCATCACCCCCTGCTCTACTAGCCGCCAAATAGATATTAAATCTTTGTTTAAAGCGCTTCCAATTGTCGGCAAGATTACCTGTCAATTGCATGCACAAGGGTGGAGTGAGTTTATCCATGACGTGTCTGGGCACCTGGGCTTCCACAGCTTGAATTACTCCGAGACCTGGCTGGTTGTTTTCTGGAACTACATCCACATCTCTCTGTAGTGACAGTTCCTCTTCTCCTTCAGCATCAACGGAGTTTTCAGAGTGCATGCATTCAAGGTCGACCTAGCAAGCTAGCTTATTCCACAGGTTTGTATTCGATGCTAAGTGACCGAACTTTTCTCTTGCAGCAAACTTTCTTACGGCTCTCGTTGCAATTCGCGGGTCTTCCGTCGTCCTTACTTGCAAACGGCCACTTCTGACACCATGTTATGTCTGTTAGTGAATCAGACGAGATGTGATCCAAACCAGTTGTCTTTTATTCATACCCCGTGCTGCTGCTTCTAACCGTCACTCTCCCTCTACACATGTAGTGTTCAACCTCTAACAGCGCATGCCTAACTCTACTGCATGCTGGGAACTGGAGTACTAAATAACACCACAATAGGAGATATTTTGATGGATTACTATTCCCTGTCTGTTAGATGACTGTAGCCTACAACTCTAGACATTAGGCCTACTTTGAAACTTAATATAAAGAAGCTTAAAAATAAATGAATAGATCAAATTAATCACTGTCTTAAGATTACCTGAGCAAAAGTCTGTATCTGTTCACCAAGAAGAATTTGAATGCGGACCTTATCGTATCCAACGCTATTCTGAACTTTGAGTGGCAGAATAGTTTAATAACGCTACGCGTTTGATTGTGACGTCACTACCCATAGTGCCGACGGGACGGGAGACGATAACCCATTGTTTCCTACGGGAAACGGTAAAATACAAATATCTCGAAAACTATAAATTCAAAAATCTTCAAAATCAAGGATGCACAGGTTCATGACATGCGTAAGCTACATGCGAAATCTCATAACTAACGTAACTACTGTCAGGGAGATACGCCCTAGACAGACACACAGAGATTCCTGGATTTATAGATAGATGTTTCACATTAATAGTCATGATTCCGAAACGAGGCATCGCAATGTCCTAAATTAAATAAAATCACTACACGAACACTGCAAATGGCAGTGAATAAATAAATAAGCACTAAACTCACGTGTATATAGCTATAGTGGAATAAAATGAACAAATCCACATTCTGAAACAGTACCTCCACCTCGGCACCGGTGAAGTTAGGTCTGCGTTTACTCGCCGGTGCTCGCTTTCGGCTTTGACATGATTTTGATCAGTCTGAAGTTGCTTCTGCGTAACCTGTGGAATCTGTGGATTGTGCACACGTCTCTTCAGTTGCATGCCGTTAGAAGGAGCTGACCTACAGAAATAGTGTGCAACCGTAAATATTTATTCTTCATTTACATGTAACATTCATCAGACTTTCTGATATTTCCGTTTTTGCATGAACATATCAGTGTTTTGAGGTGGCCTCAGACTTTTGAACCCAACTGTATCCACACTGGTGATGTTTCAGGTCTTCATTACCAATGGATGGTAGAGTGACCTGGTGTGTGTGTGTGTGTGTGTGTGTGTATCCACACTCCTGATGTTTCAGGTCTTCATTTCCAATGGATGGATGAGTGACCTGGTGATCGTGGTTGCTGTGACCAATCGCGAGGCCCGTACAGCAGCTCATGGAATCAGCCTCTTCCTAGTGGAGGATGGAATGAAGGGCTTTCAGAAGGGGCGCAAGCTGGAGAAGATTGGCCTGAAAGCTCAGGTATACACTCACACACACACACCAGCACACCCACACAATGTGATCATCTAGTCTTCTAACCACGCCCCTGTCCACAGGACACTCACACACACACACACACCAGCACACCCACACAATGTGATCATCCAGTCTTCTAACCACGCCCCTGTCCACAGGACACTCTCACACACACACACACACACACACACACACACACCAGCACAATGTGATCATCCAGTCTTCTAACCACGCCCCTGTCCACAGGACACTCACACACACACACACACACACACACACACACCAGCACACCCACACAATGTGATCATCCAGTCTTCTAACCACGCCCCTGTCCACAGGACACTCTCACACACACACACACACACACACACACACACACACACACACACACACACACACACACACCAGCACACCCACACAATGTGATCATCCAGTCTTCTAACCACGCCCCTTTCCACAGGACACTCACACACACACACACACCAGCACACCCACACAATGTGATCATCCAGTCTTCTAACCATGCCCCTGTCCACAGGACACTCTCACACACACACACACACACACCAGCACACCCACACAATGTGATCATCCAGTTTTCTAACAACGCCCCTGCTCACAGGACACACACACACCAGCACACACCAGCACACCCACACAATGTGATCATCCAGTCTTCTAACCACGCCCCTGTCCACAGGACACTCACACACACACACACACACACCAGCACACCCACACAATGTGATCATCCAGTCTTCTAACTATGCCCCTGTCCACAGGACACTCTCACACACACACACACACACACACACACACCAGCACACCCACAGAATGTGATCATCCAGTCTTCTAACCACGCCCCTGCTCACAGGACACTGCAGAGCTGTTCTTTGAGGATGTGCGTCTCCCAGCCGAAGCACTGCTAGGGGAGGTCAACAGAGGCTTCTACTACCTCATGAAGGAACTGCCACAGGTAAACACAAACAAAACCCAACTCATATTCTTTTGCTAATATATATACAGTATATAACAGAAATGGTCCATTCTCTCTCTTCTGTGTGCCTCAGGAGCGCTTGCTGATAGCTGTTATGGCTATTGCCAGTTGTGAGTTCATGTTTGAGGAGACCAGAAACTATGTCACGCAAAGGAAAGCATTTGGCAAAACCATTGCACATCTCCAGGTGTGTAATATACTGTATACACAAAAACATATTCACAGGTGCTGTTTTGCATTTACGTACATCTATCAGGACGTTACATGATGGCATAAACCCGATTTCGGCTAAAGCCCGGCTTCTCTATCCACGGGGGGCTAACTGCTTTATCTCACGGTACATGGCAGTGACAAATCATCTGCATCTGCTACCGTTGATTATACAGTAAATAAGTTGCGAAACAAAAACACATCACAGTTAAAGTTGATTTACATCGATATGAATGGATGACATGACTAACAAGTGGTGGAAAAGTAATATGAAAATATTTGTTCAGTGAATTAGCGTGTTCTGTCTGAAAAACAGTTGCAGTCAACGTTTTTCTAATGTCAACACATTGGTATAGGCTACCACATAACTATCATCTGAAATATCCCGGTATGCCGCAACAAACCTTTGATCTAAACAGAATATTCAGTATGGTATGGGAACAGAGCAGTATCTTTTATCGCCTTTTCGCAAAGAAAATGGTGCATGGTCTTGGTCATTTACATTTCGTTTCAGTATTTCAAAGTGAATGAGATGTGGGAGCACAAGAACATTGAGCGTCTAGCAGCGATTATCATATCATAGACATATATGATGCATGTATATATGTCTATGGACGGGATCTCAACCATGCGCAAAAGACGTCATCTCCAGTTGTAATCTAGTTTCAAAAGTTTCAAGGGCGCGTTGTCCGATTTCCAACCAAATCCGATCACTTATCTGGGGGTGTAAATCTGATTTCAGTCGGACACAGGAAATCTAGATTTGGGGAGTTAAATGAAATGGATCTTCGATTGAAACCCGACAACGCCCGAAAACTGGACACATGTAACCACACTGTATGTCTTCACAATGAATGGATGAATTCATAGGTGCACTTATGTAGTGCTCTCTTAATATCCCTACATTGCTACTACTAATGTGGAACACTCACTTGGATTATGCTGCCGTTTCATCAAAATTGGTATGCTCATTATGTGTTGGGGTAGACTGAGTGGACAGAGACTTTAATATCATGCTGTAAGTACTGTGGAAGCTAATTAAGAGTGGACAACCAGAGAGTAAAGTGGTAAAGTGGAAGGGTATTAAATTAAACTAATCTTGACTCTGAAGAGACTACCAGTGGGAGTGAAGGATACCGTTAACTGGCAAATGATGCCAGAACTGAGTTCCACAGATATTGCCTACAAGGAAACAATATCCACAACCATAGTGTATACATATACAGCAAAGTCAAGGCCAACAGATGGTACTGAGTTAGTATAGTGCTATAATGTATCAGATGGTGATGAGTTAGTATAGTATAGTGCTATAATGTATCAGATGGTGATGAGTTAGTATAGTATAGTGCTATAATGTATCAGATGGTGATGAGTTAGTATAGTGACATAATGTATCAGATGGTGATGAGTTAGTATAGTATAGTGCTATAATGTATCAGATAGTGATGAGTTAGTATAGTAGAGTGCTATAATGTATCAGATGGTGATGCGTTAATATAGTAGAGCGCTATAATGTAGCAGATGGTGATGAGTTAGTATAGTATAGTGCTATAATGTATCAGATGGTGATGAGTTAGTATAGTATAGTGCTACAATGTATCAGATGGTGATGAGTTAGTATAGTATAGTGCTATAATGTATCAGATGGTGATGAGTTAGTATAGTAGAGTGCTATAATGTCTCAGATGGTGATGAGGTAGTATAGTGCTATAATGTATCAGATGGTGATGAGTTAGTATAGTATAGTGCTATAATGTATCAGATGGTGATGAGTTAGTATAGTATAGTGCTAAAATGTATCAGGTGGTGATGAGTTAGTATAGTATAGTGCTATAATGTATCAGATGGTGATGATTTGGTATAGTAGAGTGCTATTATGTATCAGATGGTGATGAGTTAGTATAGTATAGTGCTATAATGTATCAGTTGGTGATGAGTTAGTATAGTATAGTGATATAATGTATCAGATGGTGATGACGAGTTATTATAGTATAGTGCTATAATGTATCAGATGGTGATGAGTTAGTATAGTATAGTGCTATAATGTAGCAGATGGTGATGAGGTAGTATAGTGCTATAATGTATTAGATGGTGATGCGTTAGTATAGTATAGTGCCACAATGTATCAGATTGTGATGAGTAAGTATAGTGCCATAATGTCTTAGATGGAAGCTATGGCGTGATTTGCCACTAAAGAGATGGTTCTGTGCTGATAAGGCTGTCAGTATTTGGACTCTTTCTGTTTTGTCATGCCATGTGTTTTTGTTTTGGTAGCCATGTGCCTGTGTTGTGGTAGCCATGTGCTACCATGTGCTCTGCCCCTTGTCCTGTCCTTGATCTGTTCCACCTGTGCTGCTTCTCACCTGTGCCCAATAATTACCCTGCCTATTTAAACCTGTCTTGCCTCATGTTCCCTGTCGGATTGTCACTTCGGTTGTGCTGCCTACCGTGAGTTGTATCTTGAAAGTTTAAACTTTGTCTGCCTGTTTTTGTTCTTGGATAGATACTCTGCCTTTTTTTTAACTGTTGCTAAGAAGAAGCTTTTTGTGTTTTGTCGGCGTGGATGCCTACAGTGGTCGTGTGCCCTGTTTTTGTGTTTGCCTTTTTGCCTTGTTTTTGTGGAATAAATCCTGCTTCAACTGATTTGCACTTGGGTCCTCTTTTTGAAATCCTGACAAAGGCCACCTTCTTTAGTTGTGTTCTTGGCTATAAAATGTCATTCAAGAATAGATATAAACCAGGGAAACACAATTTGCATTTAATTGACAATATCTCCACATAACTAAGGGCTAGTTAATAGCCCATCTGAGAAGGTTTCAAAGTTGAACTTGCCTTTCAGAAATACATTTATTTATTTTACTGAACCAAACCTTAAATAATTAACTTCCTGGCCTGGCTCTACCTACTTACTGCCTTTGCTCTCCTCTGAACTGCTGTCCTCACGCTTCCCTCACAGGTGAAAAATCGGCTCCAAAACTCCAGATGAGCCCTGCTTTAATGTGCATGTTGATATCTTTCCATTCCTCACATAGCTGAACAAAATAGATTTTTCTCACTGTATACATTTAGAAAAGTGTTTAAGGTTTTCTCATGTTTGTTTGCCAAACTCGCTGAGCTCTCTACATGTTTTTAGTAGTTTAGAAAGATGTCACCTTTATCCTGCTGGTGGCATAGTCGATCCCAGAGTGCTAACAGAACTTACCCAGCATCGCAGAGATTCATGCTCCCCCTCACAGACTGCTCCCCCTCACAGACTGCTCTCCCTTACAGACTGTTCTCCTTTTTCAGACTGTTCAACACAAGCTGGCTGAGCTTAAGACTGAGATCTGTGTAACCAGAGCGTTTGTAGATAGCTGCCTCCAGCTCCACGCTTCCAAACGACTAGACTCCTCCACTGCATCCATGGCTAAATACTGGTGAGAGTATGACAAACGTCATCATCATTTCTGGCAGCACACTGCCAAGACTTTGGAAGAAGCTCCAAAAAGCATGCTGGCTGACCTAAGGCTTTCTCTTTTAGGGCATCTGACCTGCAGAATAAAGTGGCCACTCAGTGTTTGCAACTGCATGGTGGATGGGGGTACATGTGGGAGTTTCCAATCGCAAAGTAAGTCCCACACATTCACTTATTCTAGTCAAACTTACACTCATGCCCTTTAAGTCCCACACATTCACTTATTCTAGTCAAACTTACACTCATGCCCTTTAAGTCCCACACATTCACTTATTCTATTCAAACTTACACTCAAACCCCTGTACTGTGTCCACTTTTTGTACAGTATATTTGAGTATTATGATTCAGCTGAGTCAATAATGAGTCAAATCTCTCTCTCTCTCATCAAGAGCGTTTGTTGATGCCCGTATTCAGCCCATCTATGGAGGAACTAATGAAATCATGAAAGAGCTGATTGCCCGAACCATTGTGGGACCAAACTAGAGAGAGGGATGGTGGTGACCCTCTGAAGTGCACTACTCATATATGTGTTCATGTGAATGTCTCTGCTCTGGGACTCATGCGTTCATATTAATGTGTTTATATTAATGTCTCTGCTCAGGACCTCATGTGTTCGATATGCTAGCGGCTCAAACTAACAAAATCTCTTGAAATGTGCTGACTGACATTATGACAAACTAGTTACTCAACTACTGTCCTAACACAGTCAAACATCAAGCAAGTGCAACACAAGACAAAGCAAGACGGCAAATAAGCTACTTACTAGTTCGGCAGACAGTAGAAAGCAGGGTGGCATTAGGCAATCTTACATTTAGCGGTTATATGCCTATGGACCCTGGTATGGCAATGGCACGGAGGCGATTATCCATATTAAAAGTCATTGTAGCGCCCCAATTTTTTTGAAGCTGTTTTTTTTTAAGGTAAAACTGCTTATCCTAACCCTAATCCTGAAGTTTAATTGTTGCATACTGTTTCTTTAAATCTCATTGGTGTTTTTATAGGAGACATCAGATCAGACTGGAATGATCAGTACCATTGTTCACTTACATATTATTTGAATGAAATCAATGTCTAATACATTTCCATTTCACTGGATTTTGCTTCGTTATACACAGAAATGGATAGAATCTTCATAACAGGAAAAAGTATTCAACATATTCAGCAACCTAGGTGTTCCAAAAAAAAGGCTTTAACTAGAATGTATTTAGGAGGACAGAAAAGACTATGTGGCAATTACAATCAAAGTGGACATTATGGACCGTTTATACAAAAATTCAATTTCTTTTTGAACATCAATGAAACAGGTTCCTAACATGATGGTATATGAACATAATTTTATATCAAAGGTATCTGAAATAAGTGAGATCTACAACCCATGGACATTCTGGTAAAAGGTGTGCTCAGAAGTCTGGCAAAGTGACTGGTATAACAATGTGACGGTGATTCTGTTCTCCTGTTCTGGAATCTCTTCTGGAAACCCCTCTTCTCACCCTTAGAGTTTGCATCCTTCATTCTGTTCTGTGTTTACATTCCACCAGAGGCCCACAAGGCACAGGGCAGGATGACCAGCTATTATGTATGTGTACATAATGTACAGGGCGGACATATCCAGACACCTACGTTTTTGTCATTGGTGACTTTTAACTTAATTTATATTTAGCAATTTTTATGCAAATGATTTAAAGTTATAAACCCGGAAGAGACAGAAGAACGGTTTTCAAACAGTCCTTCCTTCCCTACTTTAAGAGAAGACAGCTCGTAAGACAGCAAAGAGATTTCGAACAGACCCTACATCTATGCTCTGCCTACTACATTCATTGTAGTAGGCGGAGCATAGATTGCGCCAGCTTTTTAGTGTAGTAGAGTATAGTTTAAATATTATATTCTGTTTGAATGTTGTTTAAAGTGTTAGTTGCGGTAACAGTGCACATTTAACTTGCATGTAGGCAAACTTGCTTTGTTAATAAACAAGACTCATACAGATCAGACAGTTCGTTGTTGTCCCTGTCGTTGTCCCTGCTGAGACCTGCATGTGCTTGCTAACCATCATTAATGAATCCACATTCAAAACAAACTCCCCTAAATGTGGTGAATAACACGGTTTTAGGAAAAGTCCATGAGTAAAACTGCATATGGGGATCAAACATAGTTCTAGTATTTTAAAAGCAAGGTAAAAATCAGCAAGTTGCAGCCAGCTAGTTAGCAAGATTGCACTGCTTACTACCTAACATTGATAAACCCAGGTTTACCGCACAGTTAAAACAATAACCTAACTTGCGTAAGATGTTTCACTGTAGATGTCAAGGCTCCCATGTTGGCTGGGAAATGTATGTATTTGACCCTTCTATTGAGATCGCGGGTAACGTTTCTTGGCTAAATTCCCGAGGGCCTGAGGGCTCATCGGGGGGGTCGAGCTGGAGGCCTGAGGGCTCATCGAGGGGGAGGAGCTGGAGGCCTGAGGGCTCATTGGGGAGGTGGAGGCCTGAGGGCTCATTGGGGAGGTGGAGGCCTGAGGGCTCATCGGAGGGGGGGGGGGGGGGGGGTTGGAGGTGGAAGCCTGAGGGCTCATCGGGGAGGTGGAGGTGGAGGCCTGCCCTTCCAGGGACCTCTTCATGACCCCCATCATGTTGCTGACTATTTTGGACATTAGGCCGGCAGCACAGATGGCCATGGCCTCTGACACAGCCGCAGCCATTTCAGGGGGCAGTGCCGGCATTGCCTACTGAGGCTGGGCAGAGGGATCCTCCTCGGAACTCACCATCGGAGGAGATGGGTTGGAGCTGCGCAGCTGCCGCAACTGCCCCATCGCCCACTGCTTTTTGGCATGTGAGAGAAGTTGTGCCCTCGATATTGTCTATAAAACAGACACGTATGCATATCTTAGCTGAGTAAACTCACAGATAATATGGATACAGTGTTGAAACTTTAAGTTAATAGTTTACATTTGAAGGACTTTCAATTAATTATTAGAGTCGAAGTTTGTGAGTTACTACATTTCCCATAGTGCACTGCAAGTTGCACTTGCTGTTAACGGTTTCGAAGTTTTTGCCTTGTACTGTGAGTGTCACTGACAACGAGAGATTCTGCCAGTAAAACAGTTCTAACCAGTCGTGGACCTCCATTTATTTCCTGCCGGCTAGTTAGATACAGTAATACAACATGCAGAAAGGAAAGTAAGAAACACTTAGGGCCCTATTTTAACAATCAGAAACGCAAGTAGAACAGCGCCAAACGCAAGTAGCTGTGTGGGCGGCTCTATGGCCCATTTGCTATTATAACGGCGGAAAAAACACACTTGCGTCCGGCGCAAATGTCAAATGGGTTGGTCCAAAGGAGGTTACTCAGCCATAGGTGTGGTTTGGGCGTAATATGCAATAAACCAATCAGAGCGTCATCTCACATTCCCTTTAAGAGCGAGGAGCGCATATTCCATAGCGACTTGTTACTATAATGGCGGAATTACCTGGAGGAAGACCGGAAAGGTTCACAGCCGAGGAGACCAACGTGCTCGTCAGGGCCGTAAAAAGCCGGGAGATAGATATATATGGGGATGCGAGAAACCCTCCAAAAGTTAGCAAAGTCAAGCAAGCATGGGAAGATATTGCCGTGATTGTTTCTGCTACGGGGCACCCAAAAAAGGGCTACACAATGCCGAAAAAGCTATAATGACGTCCGGAGACGTGGGAAATCCAAGCTGGCAGGTAACGTTCTCGTGGCCTCACGGGAGGTGGATCTGCCTCGAACCAGGACCTGACAGCAGCAGAGGACATCGCCACGTCTACCCTCACGCCTGAGAGCGTGCAGGGATTTGGGGGCATGGAAATCGGCACCCAACCCAGTGCACCAGCTGACCAAACCCAAGGTACTTAAATAAAGTCCACATCCACAGAGATGAGTTTACAAGATTTATAATAATACTGGCATGAAATAAATGCAACAAAGCCATACAATAAATCAAATGTCACGCAGCTTCACAGGAAGAAGACCCTGGCCTCGGTACCAGTGCGCAAGAGCTGCTTAGTGCGCATGGGCCAGCTGGGGAGGGAGCCGCGCCAGGGGCAGCATCGCCAGGCGCACTACAGGCCGTGGCAGCATCGCCAGCCCGGATGACCACCCGTTCCTGCAGCTCCAGCAAGCTGGCTTCAACATGCTGGAGCGGGAGGCGGAGCACTGGTGCCCGTCTCGACCGAGTGGCGATGTTGCTGCGGCCACTGGAACGCATCGCTTCCAGCTTGGAGAGAATAGCTGCAGTGAAGGAGCATGGGCCTCTATATACACCACAGAACGTGTGTTACCAGAAACAATCACGGCAATATTTTCCCATGCTTGTTTGGAGAAATGTTTCTACTTTTCATTTCTCGTTTGTATTTTTTCAGTTACTAGCATTCTTTTTTTGGTGGCAACATATTTGAAATAAAAGTCACAAAAACATACTTTCCGATGTTTTGGGTTCACCCTCACTGAATCACTAGGTTATTTATGCATGGTAATAATATTGCAATTTGCTCAAGCAATACGCTTGAGATGGCAATGGTTTGCTTACCTCATTATAGAGGAAGTAGGGCTTCTGTCAGGTGAGCTCTCCTCTCTCGTGCTGCTGCTGGGGCATTTGGGTTTAATGGCATCGGCACATGCAGTTCAACCTCACGTCTTCTAAAGTCCTCTAATCTATCCTCATTTATGTCATTGACACATCCATGATTCATGGCAATGTTGTGTAAAACACAACATGCCACAAAGAATGCTGCGACTTTTTGAGGACTGTACTGTAAAGTACCACCTGACCTGTCCAAACACCTGAAGCTTTTTTTTAGAATCCCAAATGTTCGCGCTATTATACTGCGTGTGTGTTTTCTGTTAAAATGAGTTTCGCGCACTGTTGCAGGGTTGATAAAAGGCATCATTAGCCAGGTTTTTAATGGATAGCCGTTGTCCCCCAACAGCCACCCATCCAATGGAGGATTCCACTCGAAAAGGGCAGGAATTGACGAGTTTGCCAAAATGAATGAGTCGTGGCTTGTGCCAGGATAGTTGGCAAAAACGTGACAGACACGTGAAGTGGCATCGCAAATGGCTTGGATGTTTATAGAATGTGTTCCCTTGCGATTAACATAAATCAGTGTGTTTACTGGGGGGGCACGTATGTGAATATGGGTGCAGTCTATAGCGCCAAGGACGCCAGGGAACCCATACTTCTCCCAGAACGCCTGCTTAGCCCTCTCCTGGCTGTCAGGTGTTACGGGAAATTTTATGAATTCCCCAGCATGTCGGACTAGACCTGACGTAACTGCATGTATAGCCGAACTTATTGCAGACTGTGATATGCCTCCAATAGAGCTGAGGGGGTGCTGGAACGACCCAGACGCATACAAATGCAGTGCCGCTGTTACTTGGACCGCAACGGGGAGGGCATAGGGACAGTGAGCCTCTGTCCCCAGCTCATCAGCCAGGAGATGGCAGACATCAGTCACAGCCTGATGGGTCAGGCGTAGCTTTCGCCTGCATTCATCCTCACTCAAAGAAAGATAGGTCTGCCTGGGCCGGTAGACCCTCTCCCTCCGGCGTCCAATCCTCTGCCCCAAGACGTATTCCATTTCACTGCGCAATGGACAAAAATTACGATTAACCGCAACCTAACTGGTACGTCGGCGAGTAAGGTTCTTAATGGACTTACATGACGGTATGACAGTCTTCATAATATCGGAATTGTTCTTCAGCTCTGTTTCCGGGCTCTTGACGGAGAACCCATTTAGACAGGTGTCTTTATATACCTATGTGTCATGCTGCTATTGGCCAACCAGTCTGGTTTGAACCGCCATTACAATTAACCTGAATAATTTGGGTCAATGTGTACGCTAGATGTATGCCTATTTGTAAAATATCTTGGATATGGATATCACAATGATTTCCTCATGTGGTAAATACTTTATTTTCCTTGTAATTATACTGTATATGGCTTGCCAAAAAATGGGTCTAAATCTCTTGTGTAGACGAGAGAAGTAAAGTGTAGCCTATAGGTCCTACTGTGCGGCCAAGCACGCGCACTTAAAATAGTGTCTGAATACGCGCCACAGACTCTACACAATGCGCCTCTGACATTAGACTAGGTTTTTTCTGGTCTACGGCGCACTGTTAGCCTGACGATGTCATACTCATGATTCTAGTCAGAATATGAGTCTGATACCGGACCTTTGGGCTGTGATTATGGGGCGTGTTTCAACGAACCAGGAAAGAAAATGCCTATTCGCTGAATTGGATACCTAGAACCAATCAGAGCAACGTAGTAGCCTATTACCATCTGATAGATTAAACTTTTACCTGATCCCTAGGAAGGACGGCAAAAACATCTTTTCAATGACAAATGCCTTAATCGCGTTTCTCTGTTCCTCTTTCAAAATGAATGCGCTGTCAATGTCTGTTGAGATATGCCTGCTCACGTTAATTAATTAGCATTAAGGCTACAAGCTACAGTTTATTTCGATGGGTATTTTGTGTACACGTTAGCAATGATATAACAATAATGGTCTAGAGAACTTTAGTTAAGACAAACAATACTCTGTAACATTCGTGTTGCACATGCACAACTCACCGAGTCATTGTAGACATTAAAAAGTCGTGTAGATAGCTTAATTCACATAAAATATTCCCCACTAAGCACCCGAGACGCGGCCATCTTGGTCGGAGTTCGAATCTACCGGTTAATTCAACTCAAGCGTTGGTATCTGTCCATCAACGTATAAAGCCCGCCCTGCCAATTTGATTGGTCCGGTTTGATCCTACCGATGAAACTCTCTCCCAATTAACCCAGAGCCAGACCAAATCTCCCTGACAAAAAATTTTGTGGGCGGGGTTTGGGCTGGTATCTAGGCTAGCGCACTGTTGTTTTGAAACTGCAAAATACCACCAGGGAAGACTTGTCCTGAGAAACGCCTTCTCTGTTCCGCCCCGCCCATTTCGGCGCAAGTTCATTTCGACGCGTGCCTCTGGAGGGAAAATCCCGCTGTGCGCCGGGTGCACAATAGGAATGATACATGCGTCGGTGACAATGTCAATTGCGCTGGGTGCAAGATAGGGCCCTTAGAGTGCAGTATTCACATAGGATGTTGTATATCTGAATGTGGACAATTCACAATCCCTACAGCTGGTCTCTAAAAAAGTTAAAGAAAATCTTACCGTCAGGTTCTTGTGGTAGGACACCAAATGTTTGACCAGCCTGTTCCTTTTTTCTCCGCATAGGGGGCAATTTAATGGTTCTGATTTCTGAAATAATAAACAATTATATTTAATTAAAATGTGATGGTTTCTCAGGCTGACATAGGAGTTAAGAGGAAGAAAGAATATAGTTCTATGCAATGTAATATGGTACATAATGATTCATTTAATGATAATGATTCATTTATTTGTACAAAAGATAACATGTATGTGTATATGTGTGTAAGTGTTCTCTGAATGGAACATGTTTTTTTAACTATACCTGGCAGTCACAACACAGTTTGCTTCATCCTAAACATGTGGATCATCTGGATGAAGCAAACTGCGCTGTGCTGTAACTATGTCACCAGCTGTGCTGAACACTCTTTCCAGAGGGTACACTTGTTGCTGGGATGGACAGGTAGCTCTTTGCATTGTTTTATAACTTTTGGCACAGTTCCTATCAGAACAAACCTCTATTTTCCACTTTGTGTGGGCTCCTGTCAACTTCTGTTTCATCTGCCTGGCCCTCATTCACTTGCCTGACAAAAATCAGTATAATGGAGTAACAAATAGAGTTTAGCTACGGTATATGGAGTATATTCTTACCTCTTCCTCCATCATCACCGCCTCTGCTATTATCTTAATCAATATCATGTCTTTGGTGCCGTGGTCTTCCAAGAAAGCCAGGTCTTTGAAACGTGGATGAAGCGCCAGTGTTGTGTCTGAACGCGTTCATTGAAAGAAAGTGCATGAACTCGTTCATAATTTTGGTGAACGTGAACTGAACGTACTGTATTACTGCCTGATGGCCGATACTGTGAACGTGTTCATTGTGGTGTCGGTGAACGGCAAGTTCAGTCTTTTTAATTTTGTTCAATAAGGTGCCAAAGACTTCCAGGCGAAAAACAAACCGTTAACAGTCCTTTATCCAGGGTTGCCGCACTATCTTGCCTGTGAGAGCGCCAAAGTTGCTTAGAGGCCGAGAGCGGTATTGCAGACAGATTATAGAAAAAGTATAGACTTCACGAGAATCGGCCAATCGGACAGCAGTGGAGATGAGAGCGCGCTTTAGAAACAGTTAGAGAGGAGGAATCTATCTAAATATAAAATTAATTGACTAATATTCGGATTATACCGATGCAAAAATGTTAGAAACGATGCATCGCGATTCACCCCACATTGTATCCGGTGCACACTTTTTTGATCCGGGCCATCGCATCGTGGGCTTTTAAGCCGGTGCATCGATGCGAACCGGTGAATCTTCCCATCCCTAGTCTGATATGGTCAGGGCCAGGTTAAGGTAATCTGGGGCCCGGGACAGAAAGCCTCCCCGAGGCCCCCGCCCTTCCACCAAAGATTTATTTGTATATATATACAATTATTTTTAGTATTACTATTATTTGTATCAATATATATTAGAGAGAGAGAGACAGATTGGTAATTAAATTATGACAGACATAATGTAAAAAAGAAATTTGCATTTATTTGGTGGAACTATAACCAACCTTTAACCAACATAACAATTGTACCAACATACCAAAAACAAGAAGCCTACAAACGTAAGGCAATGCACAAAAAGGTGGGTTTCCATTCAGCTTGTTCGCATTAGCTATGCACATTCACGCTGATTCGCACAAACGCAATGCGCATCAGCGACCTTTTCCAATCACCTGGTCCTTCGTCTAATTTAGAGGAAGAGTTTTGTGAAAGCTATAGTGTACGTCCTCCTCTCCGCAGTGTTATCAATGCTTTAGTTATTAAGCTATTTACTTTAATAGCTGCTAGAAGGAGAAAGGGAAAAAAATATTTTACATATTGTACGCACTCAGATAGCAGCGAATTCCATACCGACACAGACCTCCGTACATCTGTGAACGAGCGCGGTCTATGGAGTTTTAATTTGGCAAAGGTCCTGTCATGCTTAAAATTGACCGGGTGCCAAAAAGAGCCGGGTTAACGCAATGTTGAGTTTCGAACAGCTCTTGAGTGACAGTTGCTATACAAACGATAGCATTACGTAACACGGACGCCACATAGACCGGGCACTTTTTGGTCAGTCAGAGAGTCTCAAGAGCCATTCGAAAGCCATCAGCTACTTTTAAGTCTTTTTATATTGTGGCTAAACGGACACTACATACCCAGACACTTTTTGGCTATCAGTCAGAGAGTATCAAGAGTTGTTTGAAAGCCATCAGGTACTTTTTAGCCGCTTAATATTGGCTGCCGGTCTCCTGCAAGTAAGCACATTTCAACAGGTTTCGCCGCTAGCATCTATATTGCTATTAGCAATTCCTCCTTTTGTGCAACAATATTAAGCGACTAAAAAGTAGCTGATGGCTTTCAAACAACTCTTGAGACTCTCTGACTGATAGCCAAAAAGTGTCTGGGTACATTGAGTCCATTTAGGCACAATATTAAGCGACTAAAAAGTTTGAGCTACACCTGCCTGCTGGTATCCTGTAAGTAATTAAGGTCAATAGGTTTCGCCGCTAGCATGTCGTAAGCTGTTAGCAATCCCGCATTGTTCTTTAGTAAAATGTTGTGCAAACAATGCCCTGTTTTGTTCAAATGTAATTGTGGGTGCCGTCAGATATGTCTAAAACACATTAAGGACTTTCTTAATTTAAGCACAACAACAGATGAATAGCTTATAGCTAACGAGATGCTATCTGATGAAATGTGCTTACTTTGATACTATAACAAACTAGCGACTCAACAACTTTCCTATCACAGTCAAACATGGATGTTTTGGTTGGTTTATTTCAGGTCAAATAAAAGCAAGGTGGTCTCAGGTAGCGAAGTACAATGCGAGATGCCCTGAAGTAAATCCCGTTATGAGGAATTTAATGCAGCGCTAGGCTGTGGCTCCCAAAAAGAGCCCGGGTGATGTATTGCTAGCGTTGGCATAGCAACTGTCACTCAAGAGCCGTTAGAAGCTCAACATTACGTCACCCGGGCTCTTTTTGGCACCCGGTCACCTTTAAGCATGACAGCCCACTTCACTGATCAGCTGTGGGTCGAAAACTTCAGGCTAACCAGGTCAGGATTCGAAGAATTCTGGCAACTGGTAGGCACTTCTGTGTCGCCTGAAAGTGTTTGCTGCCGAAAGCCTGTCCCCACAGACGAGCGCATTGCTTTATCGCATTATAAACTTGCAACATTCACAAACTACCGTATTGTGGGCGAAACAATTGCCGTAAGCAAGACTACTGGCCATATATGCAGTAGGCTATAGGGCAATTCCAGCGTTATGAATGTTACATTCAGAGAGAAATTTGGAAACTAAGCTTAACATTGACAAGGCATTGATTTGAATTAGAAAATTGAATATACATATTTTAGTTACACTTATTGGGATAAAGATAAGCCTGCAATATGAAATGTTTTGACCCTTTGGATTTTGAGAGAAGTGATAAAACACCCAGCGTTATGGATGTTACGGAAATGGACAAGCTTTTCGGACTCACTGAACACATGATGAAAACTCTGTGAATTTATCTTTCAAAAACTAACATGTTTAATATTATTTTGTAGGGAAGGGTTTGAGGTACCCAAAAAGCACATTTAGGAAAAAAAATGTTTTCCTGTTAAAGAAAGAATCACAAAAACATTGCCGTTATGGATGTTACACGTCTGAAATAGACAAAAACCACAATCATAAATAGGGCTTTACCCACATGTTTAACTTCAGTGGCCCATTTAAAGGGTCAAACCAGTCTGGAGGGCCAACTCTAGTTTAGTTATATTGCTTAGTTTAGGCATATTGCTTGCCTCCAAACCAGCCAATCAGAGAGCACGCAGCCCTCTGCTGGAAACCGCAAACTGTGGACTGTTCAGTTGGTGAAGAAAGTTTTGTAGAGAGCTGCTGGTAAGTGATTGTGCACATGGTTAATGTATGCCTATCTTTTCATTCTTTCCTGCAGAATCACACGTATCTATCACACACATAACTATCAACCACATACAAATACATACACACACACACATTATCACACTCTCACACAGGGATTTATTATTTGGTGATTTTTATTTCTTTTTTTTTACAAGCTAAAAAGCTAGGCCTAAAGCATATTGAATTCATACTACACAGACATATTGAAAACATACAATCATATTATAAATGGTAACATCAAAATTCATGGAACAAACAACAAACATACTGAATATTTGTAACATTAATCAGTTCAATTCACTCTGCCTGGACTGGTTTGGAGAAATGGTATCTCCCTCTGTTGTCCATGTGAGGACTTAGCTGTTTAACGATCTGATCAAAACTAATCCAGGACTTGTCCTCTATTGCAGGGAGCGCGAAGACCAAACCAGACACCTCATTTTTTCGTAGGAACTGAATTTCGGCCTGTGTCATCTTTTTGTGTGACCGATCCCACAAACTGCCTGTTTGATCTGAAATTGATGAGTAGACAATCCCCTGTTTTGATGATTTGGGTGGTGGGTGTCTGGCCTCTTCAATGGCAGAAGTGGACCCTTGTGTAGAGGAGACAGCTGAGGTTCTGGTGGTTGAAGAGAGAACATGCAGGTATGATGTCTCAGCAGTTTAGTACATCCTGTGTATTATCACTCCCCATGACACAACCTTAACATGATGGACTGTATATAGTTATCAGGCATGATAATCACTCACCTTTCAGCGAAATTCGCCGTTTTGAAAACAAAATAGGTGACCTACGTGAATCGTGTAGATTCGATGAGTTTTGTTTTTGTGGGGGGGGGGGGGGGGGTTGGACATATTTTTCATATTCAGATGACATGTACATTTGTACTGAACTAGTGCTGGCGGCGGCAAGGTGCTCAGTGTTGCCAGATTGTAAATTGCGTATCATATCAAAGGCTCAAAATGAGTATAAAATCGTATTTGGAGGATAATGAATTATATCTGTCAACACTGGGAAAGTTTGACCAATGACAGAGCTCGCGCAAGAAGGTGGAACGTAAGTGATACCCTTTCCAAAACGTGTAAAGACGTAATAACTCATTTGTGAAAGACCCAGAGAAACAATAATATCCGACGAGGCAAAATCCCGGACAATTTTGGAATCCCTGCTGGACGCATTTTTGTTGTGTGACCGTAATGTTAGCATATAAAACGTTAAAACATGTGTTCGGTAACTTAACGGGAAGATTCATTTCAAGGGGCATAACCTTCAGATACAAGTATGAAAAAGTTAGCAATGATGTGATTAGCCTGGTTACGAGACGGCTACGGTGTGAATAACTGATGGAGTAAGATAATTTAGCTACATTAACTCAAACGCCACGGAGACTCCCTATTCTAACTTTGAATCGCTCTGTTGGGGCAAAGTGACCATTGCAAAGGTGTTTGACTACAGACTGTTAACGTAGCAAATAATTCCTACTATTTCAGCCAGTCAACCTACAAGCCTTGCAGGTATAAAACCAATCATGACGTCAGATGACCATTTTCAGTCTCGTTACCATAAACAAGACCCAATACAGTGCAACCCTGAGCACTGACATGATAAGCACTTTGGTGACAAGAAAGGTGAGCATGGCTGCAAAGGGGACTCTTGTCACATGGAAGGCTTCAGTGATGCTCTGCTCAAAAAGGCCAAGTCGCCAAGCTATGAGGCAAAGCAGTCAAGAGCAAGTGCCACTGGAAGTAGATAGATGGATACTTTAATAGGAGCTTAACATATATTTAAATATATACATCCAGTTATTCAACATAATAAATCAGCGGCGAAAAAAACAATAGAATCATATTTTCTTGACAAGAATTCCATAAATGAAAAGAGATCCTTACATTTTGCATCATTTAGTACTTCTAAAGAATATATGATTGTATTGTTTTTTTCGCCGCTGATTTATTATGTTGAATAACTGGATGATGCGAGTGCATGGAAATATTAACGCGAATGGCCTCGCCAATAAAATGTATTGAAATCTGAATTACATAACATTGTATTGGCTGTCAATCATGATGGAAGAGTAGACAAGTTAAGTTACGGCATCTCTCGTGGGGGCTATGCATTAAGCCATTTGTGGTGCCCTTACCACATTGTGCCTCATATACTGTAAATGATAGACCCAGTGACAGGCTGGCATGAAATGGCTTGCATAATACTAAGTAAGGAGGCCAAAATATTTTTTGACTCATGGCTGAAGCTAAATTTCTCCAGCTCTCCCCAGGTTGGAAAAAAAGCATCTCAAACTGCATCAGATTGACGCTTTAAAATATGGCATATTTAAATTTTACTTACAGGGGGGGCACGCCCCCGGACCCCCCCAGAGGGGTAATATCCTCCTCACCTTTTTCACCCCTTACCCGTTTTCATGCCTGAGTTATAGTTAGCTATATAGTTAAACAATATATCTTCAAAGTTTGCATGTAAATTAAGTTAATCGGTTAGCCTACAATAAACTACGTGTCCATGAGCAATGAGGGAAAACATGGAATTGAAACGCACCTTCTTTTGCTTATACATTTTTCTTTTTTTAGCCCCACTTTCGTATTTTCCTATAGTTTCATTCGAATCCATTGTTGTATTGCATGCTTTGATACCGGCAACAACACGTGACGCTATAAGAACGTGGACTTCACTACGGGTGGGGAAATGCATCAAAAATATGAAAATATGAAAATTATTATTATTACTTTAATAGCTGCAAAACAAAATCTCCCGCACCGGGGCCCCCTAGTGGCCGGGGCCTGGGGCAGCAGCCCCTTCTGCCCTTTGCACAAACGCGGCCCTGGATACGGTAAGCTACTAAATACGCCAGGAAACAATAACGCCTCATATCAGTATTTCGTTTGGTCTCAGCATTGATATTTAGACCCTTTTGTGCTCTGTAGATAGGGAATACCCACCTAAAAACAAGAGAGATGCCAGAAGTTTTTCCACCCATAGAGGAGGCAGCTATCAAGAAGCCCAGGTCGCTGTTAGTTAGCTAGTCGGAAAACTACCCACACTGCGAAGCTGCTAACCCTACATCGCCACCCATTTTACAATGGAAACAAACATGTTTTGAAAGTTCACTGCATGAAATGCGGGATTTACAGTCGCAGACTCTGTGTATTGCCGTGGAAGCCCAAATTGGTGTGAAAGCCCCCCCCCTATGTGAATTGAATTTACCTGGATTGACACACCCCCCCCCCCCCCCCCCCCCCGTTAAAGGCAATGCTGTGAGCTGTACAAATGCTAATAAGGCTTTGAGTGTTGGATGGGGATGGGGATTAAGCCAAGAAACTTTAGCCAGAGCATGTTTGAATGCAGTACTTTTTGACATGACATTAACAACCAAGAACTGCTTTATAACAGCTGGTCTTGGTTCAGATAGAGGGTCAATGATGGGCTCCTCAAAACGGTTAGTGTTGGCACACCACTTAGCACAGGTCCGCACAGTTTGGTTCTGACCAAAACTCAGAGGCAAAGTAGGTTGAAAGAGCTTTATAAATGGAATAAAGCAGGGCAAAAATGATCACAATCACCAGCTAAACCCAACCCCAGTGAAGACAAAAATATCGCAGGTTCCAGTCTGCTAAGCCTCATACACAAGAGGGCAAAAATCAGCACCTCTTCTCTCCACTCTCTCTATCAGAGTAAACCCGAGATTCTCTACATTTGACAAAACCAACGATACATAATACACGAGGGACCAACACCGTTATCAAACAGGGGGTACACTTCATAAATCAATCAGCATACAAATTACCTGAAACAAACACTCTAATAGGAAAATGGGACATAATGCAGGGTATAAACAGTTTGATATCAAGTCCATACATTTCGATCAGGTTTCCCTGCAGCAAAATACAAATTCAAAACAGCTGCCGTTTGACAAGGGCGATCTCAGTTATCCCTACTACTACAAACAGAGTCAATCTGCCCAATCTGCCCCGGAACCAAATAAAGATTCCTGGTCTCCCGGTGGCACCCTTTTCTCAGGGACCGATGTATACAGTCCTGGACAAAAGCTCAATCACGCATGCTGCCGGTAACTCCTTACTCTTCTTATTAGTGTGCTTGCCCGTAGGGAAGCACAGTATTGTTCTTCATAAGTTTTCTTTATTAGTGTGCTTGCTCGTAAGTTTTTTTTATTTATTTATTCTGCCCGTTTTTCTTGCAGCTAACTACGCCTCGCCCGATTGAGATAGAGACGCTGTTCAAACACCGAAACGTCCGGCCCGAACCAGTGCACCCTGCTATATCTTTTCGTGGCGGTACTCCTTGCCACTCTTTTTTTATTCCTCTTTTTCCATCACCTTTTTTCCCCATAGACTTGCATGGCAGAACTCTGTGGCATTATGGCATCATAATAGGGTAATTAGACTGGCTTGCACCTGTGCTTCACTGACACCTGCGCCAAGGTTCCAAGGCTCCTCTTCTCACTGTCCCTCTCCATTCAACTGTATAACTAGGAATATTAAGAGACACCTTCCATACCAGGGCTCTACTCACTCATGTTTACTCACTCATGCTTACTCACTCGTGCATACTCACTCATGCTTACTCACTCGTGCATACTCACTCATGCATACTCACTCATGCATACTCACTCATGTTTACTCACTCGTGCATACTCACTCATGCATACTCACTCATGCATACTGCCCTACAAAGCCAAAGAGCAGTAAGTGCAAAAACCCCAAACTGAGAAAAACAGCTTTTTGTGGGGGTTTTTTACACCAAAAGTTATAAATTATATTTAACAACAAAATGTATAATTAGATAGATGAAAGTGAGGTGAACACCACCCTTTAAGTTTTTTTTTTTTTTTTTACATTTTTGCAAAATCTGGTAATTCTATAGGCTATACTGCGTTTTGCCTTTGTATTACTGCTTAAAATTACACACGCATACATTAAGGTATTGCAGTAAGATGACCATAACCACTCTTTTTATGGAAAAAAACTCACAATATGTTTGATGTAAAAATGTTCCTTGATGCCTAAGCAATGGAACAAATGTGTATTTTATGAACATTAGTGTAAAAATGAAGCAAAATTATATTTTAGCATCATAATGTCAGAGATACCATCTTGCTGCATACCTAAATATGATCTTTGACAGAATTGAACCAAGCAACTAATTTCTGAAAGTATATGCTCATTAACAACAGACTATTATCCTTATTTGATGTTATACTGTATTCAACTTTGTGTGTATATATATAGGCCTACTGTATATGTTTAGGCCTATGTGCATTATACCAAAATATGATCTTTTGACAGATTTAACCAAGCAACTCATTTGTGAAAGTGTATGTACATTTTACATTTACAAAAGACTGTTACCCTTACTTGATATTATATTACACAGTGTGTGTGTGAGTGTGACACACACACGCACACAAACACGTAATCACTGTAATGAAATGACATAGCACTGTGTTATGCAGTGAAAACACACTCTGTATATTTTCTTGATTTTGTATACATCTTCTTAATGTTCATACTCCCAGTAAATCTGTACAGCTCAGTTTTCATCCACCTTGGAATTATAAGTATATTTCACAAGAAAAGAGTAGGGCTGGGCAACGATTAAAATTTTTAATCGCGATTAATCGCATGATTTCCCTGATTAATCGCATTTTTTTTTCAATTCAAAAGTAGTGTATAGCGCACTTTTATTTTAAATGTTCTGCCATATGAACAAAAGTTCCACAACATTTGTTGTGCAAACACTTAACATCAGCATTTTATATAGTAGCAGTTTAATAAAATAAATACTTTGTGTAATTCTCAACTTAAACAATGTTATCAAAACAAATACAAAACTCAAGCTTATTGCCACTGCCAGGGCATTGATGTTTAGAGTGTGGTGAAGCACCAGAAAGTTGTGTTGACAATATTACAACTCAATTCCATGTACTTGATGGCTGGTTTCCCTGTAATGTAACTAACCAGCCTGGTTATGACGTTGTTTCTGCCATAGCCCTCTGACGTTTGCAGCTCGCTAATTAATGGCAACTCCCCATGCTAGCTAGCGACAGCTAGCACGTTCAAATTAGTTAGCTTAACTTATCGGGAACCGGGAGGACAGGGGATATCATTGCACAACAAGCTCAAAATCATATTTTTCGATAGTTGATTTTCTTGTCATCCTGATGTGATCTTAATGGTAGATCCAGTAGGGTGAGCTTGGATAGCCAGCTGCTTAGCTGCTGCTAGCATCATTCACAGACAACGAACTTATAGATTCTAGCTAAACAGCTGACCGGTTAACGCCCACTGACGTTAACTTTGCTGGAGGTGATGCACAGGCAATGAATCGCCACATTATTTTGAGAAGTTTAGCTTTCGTGTATCTGTGTTAACTTGCGTGTGGTCAACCTTTCAAGTATAACTGTATATATGTCTGTGCCCTTCTTCAGGTATGTTTTTCTGGCCATTCTTTTCTTTTCCGGTTGCGCAGCAGTCAAAATAAAAGCCTATTGGCAACCGACTTTTACAATAATAAAATAAATTTAAAAAACCTGCGTTAACGCGCGTTAAAATTATTGTCGGTGTTAATTAATTGATGAATTAACGCAAGATTAACGCGTTAACTTGCCCAGCCCTAGAAAAGAGACAAGAATTATTATATTGCTGTATTTTAGTTATATGAGACATGCAAAGATAACAGTAAAACAGTCATCATTAACTTGTTGCTTAATTGCTTACACAATCTCTTATTACAAACATTAAATTCATAGTTATTGCTCAACTTGAAAAAAAAAAATGCTTACCACACATGCACGCACGCACGCACACACACACTTGATAGGCATGGTATTAGAGACCGGACTATTCTAAACACAATCAATATTTACAAAATCCTGAGGAAATACGGAACGACAGCAATATCAATTCATTCAAAGCAATTACTGCAAATAAAGTCATAGTAAAAGTTTACAGTCCTGCATATGTTGCATGGAGTATGTGGCCCTGGACAAGAGCAAATCAGAGATGCCCAGGCTTCAGAGTAAGCTGCTACTCCTATCGTCACTCAGCTCCAGTCAGCCTCTTGTGTTTTTTGCCAAGCAGGGCCCCTTTAACACCCCCACCCTACCTTTATTCTCCCTTTCTACTCCCTCCCTCTCTCCCCCACTGAGAAGTAGGTGTGTGTGTGCATGTGTGTGTGTGTGAGAGAGAGAGACTCTGTGTGTGTGTGTGTGTGTGTGTTTGCATGTATGTGTTTGTGTGCAAGACAGACAAAGAGAGAAAGAGACTCTGTGTGTGTGTGTGTGCGCGCGTGCGTGTGTGTGTGTTTGCGCATGCGTGTGTGTGTGTGCGCGCGTGAGCGTTTGTGTTGATGGAGTGAGTGAGTGGGTGGGTGGGGAAGGAATGTCCAACTCACTCCTCAACATCCTCATCAGCCTCTTCTAGTTCTCTCCAAAACTTCCTGCGGTTCTCTGGCATGAATGGTACCAGCTTTTGCATGAGGTCAGCCTTCTTGTCACGGGGCACTCCCTTATCTTGGTCACGGAGACAGGATGGAATTTTCAGATTGAAGCGTTTCTTTAGGAAAGACAGCCTTGCATGGTCATCTTCGTCATGGGAGGTCTTGTAATAAAGATCCTGGGAGTCTCTGCTGGCCTGGATTTCGACCATCTCAGCTAGCTTGGGACGTGTCTTCGGTTTCTGACTGTGGCCCCCCCTTCCATGCCAGGACATTCTTGTTCTCCAGCCTTGTATTTCGGTGTTATTACTGGCTTGACTAATGACTCTGACGAAGTCGTCAAAGTCAAACAGCTTCCCGCCGGGGCATCTTTTAATGGCACGCTCGACTCCATGGTGAACGGAGTCGGCCGACATGAAGTCGGCTCAAAGAACTTAAGGGTGACATCCTCCAATGCACTCTCACTACAATTGACAATTGTCACTAGGGCAGTGGGTAGAGCCCAATTTATATTTTGGGCAGTACAATTGTCTGCCCAGATGACTGCGTGTTTCACGTCACGCTCTGTGTGGTGCTGCAGTGCTGTCATGAATGCAGATGTTACTTCTTCTGCAATCCTTCCAGCGATACCTTCATGCCACACAACTGACAGTGTGGGCCTCTTTTGATCATGCGCTTGGTTTGTTACCCCAGTGGTGCAAACGTTTCGTGGTAGGCCACCAGCCGTCTCGTAAACACTGCGGTCTTGTTTCCTGGTAGCCTTGGTAGCATCATCACCTTTTGGAGATCAGCGCTCCTGACTGACCAGCCATCTGGCCAGATCCTTCCAGAATCTTCTTTATAGTGGCGTCTAGCACTGGCTGCTGCTTTTTTGTGTTTTAACCAGTCCTTGCACTGTGGGCAGTCAGTGAGTTCCTCATTGCCACCAGCCACATCCTCAGCCTTCTCAGCCCACTCCTTGTATGCTTGGAACACTCCTTCGTGACAGACAGCTTTGGCGTGGAGTTCAATCTGGGCACATCTCTCGCACTCTTCTTCACCTAATTTGGTGAAACTGATGTTACTTAGTTTCACCACTTTCCGGTATGTCTCATAAGAGCATTTTAGGCCGGGATTTTTTTTCTTCATGCATAAATTTGGCCGTAATGTCACACGCCAGGTACCTTCTATTGGGTGCGTGCTGGCGCCTATAGTGGCGATGGTGATGAACCTGTCGTTCTTGGGGTGGTATCCAACGGTAGAAATAAAAAACACCTTGCACACCTCGTGGGGCTGTCCATATTCATCCTTCAGGTGGTAAGAGTAGGTCAGTTTCCGCCCACTGGTTCTCTCTGGCGGCTGGTACTTTTTTGTTGGTGCCTTTGTGATGCTGCTGCATGCCTTCCTTTCATGACTGTTGGCAGACCAGTAGGCTTGAAGTATTGCCTTGCGTCTTTCGTAAGCAATATTGAAGGTGCATTGCTTCTTGCACTTCATTTGGTCACAGGGAACACCAAGAGGCGAGATCTTCAAATCATTTGATGGAGGACCATCTCTGGGCTTTTTCTTGGGTGGCTCTCTCACCAACCATGTCATCCTCAGTCACATCAAAAAGTTCCAAAGTTTTCCCTGACTGAAGGATTTCGAGGACATATGACAATTCATTGTCAACTAGTGATGTGTCGTTCGTGAACGATTCGTTCATTTTGAACGAATCCTTACAACGACTCGAGAGTAACGAGTCCTCTCAAAAAAAGATTCTTTCTTTTTCTCGTTCATGACCGTGCATCGGGACTGTTGCATTGGCTAAGCCAAGGAAACAGAAATGATTTGTTGAATGCAGGTCACGTGAAAAATTATCCAAAGACCCGTATCTGAAGACCCAGTCGGAAAAAGAACGAATCATTTCTGTTTCCTCTAGCTGACTGTACTGAGCCTATGCAGGTCACGTGGAAAAGGATCCAAAGACCCATATCCGGCAGATGAACGAATCATAGATCCAAAGACACGGTTGGCGAAAGAACGAATCATTGAACGAAAGACCCATATCCGGCAAAAGAACGAATCATTGAACGAAAGACCCATATCCGGCAGATGAACGAATTATAGATCCAAAGACACGGTTGGCGAAAGAACGAATCATTGACCCAAAGACACGGTTGGCAAAAGAACGAAACATTGAACGAAAGACCCATATCCGGCAAAAGAACGAATCATTGAACGAAAGACCCATATCCGGCAGATGAACGAAACGTTGATCCACGGTCGGGAGGTGAACGATTAGGTCATCTGCCGGATGCAAGTATTTGGATCATTTTTCACGTGATCTGCATAGGCTCAGCATGGGAAGCTAGAGAAAACCGAAATGTTTCGTTCATTATGACTGGGTCGGATACGGGTCTTTGGATATTTTTTTCACGCAACCTGCATATGCTCAGAAGAGGAAACAGAAAGGACTTATTAACCTTGTTCACTTTCGAGTGTCTATGTTTAGTAAGACGTGAATGATATTCGTTCACAAGAAATAATTACAGGTTTAGTTATTTTAACTTTTTTAAACTTTACTTACAGTTCAGTGCAGCGTAATTGTTTGCCGTGATAATTAAATGCTTGAATTTCTTTTAAATTAGTATCTGCGGGTTTACATGCAGTAACCTCCATGAAAATATGATACGTGTTTGTAGTGGACGTATTTACGCCAGGGAATACGTCCCGTTGAAATGAACGAATGACTCGAAAAAAGATTCAAAGATTTGAGTCGGTAAAATGATCCGAACTTCCCATCACTATTGATAGTTTTCAGTGACGTCACTACAATTGTTAGCTGACGGGCAAAAAGAACAGCGAAACAGGGAGAAACAGTGGAAATCTTCGAGCAGTGCCTACTCAAATACGATTGCCATCAACCACAGACCATACCACTATAGCCAGACAGAAATATTCAGAAGGGAAAACAAATCAGGAACTTGTGATACATTTACTGCAGGTGTCGTGACATTTTTATTTCGTTAACCTCCTCAAAGTCCCTGTCTGAACTCCAGTGTGGAGATATTTACATCTATCTAATAGAAAATCCGTCCCCGTACACATCTTAAAAACTGAAAGCCTACAAAAGCACAGATAGTTATTTAATTTTCAGAAGTGGTTGGGTTCACAACGATGTGTGTGGAAGGTAAAAACGAAAACACGTCTTCATAATCAGAGCAAATGAGTGCCATTTAATAGCTAGGTCCCAGCTAGCGAGGTACCTGCTGTAAGCTAGCAGCCCTTAGCCTACCCAACGATGTTCTTTATTATTTGACACAATTCCCTGGTTTAAACAAGCACGAAAACCTTGTCTAGCGAATGACAACTTTGATCTTCCCATATATTTTCTACTGCCATTGTAGTATTACTAGTTGAATGACAAAATACACTACCTAGCCTACTTGCTTTGAGGTAGATCAGCAGCTGGGTAATCCAATTTGAATCGTGTTCATGCTTTGTTTTGTCTTTATAACTTGATTTATTCCGATTTTAGGCAGTTATTATGATAAATTAGGCAACCAGAACAAGGTGACTGCTTTTATTTCCATCTCCAAAAGTAAGGCTACTTTACTGTGTGTCCGAGAAAAGTTTAACCAGAAGGACGTGTCTACGTACAATCAGCTGGCAGCCACGACGAAATAAACTTTTTTTTTAATCAGCTGGCAGGAGCGGTAGCGGGTTTTAAATGCGATAAAAACTAACTCTGGGCTTGTCTCCTCACCGATTTAAACAGCCAACCGAGCAACAACTCTCTGGCATTTCATCTAACTAATATTGAAAGAGCTTGAAAGGTGGGTGTTCCTGTATTAACTCCCGTGTTAAACAGCTGTGGAACGTCTGTTTTGCCCTTCAGCTGGTCATTCTGACGTCAGCTGAAAACTATCAATTGTCAACAAGTTCCTGCCTGGCATCCTCTGGTTGATCTGGTAGATCCACTCCACCTCCGCCATCCACATCTGACATGGAACAAGGAGGTGCACCCATCAGGTCACTGTTCCCATCCTCCTAGGTGACGGCATCAGAGCAGAGATGGTCGCTTTTAATGGCCCCATCATTTCAGCCAATAGAGAGGTCGCTGTGACTGCTGGTTTGTTGACAGGATCTGGAACAGGATAACAGTGTGAATAGTTAATATTAATGAATTGAAAGTGTGTGCAGGTTCACCTCCAAAACACACACACACACACACACACACGGCCATGTTAAGGGAGAATTCCAGCTAATTCCAACATGCAGATGTATTTCTCACACTCAATGATGTAGGCTATCATTTCCCATATCCCATGTTTGTTTACATTTTTAAAGCAATTCAACTTTGGTAGGCCTACTCTAAATTTTCCACTTAGGCCGACTCCATGGCCTAACTTATGATATTTAAACCAACAAACTACACACATTCTACTATGAAGATGAATCATCAGATGTCTCTCTCTCTCTCTCGCACACAAACACACATAAACACAGAAGCATGCACGCGCGCACACACACACACACACACACACACACACACACAGTCTCTCTCTCTCTCGCACACAAACACATAAACACACATGCACGTTTCTTTTACAATGACTTTATCTACATGCGCACACACACATACACACCACATCTCTCTCTCTCTTTCTCCCCCATCTCTCTGTCTCTCTCTCACTCAACCACATAAACGCACAACAAGCGCGCACACACACAATCTCTCTCTCTCTCTCCTGTTAGCCTACTTAATTGTCTGGTTAACAGTTAATTTCCAATTACTGTCATATACTGGGTTCACAGGAATGACACTTAATTGATGCACTCCGGGTTATCATTGATGTGACACACCGGATGTACAAGGTTCAGTTATGAGTTGAGAACGAAGTAAACGACACGCTTTGAAACGGTCTCCTGGTGATTTAATTCGGTGACTTAATATAAGGTTTAATCCTGATAAGTGTTTAACATGAAAGTGTACACATAACAATTATCACCTATATATAACTAGAAACTAATGGAGCAAGTTGTAATAATAGGCCCTACACACGTTCTCTCTGATTCATCTAATGCCTCTCTAGCTACCAAGCATATGAGAAACACTGGTTAGCAAGCTAGCTAGTTGAACCTAGCACAAGGCAAAACAAGTGTAATTTCAATTTCTCAAGTTATGCTGCAGGACATGTTTAGAAAGACATTAGATAAACTATTGTGCATATTTACCTTGCTCTATTAGATTCTTATAACTGCTAATAAATGAACACTTTCAAGAAAAAGCTAGGTATACCTTGAGAGTGTAAATTGGCCTATACTTAGCAATTAGCATCGCGATTAGCATTGTCTTTGTCATTTCTTGCCTAATCCTTGTAAACATACAAACATGCAATCATGCACAATTTCTGTATGGACTTTCTAAGTTTATGATGCTTGAGAGTGTGAAGAAAGTGTATTGGTTAGCAGTTAGAGTTAACTATTAGCAATCACGATTAGCATTAGCAATTGTAAACACAGTTGTTAGCATTAACATAGCTGTTAAAGGCTAACAGAGTCAATTATCATTTATTTCATCTATTTCATCTACATTAGACAAATGAAAGAACAAAATTGGTTTAAAACTTTCAAACTTACCACTTTCTGATGGTCTTGTGGCACTTGTGGCAAGTTTCACCAGCATTCTTCCTCTTGACAAAGCCATTATGTATGCAAATTATGTGAAGTGTGTGTGTAACATGTGACACACACTGCAAACTGACCAACTACAAGAAGCACTTTTTTTAATATAATAAAACCAAGGCAGACCGCAGCAAGGGCAAGTTGAACCAAGGCAGACTGCAGCAAATATGACTGGAACCAAGGCAAACTGCAGTAAAAGCATGTAGAACCAAGGCAAACTGCAGTAAAGACATATACTGCACTTGGCTTGGTTTTACTCTACTTTTCTATACACACTGCTAATTTAAATTGCAAATATTTACATGAAACAGTTTATTGATCAACATAAAATTTTCACATATTGAAGAGCTGACCCCGCACTTTCAATTTCTGCAAACATTTTTTTTTGTGGAAAAAATGCACATGCTCTTTGCCTTTGTAGGGCAGCATACTCACTCATGCATACTCATCCAGCAGGGAGAGTGTGTGTGGTAGGCGCGCACGGCTGACACCTGCCCCAATTCCAAGGCACTTGTTCTCTCTGTCATGGCCGCAACAGAGCAAGCACACTCTCGCAGTTCGTTCACTAAACGCATTCTAGTTTATTTATTTTTTCTCCCCGTTTTTCTTGCAGCTAACTACGCCTCGCCCGATTGAGATAGAGACGCCGTTCAAACACCGAAACGTCCGGCCCGATCCGGTGCAACCTGCGATATCTTTTCTTGGCGGTTGCCACTCCTTTTTTATTCCTCCTTTTCATGACCTTTTTCTCTCATAGACTAACATGGTGGAATGTTGAGCCATTGTGACGTCACCCACTCTAGCCAACTGAAATTAGATCTCTTTTAAATGCCATACAAATCATGTAAATCGAAAACCACCATCAAGCTTTATATCACAGGCATATTCAACAGAAATCTGTCTTTCAATCACAGGGATATTCAAGGATAATAAAGTATATTTTCTCTTTTAAATGCCATAAAAATCATGTAAATCGAAAACCACCATCAAGCTTTATATCACAGGCATATTCAACAGAAATCTGTCTTTCAATCACAGGGATATCCAAGGATAATAAAGTATATTTTCTCTTTTAAATGCCATAAAAATCATGTAAATCGAAAACCACCATCAAACTTTATATCACAGGCATATTCAACAGAAATCTGTCTTTCAATCACAGGGATATTCAAGGATATTTAAGTATATTTTGAAGCCATAAAAATCATGTAAATTGTAAATCGTTAGGTACATTATTTTGTGAGCGGACAAGAGACTATATTTCTGTTACACGGCGGTGGCATCAAAATAAATAAATGACTCGCTGGGCTGAGAGTTTCAACCATTGAAGATCTTTTTGCACGCCGACGGTCGTTCTGAAACTGCATCCAACCATCCAGGTTCATCCATGTTGTTGTGGAGAACGAGAGTTGCATCAATCATATTTCATTAAAACTTCACACTCCTTACATTGGACATATCTAACAGCCTAATTAAAATCTGCATCGTCTACTAAGCAGAAATATCTCCATACAGTAGATTTCCCCTCGTTTAGTATCATTTTGAACTCTCCAGATGACTGTATTGCCCCCGCTCGTCAAGTGAAAATCCCCTTCCTTCTTGGGGATAGCAAGGGCTAGCAAGACCTAGCATAACTTAGGGTGACCAGATTTGAGTTGGTGAAAAAGAGGACACTTCAGCGGTGACGGTCGGGGGGGGGGGGGGGGGGGCATGCTTTTATCAAGGGCCCTAGTGCGCGCTATTTACTAGTTAAGAGGCGCGCGCACACACACACACCATTAGGCGTATATATATATATATATAAAAGTTAAACTTTCCTAATTATGTATAATGTTGTTGTAATTATGTATAATCCATTGTGTCATCTCTCCTTTTGCTAAAGATAAAGCAACAACAAACTCTAATAGCTGGCCTCCCTCTCATTAATATTAATGTATTAATATTAATGTATCTACCAATACATAGGCCTATTACCAGAAATGTGTTGGATTCTACAGTCGAATTAGTTACTAAGGCTATTGTATTGGGAAAGTAGACATGTGAAAAAGAAAGCTATCAACAATAGCACTCTGACACACTAACGTAAACAAACGGTCAAAGTGCTGAAAGGTTCTTTAAAAACACTTAAGAAAGGCACGATTTGTTGCGGCGGCACAGCAGCTTTACCAACATCTGAAAAACACATATACAATGAAACAGGTGCTCGGCGGCGACCTATCATTCAGGGCCTGTTTTGGAGCAGATTGCCTAGCAGTCCGTAGTCTCCCAATTTGCCAAGATGCAGGTTGTGAATATCATTCCCTAAAATCCACCTTCGGTAAGGTGTGCAGTGCACTGCTCTGCTATTGTTTCTGACATATGTGACAGTGGTAACAGCCGAGTGATCTTTTTCCAAATTGAAACTCAATAAGACCTACCTACCTGGCCGCATGGAGCAGGAGAGGCTGGCTATCCTTTCCATTGAAAAAGCATATCATGCATCACCACCTTTATGTTTGAAAGGTGCTTGCCTGTGTACTTTGCCTCTAGGTCTTGACGTTTAGATTTTGCATCATTAGATCGTCTAGTCACATGATCAAATAGAGACTTGACATTGGACATCAAAATATTACCCACAAATCATTGCATATCTGTATATGACAACAATACCAATGAAAATAAGAAATTATTCATTTAATTGAATCGTTTTTTTTAAATAGTTTCCATAGTTTATGTAGGATAAGCATATAATTGTGTTATAGATTGCTACTGACTATTTCCTTTCTACAAAATAATGGCCACCATGACCGAGATAGGTTGGCCATTCCGACGGTATATATAGCATATGGTAGACAACCTCAGATGAGCTGTAACCAGTCATTGGCCGCTGGTGTGTTTCCTCAACTATCGGTCGCCGCGGTAACTACAATATACAGACTCTTTCGACGAGGTAAAATCCCGGACAATTTAGGAATCCCTGCCGGACGCTTTTTATAGGTCTCAAAAAGAGGACATGTCCGGGAAAAAGAGGACGTCTGGTCACCCTAGCATAACTGTCATTCACATCCAATGGTAATGCTACCTAGCTAGGTATGCTAACTGTCGGTATCCATTGTTAACTCTTTAATCGTTAATACTCATGTCACTAGCTAACGTTAGCTAACTATGAGGTAGCATATCCTAGCTAGTTATACTAGCTATCCTTCACCCAGCCTAATTAGAATCTGCATTGTCTACTAAGCAGAAATATCTCCATACAGTAAATTTCCCCTCGTTTAGTATCATTTTGAACTCTCCAGATGACTGATTTGCCCCCGCTCGTCATGTGAAAATCCCCGGAAACAAGCAAGACCTAGCATAACTGTCATTCACATCCAATGGTAATGCTACTTAGCTAGGTATGCTAACTGTCGGTATCCATTGTTAACTCGTTAGTCGTTAAAACTCATGTCACTAGCTAACGTTATCTAACTATGAGGTAGCATATCCTAGCTAAGTTATACTAGCTATCCTTCACCCAGGCTCAGGTTTATTTTGCTAGGTATCTCCGATATCGACGCAGAGACACAGTGTGAAAAAGGATGGAAAACTTAACGAGGAAAAGTGGTTCGGGAACTACCTGTGCAGTAGTTGGCTGTACCAACTCAAAAAAACACCTGAACGAGTGGTTACATAGAGAGTGCAAAATATTAAAACTAATGCAGTGGCAACAGTTACAGGTACAGTTTATACACCCGCTGTAACAGTGTTAACCAGTATGTGAGTAACGTGGGTTTTATTAAAGCATAGCGTGTGTAATCAACTGTCAAAACTATCCGTCTAGCTCAATCTGTTGGTTATGAGATTTCACAGCATTTCATATGGAGGATATGTGGTTGATTTAACTCTAAGGCCAGCTAGGCATAGTAGTTGTATTGTGCCATCACATCATTTGAATTTTCAAAATCTAGACGTGATATTCTCATATATTTCAATGACAATTCTGTTAATCAAGTATTGCCTTAAATTATTATCAGCTGTAGGCATGAGATCTGTATCTTGGAGACTAATTGCATCCACAATTTAAGTACTGCAAGCTAGACTACTATGCAGTAGACACAACACAGGAGGTCCCTGGGCCTGAGAAGGAAAGGGAAGGAGTTTAAAGGCACAATATGCAACAATTATGCTTTAGGATTAGGGTTAGGATAAGCAGTTTAACCTTAAAATAACAGCTTAAAAAAAATTGGGGCGCTACAATGACTTTTAATATGGAGAATTGCGTCCGTACTAATGGCATAGCAGGGTCGATAGGCATATAACTGCCTTCTGTAGTTTTGCCTGCCGATGCCCGCCGACCTGACTTTGATTACCTTCTGCCGATCTAGTAAGTAGCTTATTTGCCGTCTTGCTTAGTCTTGTGTTGCACATGATTGATGTTTGACTGTGTAAGGACAGTCGTTGAGTAATTAGTTTGTCATAATGTCAAAGTCAGCACATTTCAAGAGATTTCGTTAGTTTTAGCTGCTAGCATACCTTTAGCGAATACCTATTAATCCTTAATGCACCTTTAATGCGCCTATAATATGGAATTTTAAATGTGCCTAAAACTAGACTAAATTGTAATGACTTTTCGAAAACTAGACTGAAACTAAGAAGGATAACTATGACTAATGTGACTAAAACTAATATGCATTTTTGTCTTAAGACTGAATCTGACAATAGCTGCCAAAATGAACACTGAGATAGGGGACCCCTTAATCTGCAATTCATGATACACGTGCTCTCTAGCTATAGCCTGACGATGTCATACTCATAATTCTAGTCAGAATATGAGTCTGAAGCTGAGCCATTGGGCTGTGATTATGGGGCGTGTTTCAACGAACCAAGGAAAAAAATGCCTCTTCGCTCAATTGGATACCTACAACTAATCAGAGCAACATAGTATGACCATCTGATACATTAAAACTTTTAGGACGGCAAACAAATATTTTCGATCGACAAATTCCTTGATCGCGTTTCTCTGTTCCTCTTTCAAATTGAATGCGCTATCAATATCTGTGAGATTTGCCTGCTCACGTACTTATCAGCATCAAGGCTATAGCTAGCTACCATTTGTTTCAATGTTTTTTTTGTCTACACGTTAGCATAACCTATCAATAATGGTCTAGAGTGCTTCAGTTAAGACCTACAATCCTCGGCAACATTCGTGTTGCACATACACAACTAACCGAGTCAATGTAGACATAAAAAAGTTGTGTAGATAGCTTAAATCATATAAAATATGTCCCACTAAGCTCCCGAGACGGCGCCATCTTTGTTCGATGTATATTCTATCTATCTAATCAACTCAAGCGTTGGTTGGTCATCTGTCCATCAACGTATAAAGCCCGCCCTTACAATTTGATTGGTCAGATCACTTTTCCGAGACGTTGAATCTCTCCCAACTAGCTCAAGTCCAGACTGAATCTCCCAGACCAAAATTTTTGTGGGCGGAGTTCAGGCTGGTATCCAGGCTACTCTAGCTATACAGTAAAAGTGTTGCTTACGTTAGATACTAGACCTACAGTCTAACTCTAACTGCATTAAGTCTAACAAGCTATATCTGACAATAAACTTTAAGTAAAGCTGGCTATGTAACCGCATTCATTCCAATATTGTTGCAGAGATGTTTCCTTTTACCAAGATAACAATTTCAACAATTCACTTAGCTCAGTAAGTCAGTATAACGAAACTCTGGAACTATTATGACCATGACACCTGAAATGTTTGTGCTTAGTAAATATGCAAGTTTCATAATACATCTGATTTCCACCATAGAGGGACAATAGATATATTTACATTTGAAGCACAGACAAGATTTATTGCATCCGCAACCAATACAAAATCAAAACAAGCCCAAGTCTCCCTCAACAAATACCGCACAATTCAGGTGCACTCATTGATTAACACGACCTTTGGAGGAATAATTACACCCCATAAGAGATAATGTCACTTGGAGCCTATTTTAAGACTTCTCCAAGCTTAATGTAACACACTAGACCCTTTCACAATAAACAAGCAAACAAACAAACAAAAACAGAACAACAAAGATACCCTCATATGTCTAAACGTCAGTGGAGCCAAAATATAATGGTTGAGCTTGGTTGATTGCTAAAATATATTGGTTGAAAACAAAAAGGTGTATTCAGTGTCACTGCAGATGGTTACACTGGAAGGCTGGCAGATTCATCCTACAACCTGCATTCAACGTTATACTGAACACAGAAAACACAGTACTATACAGATTTTGTTCTCAGATATCAGTCTGTGAGGCCCCTCAACAACATATGCGCACTCGGCCACTGCAGTTGTTTGTGCTTGATGGCCGCAACAGAGCAAGCACACTCTCGCAGTTCGTTCACGAAACGCATTCTAGTTTATTTATTCTCCCCGTTTTTCTTGCAGCTAACTACGCCTCGACCGATTGAGATAGAGACACTGTTCAAACACTGAAACGTCCGGCCAGATCCGGTGCAACCTGCTATATCTTTTCGTGGCGGTACTCCTTGCCACTCTTTTTTTATATCTCTTTTTCATCACCTTTTTTCCCCATAGACTTGCATGGCAGAACTCTGAGGCATTATGACATCATAATGGGGTCATTAAACTGGCTTGCACCTGTGCTTCACTGACACCTGCGCCAAGTTCCCAAGGCTCCTCTTCTCTCTCTGTCCCTCTCCATTCAACTGTATAACTAGGAATATTAAGAGACACCTTCCATACCAGGGCTCTACTCACTCATGCATACTCACTCATGTTTACTCACTCGTGCATACTCACTCATGTTTACTCACTCATGCATACTCACTCATGTTTACTCACTCGTGCATACTCACTCATGCATACTCACCAATGCATACTCACTCATGACCCACTCATGCATACTCACTCAAGCGTACTCACTCATACATACTCATTTGTGCATGCTCATCCAGCAGGGAGAGTGTGTGTGGTAGGCGCGCACGGCTGACACCTGCCCCAATTCCAAGGCACTTGTTCTCTCTGTCATGGCCGCAACAGAGCAAGCACACTCTCGCAGTTCGTTCACGAAACGCATTCTAGTTCCTCATGATGTTTACCTACAAATAAATGTCTTTACCAGATACCAAAAAGTCTCTTGTATGTCTACCGTATGTCCGTTAAAATGTATTGGTATTTGAATGTCCATGTACCGTGTATTAAGTGTATTGTGTATCGATGTTTGTTATGGCTACTTGAATGGCACTGTCAAGCTAAGAACGCACCGGATGCCTAAAAGAGCCCGGGTGACGTAATGTTGACTCTTGAGTGACAGTTTCTATGCCAACATTAGCATTACGTAACCCAGTCACCGCGTACCCCGGCCGCTTATTAGCTTTAAGTCTCAAGAGTCGTTCGAAAGCCATCAGCTACTTTTTAGTCGCTTGATATTGTGCCTAAACGGACACTACGCATCTGGACACTTTTTAGCTATCAGTCAGAGAGTCTCAAGAGTTGTTCGAAAGCCATCAGGTACTTTTTAGCCGCTTAATATTGGCTGCCGGTCTTTTGTAAGTAAGCACTCATCAACAGGTTTCGCCGCTAGCATCTATATTGCTAATAGCAATTCCTCCTTTTGTGCGACAATATTAAGTGACTTAAAAGTAGCTGATGGCTTTCGAACAACTGTTGAGACTCTCTGACTGATAGCCAAAAAGTGTCGGGGTACATAATGTCCGTTTAGGCACAATATTAAGCGACTGAAAAGTTTTAGCTACACCTGCCTGATGGTATTCTGTAAGTTAGCAATGTCCACTAGCATATTAAAGCTAGCAATCCCCCGTTGTTCTTTAGTAAAATGTTGTGCAAACAATGCCCTGTTTTGTTCAAATGTAATTGTGGGTGCCGTCAGATATGTCTAAAAATCACAACACATTAAGGAGTTTCTTAATTTAAGCACAACAACAGATGAATAGCTTCAAGCTAACAAGATAGCTCGTTACACTAGCACGAGCTAGCTAGCTGATGGAATGTGCTTACTTTGATACATACATTTGATTTATATAAACTAGGGAATCAACAACATTCCTACCAGAGTCAAACATCAAGTACATGGTTGTTTTGGTTGGTTTATTGTAGGTCAAATACAACAAGCCGGTCTCAGGTAGCGAAGTTCAATGCAATATGCTCTGAAGTAAATCGCGTTATGAGCGATAAAGAACCCGGGTGACGTATTGGCGTTGGCATAGCAACTGTCACTCAAGAGTTGTTCGAAAGTCAACATTACATCACCCGGGCTCTTTTAGGCATCCGGTGCCTTTTTAGCTTGACAGCACCGTTTCTGTGCGGTTCTTAGTCGATAGAAGAAGCCATGTCGGTGTCCAGTGCGTCGAACTACAGCTGTCCAGAACCGCTGATGAAACGAATGCGCATAATCCAAAAATCGCTGTAAATCTATTTATTTTTAGGTGATTTCTTCTTACAGTTATTCACCTTATTCCGCTCTAGACAATGGACGCTGCCATGACACCGACTCCGTTTTCTTACTTCCGGTTTGAGGTGATTGGCCGTGATAAGTTATGAGTTCAGGCACCACTTGTGCGTAATAATATGCCCATTATGTCGCTGGATAGAGTAGATGTGTTGAAAACATGTCCATTATTGGTTTATTCCTGAATGCCACTGTAGAGTTAGTGCCAGTGGTATGAATTCCTCTGAGGGCTATCGTAGAGCTAGCTGCTATCGTTATGTTGGTCAGTCCTGAGCGAGGAAGAGCTTCCACCACCATTTGACATAGGCTTTTACTGTTATGTTGTCAGTGAGAGAAACGTTGACAGAAACTGTAGCGTTTAACATAGCCTATGTGCCCTGTTTATACAGCAACAGCAGAAGTGACAGACCAGGAGGATGAGGGCATACCTGAGGTGCCACAACAACCATCACACAGCACTGTTTCCAGCCAGTGGGAAGATCCATCGCTCTGGGACCACAGCTATGGTGAACAGCAGGGTGTTGAGGAGACGGCCGAAGATGCCACAACACAAACTGAAGATTTTAGCTATTCCATGCTTCAGAGTGATGCAGATTCGTTCCTCTACACTGAAGTCTCACTGGAAACCTTCAACTCTCTTGTTTCCACCTTAAAAAGGATTTGCTGAAAGGGCTTCTGTTTTGTCAGTGCGTGATCAGATACTAATGACACTGATCAAATTGAAATTGAATCGTGTGCTTGGTGACCTTGGTAGGCAGTTTCATGTGTCTCAGAGTGTAGCCAGTAAGGTCATCTCTTTCTGGATCGATAAAATGGTGGAGGTCTTACGGCCTCTTATTATCTGGCTTCCAAAAGAAACCATTGAGGCCACCATGCCAACTGCATTCAAGCGCTTTTTCCCCAACACCACCTGTGTCATCGACTGTAGCGAAAGTTTGTTACAGAAGGCGAAAAATCTTGACTCTAGAGGAGAGTCCTACAGCCATTACTACTCGCACAATACAATCAAGTACCTTGTTGTTGTTGCCCCATGTGGCTTAATCATGTTTATCTCAAGTGGATATGGAGGACGCGCCAGTGACAAGTTTATCACTATGAACTCTGGTATCTTGGACTATTTGAGGCCTGGAGATGAAGTCATGGCAGATCGTGGGTTTTTAATTTGTGATTTATTGTTTGAAAGAAGGGTCAAATTGGTTCTGCCCGCTTTCACTAGAGGGGGTTCTCAGCTAACAAGGAACAAGTCACAGCAACTCGCAGGATTGCAAATGTGCGGATTCATGTTGAGAGAGCAATTAGGCGACTTAAAGTATATAAGATCTTGTCTCATGTCATACCAATAAACATGACCCCCAAAATTGAAAAAATCCTCAGAATCTGTGCGGCCCTAGCCAACTTAAGGGATGATCTCATCTGTGAGCGATAGGTGACAACGGTTGTGTTCTGATGCTGTTGGGGTAGGGCGTGTGCGCGCACACACACACACACACACCCTTTATACATCTACAGACAGGGGCGGAGTGGGACACAAAAATCCACCGGGACAATTCTGACTGCACCGGCCCACCACCGGCCCACAACGTGCCCAAAACTGGCCCAACCCGCATCCCCTCCACCTCCCATATCAACTACACAAACAAACGGGCGGCTTTTGATCATTATTGTTAGATTTAGTGTTGATGTGTGGGTGACAGACATGACAGTGACAGTGACAGTGTATTTGTATATGTACATTTATGGAAATACGGAACAAATCGCGTCCCGTATTGGCTCAAATGTTATGCTAATTCGCAACAATGTGTCCTGTCAACTCACTCGCATTTAGTTGACGGCTGGTTGAATAAATCCGTAATTCTTGTACATTTTGATGCACTTTCCTCCAGCATCCGCCTCTTTTTCAGTCTGGCCTTTTTGCCCCCTCCTTTCTCCTTTCTCTTATGTCCCTCAATCAGGTCCACTTCACCTGCTCTCTCTCGCTGATAGCCGCTAATTTATCTCCCTAGGTTCACTTGATAAAGGCACAACGATACGCATTTCCCATGAGGCAATTTGCTCCGACCATTCTACATTCAACAAAAAACGAATTCAATCGCTGGCCAATTTATATTTGTGGTCATGAAAGTAGCCTAATGAAGCGTCTGAATAAAAAAGAATTACATCAATATAGGAGGCTAAACAAAAATCAGAAGGTTGGATTAATGGGAGTGAGTTTGACACACACCATAGGTGTGATGTACAGAGACAAATAGAGCTATAAATTGTGGTTGGACTGCTGAACTACAGAACTCTCATAGAACTTAGAGATTTTCACGGGACCATGATTTGACGTACATGTAATCTCGATGGGCCGCTCATGAATTTGACACGACGGCTGCGAAGGCCGGTCTGCAGGCTGGTTCTCGATAGATTATTGGCCGACCGGCCTACCGGGAAAAATCCCGGTCCTCCCGATGGCCACTCCGCCCCTGTCTACAGAAAGGTTTACAGAAAGACTGATTACAAAAAGACTGATTACACAATATGTGACCTGAAATTGATTTAATAACACTACTTTGTAAAATTCAAAATATTGTACATCTACATAAATTGCTCCTGTATATTTCATATTGACACTTGCTTCCTTTTGTTATGTGTACTGTTTATATTTACTCTTTGTATAAGATTTGTTGATTACAAAAAGACTGATTACACAATATGTGACCTGAAATTGATTTAATAACACTACTTTGTAAAATTCAAAATATTGTACATCTACATAAATTGCTCCTGTATATTTCATATTGACACTTGCTTCCTTTTGTAATTTGTACTGTTTGTATTTACTCTTTGTATAAGATTTGTTGTTTACAGAAAGACTGATTACACAATATGTGACATTAAACTGATTTAATAACACTACTTTGTAATATTCACCTATCTACAACAATACTTAATCTCAGCATATATGGAATTGATTGCATAAAAAAAAATGTTTCATACTGTTAACAGCAGCAGCATAAAATGTTTCTTATTTAGGTGCTTTTTTATGAATTCATTATGCTCATATAGCTGTTGTGTAGTTTCAGTTGCTGACCAACAAATTCATCTACAAGCTGGGGCAACATTGTTGAGAAATAAAATCTCTTCAGATGTCCTACCCTCTCCAGAACATAGGGCTCATCAAATGGTACAGTGAACATAACTGTGTCGTTTGGGCTCCAGATAAACAGTTTGGCCATCTTCAGACCGGCACAGAACATACCTATTTGTACCTGCATGTAATATCCTCGGCTACCTGTTTTCTGAAGTTGTGGTACTCCATCTACTAGCTTGATATCACTGCAGGTATGGTCAAGCTGATCCAAGAGGGTAGAGTGGAGTTTACTTGGGACGGGACATTTTATTTCTAGTAGCACAGATGAGTCAATTACCCCATCTGGGCTTGCTGACAACCATGGCTCTGTAACATTAACAGTGATGCCCTTTTGTGTAATGCTCATGCCTTGCTCTCTACAGGCATGCAAACTTGTCGCTTTTCGGCGAAATTCGCTGTTTTCCCACCGAAATATGCCATTTACGTGAATCGTGTAGATCCGAGGAGTTTTTTTTTGGGGGGGGGGGGGGCAATTCAGAGGAAGATGAAGAACAGCTGCATTACTTTTGAGGTGAGTCTCGTGAACAGGGATTAAAGTATTCCGGCACCGTGCCGGATTTCCGGCGAGCAGCATTTTATATTGAAAACTCGTTATCATCACCATTACTTTCGAGTTTAGGAGTTCGTCTGCCAATGATGTTAAAAAACCACAACTCTCAGGCTGTCAAAAGAACATAATTAGCCAATCAGAAGTAGATTAGGGCGGGTCTTGGGAAAATGTGCTTTCACCACCGACTTTTCGGTATCGCTCTGCCTACGTAGATGCCAAAGTAGAGATAGGCTACTGTCAGACCGAAGCAGAGTAAGTTCAAGAATCCTTGGGAAGATGCCCTCCTAGTTGATGAAGGATTGAAAAAGAAATGGTGCTGGGCATGAATAGAAGAGAAAGGGAAGGACGGTAAGCCTTTTGGTAGCCGGTGTAAGAAGTTAAGAGAAGCAGGTGCTCTCTTGTTGTGCTCAAGAAAGCTACTGTATGCAACTAGCGGGAAAAAGGTGCTTCCAGTGCTTCCACTTATTCGTAGAGCAGCTGTTCGTGCTATCCAACACACAACGCTTTTACCGGAAGCAACAACCACATCTGATGTTCCGGCATCAATAACTGACCGTTAATGTGCCCTGAAAATATGCGTGTGTACGTTCATCGCAGAACACAATCCAGGCAAGCTCGCCCAACCCCTGGTGAATTTATGCCAAAAAATAGCTGAAGACAAAATTGCTTTGACTAAACTGTCAATATCCAATCAGCATGCCAGCTATTATAACACACACGGCATAACACCAGAGTTTAAAAGACGTATTTCGGAAAAGCTAAAGCTTTCCTTAAATGTCGACGAAGCCACCAACAAGAACCTGGACAATCACTGCATTCCATTTCTAAGAGAGCTCTCTTGACTCCCCCTCTTGACTCCTCGATGCCCCGACTCCTCGATGCCCTCAGTGGTGAGAGATCAAGAGACCGTTCATTTTCAACATTTGGGACACTCTAATCAGAGAGGATGTGGCATCATCACGCTGTGTGTACGTATCTGCTCGCACTAGCGCGCTCTGTCAGACTGCAGTGTGTGTGGTGCCGTCACTTAGCAAGCGAGCAATCATAATAAGCTACTGACATCGACATGGCTAACGTATACCTACCTAACGAATTCAGACAATTCTTTGTTAATCAATCACGGCATAATTGCCCCCGCTAGTCAAGCGAAAAGTGTCCGATTAAAAGTGCACTAACGGGCTATTCCCGGGTGGTAAAATAGCCCTTTGTACAGTCCCAGGTGGGGGAGATAGCCAGCTGCTTAGCATAACTGCCATTCAGAACCAATGGTAATGCTACCAAGCTAGGCTAGCTAGGTATGCTAACTCGGTATACATCGTGAATAACCACCAAAAATACTCATGTCACTGGCTTTAATTTGAGAATGGCATGTTATTAGTACATTTAATATCAGTACAGTTGTTTAATTACTGCTGATATGTACATTTATGGTCTGTAGCCTTGTGGTCTTCTGACTCTGCTATCATAGCCACCATAGCCATTAGGTCCGCCATTGATTTCAAAATAAACCGAAAAGCTCTGGCTGGGAATGGCGCACAGAGTTATGGGTAATAATGCCGCCATTAGGGCATCAAGGAAGCTCAGACCCTCACTTGAAAAACGACCGTTATGTGACGTATTTCAAGGAGTCGACAAAAGCGGAAATGAAGGTTTAAGAGCAATGGGACACTCCTTGCTCTCTTAATAAGAAGGAATGAAGGAAGGAAGGAGGCATGAAGGAGGCAAGGAGGCACCTTTGGAACGGGGGGTCTGTCCTCGTTCGTTTTTTTGTTGAAGATACAACGCAGTAAAAACGCAACACTTGCCAGGCAGGAACATGAATATAGCCAATGCCTCAGCAATTAGGCCACTGTATGCTAGAATAAAAGATGTATATTTTATTATACGATTATTTCTTCTGAACGAAGTAATTATGGAAATGTTGCAATATAAAACTACATTTTACAGCTCACTGTTGCTCTTTAACGGTTTAAAAAGTGAATCACTGTCCTTTTTCATATATCCTCAATGAAATGGTTGCAAATCCAATCTTCTTTCACTGACTGAATTTCACATACCCTTATAACATGTCACCTTGTGGTTGTAGGTCATCTTGAAATCAAAGCTTAAATCAAACCAAGGACAAAGCTTAGCAGCAAAACTTGATATCAAAAGAAATCGTAAATGCGACATGTGTTAGTGCCATATTCTAGTGAGGTGGAGTATTGCTGACCCTCTTGGGATTGCAGTTTCAAAAGTCCCACCATAATCTGCCATCATTCATTTCTAAATGTTTTTTTGTTTTATTGTTTGTTTTTTTGACCCTGTAAATGTGTCCTCGCCACAGGACGCCCCCCCCCCTCGCACTCACCCACATAGGCCTAGAAAAAAAAGTTCAGGCTCAGGATTTTTTTTTGCTTTAACCCCTGCGTGAAGAAGCGGCAATTTTTCCTGTCACGCAACCTTCTCACCTTTTTCACCCCTGACCAGTTTGCATGCCTGCTTCAAGATAGCTTATGGACTGACTGACTGACTTTTATTTTTCTTATTTTTATTTATTTCTATGAGATGATTGTAATTGTAATGAGATGATTGTTTGTGAAGCGACCTTGGGTGTCATGAAAGGTGCTTTAAATAAAATGTATTATTATTATTATTATCTGCATGTGAAAAAGATGTCCAAAATTCCGTTGTGGGAGAGGAGTCGAAGTGTCCTCTTTTTCACAAACTTAAATCTGGTCACCCAAGTAGATAAACTGGTGGGCCTTTATGATCCCGTAGTAATAAAACTATCTCCGTTCCCTGTAATGTCTCGACCAATGTCAGCAGTCAACTAAACTTACTCATGTTTGGGATATCCCAAAAGGACAACAAAAACAAGTGACGTCAAAAAAATTGGAGAACGTTTAGTTTTTTATTTAAACTAAGAGTTATTATTCTTATTATGTTTAAATCAGTTCCAAGGTCCACAAGTTAGTACACAAATGTTAATAAAGTTTGCCTGTTAAATATAACATCAACTACATTTTTTTTATTTTTGGTGGGGGTGGGGGGGTCTGCCGGGCAGTGTCCCTACCAATGCTGAGACCAAACCTACGCCCTTGTTGCCATGGATGCCGTTTGAGAGGACAGCTGTATGTGCTAGCTGTCCTTGGGTTACCAACAGGTTTTGCAGATTTTTCTTATTTGGTAAGAGCAATTGACAGACACGAGACATCAAAGTTGTACATGTAAGAGCAAGAAATGGCATTTCGTGGGCATGATGAATCTGCTCTTAGTCTGAACTGATAATTTCATTGAGTTTGTAAATGCCAGATGTCTGTACCTATGTATATATCTTTAAAACCGCCTTAAGCTGAATGAGAGGAAAATTTTACTTAAATACAATATGTTGGCCGTTAATGGCTTGTGACATCTCTTGATGACATCAAACACAGCTTTGGAAAGCTCTTGCGCGAAAAAGAGAATTCCACTTTCTCTACTTCACCATTACCCAAATGATGTGACGTCAGAGGGCACAAGAAAAACTGGAAGCAGAGAGATGTCTGTGACAAATTCAAACATGAGCGCAGAGCGGACTGAAAGAGGAGAATATTGGGACCAATAACAATGGTGCCTTAAAAGCAAACTTCTCAAAGAATATTCTACCTGACCTTAGAAGTTTTGTTCAGTTGACCACCCCTAATTGGGACGATGTCACATTTACTTTTGAGATGACAATCAATGCAACAAGAAGAGCAGACCATTGCACAGAACAAACGAAATGTCAACATCCATGGCCTAGTCACAGACCCATGGCCTAGACACAGATCCATCCATAGCCTAGACACACATCCAAACATGTCTGGGGGATCCTATTAACAGCAGAACTAGAAAAATTGAGTCATGTCATAAATGTGGGAAACAGGGACACCGGGCTAACAAATGTCATTCCTGTGGTAAGAGGAAGCACAGCCACCATTCCAGGATAACATTAGCAATAGTAAAGGTAGTGAATATAAAGATCTGAAACGATTTATCATGCTGAGTGTCAGCCAGAAAAGAATATTACTGTCTTTGTTTCAGGGGAACTTAAAGTGCCCTCCTTACAGTCTCTTATGGCAACTGAAAGTAAGCAGCATGACAAAGGTGATATGTGTGTGACTATTGACAAAGATGATCCAGGTTTGGTGGAAAATCTAGCTGATAATGGACTGCGCCATATTGGATGGGCAGTGGCAGACAGCTGTGATGGACAGCAGAGAAGCCACAGGAAAGCTGAGAAGCTATTGGTGTCCAAAGTCAGAACATACAGAGATCTAGAGTCAATGGAAGCCATAGGCGGTGCCTTAACTGATGGAGCTGAAGAAAGAGCTGCAGGTTTGGGGGGCCATGATGATTGGTTTCAGACTATTTACAACCAGAATGTTTGCTATGACAATTAATTGGAATATGATAAATGTCAATAACTGGAGCATGAATGATAAATCAGTCGAGGGTCAATACTATACAGATATGACTAGAGCAGTTCAGACTGCCCCATTGTTGAATATGCAACCAGAACCATGTGACGAGGACACACTTTGATAGACTGATAAGTGGGTGACCACTCATCAGATATATATGTAGCTAAGTATCAGCAGGGAAAATATAACTTGTCACTTTCTAATACTGCAGTCATGTACAGAGAAAACCAAAATGAGCACATTGATAATCACTATGGCAGGGGCAGGTAAGACTATCAAGTTAATTTCAAAGCTGAATTACTCCCGGCCAATGTATACATAAGCGGTATACATTTCAAGGTTTATTTTGGCAAATAAGTTTATTGATTTTGCCATGGTAACAATCTTGCAAGTTGTTCTCTAGAGAACTGAGCTGTGACATGGTTTAACTAGGGAAGCGATAGCATTGCAAATCTTTGGTTTTTTCATTTTAATACTTTGAATACCGATTTCTTATATGAACACGAATTATAATTATTTGCTTGTCACGAATTATGTTGCCGATGTCTCATAAAAAAGACAACCTATGGAAGTGTCGGTGTAAAATTGCAATAATGTGGCTTTAATTATGTGGCTATTCTGTCATCTGTCATGGTTTTCTTTATATTTGAGCATTTTCTTTTTTCCAGATATCTCTTACGGTGAGCTCAAAGCCCTGATAGAAAAGGTTACAGGATCCATCCATATACCATGTTAACCATTACAGATGACACTCCCCTCTAGTATCTAACTATCTAAACAAAGTTTCACCCACACAAAAGTTCAGATTTGCGACTCAGTAGCCTGTTTAGGCGTGGTATATGAAAAGAAGGTTGTAAATAGAAAGCTTCACAAGTTGTTACTCAACGCAGTTGGGGAGGCATTTGCAATGTATCATTACAGCCTGACTCTTCTGTAGATAAAGTGAAATACACATATTTTGGTAACATCCTAAAATGTTTGTTGTGTTGACCCTGTGGTGGAGAAAAAACATTCTAATGCAACAGTTCTGTCTTTCAATCCTGAAACGTCTCCTTAATAGGGTTTGTATTCTTTTCTCTATTGCTCCCTCATTCGCAGTGGACCAGGTAGAGAGCAGCATGTCTCTGGACGACTCAGCATTCCAGCAGAAGATTTGCGTTCCTAAACCCCTTCTTGACACTCTGTCCTTGGCTTCCACTGTCAGATGGGTTGATGTGGAGCAGCAGACACAGAGAATGTTTGAATGTTTTTCAGTTCTTCTGTTTGTCAAAGTGTGTTTAATTATCATTATCTCCCTCTGGAACGAAATACTGTTTTCTGATTGGCTAATGGGGTGTACATTAAGTTCGTGGAACCGCACACCTTGGACGTAGTCCCAGTAGAAAAGTTAAATCGCCGTTCCATATCAATGCTCTTGAATGGTTACCATTGACAACCAACGTAACGTTTATTTTTTGACAGCTAGGATAATTTGAACCAAGATGGCGGCGTGTTGGGAGAAGTTAGTGGGCAATGTTTTATGTCAATTAAGCTATCTACACAACTTTTTATATGTCTAAATTGACTCGGTTAGTTGTTTATGTTTATTGAAACAGATGGTAGCTCACACGGCTAACTAGCCGGCTCGATTGTGAGCCTTCGACCAAAATTACTAAACTTGACCTCCCTGTTGCTCTGTTCAATTTCACCATCAACGGAAACGTGGAGTTCAACTGTAAATAGTAAAACCTTATGAACAATACCTGTGTCCGTGTGTCCGTTTACTTTACAGAGGTGAGCTCATGAGTGTCACTTTGCAGCAACGCCCGGGGAAACTAAAGGTCCAGTTCCACGCACTACTTTCTCACTACTTTCTCTAACGGGAGCACTAGGCTTCAAATCAAGAATTCATCAGGTTATTTTGCATATTAAATGTCCTAAAGATAAAGTCAATTCTAAATAATAATAACAATAATAATAAAAAAAAATTGGATGTTGTAAACGGGAGATAAGCGGGATAACGGCCTCCGAGCTGTGCAGTTCTACGAAGTTAATGGACTTCGCGGAACAACACCACTCCGCTCCGCGTCGTAGTGTTCTTTGCCCCGCAGCGTCCATTAACTTCGTAGAACTGCACAGCTCGGAGGCCGTTATCCCTTACTTTATATCACCTGTATACTGCTTAAATTAAATGAACCAGCAGACTTGGATTCATTCTTATGACCCTGAACCTATTGTTGTAGATGGTACAATTAAGCTGAGAAAAAGCTTATTGTTTTCATTTAAGCAGGACTAAAAGCGGTGAGGAATATTTCAAAATAAGTAAAAAAAAAATATTTGTCTTCATAGTTGACAGTTTTATTGACAAAATTGAAATAATTTATACTTGTCTCACAAATGGAATAGCGTGGACTGTAATTAAAGATACACTTTAGAAATAATATGGATCTTTAAAGGCCAACAATTAAATATAACTAATTACGATGACAAATGAAAATGACAAACAACAGCTATTAACAATGACAAACTTGATCAAAAGGGAGCATCTGCCTGGCTGGCCTGATGCATTGAGGACAGTTTAACATACAGTCTTATTTACACAGATAAAAGAAAGTCACATTTATAACAGACAAAATATATAGATACAAATATATGTATCAAATAGGACTGCACGTTTTATGCAAATGTAGTGTGGATTGTAATCATGAGATAAGCATTTTTAGAAATGATATGGAACATTTAAGGCCAGCATTCAAATACAACTTTCCACAATGACTAAATGAAAATGGCAAGCATAGACATAAACCCCCTTCGCTCCAAATGACTGTAAACAAGAGAGTACTATGTGCGTGGGGACAACCAATGTGAATGTGCACACTCGCCATGGTGAAGACCTCAGCATAAGGGGCAGAGCATGTGAGATTTCTGGAACACAATAAATAAATAAAAAAAACTCAGTCTCATATCGAGACTTGGGCTGTCCACAGGCAAGACAGGCCTTTGTCCGTCTTCTCTTTGCTTTCTTCTTGTGCACTGCTAAACTCTTCACATCTGGTTAGGCTGGAGCAATGGGAAAATAAAATTAACCAGTTATTATTTTTATGTCACTGAAATGATCACATTTGATTAGCAGGTAGGTAGGCACACACACACACACTAAGGCAGGCAGGAATGCAGACAGGCACGCACAGATGGAGGCACACACAGACGCAGGCACACATGCACAGAAACAGGCAGGCAGGCAGGCACACACAGACGCATGCACGCACACACACACACAGACGTACGCACGCAGGCAGGCACACAGAGACGTACGCACGCAGGCAGGCAGGCACGCACAGACACAGGCAGGCACACACAGGCACAGACGCGCGGACGTATGTTGTAACATTACAGTATGATGCAACATTAAAGTATGATGCAAAGTTGTACGTCCAAAACTTTATGTTAACTTACCAATTGCTAATGGAAGTTCCTGGTGGCATCTCCTGCTTTAGCAGTGGACCAGCCGGGAGCGGCCCTGGGCCTGGAACAATTCAGTGGCCATCCGCTTTCTTCATGCACTGCTAAACTCTTCACACCTGGTTAGGCTGGAGCTATGGGTGTGTGTGTCCACGTGTGTGTGTGTCCACGCGTGTTTGTGCGTGTATGCATGTTTGTGTGTGTAAGTGTGTGTGTGTGTGTGTGTGCATGTATGCATGTTTGTGTGTGTAAGTGTGTGTGTGTGTGAGTGTGTGTGTGAGTGTGTGTGTGTGTGTGTGAGTGTGTGTGTGTGTGAGTGTGTGTGTGTGTCTCTACGTGTGTGTGTGTGTCCACGCTTGTTTGTACGTGTATGCATATTTGTGTGTGTAAGTCTGTGTGTGTGTCCACTGTCCACGCGTGTTTGTGTGGGTGCGTGTGTCTGTGTGTGCTTATACATTCGGTGAGCCTGGGCAGAAGAAGTCTTGTGTGCGTGCGTGTGTGAGAGAGTGAGGGCAAGATGGAGAAGGGAGAGAGGGGGGAAGGAGAGGTGTCACAAGTGTTCGTGTGCTTATACTGTACATATTTGATGAGATTCAGTCGCTTGCCATGTTAGCTAGATAGTAGGCTAACTTATTGTTAAATTATGAGTTTTGTTGTTCTTGTTCTATGGATGAAATGCCACATTCTATGGACTATGACGCCGATACTGGTTGTCTTAGTTTGTCTTTCAAAGCCAATGGGCCATTACCACAGCCCCCTGGAGCAACAAAGGATTGAGAGGATTTGAATGCCACACAATTTGAAGTTCATCGGTATGCGAATGATGTGTGACTCATTGGAGACCTACCATGCCTGTTGTACCTACAAAGGCGTTTGTATTTTCTAAAAGTGCATCTTATGGTGATGAATTCCATATCAATGGGGCATTTTGTGTGTGTGATTTGCTTGAAATTACAATGCCCCATGGACAATACCAATAACTGTGATTCAGGGCTCATTATCTATATATTTTTCTAAGAGTGCATATCATAAGGATTTCATTGCAACCCCTTATCAAGGGTGCACAAGTTGTTGTATTCCCAGCCACACAATTTGTATTTCATCAGCGGGTGATTATTGTAGTCCAAGTGTCATTTTTTTATACTCATGTAGATGTTCAAACGCATTTTGTCATGTAGGTAAAATCGTGGGTGTAATTTCGCAGAATTTATTTAAACAGCCTTTTTCAGTTGACACTAGATTCTTTCAATTTTTACAACTGGTTCATTTAACGTAGGCCTACCTTTGGTAACAGATACAGTTTGTTAAATTAGCTTTTTCCCCCGTCATTGTTGTTCATTCTATAATTAAAAACTAATGAAGAAAAAAAAATCGACTTTTATTTTGAAAACAAAAACTACGCATTGAGGCCATATTGAATTTGTCGTTATTGTCGCTGGCATTAATGCTTGTTTAAAGTTAAAGTTGTTTGTAATAGTCATGAAGATGAATCTCCTTAAAGTTTTTCAGCAATGCCGGTACTTACCCCGGATGAGAAGTTACCGTGGACAACAGTACTTTCTTGGTGACCGGTAACGTCAACTTTCTCTGTTTGATTTCATGGAGTAAACCCTGAAGTACATCTGACATTGAACTTTGTGATTGTTATTGGCTAGGCTAGTGTGGCCCCAATGGGTTGTCGTAACTCGTAGTCGTAACCTACAATATTTCTCCCTAGGAAGATTAAGGCTATTTAATTCCAGGGTCGTGTACTAGGTTTGAAAACATGTGCGGTAGAGTTTTCAGTGCTCCTTGAAAACTAATTCAATAAAACTAAACGTCAGTACATTAGTGGTTAAACGTCAGATTGTCTGTTTAACGTTAGCCTGTGTGTAAATTGCAACATGAATGGTGCCTGCATAAAATGCTTTATTGAAACATAAGTGGTTTGAACCCACTCGTGTTTTTACTCAGGGGTGACACTACTTGTGTGAAAGTAGACTAGTCTTGCCAAACTTTCTTGCCAAGCGCTCTATCGCCTTCTGCTATGTGTTGGAATTTACCGACGCCACTGTCGCTGCCCTATCGTAGTAGGCTGTGTCGCTGCCTTATCACAGGGCTCTACGCTTAGGTTTTCCCCAAGGAGCTCATGTCATGTAGGAGCACAGCAGTTTTTTTTTAACGGAAGTAAAGCATGTCATACTCATTTGCGACCTATAGTTCCATACATTGTATTTTCCAACGTTTTACCCCATTCATGTTCAGTGATTCCAAAGCAAGGTACGGGGAAATTGATCAAATTACTGCATTTGTTCATATTTCAACACGTTGGTTGACCTCTTATCAATTGTTATGAGTAGCATTTTACATAGCCAGCTTTACTTAAATGTATTGTAAAATAAAGCTGGTTAGACTTAATGCAGGTAGAGAGTTAGACTGTATCTAACATTAAGCAACACTTTTACTGTAGCTAGCTAGAGAGCACTTGTATCACGTTGGTTTATAGTCTGTCAAATTAGTTCTAGTTATTGGTGTTGGTTGGCATACAAAGCTAGTCTTCTCTTATTAGCCTAGTTAGTACATCTCATTAGAGCTAGCAACAATGAATTGCAGATTAAGGGGTCCCCTATCTCAGTATTCATTTGGCAGCTATTTTAGATTTAGTCTGATAGGTGAAAATTCACCCTAGTTACCTCAGGACTCCGGAGCTGCATGAAAGTATATTTATTAGTCAAACAAACAAAGACAATTGCAATTGGGCTCCCCTACCAGCACAAGGCTGACAGTGAAGGCCCTGATAAACCCATCGCACAAGGTTTATATAGTCAGAAGTTTAGCTTTCAGCAGGGATGATCACGTGGTGGATTTCTCACGTCCGAGGCTCCCTGTGTTGCAATGATGGCAGTTCTGCACAAGGTCGGAAGAAGCACAGTTCCTTTCTTATCTCCTCTGGTTTAAACATGCTCTTGTTCTTATGCAGACTTAGTGGCACCTAATAATCTAGTTACACACACACAGAGAAAAGCCATGCTCCTGCTTTCATAAGCACATGATTCATACAAGGAATATATTAATCAGAGGTTGCGCTACACTTTTTCATTGTCCGTCATTTTGACGGACAGGGTCGTAAAAAATCCGTCATTGTCCATTATTATCTGTCATTTTATTTTAACTTTTAAATGGTAATGTAGGCCTAGGCCTAAGCTATAATGCTTATATTTAATAGCCTCACTTGATTTTATTGACTTATTTTCATTAAAAAAAAAAATTCACAGAACAAGCGTGTTTCAATAATAACTAGAAAATGCATTTCCTGAAGGAAATACCAGTGCATGAAATGCAAAAGTTAGGAAAGGAAGAAGAAAAGAAAGAAGAGTGAAAGAAGGAAAGAAGAGTGAAGAAAGGAGAGAAGAGAGGATGAAGGAAAGAAGAGTGAAAGAAGGAAAGAAGAAAAGAAAGAAGAGTGAAGAAAGGAAAGAAGAGTGGAAGAAGAAAAGAAAGAAGAGTGAAGAAAGGAAAGAAGAGTGAAAGAAGGAAATAATAGTTGAAAAAGGAAAGAAGAGTGAAAGAAGGAAAGGAGAGTGAAGAAAGGAAAGAAAAGTGAAAGAAGGAAAGAAGAGTGGAAGAAGGAAAGATGAGTGGAAGAAGGAAAGAAGAGTGAAAGAGAAAAAGAGAGTGAAAATATTGAAAAAAGGAGATAAAAATGTGAAGTGAAGTGAAGAAGAGAGATTGAGAGTGAGAGAAAGTAGACTGAGAGGGATAGAGAGAAAGATGGAGAGATGGAGAGAAAAAAAGTAGAGAATGGAAGGTGTCTTAATGTTCCTAGTTACAGTTAAATTGAGAGGGACAGAGAAGAGGTTCCTTTGATTTGGCGCAGCTGTCAGTGAAGCACAGGTGCAAGCCAGTTTAAAGACCCTATTATGATGTCATAATGGCCCAATGTAAGTCAATGGGAAAATTTAGATTCGTTTTTATTTAATATCTTAAAAAGTATAAAGTTTAGAAAAGTGAAAAATACATAGCATAAGTGTCCTTTACAAGACCTACGCGACAAAGTTTGAATGAAGTTTCTACGTTAAGCGGTTCGGGCTGAATTAATCACAGAAAAAGGTAACAAGAATAAGAAGAAGAAGAAGAAGCCTAGGAATAACAATACAGGGCATTTCATGCACTGTAATTAATAATTACAGTGCATGAAATGCCCTGTATTGTTATTCCTAGGCTTCTTCTTCTTCTTCTTCTTCTTCTTCTTCTTCTTATTCTTGTTACCTTTTTCTGCGATTAATTCAGCCCGAACCACTTAACGTAGAAACTTCATTCAAACTTTGTCGCGTAGGTCTTGTAAACGACACTTATGCTATGTATTTTTCACTTTTCTAAACTTTATACTTTTTAAGATATTAAAGAAAAACGAATATAAATTTCTCCCATTGACTTACATTGGGCCATTATGACATCATAATAGGGTCTTTAAACTGGCTTGCACCTGTGCTTTACTCTGCCGTGCTAAGGCAAAAGACCGTAACTTCAAGTTTGGTCAAAAATGAGTTTTTGACGTATTTGTAAAATATCAGCAGTAATTAAACAAATGTACTGATATTAAATGTACTACTAACATGCCATTATCAAATTAAAGCCAGTGACATCAGTATTTTGGTTGATTTCACGATGTATAGGCTACCGACAGTTAGCATACCAAGCTAGGTAGCATTACCATTAGAATTGCATGGCAGATATGCTAAGCTATCGGGCTATTCCCCCACCCAGTGCCTGTGGCTAGTCCGAAAAAGGTGCATCTAAATCGGGTAACTTCGCTTGGCGAGCGGGGGCATGTGGAGGGGGAAAATGGGCCTCATTCTCTATCGTTCTCTCTCTCTCTCTCTCTCTCTCACACACACACACACACACACACACACACACACACACCCCAATGGACTGACATAGATGTTTTATGTGTTTCATGTGACAATTCAAGTTCATTGTTTTATGTGCTTAATGTGATAATTCAATGGTGTGTGTGTGTGTGTGTGTGTGTGTGTGTGTGTGTGATAATCATTGTATTGGTAATTGTGATAAATGAAATAGTATTACTACTGATTAATTAATAGGGTCATTATTCCATTGTTATCATACCACTGAGCTTTAACATAGAAGTTACCGCCTTCTGCCTTAGTATGCTTCACTGACACCTGTGCCAAATCCAAAGAACCTCTTCTCTCTCTGTCCCTCTCAATTTAACTGTAACTAGGAACATTAAGACACCATCCATTCTCTATTTTTTTTCTCTCCATCTCTCCATCTTTCTCTCTGTCAACTTTCTCTCACACTCAATCTCTCTTCTTCACTCCATTTTTATCTCCTTTTTTCAATATTTTCACTCTCTCTTTATCTCTTCATCCAGAGCCACTCTTGTTCACTCTTCTTTCCTTCTTCCACTCTTCTTTCCTTTCTTATTTTCTTCTTCCATTTTTCTTTCCTTCTTCCACTCTTCTTGCCTTTCTTTTTTCCTTCATCCACTCTTCTTTCCTTCTTCCACTTTTCTTTCCTTTCTTCACTCTTCTTTCCTTCTTACACTATTCTTTCCTTTCTTCTTTCCTTCTTTCACTCTTCTTTCTTTCCTTATTTCCTTCTTCCACTTTTCTTTCCTTCCTTCACTCTTCTTTCCTTTCTTCTTTCATTATTTCACTCTTCTTTCTTTTCTTCTTTCCTTCTTCCACTCTTCTTTCCTTTCTTCACTCTTCTTTCTTTTCTTCGTTCCTTCTTTCACTCTTCTTTCCTTTCTTCTTTCCCTCTTCCACTCTTCTCTCCTTTCTTCACTCTTCTTTCCTTTTGTCTTTCCTTCTTCCACTCTTCTTGCCTTTCTTTTTTCCTTCATCCACTCTTCTTTCCTTCTTCCACTTTTCTTTCCTTTCTTCACTCTTCTTTCCTTCTTACACTCTTCTTTCCTTTCTTCTTTCCTTCTTTCACTCTTCTTTCTTTTCTTCTTCCTTTCTTAACCTTTGCATTTCATGCACTGGTATTTCCTTCAGGAAATGCATTTTCTAGTTTATTTATGCATTTCTTTCTGACGGTCAGAACTTGATTCTTCCGCTGTTAAAACATTGCGGCTGTTGTGCCTTAACATAGAACGATGGGCAATTTTTAGCTGAACGAAGACAATTATAGTGAAAATACAAACAGTCCACTTAGAATTCTTGAAGTGGTAATCTGCTGTAGGCAGCTCAAACTTTCCTTCTTGCCCGCATGGATTTGAATAGTGTGCTTGCTTGCGTGTAATCAAACGTATCGATGGATACTGCTGCCGAGGCGATTGTCTTTGCCTCCGACAGATGACTTCTTGTGGCGGTTTTTATTTTATTTTGAAGGCTGAATCCGCGCTCAGCTGCAACACTTGACACTGGGATAACCAGCGCCACATTTCATTAAAATGATCGCAGATATTCAAGCAGCCGTGAGAGCTAAGGTCTTGTATGCGAACGGGTACAATTCGCCTGTGCGAGAGTCGCCATTTTCGCTTCACGCGAATCAGGCACAATTCGAGTGGGCGAGAGTCGCCACTTTGTGAATGAAGCGCGCTTCACTTAGCACGCGAACTATAAAGACGACAACTCATTCAAAGACAAAACAAATAGCTACACGTAACCTATAAACGTTGTTGAGACTTTTATTAAAGATCTTACTCATTCTCGTGGTCGGTAACAACATCAATAACAAAACAGAGACAAATAGCCACACGGTCAAGCAATGTAATTTATTACATTCTACGAATCCAACTGATACAAACATGTAGCCTACTGTTCGGGTAATAATTTACAGCAACTCTTGAGTTCTATTGAAAGAGATTTAGAAATCCTCAAAACCTGGTTTGATGTTAATAGATTGTCACTCAATACAAAAATAAAAAACGAATTCATGGTCTTTGGAAATCGAAAAGGAAATAGGTAAGGACATTCAATTAAAAATAAGTGATGCTGAACGAGTGACCGAGATAACATTTCTAGGAGTGGTCATTGACCATAAATTAACATGGAAACCACATGTTTATTATATCAAAGGAAAGATCTCTAAGATGCTAGCAATTTTGTACAACTCAAGAAGCATATTAAACTATAAGGCCTTACATATTATTTACTGTTCACTTATACTTCCCTACATATCATATTGTGTGGAAGTCTGGGGATTGACATATAAAACAACTGTCAATGAAATCATTATTTTACAAAAACGAGCCATAAGGATAATAAATAAGGTTGATTATTATGCACCCACTAACCCATTGTTTATGAACCATTGTTTATGAAATCATTTGTTATGAAATTAAATGATCTGGTATATTATAAAATAATGCAAATAATATATCGAGCTAAATCAAACCAACTCCCAGTCAGCATACAAAGGTTTTTCTCATTTCAAGAGACAAAATATAATCTCAGAGATGTTTGTAAATTTACTGTACCAAATGCCAAAAAAGAAATTAAAAGGAGATGTATATCTGTTGTTGGAATTTCATTATGGAATGATGCTAACATAATCTTAAGAAAGTGTAAGGCATTTTTTGTTTTCAAAGGGATGGTAGCTAAAGCCATTCTTGAGGGCTACAAGTATCCATAATGTATGCAGGATTTTGTGCTGTTTATTTGGGATCTTGCTTCATTGCTCTTCTTGTGACTATCTTTTTGGAGGCAATTCTTTTGTTTGTTTTTTTATTTCCATTACATGTATTGTAAAAAAAAAAAAAAAAAATGCATATGTTGATGGGTAGCTTAAATTGGTCAAACAGGACCGGCTTAAATACAAGCATTATGCTTCAGCTTGTGCCTTTTCAGTCACTTTGAATGTATTATTATTTGTGTTGAACTTGTTTGTTGTTACTGTGTGTGACTGAATAAAAACATATATCAATATCAACTTACATTACCACTGCACACTCTCAACCTTACAGATAATGTATTGTACTAGCATTTTTATTCAGTATGATATGACAGTGCAAGATCTATGGGGTATGAGCAGTTGTAACATTGGCAGCAATAGTTGGTCATTAGCGCAGATATGATACAGTTACAGGTAGCAATAGAAGTTATGAATGAGGTAAGAGACATGATAAGATATAAGTACAATGAATATGAGGTAAGAGTCATGATATGATATAAATACAATGCAACGGAATCTAACCAGAAGAACCATAGCAGAAGAGTGTAGAGTATTCTGCATAGTGGTAATATAAAAATAAATAGATGGGATATATACAGTATGATATGACAGTACAAGATATATGGGGTATGAGCAGTAGTAACATTGGCAGCAATAGTTGGTCATTAATGCAGATATGATACAGGTACAGGTGAAGGTAGCAAGAGAGGTTATGAATGAGGTAAGAGACATGATAAGATATATAAGTACAATGAATATGAGGTAAGAGTCATGATAGGATATAAGTACAATGAATATGAGGTAAGAGGCACGATATGACAAAAATACAATGAATAGGGACAACAATTTTAAATAAGTAGATATAGATATGAATGCACTATAAAATGTTATGTGGCTGAAAAAAAAAAATACCAATTCAACACCCACAAGGTAGTTTACACAGCACCAGGTTAGAACCATCAAGGCGGCTCCTGGCCTTTTGTCTAGGTTGATGGGCCATCAGACCTGGTTCCTGGCTTTTTTGTATCTTGGAACCAGAGCTATTACACTCTGATTGTTTGTTTTTGAAATAAATGACATGACATGACATTGTTTGACCGTGTAGCTATTTGTCTCTGTTTTGTTACCGACTTTTAACCACGAGAATGAGTAAAATCTTTAATAAGAGTCTCAACAACGTATATGTCTCATATGCGCCCGTCTCTGTGCAATTCAGATCGCGTGTCTTTGTATATGCGCCCGTCTCTGTGCAATTCAGATCGCGTGTCTTTGTGAACGTAAGTGTCTCATATGGCCCGTCTCTGTGCAATTCAGATCGCGTCAAGTGAAGCGCGCTTCATTCACAAAGTGGCGAGTCTCGTCCACTCGCGGAGTGCCAAATCACGTGAAGAGAAGTGGCGACTCTCGCCCACTCGAATTGTGCCTGATTCGCGTGAAGCGAATGGCGACTCTAGCGCAGGCGAATTGTACCAATTCCCAGCTTTGGCCTTACCTGGCCATGATCCTAAGCGTCCTTAACAATACCAGCACTGATCACGTACAGGAGACAGCGAAGTGACACAAAGGGCTCAATGCATCTCTTTTAAATAGCAAAATTACATGTTTTCTGCAGATGATTGAGAAGGGGAAAGAGCCTACTGAAACTGACATAGGTAGATAGCCTAGCCTACTGCAGCCTAGGCTACATCTCAGACTGTGCTAATGGTTTTAAATCGGAGCATGGCTTTGAGTGAGATGAAACTGAACACTTGCGCAGCTGTACAATGTATCGACCCACTGAACACCAGAACTGCCGTAACTTCGGCTCAGATTGAAAGTTGGTGTCGGCAATGAAGCTTATGTAGAGTAAGAAAACTGTCACAATTTGCCCGTTATTTCAATTGTGATTTTTATTCTTATGTTTATTATTGGTAATGGTCATTGTAAAATCCGTCAAAATGACGGACTGCCTTCAGATTTTTCCGTCATAGTTAAAAAATATCCGTCAATGACAGACATTTGTCGGTTAACGCGACCTCTGATATTAATACAAGCAGTGTTGCCCAAAAAAAATCACAAGAAGTCGCTATTGGTTCACTGAAAAGTCGCCAGAAGTCGCTAGATTGCGTCATGACGTCATGCGTGACGTAACCACTCCCACCCCGCGTGTGACGTAAACACGTGGCCAGGCGGAACTGACCTTTTTGTAAATGCTAAAAAAAAAAATAGCGCTATACTAGGGCTGGGCGATATGGGAAAAAGAGGGAATTTCCGATTTCGATTTTATATCACGATATGAACAAAATCACCATTTTTGTATAATTTTTTTTTTTTTCTGGTAAAAAAGAAAATGTAATACACAAAAACAAATGTAATACACAAAAACAGCTTAACAAGCTCTTAGGTTTCACAGAACAAATTCTAGCAGCTTTAAAAAACAACAATGAAAAACATGAAGTGCATTTAACTTGTGCTGCAATGAAACAACAAATTGTGCAATACTGTTTCTCACAAGTTGCGAGCAAGGAAGACAAGTGTATCCACCATCTCAGGTTTTAAAGCTGCCCTGTGGCAGGTCACAATGGTCCCCCCTGTGCTAAATACCCTCTCAGAGGGTGTGCTGGTTGCAGGGATGCACAAATAGTGCTTTTCAAGGCCGCCAAGTCTTGGGAAGTTCCTTTCATTCACCTTCCACCATTGCAGTGGGTCCATCTCACTGTCTGCATCTGCTGCTGTCAAGTAGTTTTCGAGTTCCCGCTCAACACTCTGTCTGTCATTGAGTGCTGGGCTGGATTCTGGTTTCTTAAAGAAGCTGCCCAATGACTTTTTTTGTGTCTTCAGGGGAGGGGGTACTGCAGCATCTCCTGCCTCTGCTTCCTCTGTTCTGACTGAAGTGGAGCAGTCCTCCAACATCTCAGACACTGCTCTCATTTTGATGGCATGCATGTTTTCTGGCTTAATGTATTGTGTCTTGAAACGCGGATCTACCAAAGTTGCAACATCCAGTAGTTCCTTAGTGTTCGGATCGGCATACTTTTCACCCAGGTATGACATGACTGTCATCTTCAATTCTTTGGTGAGTTGTGTTTCATCGTCGGATGGCTTGAGAATCTGTGTTCTGAAAAGTTGCAGCATCGGCTTGAGGTATGACACACTCACATAATTTTCACTGGAGAGTGCATCAGTAAATTCCAGTAGTGGATTCAGGGCCCCATGCACAGATTCCAGGACATCTAGGTCTTGCCATGTAGGAACCAGTTGTCTCGTCTTTTTGTCTGCTCCAAAGACCTGAGCGATAGCTTTCTGCTGCTCCAGCATCCTCTCCACCATCTTCTGACGTGAACCCCACCTAGTGGGTGACTCAGTCACTAACTTGTGCTGGGGTAGATGAAGCTCTTCTTGAGCAACAGCCAGATCTCTCTTCTTCTTCCACGAATAGCTGAAGGCAGCCACTGCTTTCTAACACACACACACACAGCACGCTCCACTTTCTTGTGCTTTCCGGCTTTCTCTGTGGGGTGGGGGGTGGGGGACAAACAAACAAACAAACAAAAACAGAATAAGAAACCAGTATGAATATTTCTAATACAGAATAGTGCACATGAGGGGCTGGATATTCAAGACAGTATTTTTTAAATTAATAGACAAGGGCATGAATCCAGCATAGTTTGAATACCAGTTTATAATCTTTTGTGGTGGCAAATTAATCTTTGAGAAATAAATAAAGCATTTTAAGGGTGGCCTAATAAACATTATGAAGAGAAGGCCTTGACTCTCATTGTAAAACGTTCTTGTCTTTTTTCTTAAATAATAGTTTAAAAAAATATAATGAACATTTGTTTTTTTCATATTTATATGACCTGAAAATACAATTAAGGTATGCAATTCTGCTATTCAACTTACCAACAGCTGAGTGAAGTCGGTGGCCAAAACACTGTAGGCGAGTCCAGTTGTTGAGGGTGGTTGCTTTTACTAAACTCCTCAAAAAAAGTTCGGAAACATTTCTTCAGTCGATTATCCCTCCCCTTTAATAATACCAATTGGTATTGTATTGTATATCGTTGGAAAGCCTGATTAGTCACCTTTACAACGAGGTACAACTTGTAAGGATCGTGCATTCGTGGAATGAGCAACACAGCTAACCGTGTGGGTAGCGGTCCACATTTTTTTTGCCAAAATCCCCTGCAATATTCTTCTGTTGGTATTCACTCTTGTTTTGTGTTGTTTGGTGGATTGGATGATTCTCCCACAGTATTAACCCTATAGACCCCAGCAAAATTATAGAATGCTGCTGCTGCTCCCTGAGAATTTTGAGAAAAGATGAGTATTTTTTATATACTGAAAATAATGAAGAATATCTCAAATTGAGTTGAAAATTGACAATTACAAGTTCATTTTATTTAAAAGATCAGAATCAGAACTTTTTAATGATATGCAACTCAATGGTTTTCATAGATTTGTTATTTGTCAGTAGGATTTCGAACAGTGAAAAAGTGCAAATATACATGGATTTAGTGTGAGTAGGGTATTTACATTCATTACATTTTCAATATTGAGATTTAATAAGCAGTTCCAATATAATTGTTTTTATCTATATATTATGTATTCTTATTATTTACCATAAAATCACATTTCACTTACAAAAACACCAACAAGAATCCCTGAACCATTTTCCTCAACCTACAACATTCCGTGAAATTCATGGAAGCACGGTCCCACCCTACATAATGGAACAACACAAGTGGAGCACCCAAATAATGTTTCCACACATCTTCCACTATTTGCTTTCCTACCTCTTCTTTTACAGCTGATACAGCCCTTTTTCCTCCCTGTAAAACGCACAAGATCGTGCCCCACCTTCAGATTACAGGTAACCACCCTGTCAACTGTACCAGATGCAATGCCTTTTGCTCCTCGCATTCTGGAGCTAAAGCCATCACATAGTTCATGAACCAGATTTATTTTAAAAGCTTTAAGGGACCATGGCTTGCGGTTCTTAGGGAGTGTTTTTTGCTTGAGTACCCACACAATGTATGCATTTACAATGGCAACATTGAGCATACCCCAAAACACATATTTCCACCATTTTCTGCCAGTGCGCCCAACATTGTAATAGGATCTCATCTGATCCAGGTGATCCACTCCCCCCATATGCCTGTTATAATTAATGATAACATTGGGAACATTTATCAATTCATCCTGCCTAAATTTTGTTCTGGGCTTCTGTGTGTCTTCCCCTGAGCAATTGGTGGACACCATGAACACATCCCTTTTGTCACGCCAGCGACAAACCATTACATTACCATCAGTGACCTTCCTGCTCTCACCAACCATCAAGACATCTTCCAAAATGGTCTTAGGGAAACCCTTCATCGTTTTGCGGATGGTTCCACAATAGTATGTACCACATTGTAGTAAATTGTTAGCCAGAGTTAAGGAAGAAAAAAAATTATCGGCATAAACATGGTAGCTACATCCCAGGTAGCCCCTCATGAGTCCCATGACAACTCTGTGGGCTAGTCCCCTCCCATTGGCCTCATCACCATCCTTCCCTGTGTAGACATGGAATGCCAAACAGTACCCTTTGGAGGAATCACAGAGGCACCATATTTTGATGCCCCATTTGACTGGCTTTTTTGGCATGTACTGTTTCCAGCGCAGCCGTCCATCATATTTGATCATGGCCTCGTCAACCGAAAGTGATGTCCAGGGGATTAGAATTTTGGGGAAATTTTGCTGGAGAATTTGGATAAAAGGCCTGATTTTGTGTAATTTATCGTCATGGTCAATTTCTGATGCAGCTCTACATTGCATGAAGCAGCAAAGTTGTTTGAATCTGTTCCTAGACATTCTATTGGCTATGTAGGCAACCCGCAGACATTCATCAGTGCTCCAGAAATCAGTTAAAGATGGTAAACTGTGAACACCCATCAGAATGTTGATTCCCACAAAGGCTTTAATTTCTTCTTGAAAAGTGTCATACCAGGTAGGAGGGGTGTTGTTTACGGCAGCATAGGTGTTAGTATTTGCTACCATGTCCCCAAAAAAAGCCACACCTAGCAGCTGCAGAAGCAGCTCAAGCACTCCTGTGACACTTGTTGTAGGACCAGGTTGGGTGTCACAGGGCTTAATGGTGGGAGCTGTCACCATTGCCGTCCATTCAGAGTCCAGTGGACCAGCTCCTCTCTCTCTGCCTCCTCCTCTCCCTCTGCGTCCTCCTCTGCCTTCTCCTCTTCTTCCTCCTCTCCCTCTGCCTACTGGTCTTCCACGTTCTTCTCCTCTAACTCTGCCTCCTCCTCTTCTTTCTCCTCTCCCTCTGCCTACTGGTCTTCCACGGTCTTCTCTCCCTCTCAGAGACAACACTGGCTGCTCTTCACATTCCTCTCCTTCATCTCCATCTTCCTCATTCTCCTCACTCGATTGAGCATCACTGCTGCTCCCACACACCAAATCCATCTAAAACAAAAAAGCACTAACAGGGAAAGGGCTTTCCATTTCGCTTTCTTTGTAGAAGGCAATCATTTTGCGAGAAGAGGTCAGGTCTTCCTAAACAAGCAGGCCTCTCCAATGTAATTCCTCCACTCAACATGCCTGTTGCTACTTCCACTTACTATATCAATGGTTTATCTCTCAACAGTGATATCTGGCTTGTTATATGTTTTATCCATATAAGGAGGGGGCAGCTAAACTCGAAGACTCTCAGAAAATATCTAAAGTGTAGCTCACTAAACTAGAAATATATTGAAATGCCATGAGATGTAGGCCTACCACTAACCATTTTAACATTTACAGACATAAACCTATAGACATGACACAAAACATCTTCCAAAGAATTTATTATCTCAGCTGCATTATTCAGTAGCACAAAGTAGCCTATTACATTCATATTTACTTCATGTAACCCTGCCATAGCGATACAACACCTTTTTGACAGCCTATATAGCCTAATTGCAAAATTAAATATATAAATAAATACTACACTGAAATAACGCAAACAAAGTGAATCTACAGTGAGCCAACGCTCGTCCACTGACAGTGTGGAAGAATGACAGCGAGGCGAGCCAGGCTACATTCCAAGATTACGTCACTAGAAATGTCACTTTACATGAGCTTTGTTCATAAGCCATGCAGTCCATAAAATAGGAATACTCTGTGTACTAACAGTATAGTAAGACCGGTCATATGTTCAGACAGCTTTCTAGCAACCAACAAGTTACAAGTAGGATAAACATCTCAGCGAAATCTGCGTTGTCGACAGACCATCGTTTTGACTGGAGTTTTGATGTGCTTGCTAGCACCAAGTGGATTACCTCATCTACAATACATATGGGCTTGGACTCAAATCACTAGTAGGCCTACTTCACGATCTTCTATGGTTACCAGCAGATAAGGTAAATAATAATCGCCATATTTGCTTTAATGTTTTATAGCAGGGGTCTTCAACAGGGGGTCTGCGGAGGTACTGCAGGGGGGTCGCGAAATCTTTGGTTGATAAGACAATTTTTTTTAAATATTTAAAAAAAAAAAAATAATAATAATCCAACCAATTTTTTTCCCCACAAATTTAAATGTCTTCCGAATCAGAATTGTATTTATTCCCTTTAAATTTACATTAACATAAATCCAACATATTGTAGCGAACGTATAAATTGATCGAGAAGACGTTATCTTTCAGTACAATCGACACATTCAGCTACCCACAGGAGCTCTCTCAAGCTGGGCACCGGTTCACTCACAGCACCTTTCATGCAGTCAATCTATGTTTATTTGGCACTAGGCCCAGTATATTATAAACAAAATTTTAGGCAATTTATATAGTAGGGGGTCCCCCCCATCTCGCCATCAGTTTGGGGGTCCCTGGCATGAAAAACGTTGAAGACCCCTGTTTTATAGAGTAAGAGGCTATGTGTAGGCTAACTCTCTATTGAAATACACTGACTAGCACTAGCAAGACTGGCATCAACACAAACTAGGCTCTGTGAGTAAAAATAGCGTAGCTAATCAGAAATGTTGTAGATGCCAGAGTTGGCAACTATAGCTCAGATTTAGGCAGAATCTCGATTCTTCCCCTTGCCCCTTTTGCTTTGTCTTTGTCTTGTCTTAACCCTAGCCCTTGCAAGTGTAAGGGCCAAGGGCTGAAAACTTTCCCCTATGAAATGAGACGCCACTCGGTTTCGGGTACGTCATGTACGTATGAGCTATGAAACTAGCGATTTAAAAAAAGTCTAATTAAGAACATGGTTGCAAATATATATGGATACAACTGTGTAGAGCACGAAACAAGACTGTCGTCATTTTTAAATTAATTATAAGCCCAAAATACTTGCATGTAGTGTATGTAGCATGATAGCTGGCAAGCTACCATATAAGCCAATGGAGTGGTGGTATACGCGCTAATTGTATCATAAAACTACCGTTTGAAAGCTTCAGTTAAGACCTACAATACTATGCATCGTTCGTGTAGTACATTTCAGATCAAACCGAGTCATTATAAACAAAAAGTTGTGTAGATAGCTTTATTCATGCAAAATATTCCTCGCTTCAAGCAGCCATTTTTTTTTGAAAATTCCCGAACTGGTTTCGCTATGTGCTCTGGGATAGCCCTTGGAGGTAAGTGAGCTCTCAAGTGAGCTCTCAAATAATCTTAAAAATAAGGGGTACATAGCACTCGATCTTATCCCTTAATCTTGATCAAATTGGTTATTGAGACACCACTAGCTCTCACATGAACGCGCAATTTCAAGGGTGAGGGGTAAAATAAGGGGTAAGGGGAAGTATTGAGATTGGGCCTTAGGTTGTATGTTATCCATCAACATTAATTTTACAACTTACATTAGTTTCGTTGTCATTCGACTCAAATCTCTGGCTCAATTTGGCAAAGCACTACTGCTTCCTCCAGGGTAAACATACGTGGACGTTTCGGTGCTGTAATTTTGCCGATCTGGCTGCCTGAGGTAATCGAGTGATTAGAGAAGGCTACAAAGTGGAATAGTAAGCAGTTTGTAGCAGGAAATATTGAGAATAAAATGTAACAAATTATACTGTATAATTACCACTGTCACAAATAGCTTAGCGGTAATATGAATAGCTTAAATGGGATGGCTACAGTGTTCGAATTATCACTCCAGCATCGGGGGGTCAGCATTTTGAAACGGATGGTGATGACTAGGGATGGGTATCGTTTGGGTTTTTTCCGATACCGGTACATAACCGATACTTTTAAAACGATACCGGTGCCTAAACGGTGCCAGAACCGATACTTTTTTATTTTTTTAAATTAAAGACATTAGGCTTATTTATTGCCAAGGCAAATAGTTTTCTTCAAATTTAACAATATATTAACTGTTTAAGGTATACTATAAATAAAAATAAATACAAAACACTTGGCTTCAAACCTTTTAACTTCAACTATGAACAATATATTAACTTATAACAACTGTTTACAGTATACTTAAATAAATATAAATAAATACATAACACACTCTGTACACACACTTCACACTTCAGTAATACTTTTGCAGAAATATGAGCATGTTTGCCTTCAGAGTAAAAAAAATATTAATTAGTTTGCATTTATTTAAACCCACTGGTTTCGTGAATATGTACTGCCCCTTTAAGAGTTTAGCTTCAGAGCCTCTTGAGTTCTCTCCCCCATTTATATATATGCTGCACGTCGCGTTGTTTGAATCTTTTTGTGCGAAATACAGCCACACTTTTGATCGTTTACCTTTCGACATTTTCTCCGTTATATTGATGGCTAGCTCTGTTTGTGCTTGCTCTGTGCAAGGCTGCCTGCTCTTCGCTGTCAGACTGTTGCAATGTTATTGTAGCGTCCGAGTGCTCTCTTAAGAACTCACATTGAGAAGGAATATCTTTGGATGAGACGGTAGCTCTCCGTTTAATAAAGCGTATCCAACTTCTGCTTAGAACAACCACACTTATCTTGAAACCGAAACCACACGCAAGTCAACCCATTACCATGGCAACTACTCAACACAAATCTCGTTTCCACTAGTCCCATACGGAATGCAGCGTGAGCGACACAGGCGAGAGTCTACATTGGGAGATGGAGCAGTTTTATATGTGCCCCACGAAATCTGTTAGCAACACAAAAAAGTATACAGATCGTACTCAGAAAGATCTACGCCACTAACGTTACATCTCGTTAGCTATCGCTAGTTTTGTTAAATTATAAAAATTTAAATTTAAAAAAAAAAAAAAAAAAAAAAAAAAAATCTGCTCAGGCACCGAAAGGAAGCACCGAAATCTGCGTTGCATTTCGGTCCGGGTAGGTATCGGTTGTATGGAACCGGTGCCGTATTGGTACCGGTTCTCGGTACCCAACCCTAGTGATGACGTCACATGTTTTTTTTTTTTTTTTTTAAGCGGCTTTGTACATAGGAAACTAGGTTATAAATATACGGTAGTGCTATCCCTATTGTGGTGTATTGTGGCTTTTCGTTTCTTGCTCATAGTTGCTCTGTGAATGAAATATGAAAGAAATTACATATGACGACGTACTGTTCAAACAGAGACTTTTGCGCACCTATGTAGTTGGACTGGTGCTTCGCAAGTTCGTTGTTGTATTAAAGTTTGTTGGAATGGACAGTAGGCAGGAACTGTCTTTTTATAACACTTGAATTACATCTTCACTGGGATAATATCCTTCGCACCTGTCCGACTACAGATGTGTGCAAAAGCGTCAGATCAGAAGTCAGATTGCCGTCAGTGTACGGGATCATTTAGCCTACACTTAGATTGACGAATACCATAACAAAGAGTTTAATTTTAAGGACAGCCTACACAGCTAGCATTGTAAATAGATTAGCACCTAACCATTCCGTGGCGGCTGTTAATCAAACAACACAATATATGCAGAACTTAAAACAACAATTGGTATATATATACTTTCTAAATACATCACAACTCCGTAGAAACCTTTACCTTGATACGAGTAGATCCCCTCACAGCTTAGACATTTCGGCCCATCAGTGTCCTGACACTTTTAAACACGCAATTTGAATAATAAATACATTATTTTCGATACCCCCCAAAGTTTAATTTTAATGCCATTTGGGGGGTATCAAGTCTCAATCGGGACCGTCAGACCCCCCCGGTAACTGCGGTCAAGTCAGCCGACACTCGCGATTTCTTGGTCAAGCAAGCCGACACTCCAGCCGACACTCGCGTTTCCTTTCTTTTTAATGCACCCGTATTCTAAAAATTACGGTAATTGCATGTACACCAAGTAGGCTACTAGTCCAGTCTGACAGAAGTTACACTGCTTTGTTCCTTGATTTTGATGATTTCCATGTTTGAGATACTATAATAAATAAATAAATAAATTATTCCCAACTATCTATGGTACAGTTGAGTTCACCAGCACCCTGACTTCACACACACTCAATATCAAACATGTTTACTGTACAAACTGGAGAAATGAATCTCTAAACATCGTATTTACACCCTAAAAAGGCATATTTCCCATCTTTGAGATACTGTTAAAATGAAGTACTCATTTATTCCTGTTTTTACTGTACATAATTGGAGAAATTCATCTCTAAACATCGATTTACACCCTACAATGGCATTTTTCCCAACTTTGAGATACTGTAAAAATGAAATACTCAATTGTTCCCGACTATGACTGGTACACTTGTGTTCACCACCACCCTGACTACACACACACGGAATATCAGACATTTTTACTGTACAAAATTGGAAAACTTCATCTCTAAAGATCCCATATTCCACATTGAGAAGATACATATTTTCCATATTTGAGTTAGTTAAAAGGCATTTTTCCCAACTTTGAGATACTGTCAAAATGAAATACTCAATTGTTCCCGAATATGACTGATACACTTGTGTTCAACACCACCCTGACTACACACACACTGAATATCAGACATTTTTACTGTACACAATTGGATAAATTCATCTCTAAACATTGTATTTACACCCTAAAATGGCATTTTTCCCAAATTTGAGATACTGTCAAAATGAAATACTCAATTGTTCCCAAATATGACTGATACACTTGTGTTCACCACCACCCTGACTACACACACACAGAATATCAGACAATTTCACTGTACAAAATTGGAAAACTTCATCTCTAAAGATCCCATATTCCACATTGAGAAGATATATATTTTCCATATTTGAGTTACCGTTAAAAAGCATTTTTCCCAACTTTGAGATACTGTAAAAATGAAATACTCAATTGTTCCCGACTATGACTGGTACACTTGTGTTCACCACCACCCTGACTACACACACACGGAATATCAGACAATTTCACTGTACAAAATTGGAAAACTTCATCTCTAAAGATCCCATATTCCACATTGAGAAGATACATATTTTCCATATTTGAGTTAGTTAAAAGGCATTTTTCCCAACTTTGAGGTACTGTCAAAATGAAATACTCAATTGTTCCCGAATATGACTGATACACTTGTGTTCACCACCACCCTGACTACACACACACGGAATATCAGACATTTTTACTGTACAAAATTGGAGAAATTCATCTCTAAACATTGTATTTACACCCTAAAATGGCATTTTTCCCAACTTTGAGATACTGTTAAAATGAAATACCCAATTATTCCCGACTATGACCGGTACACTTGTGTTCACCACCACCCTGACTACACACACACGGAATATCAGACATTTTTACAGTACAAAATTGGAAAACTTCCTCTCTAAAGATCCCATATTCCACATTGAGAAGATACATATTTTCCATATTTGAGTTAGTTAAAAGGCATTTTTCCCAACTTTGAGATACTGTCAAAATGAAATACTCAATTGTTCCCGAATATGACTGATACACTTGTGTTCACCACCACCCTGACTACACACACCCTGAATATCAGACATTTTTACTGTACAAAATTGGAGAAATTCATCTCTAAACATTGTATTTACACCCTAAAAGGGCATTTTTCCCAACTTTCAGATACTGTCAAAATGAAATACTCAATTGTTCCCGAATATGACTGATACACTTGTGTTCACCACCACCCTGACTACACACACACGGAATATCAGACATTTTTACTGTACAAAATTGGAGAAATTCATCTCTAAACATTGTATTTACACCCTAAAATGGCATTTTTCCCAACTTTGAGATACTGTTAAAATGAAATACCCAATTATTCCCGACTATGACCGGTACACTTGTGTTCACCACCACCCTGACTACACACACACGGAATATCAGACATTTTTACAGTACAAAATTGGAAAACTTCCTCTCTAAAGATCCCATATTCCACATTGAGAAGATACATATTTTCCATATTTGAGTTAGTTAAAAGGCATTTTTCCCAACTTTGAGATACTGTCAAAATGAAATACTCAATTGTTCCCGAATATGACTGATACACTTGTGTTCACCACCACCCTGACTACACACACCCTGAATATCAGACATTTTTACTGTACAAAATTGGAGAAATTCATCTCTAAACATTGTATTTACACCCTAAAAGGGCATTTTTCCCAACTTTCAGATACTGTCAAAATGAAATACTCAATTGTTCCCGAATATGACTGATACACTTGTGTTCACCACCACCCTGACTACACACACACTGAATATCAGACATTTTTACTGTACAAAATTGGAGAAATTCATCTCTAAACATTGTATTTACACCCTAAAATGGCATTTTTCCCAACTTTGAGATACTGTCAAAATGAAAAACTCAATTATTCCCAACTATGACTGGTACACTTGTGTTCACCACCGCCCTGACTACACACACACTGAATATCAAAAAATGTTACTGTACAAAATGTAAGAAATATAACTCTAAAGATCACACTAAGAGTTTGACTTACTGTACAAAATTAATTTCTCAATTATTCCCAAGTCCCAAGGGACTCCAAACTATGACTGGTACACTTCATTTCACCACCACCTTCATTTCACCACACACACTGAGTATCAAACATTTTTATTTCCTAATTCATACAAGAAACAGTTACACATACAGTATACCACATACAATGCTCAACCACACTTACTTACCCCACCCACCCCCAGGTCTTGCCTCCCACAAAGACAGAATCAATTATCAGAGCAGCTCAGCAAAGTTGTTAAATTGGCCTAAAGGGAAATAAATAAATAAGTAAGGTATCCATAATAATAATAATACTAACCTATGAAAGAGAGAAAGAAAGAAAAAGAAAAGGAAAGGGATGAAAAGGCAGTGAGTAAAGGGTTAGAGACAGTAGGCCGTGACTACTCTCCCAACATACTAAGTTAATATTTTTTCCTTTAGCGCCATGCATGCTGGCCACAGATCTCTCTAATTTAGCCAGATCTATGACTGTGCTCACCCAATGTTGATAGGACAGGTCATGAGGAGCTTTCCATCTCTGTGCTATAAGCTTTTAGCAGCAGTAAGGCCTACCAGAAACCAGCGTTGGTGCATCAGAGAAAGATCTAGACCCGTGAAATCACTCAGCAATTGGATAATTGGTGAGCAGGGGATTGTACGCCCAAGTACTATAGACATCCTGTTGGATACCATATTCCAAAAGACTCTAACCCCAGCATTCCCAGACCCTGTAGTACCTAAAGAACATAGCTGGCAGTTAGGAAATGGATTTTATTTTATCAAGAAAAATTTACGAGGAGTACAGTAGAGTCTATGTACGAAGTTGTGGTGAATCACCTGGTGGTTGGGATTACAAGATGATAGGTCAATCTTTGACCAGACTATGGACCATTGGATTGTAGAAGGTGCAATTGAGAGATCATGGCTCCAGCGACTATCCACTTGCAAAGGTTTTTCTGCATGTGTAAAGATGAATGTGTAAAGAGCAGAGACCAAGCCTTTGGTAGATGAACAACCACATATTTTATGAATTGGATGAGGCACCATGTTTTCACCCCAGGGGACTCCGTATGCCTGCAAGGTGCTGCGGAGTTGCAGGTAGAAGAAAAAAGAAGTGCCGGGTAAGTTGAAATGAGATTTCAGGTCCTGAAAAGAGTGCATTATCTGACATAATGTTGGAAAGGATATTAATCCCTTTATCCCTCCACTTTGGGAAGCCATGTGCTCGACAACAAAACCACCTGGTCCAGGACCTGCCTTGACAGATTGGGTAAGTGATTTTTTAAATGATTTTATTTGTGCATTTTATACCTTTTATTTGAAAATGGACGACAAAGAGATGACAGGAAGCAAGGGAAGGATGAGGAATGACATGAAAAAATGATAGTCGTAGAAGGGAATGTTGTTGTGGCTCAAACCTCAGCCACAGGGACGCCAGTGTTGCTAATAAAAAACACGATAGTGTAGGCAGCCTTGTAGTTATTGTAATTCGCATGTGTAATTGTCTGTTTCACATGGCTGTTAATGTTCTTCAACACAAGTACAAATACCATCTTGAGCACATTAATGTAAAATATACTGTATCACAAAATAAGATTATACAAACAAATTATCTGAAAGAAAGAAATATTACTCTGGGAAAGTTATTTTACTCAGCACAAAGAAAAGTTGTTTTTTTAAAGTACTTGTAACACCCTTTATCATGTCCCTGTGTTGGCCCTCTAGCAAATGTGGGATAATATTAAGTTAGACCATTCCCAAATACAAATTACAGGTTTTTACCATGATGGCAACGAGACACTTGGTAAAATTATTGTGAAGTTGTGAGGAAAATAAATGTGGGTAATTTGATCTTTTGCAGATACAGCGTGACACCTGTTCCCGGTGGTTTCATGCTCAGTGCGTAGAGATGGACTCTGATTGAAGTTACAAAGACTAGTGACTGGAATTGCTGTCTGTGTGAGCAATAAAGAGCATATGAGTGTACACACTGGACAGGGAGTTATTCATATTCAGTTGTATGTACAACATGTGTATGTTTTGTTTTGTTTTTATGTTTGACCTATATGAAAATGTAAAAGGTACTTTTTTACCTGTTTCATTAAATATGCATGCTCTTGAATTTATGTGTCATCTTGGACAGACAATCTGGGGATGTAGAGGACAGTTGATTATCCATTCACAAAATGAACAAGGTCTTCGCCAATATGAGGATATTTCTTATTTTCAGTCTATGTGAGGTCAAGGTCATCCAAACTCAAACGTACCAGTCATATTCAGAAAAAATAAGCAATCAATTATTACATTTACTCCAACTTTGAAAATATGCCTTCTCAAGATGGACAATTGGATTTTTAGAGTTGAATTTCTCCAGTTTTGTAGCATAAAAATGTTTGATATTCATTGTGTGTGTAGTCAGGGTGGCGGTGAACTGAAGTGTACCAGTAATAATTGGGAATAATTGAGTATTTCATTTTACAGTAACTCAAATATGGAAAATATATCTTCTCAATGTGGAATATGGGATCTTTAGAGATGGATTTCTCCAATTTTGTACAGTAAAAATTTCTGATATTCCGTGTGTGTGTAGTCAGGGTGGTGCTGAACACAAGTGTATCAGTCATATTCGGGAACAATTTAGTATTTCATTTTGACAGTATCTCAAAGTTGGGAAAAATGCCATTTTAGGGTGTAAATACAATGTTTAGAGATGAATTTCTCCAATTTTGTACAGTAAAAATGTCTGATATTCCGTGTGTGTGTAGTCAGGGTGGTGGTGAACACAAGTGTGCCAGTCATAGTCGGGAACAATTGAGTATTTCATTTTGACAGTATCTCAAAGTTGGGAAAAATGCCTTTTAACTAAGGCTAGCTTTACACGACAACGATCTGAACACAAACCGCAAAAGTGGCGTTGCGTTCCCACTTTTTATTTCGCGTTTAGACGAGCGACTTTGGGTGGAAATCTGCATGCACACGGGGACGCAAAAATGTGTGAAACTTGATGTAGTATGCATGCCAGGTGGCTAGGTGGTACTGTGAAGCACTGTCATACAACAACACCAAGAGCGCGCGCATGCGTTGAAACGTCCTTCTACTTCTCTCCTTAGCGCGAAATCGAAATTCGGAAAACCAAAGCATGGCAGCAATCCGACATGTTAATTTCCTGTATGTGTGGCCATTAAAATAATGTTGAATCTGACGTTTGTTGGTGTTTGGATGTACTGCACATGGGTATGACGTCAACGGGTAGGCAAGGATAGCCAGCGTGAGCAGCTCAGAGCACACTTTTGCGTTTTCAACCCTTTAGACGGGAACGTGACGGTGGAGCGTTTTTAAGATTTCCACTCTGGAGGGTGGGTTCATTTCTTTGCGTTTTCAAGCCCCAAAAACGCTGTCGCCGTCTAAACGAAAGGCACATCTGATAAAATATTTTGTCGTTTTCACCCGGGAGCGTTGTCGTGTAAAGCCACCCTTACTCAAATATGGAAAATATATATCTTCTCAATGTGGAATATGGGATGTTTAGAGATGAAGTTCTCCAATTTTGTACAGTAAAAATGTCTGATATTCAGTGTGTGTGTGTAGTCAGGGTGGTGGTGAACACAAGTGTGCCAGTCATATTCGGGAACAATTGAGTATTTCATTTTGACAGTATCTCAAAGTTGGGAAAAATACCATTTTAGGGTGTAAATACGATGTTTAGAGATGAATTTCTCCAATTTTGTACAGTAAAAATGTCTGATATTCCGTGTGTGTGTATTCAGGGTGGTGGTGAACACAAGTGTGCCAGTCATAGTCGGGAACAATTGAGTATTTCATTTTGACAGTATCTCAAAGTTGGGAAAAATGCCTTTTAACTAACTCAAATATGTGTGGTGAACACAAGTGTGCCAGTCATAGTCGGGAACAATTGAGTATTTCATTTTGACAGTATCTCAAAGTTGGGAAAAATGCCTTTTAACTAACTCAAATATGGAAAATATATATCTTCTCAATGTGGAATATGGGATCTTTAGAGATGGATTTCTCCAATTTTGTACAGTAAAAATGTCTGATATTCAGTATGTGTGTAGTCAGGGTGGTGGTGAACACAAGTGTATCAGTCATAGTCGGGAACAATTGAGTATTTCATTTTTACAGTATCTCAAAGTTGGGAAAAATGCCATAAACATGTTTGATATTCAGTGTGTGTGAAGTCAGGTTGGTGGTAAACTCAACTGTACCATACATAGTTGGGAATAATGTATTTATTAATTGTAACAGTAACTCAAACATGGAAATGATCAAAATCAAGGAAGCAAGCAAGCAGAGAAACTCTTGTCAGACTGGACTAGTACTTCGTGTATGCAAGGCCTAACAAAAAAATTTTTTTGGTTCCGGTTTCCGACCCTGTCAATTTATGTGCGACCCAAATTATTTTATGAGCTTGGGGAAGAAAAAAAAACACAAATACATTTTTTTTTAGGCAGACTATAATTACGTTTTTGTACAGCACCTCTTCATCCTGTACAAGGATGAGCGTATTCTCTCGTGAAAACAACGTCTTCACGTGAGATCTGCATGCAGACGACTGGATCGGTAGCGCGTGTTATATGGTTGCGGGAGAAAGGTGGATATATGTGTGGTCTCCATTGTTTGCCCATGCAATAGCGTGACAAACACAATTGTTAGATTGGGTATGAAATATAAAAGACCCACGATTACCAAAGCAGTATTCTTTATCTCCCTTTAATGTGCATTCATCAATTTCCATTACATGACGATGCATGTGATCGTACATATGTGTGTGTCTGCAATGAGAATGGGGACTAATTAGCACTGCACTGAATTACTTAAACATGAGTTATTTGCTACATGATAACAATTACACAACTAATATTACTCGATACATAGAATAGGGGACATTACACTAGGCAACATGAATCTCATTCATAGCTCATCCAGTCGAAATCTTAACAAGATGAACCCATCTTTATTACAGCGAATCAACAAAAGAACATAGCTAAATGTCCGCTTAGCATGCTAATCGTTACTAATAGCAACGTGCACTCATAATACACTACCTAGCATAGTCGTAACTTCATGAAACCCTTTACTTTCATTGTGTACGCACACAATCCCACATGTCGAACAATGATGATTTAAGCATTGGAAATGTATAGGGCTTGTCTCAAGTGTCACGCATTGAGCGTGACAGTCACTCATTTAGGTCTTTAGTCACGCACTCCCGCCGGCCACACATCATATTTCTAAGGCTGAAAAAAAAAACCTCTTGGCTGTTTAATGTGCCGCAGCGTGCAAACATGACCTGGCCGCGCTGCCCTCACCATGGAGGAATCAAGCGTCTCCCCGAATCCCCCGAGTTCTGCCGTGAGGTGCACAATAGCCAATCAGAAAAATATGTATCTTTTGTATCTGGGTAAGATTAAATCCAGCAACCAATGGAAATAAAGCATCCTGGAATGACTTGACTGCAGTTAGAGAATATTTCCCAGATAATTAGCAAAAGTTTTGAATGAGTGTTTGTAGTCAACACAGTTTTAGGCTACAGCCTGCCTTTTTGACTATTGCTTTGACTCTGAACTTCGTTTATAGGCTACAATAAATTTGAGTAGGCCTATTCAAAATATATATAGGATATAATTCAAACGAATATCAGGCAGCCCTTTATATTCAATGATGTTATTGGCATTATTCTTTGTAAATGTGTTTGCTTGAACAGTCTATTCAGATTCCGAGGTTTCTTAACACCTGGTGGAGTTGTGAATCGCCAGCTCATTAGTCATAATAGCATGTATAAATATCCTGGCCGTGGATGCATTAATCATTGCATCTGTCTTTCAAAGATGTCAGGTAAAAAACAAAGGAGCATAAACACATTAGCGGAGGAGATGGTGGAAGAGGAAGAGACAGTGCAGGTGGAGGAGAAAGAGACAGTGCAGGTGGTGGAGGAGGAGATGGTGGATGAAATGGTGGAAGAAACAGTGAAAGAGATGGCTAGAACAAAAGGGAGAAAAGTCCAGGAGCAGCCACCTACAAGACCTCTTTTGATAGTGAATGGACCTCTCAATGGCCATTTATTACTGTAGGAAGCACCAGCTCATAATACTGGTGCTCTATCTGCCGCCAAAAGAACTACTGTGCCCATCAAGGTGTGTGGGATGTCATAATTCTCTCTCTCTCTCTCTCTCTCTCTCTCTCGCGCTCTCTCTCTCTCTCTCAAATCGAATACATACTTTGTAATTGGTGGAATTGTCATTGCCATGTGTCAAATCTTTTCTGCAAGTCTAAGCAATTATTATTAACAAAACACTAATAATAATATGGGGGGGGGGTCTGGTCTGTGGGCATACAGCAGGGGCGGAGCGGGTGGAATACGGCGGGCTGGTCGGGGGGATATGTCACTCTTGCCTGTCTTCAAAACTTGAGAGCCCTGTATAAGGCACATAGTAGCTATGGCCAACTACTTTGCCACTGAATGGGAGACGAACTGAACTTGTCACTATTCACTGAAAACTTAACTGAGCAGACAGCATTGCCAGGCAACGTCGCTATCAACAGAGTATTGTAAGAGTTGATACTATTAAATGTATTAATTAAATATTACTTGAAATGTCTTCAATGCCAATGGTCCAGTTTGTATTGACTCCATATTTTGACTACAAATGTGTGTGTGTGTAACATGCTGGGAGTATCCATTGCTGCTGTAAATTAAAAAAAAAAAAAAATCACTCGCTGCCACTGGAAAAATAAAATAAAATAAATTCCCTACCTACCCATGACCTCAATTGACAACCAACAGGAACCAAACTTTTTTTTTTGTTAGGCCCAATTACCGTAATTTTTAGAATACGGATGCATTAGAAAGAAACGAAACGCGAGTGTCGGCTGGAGTGTCGGCTGGCTTGACCAAGAAATCACGAGTGTCGGCTGACTTGACCGCAGTCCCCCGGTACCCCCCGTAATTCGAACACTAGATGGCTACATTAGCCAGCTAGTTAGGAGAATCTCCGCTCTCTTTCTCTCATACCATCCTGTTCTGCAGCGAAGGCACATAACGTAATAAAGTGATAATTTCTCAAAATAGTTAAATACAAATATATAGCTTTTAAGATAAAAATATGTTCAATAAGGCTTAAAGAATTAAATCAGGTGTGTAGATTAAGTTCAGCAACAGCATTTCCAGTGTTTACATCCATGATTATATGCTGGTCGTTGCCGGCCGTCAACGGCCGTTACAGGAGAATACAGAGTGGCCGTCAGCGGCCGCTATGGGGTCTAGAGGGTTAAGGGAAAAACAACACATATTGACCATATTTACACTTTATTCATTTTACACTGTCAAGGACCTCAGTAGCATGTGGAAGATCCATACGCAGCCACAACAGCTTGGCACCTCCTTTGGGATGGCATCCCATTCCTGAACCAGAATTTGTAGCAAGTCAGCCAACATGGTTGCGTTGGTCACTCTGGCACGTACTGCACGCCCAAGCAGATCCCACAAGTATTCAATTTGGTTTAGGTCTGGACTCACGGCAGGCCTTTCCATCCTCTCCACTCCCAAGTTCTTGAGGTACTCTGTGATGATCCTGCCTCTGTGGGGGCGAGCATTGTCATCCTGGAGGATGGAGTTAAGTCCCAGATTCTGGAGATATGGGGTCGCCATTGGCTCCAGAATCTCATTCCGATATCTCACTAAATTCCAACAGAAGAATATTGCAGGGGATTTTGACAAACATTTTTGGGATGCTACCCACACGGTTAGCTGTGTTGCTCATTCCACGAATGCACGATCCACATGCTACTGAGGTCCCTGACAGTGTAAAATGAATAAAGTGTAAAAATGGTCAATATGTGTTGTTTTTTTCTTAACACTGTGGGAGAATCATCAAATCCACCAAGCAACTCAAAACAAGAGTGAATACCAACAGAAGAATATTGCAGGGGGTTTTGGCACATTTTTTTGGGCCACTACCCACACGGTTAGCTGTGTTGCTCGTTCCACGATTGCAAAATCCTTACAAGTTGTACCTCGTTGTAAAGGTGACTAATCAGGCATTTCCAACGATACACAATACAATATCAATTGGTATTATTAAAGGGGAGGGAAAATCGACTGAAGAAATGTTTCCGAACTTTTTTTGAGGAGTTATTTGCTCCACTATCTGTGGTAATGCAAACTTGTTTGCTTTCACTTAGCCCCCACGAACCAAGCGATTCTGTCAGCCCTGATGCAATTGCCTCGGCAGTATGGTCTTCAGGAAAGTATGCCGTTTGGAGGCATTTGCTCTTCATAGCCCAGTCTTGGTCAATATAATGAGCAGTGAGGCTCAAATATGGTTCGGAAGTTCGACTTGACCACAAGTCCGATGTGGTGGAGAAGTATGCCACAGCCCGCAGGTCCCTCTCAACCATCCCTCTGCACTCCGCATACAGGTGTGGGATTGTTGTCTGCGAGAAGTGTTTGCGCCCTGGGAGTTGATAACGAGGGTCAATCACTCTCATTAGGTTTTTAAATTCTTCCCTTTCGACAGTGCGTATTGGCAGCATGCCTTTTGCGAGGAATTGTGTGATTGTGTGTGTAACGTCTTTGTGTCGTTTCGATGTTTTTTCATATGACGTGATGCTGGAAAGAGCGGACTTTATGGTCTGTTGATATGGCTTCCTTTTACTGGTGCTGGAGGAGGGGGCATTACCTGTCTTGCATAACTGTGCGTGCTCTAGTGGGTGGCATTGTCTTAAATGCTGAAACAAATTGCTGGTGTTTCCTGTTTTAGTAGCTACGTTCCTTCTACATATTTTGCACAGTGTATTTCGCTGTTGTTCGTCCGACTTCAAATACCCAAAGTACCTCCAAGCAGCCGAACTTCTCAGACCCTTCATTTCAACAATATCCTCCTGGGCAGTATTATCATTTAATTGCTGTTCAGAACTCCCGTCTACAGAGTTCTTGCTCATTTTTAAAGTCTGAACTGTCTTGTTGCAAACTTAACTGCGGCTTCGCGCTGCTAGCTACACATGTGTGTATGTTGTTGTGTCTGCACAACCAAACGTGATGTGGCTCGCTTCCAACTGATTGGTTACGTGCAGCGCTGTATTCGCGGGTCTGTGAAAACATTGTTGTTTTTTTTGAAGGCGTCGGCTAATCGAACGTCTCATTTAAAATCGTGGAAAAAAATTACATCGCGATTAAAATCGAAATCGAAAAATCGCCCAGCCCTACCCACATTTTACCAATAGATGGCACTGTTTTAGTATGTTTCATTGTCATGGTGGTGTGTGGGGTTTTTTTTTGGTTGTGTTGTGTTTTTTTTTTTGTTTTTTTTAAGGTTTTTATGCTGTTTTATGTTTTTTTTTTGTGGGGTGGGGGTGGAGGGTGGAAAACAAAAGTTAAACATACCGATTAGAAGACTAAGGGTATAGTAATAATTATGAATTATTATTATTTTTTGTCTTTGAGGATTGGGGATGGAGAGAAGGATAGGGTTTATTTTCTTTTGTAACTGGAGAACTGATTAAGGTCTCATGACCATTACACTCTAACTAAGGAAGAAGGTCGTGAACTTTGCAATTTCATTACATTAACAGGTGTCAGTTAGTTGGTGGTCCCCTTAAACTCAAAGGGCTCACTAAGAATTTACAACATGTCAGGATCATTAAAATGTGTGTAAATGTTTCGCAAAAGGCAAATATGATCCTAAACTTAAACCAGGAATAATGTACTGTTAAAATGCTAGCAGTGTAGATACATCATCATCAGCTGTGAATTCTCGTGACATTTATGAACATAAATTCAACATACTTTCGAAATTGTCTAAACGGAATTTATACAACACAAAATATGCACTTTCAGACAAATAATGCCATTAAACATGACAAACGTCAGTAAACAGCTGGACAATGCTTTGAAATCAAGTTAGTTTTTTTTAGGAAACGTCAGACCAGTTATGTTTTCAAACGTAATGTTTTCAGCGGCACTAATGTTGTTGTTAATTTATAACAAACAACGTTGGGGGATTGCACAAACACCGTCATTACCTGTTTGTCTGCTGCAGGTCAGTGAAGAAGTAGGTTTAGGGGATGTGGGGGATGAGGAGGGAGAGGCGCAGCGGGGGCTTGGACGTAGGCATAGAATACGTATTCTATGTCTATGCCGCGGAGCATGTCGGGGCGAAATTCTCACAAAAACTCAAATAAATGCCCCCCTCAGATATCAAAACACATTTGGGGAAATTGATGACAGGCACTAATTTGTATTCTAAAAATATTGATGAATGAAAAATGTTTTGGGCTCCAGCCAAAAAGGGCACTTTTTCTCAACCAGGGCACAAGGGTTGGTGCTTGGGGTCTATCTATGCACTTGCCTGCTGAGGTGTATGGTGCGCCATTGCTGCATAGCTCTGTCAATTGCAAGGTCAGAGTAGGGAGCCTCGCCTTCAATTCATGGACCAGGGCCATGATGTTGCGCACACATCTTGTGCGCACATTTGCTTCGTCCTTGGATGGGAGTTTGAGCTCCTCCACCTTGGACTCAAACAGATAGCCCAAGTATGGTGTCGCGGGGCAACTGATTTGTCACTCACAAGACAAGTGAAATTGTCGCTAGATTCAGACAGATTCAGCCTGAAAGTCGCTAAATCACTAGATTTTTTTTTTTTCGCCAGAGGTGTCCAAAAGTCGCTAAATTTAGCGTCAAAGTCGCTAAATTGGCAACACTGAATACAAGGCACTTGAGTCATATTCTTAAGTCATTAACAGTGTTTGGAAATAATCTCTATCATAGTCTTAAGACAAAAATGCATATTAGTTTTAGTCACATTTAGTCATAGTTATCCTTTTTAGTTTCAGTCTAGTTTTCGTTGACGAAAACTCATTACAATTTAGTCTAGTTTTAGGCACATTTAAAAGTCCATATTATAGCCACATTAAACTCCTTTCCTTCCCTTCTCAAGCCCTGTGTTGTGTCTACAACTGCATTATAGTCAAGCTTGCAGTACTTAAATTGTGGATGCAATAAGTCTCCAAGATACAGATCTCTTAGTATATGCCTACAGCTGAATTCCAATTAATTCAATGTAAATAATCATTTTAAGGCAAGACTTAATTAACAGAATTATCATTCAAATATGAGAATATCACGTCTAGATTTTGAAAATTCAAATTATGTGATAGCACAATACAACTTCTATGCTTAGCTGGCCTTAGAGTTAAATCAACCACATATCCTTCATATGAAATGCTGTTCAATCTCATAACCAACAGATTTAGCTAGACGGATAGTTTTGACAGTTGAAAGTGGTGTCAATGATAATAACAATTGCACAAATAGACAAGGATATTTAAACCAATCACATATTCATTCATTTTTTTCTTGATTAATGTTATGCGAGGCTGCCCTATCTGAGTCCCACTCATCGCGCATGCTCAAACACGAACGGTTTACGACAGAAGGCTCAATATCAACATATCTGGCTTGTCTTAACGCATAATGTAGGTTTATTGAACGTAATGTTTTATAATTTTGTAAACGGTTAACAGCATAAGGCTCAACGTCAACATATGGGGCTGGTCTTAACGCATAATACGGGTACATTTAATGTTATATTTAGTGCTGTCAGTTTAACGCGTTATTAACGGCGTTAACACTAACCCATTTTAACGGCGTAAAAAATTTTAACGCGCGATAAACGCGTTGTAAAAAAAAAAAAAAAAACTTTTTTTTTTTTTTTAGATTAACGTTATTTTGCCCTCCCAAACTTTGTAGTACGCTAACGTCACGTTTGAGTGAATGATGAGCGCGATACAGCAAAATGGATGATAAACAGCTTCTGAATAGAAAGTTTACCTTTAAAAGTTGTGTTGTGCAAAAGAAGCGAGCTTCACTGTTGTCTGAAAATGTCAACAGGCAGCTGGCAGCAAAAAATATTAAGCCATGGTTTAACTGCACTATAGGCTGAGTCCTTGTTTATCTTAAATGTGCACTTTAGCTATAATTTTATTTTGTACCGCCCTGTTTAGCAATGTTGTTTTTCAATAAAATAAAACATTGCTTAAAGCAAGCCAATCCACTTTTCCATGTTGATAACAGCATTAAAATAAAATAAAAATTATGGAAAAAAATTATTGAAGGGGCATTTAGAATAGGTAAAATTTGCGATCGCGATTAATTTTGATTAATTTAATCGCGATTAATTTTAAGTTAACTATGACAAAAATGCGATGAATCGCGATTAAATATTTTAATAGTTTGACAGCACTAGTTATATTTAATTGTGTTGTAAACGGTTAACAGCATAAGGCTCAACGTCAACATATGGGGCTATTTTGTATCACTGTTACTAGTAATAAATGCACTGCTTAACTAATAATTCAGTAAACATGAACCTTAACATCATAAACCTTGGTGGATTACCTGGCTCGTTGTAACAGTGTCGCAAAGTGAAGCAAGCGACTACGATCTGGTAACTACTACGCATTCATGACTCAGATAGGGCAGCCTACTCTGATAGGGCAGCGACAGCCACAACCAGTCCTGGGTCTCGATGGATGTATTGCTCTCTGATCCAGGTAAGGCAATGAGCGACCCAGATGCGCACAGTCCCTTTGTCACAGGATAGTAGCGAAAGAGCACGTTTAAACAACGTGAGCCACCAGAAATATACATAAAGCACATGGGAAATGCAGGAAACGTGGCATACTTTATTGTCATTGTATTCGCATACAACGAAATTCAGCGTGCAACCAAATACTTTCACTTCTTCCCTTATGGCAGTCTGGATTGAGACCACCGCTTGTATCTATAGCCAATTCACTCCTGAACTGTATTACACTAACAGAACAGAACAGCTGTGGTCAAAAATGTAACCCTTAGGGAAAATATAGATGGTCAGGACTTCAAATTGAGCCCAGTCTATTACAATGAGATTTGAAAGATTATGATCATAAAAATACTGAATTTTGTCCGATTTTAGTTTTTTTCACAAAATCCTTTCAATTCCACCTTTTCCCTCATTGAAAAATAATCTTTGGATATGCAATTTGTTTTTATTAAAAATTTGAAAAACTCCAACCTCAATTAATTCATAGATTTAATTAAAAATACAATAAGTAAAACACTAACAGTAATAGAATAGAATATAAAAACTTTAATAAGCGCGGTTCCTCTTGGTGCCGCGAGAGGTCAACATCACTACAATAGAACTACTAGCTAAAAAATAGGGCTGTGAACAGCCAGTGATTTTTTTGGGCTGTGTTGAAGATCCTTTGGAGGGCTCTCTTGTCTGCTGCAGTGCAGCTGGAGTACCACACTGAGATGCAGTAGGTTGGTACACTTTCGTTAGTGGTGCCAAAGAAGGCCACTGTCAGATTACAGATTTTTCCAGAGTACTCTTAGGAAGTGTAGTCGCAGCTGTGCCATTTCACTATCTCTGAGGTGACCATGAGAGGTCACCTTCAGGGACTTGAAGGTGAGGACCTTCTCCACAAGGTCCCCGTTGATGTGGAGTGAGGCCGGATCTGCACTTTGCCTTCTGTAGTCCAGATTAAGTAGTTCTTTAGTTTTTGTGGTGTTCAGTGACAGATTGTTGTCTGAGCACCACACTGTCAGTTTCTGTACCTCATCTCTGTACGCTGATTCGTCGCCTCCTGAGATGGGTTCGGTCACAGTGGTGTCATCAGCAAATTGTAGCTATCAGCTTTAACTGTAGAAAGCATTCCTCCTTACTCCTGGATGCAGTAGCTATTACTGTACAATATTGTCCTGATGTTATATGGTGATGAGTGGAGCGGGGATGTTTTCTTTAGAATTCACACTAACTTTGCTAAATCTGTCAATATGCGTCAGTATGTCAAGGCATGTCAGACTACCTCTAAGCTTCATGACGGGTCTCAGTCCCCAGAAGGTGAAAAACAAGTCTTTTCTCAAGCAGACAATGTCTCAGGTTGGAAAATGCAGTTCTTAGTTTCACAAAATGTCTTTTTCTTTATCCTAGATTGCAACACATGGGTACTCATTCCAAGCAAGAGAAAACAGTGGACTCCTATCGTCTTGAAACCTCAAGTGCAAAGTCCATGATGGATATTGGAACAAGGCAGATTTTCTCTGAGGAACATGACCTCTTCCGTAAGAGTGTGCGCAGGTTCTTTGAGGAGGAGGTGATGCCACACCATAAAGAGTAAGGAAATGCACTTCCACATTTAAGTTTAGTTTCATAAATGCACTTCCACATTTAAGCTTAGTTTCATAAATGCACTTCCACATTTAAGTTTAGTTTCATAAATGCACTTACCATTACGTTAAGCTTTTATAAATGCACTTACACATTAACTTTAGTTTCACAAATGCACGTACACATTAAGTTAAGTGTCATAAATGCACTTACATATAGATTTAGTTTCATAAATGCACTTACACATTAAGTTTACTTTCATTTCATCTATTTATGCAGTGTGATTAACAATTTCCATTGCCTTAAGGCCTCAACCCCTCAGAGAAAATACACAACGGTGGAAAGGCAAAACGTATTAATAATAGGTTATTAAAGGTGCATTAAGGATTAATAGCTATTCGCTAAAGGTATGCTAGCAGCTAAAACTAACGAAATCTCTTGAAATGTGCTGACTTTGACATTATGACAAACGAATTACTCAATGACTGTCCTTACACAGTCAAACATCAATCATATGCAACACAAGACTAAGCAAGCCGGCAAATAAGCTACTTACTAGATCGGCAGAAGGTAATCAAAGTCAGGTCGGCGGGCATCGGCAGGCAAAACTACAGAACGCAGTTATATGCCTATCGACCCTGCTATGCCATTGGCACGGACGCAATTCTCCATATTAAAAGTCATTGTAGCGCCCCAATTTTTTTTAAGCTGTTATTTTAAGGTTAAACTGCTTATCCTAACCCTAATCCTGAAGCATAATTGTTGCATATTGTGCCTTTAATAATGTAATAGCCTTACATACGTGACAAATATCTTATACACATCTTTTTTCTTCGGTGTGACATAAATGCAAAAATGTAATAAGTTGACCTCATCTAGGCCTACAATTGTATTTATTACCAACTTATTGTTACATTTCTTTTCTCTGTTAGGCTTTGCTGGTTACTTACTATATTTAGTAACAGAAACATGCCATCATGCCTCTAGCCATCAATCTTAACCGGTCATGCACTCGCTGCCCATAGTTTAGAGCCTTGAGTTATGAGTTTTGATGTTTTTTTTAGCAATTTTGTCTAACTGAAGTAATGTTGGTGTAGGTGGGAAAAAGCTGGCCAGGTAAGCAGAGAGGTGTGGGAGAAGGCAGGAGAGTATGGTCTCTTGGGAGTCTTCACCCCGGAGGAACATGGAGGCCTTGGAGCGGATCTGCAGTCTGCTGCTGTGGTGTGGGAGGAACAGTGAGTATTTCTATTAATCTCCAGTTATGGGGCTGGACTCTCCTTCTCAGAATGTGTCACCATCAGTATAACAGCTATAACTAGGATATGCATGTTCAATTTCTTCCAGTAGCTGACTAGTAATCATTGTGGACTATAATAGGGTACTCTGTAATCATTGTGGACTAAGCAGCCCAAAGCATCACTGAGCCACCTTAGGCAGGGTGTTCTTTTCAGCATATGCTTCATTCTTATTCCTCAGACATACCTCTGATCCATAGGCCTGAAAAGTTCCAGTTTTGTTTCATCGCTCCACAATCAGAATTCCAAAACTTTGGTGGCTTATTTATATGGTTTTCAGCATATTGCAGCCGACTTCTCTTGTGCTTTTGGGTCAGTAGTGGTGTGCGTCTTGGAGTCCAGGCATGGAACCCTTCAGTGTTTAGTATGCGCCTCACTGTGCAAACCAAAACCTCAGTGCCTGCTGCCACCAAGTCTTGCTGCAGGTGTTTTGCAGTCACTCAAAGAGTTTTGACCACTTGCCTCCTCGGGAATCTGGTGGCAGCCGCTGATAGCTTCCTCTTTCTGCCACGTCCAGGTAGTGTAGCCACTGTTCCTTCAACTTTGAACTTGAACTATGCTTCCAACTGTATCTCTAGGGACATTCAGTCCTTTTCCTTGTTTGTGCAAGGCAATGATATCTTCTCTAAACTTTTTGGACAATTCTTTTGACTAAGCCATATTCCTAACATGCAATCAAACAACAATTTCAACAAACCCCTAGCCAGTCCAGGTATTTATGTGTTCTATCTCAAGCAAACCTGAACTAATGAACCCCTCGATTGGTTGTACCAGGTGTGACTGCAGTAGTGATTAAAAGTAGCATTTTGTGTTGAACTTGGATGAAAACCATGGTAATATTAGTTTTATTGAACTATTTCAACTGTTGTTAATTACTTTGTTTATTGCAAATAGCTGAAAAATTGTTCAATTTGCCAATAAGCTTAAAGGCACCCAGTGCAACTTTCGAGGCTTAAAAATAAACATTCAATTTCTAGTCTTTTTTTACACGTAGTAAGTTTCAATAACTCCATACCATTACATATCGACATTCAAGCAAAGATGAGACGTCGTTGTGTGGTGAGAACTGATAGAAAATCATAAACAACAACAATCGCCGCCATTTTTCCCCCAAATCTTTATTTATTGGTGCCACCAATAAATAAAGCAGGATACCAGTCAATGGAAAATGGCCTCTCCCCACCAGCGATGGAGATATCGGCGAATTTTTTTTTTACTAGCCTACCTAAGATATTGATTTTATCGTGTCCCTTCTACAATGAATATGTTATTAACCTTACCTCATCAACAAACGCAACTTACATCATTAAACACGTTAAACTGTGCACTATAAATCTACATATTCCATGCCATCATGCCCTGCAGGGTCATTGCATAATCTAGCGAAAAGCGTGAGGTGGCCAGCGGGGTACAGTTGAGACACAATGTATCAACTGTATCCGCGATCAGCAGTTTAGAAGTCAGACAACAAACAAAGCAAATGAAAATAAAATGTTATATTTTTGATATTAGACCTGTCCTATTAATGGGTGTCTTTTCAAATATGAAAATTATAACAATGTTTTATCTTGGGGTCTAAATAAGCAAGGTGGGAGATCGGGTACAGTTGGTAGGCCTACAACTTGATTGTGATATAGCCTATGCTACCTCATAGTACAAATTAAACAGGCATGCAGTGTGTGTATATGTACCTATATGAATGTGTGTGACTGTTGGCTAGCCATGTTTTGTAGCCTGTATGGATTTATGCTTGTGCTTTATTTTGTCCAGTTGTCTTTTAAAAGAAAGTTGAATGTATTTGTAATGCTTGGTCAGTCACCATCAATGGGTTTAAATGGGTGTCTCAACTGTACACCACACGAGACAAAATCGCACTTCATGTTTATGAGCTAATTATGAATACATTTAATAAGTTATGGATATTATTGATTGATAATATTTTAGTATACAATCAAAGGAAATACGTTTTTATTCTCTGGAGGATTAGAAGTAGCCTAAAGCAAGTGCCTTCCGTCTAGTCACTGCAGGCACTGCAAGTTTCAAATGGTTTATGTTCGTTGATGTCTGCTTGGTAACCAAGTCTGCCATAAATGAAACGTTACGTGAATCTTGTTTGAATAACGGATTTCTGTAGACTTCATACTAGATTAAGGAATATTGAAGAACTTTGATTGATAAAATAAGTAAACAAAGACAGCAAAACCGATATTGGTTTCATTTTTAACGCATCCGGTGTAGCCGGTTCAATAAAATATCCGCTTGGTGAACGTTCTATTTCCGCACGGCAGAATTTCCGCGTCTGTTGTAGCCGTAGCGTTAGAGTGAGAAACCAGAAAACACTTTCAGTGCAGTTTGTCAATTCCTAGAACTTGACACTGTTATTTTAAATGTACTGCCATATGAACTAAAGTGCGATTGCATTTGTTGTGAAAACACCAGCATCAGCATTTGTATCTAGTAGCAGTTACTACTACAGAATTATTACTTGTTTAAACTAAACATGTAATAATTCAAATTATTTTATTATATAAGTAATATTCCTATTTTAAAAGTATACATTTATCTCATGTTGCCATTCTGTATGCTGAGTATAATGATTTAACATAAATTACATAAATACCTTGTGCATGTGTGTATTCATTGCACCTATCTGTTCATATGAAAACCCATGGTTATAATTATAATTGTTCATAAGTTATCAGTGTCATAACTACATTGCTGACGTTTATAACAAACCAAACCGCTTAAAAATTGGTTGAAAATTGAGCAAGTTATCGTTATTTAAAAAGTACATGTACCACTACCAAAGGTAAGGTTCCTCAGCAAGGCCATGAAGGTGGTTAGACCCATATTACAGAACAGCTGACTGGCTCTAGTACTCCTGGGTCTCTTCAGGAGTATCATAAGACAGTCATTATAGGCTACTCTCAATTTACGCAAGCTCTCCTTCTTGTAATTCACCCAGAGTGGAGCTGTATAGAGAGGGGTGCAGTAGGCTCAAATGTACAGTGGTGGAATTTCTAGCCAACATGTTAGCTTGGACATAGAGCAATCTCCTCTGTCTGAACATGACAGCATCATCCTCCAACGTGTCTGTGATAATGTGCCCTAAGTATTTGGTACTATTGGACACCCCCAGAGCTTCCCCAGAAAGATGAAAGTCTGGGACCTTAATATCCATGTCCTCCTTAGTTCTACAGACCATTACCACGCTCTTCCTCCCAATAAAGCAGATAGACAATAGCACTGCCAACCTGGGCCCAGCTAACTTTAGGTGCTCTGTTGTGATGTTGTCCAGGCCACTAGCTTTCTTGTCTGCAAGTTGCCCTATGGCACTGAGAACATCATTGGGGATAAAACAAATACTTTCTTGGTCTATTTAATACAATTAAACAGCTCTGCATAATGCCGCCTCCATAGGTCAGCAATTGCCACTACATCAGTTACCCCCTCTATACTGCATGGAACAGATGCTTTAGCCCTATTAAGGGTTTTTACCTCATTCCAGAAGCTAGTGATGTGTTGTTAAGCATATTATCAGCCATAGAGTGAGCACCCAGCACCTGCTCTTGTTTGTTTTATATAGCGCAGAGCATATTTATACTTAGCATTCATTTTCTTTTTATAATCAAGGTCAGGTCCCTGCCTGGGCCTACCAGCTATTACTCAAGCCCTATGGTCTGTATTGGCCTCAGCATGATGGCTAGCTACAAATGCATTCCACCCTGGCTTGATGTTCTTGGCCTTCCTGGAGTGAGTGAATAAACACCTGCTAGCCTCAAGAAGAGCTCTAACTATATTGTTATAAATATATCACACAAACATGCAGCATGGGAGGAGTCATCACAGTTCACATTAGTGCAACAAATAGCATTCATGGGCAGTTATACTTTACTCAAAAGTTCATCAGACCTGAAGCAATATTATAGCCACTGATAAGTCCCTGAAATATGGCTGCAGGTATTTTGGACCATTCCTCCATACAAAATGTCTCCAGTTGAGTCAGATTTGATGGCTGCCGCCGGGCGTGGACAGCCCGCTTCAGATCATACCATACATTTTCAATGAAGTTCAAATCTGGAGACTGGGATGACAATCCTAGAACCTTGTACCAGTGCCTCTGCATGAATTCCTTGGTAGATTTTGATCAATGCTTTGGATCGTTGTCCTGCTGAAACAACCAACCCTGGCGTCACTTCAGCTTCCTGACTAAGTCTTAAACATTGTTTCAAAGAATCTGCTGATCTGGGTGGAATCCATGCAACCCTCAACTTTGACAAAGGTTTCCATTTCCTGTGCTAGCCACAGTCCCAAAGCATGACGGACCCTCCACCAAATGTTTCAGCAGGCAGCAAGTTATAGCGCTTATGGTTGTGACCAAATAACTCTCTTAGTTTCATTTGTCCACAGCACTTTATTCCAAAAGTATTCGGGCTTGTCAAGATGAGCCTTTGCATACCTCAAGGGACTCTGCTTGTGGTGATTACATAGAAAAGTATTTTTATGCTTTACTCTTCCATTGAGCTGTCCTTGTGCAAACTGTGCTGGACTGTGGAACGATGTACAATAAGACCATCAGCATTGAGGAGCTTCTTGGAGCTCTTTAGAGGTAATCTGTGGTTTGTATTTGACTATTCTAACCATTTTTGTCTTTCCGATATTTTTCACTGCTCATTCCCCTCCTTGACTTTAAAACCTTTCTCACTCGGCCTCTGCTTCAGCTCAAATTCTGCCTTTTGTCTACCTTGGGCAATTGAAATGTTCTACTGAACCTTGGCATGGGCTTCAGCAAGAAGGTCTCTTGTCACTGCCGTCGATCACAAAGCCAGCTGTGGACCGGTGCTGCAGCTGGGAAGTACCCCACAAACAGCAAAGAATGGGCTCACCTCCATGGATGGCTGGTTCGCGGTGTTTATGGAATGAACAACGTGTTAAAGGTATCTGTCATTTTGCTCCTCATTACAGTACTTTGGAAGATGGCGCTCGATGTTCTGATTAGATCGCTCTTCTTGTCCATTGCTTTGCGAGTGGTAGACAGAAGTTACCAAAAGACATGAAGAAGCGTATTGTAAATCTACTTCGTAAGTGCTGAAAGATTGCGTGAATTCGTCGGATGTCCACGCTCGGTTCAAGTTAGCTTGTTCAGAATAACTAAGAATGTGTTTATTCAAACACTAGCCACGGTCAGCTCCATACAGCACAAGCATGCACGAGGCACGTCTCCTGATGAAGAGTTGGTATTCTGCTTCTTCTTCTCATTCATTACAGAAATGTAAAAGCATTTATAGTGTGGAAATAACAATTGATGTAAAGGGGAGGTGTTGGGTGTGTCTGGAGGTTTAGCTTGACTGGGGCTATAGCCAGGTATGGCCATATAAATGCTAATAACCTTTTGGCTTCAGCCATCTTGTCATGGACGAAGACAAAGGCCACCTAATGTCTCTGTGTCCAAGACACACAAAAGCCAGGAACCATGTCTGATGGCTCCTCGACATAAACAAAAGGCCAGGTGGCACCTTGATGGCTGTGGCCTGGTGCTATGCAAACTAACTTTCGGGGGTTGTTGAAATGTATGTGAAATGATGTGAAGTCCTTGGCCTTGATAGGTGTAGTGTGGGTGCTACAGCTTTGGTTTTCTATAACTTTCTGTGTGGTCTTCTGGTCAGCAGGGTGCCCTCCAGTGGCTTCACTGTCATGCCATTCAAACAGTGCCCTGTCCCTCTCCTCAGGGCTGAGAACTACCAGACGTCTCATTACATTGAATAACTTAATAACACTTGCCTATGTGTACTACATACATTTGTGCTGCTCTGCAAAGGCTTCTGTATCTGACTACTTTTTGGTTGATTGGAACTAGGGTTGCAAAGGGGCGAAAAGTTTCCAGTAAATTTCCAGAGAAAATATGGACTACAGTTTGCCAAAAGGCATGTGGGAGTCTCCGGGCAACAGTTGTTGTATGCAGAGTCTCTCCCATCTCAGCTGCTGAAGCTTGTAACACCTTCAGAGTAGTCATAGGTGTCTTGGTGGCCTCTCTTACTAGTCTCCTTCTTGCACGGTCACTCAGTTTGTGAGGACGGCCTGCTCTAGGCAGATTTACATATGTGCCAAATTCCTTCAATTTCTTGAGTGACAGTTTAAACAGAATTCAAAGGGATGTTAAGTTCCTTGGACATTTTTTGTATCCTTCCCCTGATTTATACTTTTCAATAACCTTTGCTCTGAGTTGCTTGGAGTGATCTTTGGTCTTCATGGTGTAAGGGTAGCCAGGAATACTGATTACTGAATACTTACCAGTGAATTGACCTTCCAGACACAGCTGTCGTTATACAACAATCACTTGAGACACATTCAATGCACACTGATCCCCATTTCACTAATTCTGAGACTAATAGCACCAATTGGCTGGACCTCTGTTGAATTAGGTCAGTCTATTTAAAGGGGGTGAATACTTATGCAATCACTTATTTTACATTACATATTTTTATTTAATTGACCTTACTGTGTAGAAATCTGCTTTCACTTTGACATTAAAGCTGGCTTTTTTGAGATTTTTTGAATACTTATGCAAGGCACTGTAAATAATTATTTAATATTTAAAAAGTTATCGTTTGATAACCTCAGCAGCTGTGAAGGTATCCATGAGGCGAGGCGTGTAATGGGGAGCTCCATCTCCTGTAAGGGCATGAACAAAGAGTCATGGGGGATCTGTACTAGAAACATTGGTGGAGGAATAGTGTTTATGTGTGTATACAGTGTGTATGTATTTCAATATAGAAACAAATGTATTCTTGTGTGAATTTTTTGATCTTCTTTTTTGCCATTCTTAGGATGTACTCAAACTGTTCAGGGCCTGGATTCTCTCTCCACTCTGACATTGTGATCCCATACATCAGTCACTATGGCAGCCAAGCTCAAATTGAGCGATTCATCCCCCTAATGGTTGCTGGGAAATCCATTGGAGCCATTGCCATGACGGAACCAGGAGCGGGCAGGTGACCAGGTTTCCCTTATCTTAGTCCAGTCTCATCTTATCTAAAATTAGGCTTGTCACTAGATGCCTTACAGGAATGAAGCACAATGCAGTGAATCCAGGATTGAAATACCTCCTTAGTTTCAAACATCCTATATGTAGTGTTTAAAGTGAAAGACTTTAGGATGTTAACAAAATTATCAATAGATTATGAAGAAACCACACAAATACATGTGGACTGTATGTGTAAGATTATGCAGCTTCTCCTAAAACCTCTTGTAGCGAAGGCAGAGTGTGGTTACCCCACCTGGACTCGATCCCTAAATTGATTAGACTCAACGGGGTGCCAACCATGCGCTCTGACTGCCAAACCAAAGAGGCTCAATGGCATGGCAGCCAAAAAGCATATTCACCTGTAGGGACGATCACATCGACACACTACCACACTTCACACACACAGGCATTCCTCAGCATACACCAATCATGCTTCTCCCATCCAGAGCACCCCCCACAAGCTTCACCCAACCATGGGGTCCTTCACACGGGGTCAACACAACACAAATGTTCATGGTTGCGCTTCCGATGACCTCACAGCAGGGCATCCCACTTCTGACACCATTTGTAGCGAAGGGAGAGCGTGGTCACCCCACTGGGACTCGAACCCGGGTCAACGGGGTGCCAAACATGCGCTCTGACCGCCACACCAAAGAGCCGGCTCAATGGCATGGCACCCAGAGAGCACATTCACCTGTAGGGACTAGGGATGTCACGAGAACCGTAACTTACGATACCTTTCGGTACTAAAATAGCAAAACACCGACGATACCCATTTTTTTGAAGTTCCGTAGGTACCGTATGCGCCGGTGCCAGCTGTTAGAATCGGTGCTCCAGTTCTTCTGGAACTGACGGGGGCAGTATACGCTTCAGTGTTCCAGTCGAAGTTTTGACATGTTTTTCACACGGAGATCTGCCATTTATTATTGTAAACGATCAAACTAGTGGAGGCGGCCAGGTGTAAAGTGTTGTCAGACTGGAAATGGCGTATCGTATCTATTTTGGAGGATAATTATCATATCTGGCAACACTGGGAAGGCGGTCGACCAATGAAAGCACGCGCAAAAAGGTGGAACGTAAGGGAGATACCCTTTCCAAAAGACGTAATATTAGTTTGTGAAACACCCCGAGAAACACAAATATCCGACGAGGCTAAATCCCGGACGCTTTTGTAATCCCTGCCGGACGCATTATTTAGGTCTCGAAAAGAGGACATGTTCGGGTAAAACAGTTATGTACGTAGTTTAGGTTAGCTATGCTGTAGTTTTAACGTGAGCCTATAGCCTACCTTTGTTAGAAGGAGATAGAGAGAGAAAGAGAGCATGTATCTTGCAAGTATCAGGACTAAACTAGGGAAATTCACAGAATGTCCTAGTTTAATATAGTTACACATAAATATGCAATTGGTTTGATAAAACACGATTACCCAATTTATTTATTTTTTTCGATGCCATAGACTCAATGTAGCCTATAAGATGATTTGCGAGTGACAGCTGAAATTTCGCTGTGACCACACTGAACATTTCGATTTTGTATTGGTACCGACTACTGAATTTTTGGTATCGTGACACCCCTAGCAGGGACGATCACATCGTCACACCTCTCATGGCAATAATAGGTTACAGTAGCATGTAGCCACATGCAAAGTTGAAGCGCTGCTACCTAGGGGCATTTTTGACCCTCTTACCAATCATGTTGCAGGTGTGTCCCCTGGGTACACTCTGACCAATCATGTTGCAGGTGTGTCCCCTGGCTATACTCTGACCAATCATGTTGCAGGTGTGTCCCCCTGGGTACACTCTGACCAATCATGTTGCAGGTCTGTCCCCTGGGTACACCTTTTAAAATGTTCACATTGAATATGCCAGTAGTTAAGCCATCAGCATAAATAGTGTACAAGCACCGATTCCAAGCAAGAATCCATAAAGCCGCTACATTCCAGAATATCAAATTGTAATTGCATGATCTGAAATAGGAGCCTGGGGTTGGAGCCATTTAATGATTTTCTGTTTTAGTAATTCTAGTAAAGTCATGTCTCAACCACCTCTAGATGGCCATATTCACCTACCTCCTAGTGCATACACAATAAAGTCACCCTCAAATATATCTCCTTGTCAGTACGTTCAAACTGTCTTGATTTTTATGCTAAGTTGTCAGGAAACTAAATGTAGACTGGAGGGCAGCTAGTGTTAACTGAAGAACATGGGCAAAACCTGTCTGTATTAGGACTGTATATCAAGACAGCCAAGTCAAATGTGTGATCTAAGTGCAATCTGCAAGAGGAACAAGGACTATTACATTTCTCTCCCTTGGGAGAGTGTTTGAGTAAGGCCCCAAATTGAACTCATCTTGATATATACCGTGTTGAATTTCATCTTCCTAATGGTTAAAATAGCCATGTTATCAACTTTTTAACAATGGATGAGGAGGTGTAGGATTTAAGTCACAACTTAGTTTTAAGTTGAAACAATTCATGTGGTAACAACCGATTAATAGTTTGTAAACCTGAACTAGGCAAAGATTACAACTTGCACTCAACTGACTGCTGGTTTTTATTCTCATTCTTTTAACTGCTTCTAGTCTAGCACAAAAAAGTTTTATAGGAACATTTAGTTGCATAGTTACTTGGGTCTAACCTTGTGAAAGGGACCTGCTCTGCGCTGTGACATGTTCATGTTTTTAATGGCTCTTTTCAAATGATATGGAACTAAATAGAAGTGTGATAACTTTTTTTGCATAGGAGCTGTTTGTGAGTGTGTGTGTGTGTGTGTTTGCTTCAGGTAAAAACGTTTGCTTTTTATTTTGTTCAGTGATCTGCAGGGTGTGCGAACCAATGCCAAGAAAGATGGCAGTGACTGGATACTAAATGGAAACAAGGTTTGGATGAAATTACTTGTTTCTCCCATAATGGTGTGGTAACATTGATGCAGTTTGTTCTGACATACTACCACCTATACTCATACACATGCTTTTGCATAGGCCCAGGTCATTTTTTTTTGCTAAAGCAGTACAAATTGTGAAGGTGTCCTTGCATATCAGGGATGACAAAAAAGGTCAAAATTGCGATTTATTCACAAAACCTTGCTCAATGGCAGCGGTGCAGTCTCAGTTTGAGGCTCTTCTGGAGTTCCTAGCCGTGTCTGAGGAAACCGACGTCAAGCATCAGAGAGCTGATTGACCTGTAGCAGCATCTAGAAGTTTGCCTGAGGTAATGTTTGTTTGTAGTCTGGGAAGTCCCGCCCCACTTCTTCCGGCCAAATTGATTTTGCCTCTGCACTGGGTCTGGCCAACTTTGGATAGCCGTTCATTTCAAGATTTCCAGAATCCTTGGAGCCAATCACAAACTGGCTTTTGGCTACCTGGCGCGCCATTGGCGGATTTAAACTTACCACGGCTACGTTACAAAATCTACTGCACGGAGAGTTTTTAAACATTGGACATGGTGGCCGCCGAAGCACCGCAAAACTTCGATAAGGCAAGTTTTCTTTGAAAACAGAACAGAAACTTGCCCTGGAACAATTCATACAGAAAAAATATGTGTTTGCTTTATTACCGATCGTTGTATCGTTGTATAGTATCGTTGGTCTGATTGGTTAAAGGCGTGTCCAATTACGTGAGTGAAGTGGATCGCTGATGAGTAGTTTGCCAGACTAACTGAGCAAATGAAATGCAGTGAAGGGGCAGGGAATTCCCAGACAAGTTTGTTTGATTTACCTTTTGAATTTTCATTTGACTGGTCATTCTGATCATTCTAGCCTCAACTAGTGGCCTGTTGACACAAAACTTTGAAGCTTTTGAAAAATGAAATAAAACTAGATTGCTAAGGCTATATTAACTTTTAACTAGCTATGGTAACCTAATCCATTCTCTTGTGGTGAGGGATTAAACATTGAACTGCTGAAGCCTAGATACAGTATAACCATGCTTCATGATCGTGTAAACATTTGAACACTGTAGCTACATTAAACATAATTTTCAGGCAGTGGCTATCACAAAAGTACACTTTACTATGGACATTTGCAATGGATTGCTAGCTACAATGTTTGTTGCTGTATTTGAAGTAATTTAAAGTAAATGATATGGCCTGCCACTTCACGCGATAAGATTTATAGGCCTAAATGACTGACTGATTACCAATTGAGCTGTCAACCTAACCGACAAAAAATCTGGGGAGAGACTGTTGGGCATTTGGATAATAATAGAAATAGTAACACAGTCATAGCATAGGTTTTCAAACTCAGCAACACACTCACAAATGTTTATTTGTTTCTGTCACAGATTTCGCAGCACTGAAGATTCATTCAAAATGAACTTCTACTGGCTTTTGTCTTAGCATTACACAGTTGACAAAATAGAAAGTCCAACTGCAAAAGTCCAACTGCAATTGGCTCTAGGAGAAGGAGGACATCTCTCTCAATACCAACTGAGGAGCTCTGGCTTAACATAGCCAGCTTTTTCCAGGAGAAATTGAATTTTCCTCACTGTATTAGTGCCTTGGATGTAAAACATGTTGTCATCCGGCACCTACAAATTAAGGATCACAGTACTTAAATCACAACCTACCTGTCCTACATGCTGCAGTAAATGCAGACTATAGGTTTCTGTGGTAATTGATGTGGGTGGTTTGTATCGAAGAGATTGCAGCATTTTTGCCCATTCACACCTGGCCAAGGCCCTCCAACAGACACTGTAGCTGCTGCAGCACGAACGCAAGCCTGTAGGCCGCCCGCCATGGTTGTTGTTGTTGCTGTTATTAAGTGACGCAGCGGGTTTAAGCCTGAGTTGTGAGGCGGGTTGTGGGGCGTTCACGTAGGGGCAATGACATCATCGTTTCAGAGAATATGCAGGTCGTTGTACACAGAAACAGATACGCAGGCGTTTTGAAATGTATTCACTCTGGAGCCTGGTTCAGAAAATAACCGGATTCTGGGTCCCAAACATCGTTTTCGTGTGTACCAAACCAGATCTGCCAAAAAATGTGCCTGTTTTCGGCTAATCACGTTTCCATCTAGAATGCATTTGGCCCTATGCCATATGTGATCATAACAGACAAGTCTTTCCCCTTAAAGTCTATACCCAGGAAGGAGAATTGAAAAGGACAAGCAGCCGACTACAAATACAACAACGTCTTTCTTGTTAAAAAAAAGTAGAATTTCTGATGCACTAAGGATATTACTTGTGCAGTTCTTAAAGTCATTGTTTAATAAAATGAACTTCATTTCGATTATTGTGTATTTTCTGTGTTACATTCTGAACTGAACATTTTAATACCAGAATAGCCACTGTTATTTGCAACAATGTCCTGTTCTCCCTCACTGTCATTTCTGGACTTGTCTGGTGCTGCTGCTAATCCTGCCACCATTTCCTCTTTCCCCTCTTTTGAGTTACTAAATGTCCTGTGATTCAAAAGTAATGAGAACCTAGGAGTGGTGTCAAAGTATCAAGTAGTAGGCTATTTTAGTAGGCCTTTTATTATGGAATCAGATCAATGCCATAAATATTTTGTAATCTGTAATATAGATTTTGTATCTGTAACATAGATTTAGTATGTGAAACCGTCTACACTTTCAAAACCTTTCTACAGATACGGATTTCAAATACGAACTGTATCTACACTTTCAAAAACTATCTTCACTTTCAAAATGTATTTACAGATACAGATTTCAAATACGAAATGTATCTACATTTTCAAAAACTATCTACACTTTCAAAAACTATCTTCACTTTCAAAATCTATCTGCAGATACGGATTTCAGTTACGCATTACGGATAGGGATACGGATTTCTGTTACGAATTACAAAATCTTTTTGGCACTGTTTTTACAGCCTTTCTAAAGAGCCAATCAGCGCTTTTGGCAGATTTTCTAAAGCGCCAATCAACACATTCTATCCTGTACTGACTAGCCAATCAGCGCTAGCTTGCTGGCAACTGCTGGCCCGCTCATTATTCAATAGTTATAACTAGGGCCGGGACTTTAACACGTTAATTTAGATTAATTAATTACACAAAAATGAATGCGTTAAAAAAATTGACGCATTTTAATCGTATCTATTTTTGCACCGCGGAACGTTTCTCACTGGATGAGTTTCAGACGGACCGATTATACTGGCGCAACAACTAACGCGGATAAATTCGGTTCAAACAAGTTGAACAACAAACCAGTGGCGCACAGTGAACATGAAGAAAGAAGCTGATGAGACCGCGTTGGTTGGCCCAGTCAGTGGATGGGACATTTTGTTACAAAAAACGAACGGATGGAAGCGTCGATAAGAAAATGGTTCAGTGCAGGCTATGCAACAAGGAATTCGCATATCACTGCAGCACATCGAGTATCACCTCAATGCAAAGCCTGACTCCGGGTACAATCCACACACAACCAACACTCCACCAGAGATGTTTTCTAACAGTCTAACAATATTCTGAATGTACTTGAAAGTATTGTGTTTTACTTAAAAACCCCAAAGCATTATAGTTCACAGAAGGTCTACCTATCTATAGGCTACCTGAATTTCTGAAATGTAGCCTACTACATTTCTAAATGTGGTATTGCTACACTTAATAGCATAAATTGCACTGGTCTGTTGGACTTTAACAAAAATAAACAATATTTTTGTTGCTTAAGCTTATGTATTCAGTCATTATTCAATGGTATACTAAAAATCTATGTGAAAAAAATTACTTCTCACTGTTCTCAGGTCAAATATTTATATGCGATTAAAATGCGATTCATTTCGATTAATTAATTACAAAGCCTCTAATTAATTCGATTAATTTTTTTAATCGAGTCCCGGCCCTAGTTATAACCTAAATCTGCCACCGCTCTGCTTAGGGAGAGATCTGGGGTCTCCCCCGCACGGTTTGAATACAATTCGGTGTACGAACGCCGTGGGGGAAGTTAAACAAGCATGCCTTATGTCTGGCCCAAAGGGCTGATGATCACCTGTACTATTTAGTTAATCTTAGGCTCTGGCGATTCAGAGATCGCTTGGCTGCAGAACGCATTGTAACTAAGAAATTGGTCTCATATCCACTAGAAAAGACGCTAGAAAACTCGCTTCCACAAAAAAATACACAATAAAACGTTTTCAAGGACTTCATAAAATGGTTACAAATAGCCTACCCCAAAGTGCCATGAAAAGAAACGAAAATGACATTGCAAGGTGGTTTTGAAATCAGGCTGGTCAATTTCCAGCTGTTGAGGATGCATATGCACTTAACGGTATACCCCCACCATCACTTTGCATGTGTCTGGAGAACAAGACAATAGCAGTCTGTCTGCTAAATGTTCTCATCGTGATAATGGGTCATATGAATACTGTTCATGGTTAACTTAATTAAATGTGAATAGGATATCGGTCACGAAAATGCTAACGTTAGCTTTCGTTAGATACCAAAGCAGATCCTAATATCTTCCATACAACGACAAGGATCTTTGAAACAGGTGGAACGAAGTGTGGAGTGAAAACCACTGACTATGATTGTGCGTTTTACAATGTCTTTATTAACATCTCCAAATATAGGACTTCTTACTTGTGCCATTTCTCGGTCTCTGATCCATGACTGCTGCATACACGTTTCACTCAACTTTCCCAGTTACCAGCAAGCTAGCGCCGCTGATTGGCTAGTCAGTACAGGATCCAATGTGTTGATTGGCGCTTTAGAAAATCTGCCAAAAGCTCTGATTGGCTCTTTAGAAAGGAAGTAAAAACAGTGCCAAAAAGATTTTGTAATTTGTAACTGAAATCCGTATCCGTTTCCGTATCCGCAATGCGTAACTGAAATCCGTAACTGAAATCCATATCTGCATATAGATTTTGAAAGTGAAGATAGTTTTTTGAAAGTGCAGATCGTTTTTGAAAGTGTAGATACATTTCATATTTGAAATCCGTATCTGTAAATAGATTTTGAAAGTGAAGATAGTTTTTGAAAGTGTAGATACATTTCGTATTTGATATCCGTATCTGTAGATAGGTTTTGAAAGTGTAGATGGTTTCACAGATACAAAATCTATATTACAGATTACAAAATATTTATGGCATTGATCTGATTCCATATTTTATTGCCTACGGAAAGTGTTGACTGTGTATATGTAGATTTCACTTTATATAATATACAAGAATAATGGACCTCATTCTCGAATGTAGTTAAGAAGAAAATTCTTTACTTCTCTTCGGTTGCATGCCTTTATAAGCAGCTGACCTACAGAAATAGTGTGCAACCCTAAATATTTATTCTTCATTTACATTTTCATCTATCATTCATCATACTTTCTGATATTTCCATTTTTGCATGAACATATCAGCGTTTTGAGGTGGCCTCAGACTTTTGAACCCAACTGTATCCACACTGGTGATGTTTCAGGTCTTCATTACCAATGGATGGATGAGTGACCTGGTGATTGTGTGTGTGTGTGTGCGTGTCCACACCCCTGATGTTTCAGGTCTTCATTACCAATGGATGGATGAGTGACCTGGTGATAGTGGTTGCTGTGACCAATCGTGAGGCCCGTACAGCAGCTCATGGAATCAGCCTCTTCCTAGTGGAGGATGGAATGAAGGGCTTTCAGAAGGGGCGCAAGCTGGAGAAGATTGGCCTGAAAGCTCAGGTATACACTCACACACTCACACACCAGCACACCCACACAATGTGATCATCCAGTCTTCTAACCGTGCCCCTGTCCACAGGACACTGCAGAGCTCTTCTTTGAGGATGTGCGTCTTCCAGCTGATGCTCTGCTAGGGGAGGTCAACAGAGGCTTCTACTACCTCATGAATGAACTTCCACAGGTAAACACAAACAAAACCAAACTCATATTCTTTTGCTAATATATATACAGTATATAACAGAAATGGTCCATTCTCTCTCTTCTGTGTGTCTCAGGAGCGCTTGCTGATAGCTGTTATGGCTATTGCCAGTTGTGAGTTCATGTTTGAGGAGACCAGAAACTATGTCACGCAAAGGAAAGCATTTGGCAAAACCATCGCACATCTCCAGGTGTGTAGTAATATACTGTATACACATAAACATATTCACTATTCATTATGTGTTGGGGAAGACTGAGTGGACAGAGACTTTAATACCATGCTATAAGTACTGTTGCAGAAGTCTTTTGGCCCATACATACAGTGGACAACCAGAGACTGGTAAAGTGGAAGGGTATTAAATTAATCTAATCTTGACTCTGAAGAGACTACCAGTGGGAGTGAAGGATACCGTTTACTGGCAATTGATGCCAAAACTGAGTTCCACAGATATTGCCTACAACGAAACAATATCCACGACCATAGTGTACTCAAGGCCAACAGATGGTACTGAGTTAGTATAGTGCTATAATGTATCAGATGGTGATGAGTTAGTATGTAAGGGATAATGTATAGAACGTAGGTCATTGTCGGGAAAATAAGACCCGACAGGGCGAACAGCACCCCGACGTGAAGCGGAGGGGTGTTGCTTCTCCCTGAAGGGGCCTATTTTCCCGACAATGACCGGCGTTCTATACATTATCCCGCTTATTATACGGCTACTTGCCAACACAAAAAAATAACTTCACACAGTGTGTTTTCTTTACAATTTATTTGTTACCATTAGTATTAAAAAGAAAGCAGAGAAATAGTTCGTCAAAGACGTTGAACTTCAAACATTTAACAAACATTCTTTAGAACACAGCTGCTCAACCGTCCGCTGAAACTCCATTAATAAGTTACCGGACTACTTGCGGAGTGCTACGAAAGACGTGAATCAGAGGCAAAAAGGCCACTTTCCTTGACAGCGGTCATTATTGCAAAGCAACGGTCCGCTATCGGTTAATAACGGACCGCAGAACGTTGGGAAGCCCCATTCAAGTGAATGGAGCATTCTACAGCATTAAGAAGAGCCGTGTAATAAAGTGCTATAATGTATCAGATGGTGATGAGTTAGCAGGCCCGGGGTGGGTAATCGGGAGAATCGGGAGAATTCCCGATGGGCCGCTTCACTTCTGGGCCGGTCGAGAATTTAATTTGTAATTATTATTATTATTTATTTATTTATTTTTGTCACGTTAGTCCATCTTCTCTTAAAGTAGGCTACACACGTTGTGCATTATGACACAGCAGCCTCTGCATGGGTTTTACCATGCGAGGAAGTTCTCCCCTCCCGAATACAGTTGGTTGGGTCCATAGCACGTCTTTTCCAAAAAAGTTTTCTCAGATAGGCTGGGCCGGCCCTACCGCAACGATACGAGGCAGGGAGGATGGATGGGAGGTAAAGGCTACGTTGTAGCGTTGGTTAATATCGTTGCAGCAGCATTGTCAACCTATTCGCAAGCAAAATATTAAATTAGCCTTTTTAGACCCAATATATGCATGGCGATCCATAGATTCGCAAATATTATGCAAAAACTCAAACTTGATCTGTGTATGCAGTAAAATGACTCCTGCTAAAAATGATGAGCCCGAAATTTGCAATGAGGAGGCCATGATTACACGTACAGGTAGAGAGGATAACAGAGTAAACCATATGAATTCGATAACATAGTAAACCATATGAATTCAAAGTATTTAATGTAAGAAAGAGCAGTATATGACAGTACTTGATGAAAGAAAAGAATGCCAGGAGAGATTTTAGATGATGAACCAGTAGCCTCATCTGATGCTGCCTTTGAGGTGAATGTCCATAATGTTGTTCTGGACACTGTGGCAGGTAGCATGGATAGGAGGATTTCAGAAAAAAATAAAAACTTTCCTGAAATAAAGATAAATGGGCTCCCTAACTCAGCACTCCAGGAAATCAGCAAATGTCTGCTTACGTTAGATGACAGAGCTACTGTTAGCACATTACAAACTGAGCTGTCTAGCTTGGCATACCATTGGGAGAGACTGAAAAGGTCCTTTCTTGAAGGTTATACTATCAGGGCATGTAGTGAGGTGGCACAGGAAAGTCAGGAGGATAGTGGCGGACTACCATATATGGAAGAATCAGAGATGGAGCTTGAAAGCAGGACCTGTTCCTCCTGCAAAACTGTGCCATTTGTGTCCACGTAATACTCTCACAGTACAACCTCCTCACAGATGCTTATCATGTCATTGGGTTAGCTTTGGACAAAGTTTCTGTTGACTTTGTCCATCACACAGATTTCAAGTGAGAGAAGCTTCTCAACCTTAACATTTGTGAAGAATAGGCTACGAAGCTCATTGAGTCCGGACAACTTGGAGGCTTTCATGTTAATGTGCACAGAGAAGGAAATCCTCATGTCTATAAGCAACGACACAGTTATACAGTAGATAAAGTGGCTGAAACCAGTGCATTGCTCAGGTGGTTACTGATGCTGTAGTGTAGATGCTGTTGGTGCTATTCGCAATGTAACTATACTGTACTGTGAGTTGAACTGTAAACATTAGTTCAATATGCCTCCTTGTTGAAGAGTTGGATATGTTTCAAATGCTTTATTCATTTATTTCTGCTTTTGTTAATTTATCAACCTATCCTTGTGGAATTGTGAAATATTTTTCATTAACTTCTTAGCTTGAATGGATTATTATTTAACCTTTACATTATTTGTTGAACCATGGTATTAATAAAAAAAAAACTACAGGATAGTAAGAGCTGAACTGTGGCTTCATTTATCCAATTTCCACTACCATGGAAAAAGTGGGCCGGTCTTGGGCCTGAAATTCCCGGGCTGAAAAGTGACCCCACTCCGGCCCTGTGAGTTAGTATAGTATAGTGCTATTATGTATCAGATGAAATGGAAATGAGCCAATATAGTGTCTGTTTACGGCAGAGATAGTGACACACACACACTCTGAATTTTATCTCTGCATTTTACCCATCCAGGGTAGTGATACACACAGTGATACACACTATACTGAGTTAGCATAGTGCTATAATGGTGGTGGTGATGGTGATGAGTTAGTATAGTGCTATAATGTATCAGATGGTGATGAGTTAGTATAGTATAGGGGTGGGAATCTCTTGGCACCTCACGATTCGATATCGATTCAGAGGTCAACGATGATGAGTTAGTATAGTGCTATAATGTATCAGATGGTGATGAGTTAGTATAGTATAGGGGTGGGAATCTCTTGGCACCTCACGATTCGATATCGATTCAGAGGTCAACGTTCCGATTTTAAATCGATTAGATGTAAAACATGTTGTCATCCGGCATTAGTAATAAAAAAATCCATCCATTTTATTTCGACTTTTAAAACATTCGAGTTTGCTACTCAGAGTCTTTGCTACACTTCCTACTTTGTGTTTGATAATTAAAGAAAATCAACAGATGAATTACCTTCTCTATTTTTTATTAGAGAAAAAGCTTTTCCTTGTCACAATTTTGACTTTCTATGAACAATCTAATTATCGATGCAGATTGCATTTCAACATAAAATGGATGTGTAAAAAATGTTTTTTAAAAAGTTTTTATTTTTATTTTTTATTACAAAATCGATTAGGAACTTTTCTGAATCGAGAGAGAATCGTTTTAGACAGAATCGAGAAAAATCGAATAATTGGTGGTGATGAGTTAGTATAGTATAGTGCTATAATGTATCAGATGGTGATGAGTTAGTATAGTATATTGCTATAATGTATCAGATGGTGATGAGTTAGTATAGTATAGTGCTATAATGTATCAGATGAAATGGAAATGAGCCAATATAGTGTCTGTTTACGGCAGAGATAGTGACACACACACACTCTGAATTTTATCTCTGCATTTTACCCATCCAGGGTAGTGATACACACAGTGATACACACTATACTGAGTTTATTATAGTGCTATAATGTATCAGATGGTGATGAGCTAGTATAGTATAGTGCTATAATGTATCAGATGATGATGAGATAGTATAGTGCTATAATGTATCAGCTGGTAATGAGTTAGTATAGTGACATAATGTATCAGATGGTGATGAGTTAGTATAGTGCTATAATGTATCAGATGGTGATGAGTTAGTATAGTATAGGGGTGGGAATCTCTTGGCACCTCACGATTTGATATCGATTCAGAGGTCAACGATTCGATTTTAAATCGATTATCGATTTTAAATCGATTTAGTAATAAAAAATCCATCCATTTTATTTCGACTTTTAAAACATTCGAGTTTGCTACTCAGAGTCTTTGCTACACTTCCTACTTTGTGTTTGATAATTAAAGAAAATCAACAGATGAATTACCTTCTCTATTTTTTATTAGAGAAAAAGTTTTTCCTTGTCACAATTTTGACTTTCTATGAACAATCCAATAATCGATGCAGATTGCATTTCAACATAAAATGGATGTGTAAAAAAAAAAAAAAGTTTTTATTTTTATTTTTTATTACAAAATCGATTATGAACTTTTCTGAATCGAGAGAGAATCGTTTTAGACAGAATCGAGAAAAATCGAATAATCGGTGGTGATGAGTTAGTATAGTATAGTGCTATAATGTATCAGATGGTGATGAGTTAGTATAGTACAGTGCTATAATGTATCAGATGGTGATGAGTTAGTATAGTGCTATAATGTATCAGATGGTGATGAGTTAGTATAGTGCTATACTGTATCAGATGGTGATGAGTTAGTATAGTGCTATAATGTATCAGATGGTGATGAGTTGGTATAGAGACATAATGTATCAGATGGTGATGAGTTAGTATAGTTTAGTGCTATAATGTATCAGATGGTGATGAGTTAGTATAGTATAGTATAGTATAGTATAGTGTAGGGATGCAACGGTACAGTGTGGCCACGGTTCGGTTTGTATCATGGTTTTTGGGCCACGGTAACGCTTCGGTTTCGATATATCAATATTATCCTGCCGCTAACACGCAGTAGGTTATATTTGTCTTTTCTATTTCAAGTCAACAAGGTGCTTCTATTCACACTTGCAGAGACAATGCAAGATGCAATTAAATGTAATAAAGGCACATATTAAGTCAAATCACAAAATGTATTTTAAACAAGGAACACTATTCTGGCCTTCTGTCAAAAACAGGCAATATTAAATATAGTAAAGTGCAGTATACTGTAAAGTAATGTTAAATGTAAACATTGACATTATTCAATAAACTCAAACAACAAACATTGTTATTCACACACTTAAACCCTAGAAAATACTAAACTGTTATAAATACACCCTTAAAGAACAACAGAACAAACGACAACAAACAATTAGATATAAATCACAAAATGTATCAAAGAAATCGGTGGACAATTGCCCAACTTGTCCTCTGTCAATAATTGGTGAGGTGGTACTGTAATAACTACTTACTGGCCGAGAGTGAGGTCATGCAGGTAAATATCAGACAGAGGCCGTAAGGTATCGACCGAGCGATAGCGATGCTGCGGGGCCGAAGTCTGATATACCTGCATGATCGAACGGTCGAGGTTAGTAAGTTGTTTATTATATGGCATTTAAGCTCTTTTCATTTTGAAAATAAACGGTAATTGTAAATAGAAAACATGTCGTTTTGTTCAGCTCTCAAGTCTTCTCACGACACAGTGTTTCAGGTGTTGCCTAGCAAAAAATGACTTGCTAACTTCAAGTTACAATGATCAATAGAAAACGGACAACAGGGCTCAGCTTAAATGGCTTTAATTTACAGTTAAACGCAAGGTTTTTAAACTATAGTAGTCAAGTCTTCATCATCACTTTCAATAACACATTTTCGCTGCTTCTGAAGTCCTATAAAGTATTACCCGATATCAAAATGTTCGCGAATTCTGTCAACTGTCATGTTACCACGACATTCAACTGGCTTCCTGTTCTCAGATAATTTCATAATAGGAGTCCTGATTCTATCAATACATGCTCAGGGCTGTTGGTATATCGCTAATTTTTAAGGATGTAATGTTTAGTACTTGGTACATGGTATCACTCATTTTTAAGATTGATGGGGTGTGCAATAAGAATACTTATCAGACCGCAGACCGGCTAGAACGTCAATGCGCGGCTGGCATGACTACACATTAGCCAATCAGAATGCTCGTACTGTCGTTGCCATATAATAATGTGCAGTATCAAATAGATATTTGATTACATTGAAACCATATCAAATATAAACATAAAGTGCAGCATCAAGTCAGGATAGTTTGGCAACATTGTTATGACACTTCAGGGGAGTGCGTTCCCTGACCCCTGTAATGAACAGGTCATTTAAAAATGTAAACATTAACAACATAAAGTGCAACATACAAAATATTAGAATAATGAACCTTATTGTTACCTGCAGTCTTACAGGAAATGCCAGCCCTTTGATACAAACAAGAAGCATAAAATGTAAACTTGCCACAAAGTGCAATATCAAGTTAGCACCCTGTAAAAATATTCTATTCTTTTAGTTTGAGGTTCTTCTGTAAAAAGACAAGCATGTCAACATTCTCTGGGGAAAGACGAGAACGACTTGCAGTCACAATATCACCTGCAGTGGAGAAAACTCTCTCAGTTGCAACAGAGGTTCCAGGGACACAGAGATATTTTAGTGCATGCTTTGAGATCTAAGGAAATTTGAACTGATTTATTTTCCACAACTGAAAAGGATCACCATCCACATGAAGGCAATCAGCTGCTTTGTATAGGGAAACCTCTTCCTCAATAGTTTTGGCGAGTGATTTGGTTTGCTGCTCCTCTGTTGTTTTGAAAAGATCCCCAAGTAGCTCTGACATGGCTGTCTTCTTTTGAGGAGGGGATATTGGTGATGGTTGCTCTTCCTCTGTAGATGTTCCAGCTTGTACTGCTTCAAACTGCAAGAATAAATACATACATTATTATTATTTTTATTATTATTATTATGGAAAGCACATTATGATCATATTTAAAGAAAACCAAATAGCCTACCTGATGTCCATGCTCCACAATTTCTGTAATGAGGTCCGTGTAGACTTAGTCACAGGCAGCTTCATCAAGAAAAGGTAATGACTTGAACCTGGGGTCAGGATTGTAGTAAGTCTAGTAGATCTGGGTTTGTATATCTTTTCTCCAAGTCCTTTGTGATGGCTAGCTTTGCTTCCCTGATAGTTGGACTGTCCTGTGCATCTAATGTCATGGATTTCAGAGTCATTGTCTTAAGTGGGAGAATCATTGAGGAAGTTGGAGTTGGTTCACTGCTCATCAGAGTGGTCATCTTTTTCAACGGATCAAGCAACTGTATGAGGTCTTCGGCCAGCTTCAGCTCATTGTCAGTGAGCATGGCTAGGTCTTTGCCACTATTTTTCACAGACTTGTCTACCATCGCAGAAAATATGGCAGGTTGCTGCTCCACATATCTTTCCAGCATGTCATGTGCTGTGTTCCACCCAGCGTTTCCGTTGTCCGGTAATTACTGGACTTTGTCTGAAAAAAAAATGAAATGACCGAAAATATTACATCTCACCGGTCAAAATGTCTGATTGGAATTTCTTAAAAATCCCGTCCCCCAAACACAATCTGAATTTGACAACAATCCTAATATTTAGGCCTATAAAGCAAACGTGCACTGCACTGTCATTCTCAAAGTGTGGTCCGCCAGTGCCCCATAATGGTCCGCGACGGCCAAAAGCAAATTATTGCGACATTTCTAACATACAACTTAAATATATTATACTGATATGCGCTGAGAGTGGGCCTGATGGCGGTGGGCCGATTGATGATGATAATGGGCTGGTGTTTTGGGCCATCGGCCCACCGGGGATGTCCCCGGTATTCCCGATGGCCAGTCCTCCCCTGATTAAAGGAATGAGAAATGCCAGTCTGTTGTGAACAAGTGCCCAGTGGTTTGGAGGTTTGCATATGTTGTTTTGAGACTGTAATTTCTGTTTCGTGAAATGACCTAAAGCAATGGAGAAAAACTTAAATGTGCATGTTGATTGCTTTCCATTCCTCACATAGCTGTGCAAAATAGATTCTTCTCACTGTATACATTTAGAAAAGGTTTTTTCATGTTTGTATGGCAAAATCGCTGAGTTCTTTACATGTTTTTAGTAGTTTAGAAAGATGTCACCTTAATCCTGCTGGTGGCATAGTCGATCTCAGATTGCTAACAGAACTTACCCAGCATCGCAGATATTCATGCTCCCCCTCACAGACTGCTCCCCCTCACAGACTGCTCTCCCTCACAGACTGTTCTCCCCTCACAGACTGCTCCCCCTCACAGACTGCTCTCCCCTCACAGACTGCTCTCCCCTCACAGACTGCTCTCCCCTCACAGACTGCTCTCCTTTTTCAGACTGTTCAACACAAGCTGGCTGAGCTTAAGACTGAGATCTGTGTAACCAGAGCGTTTGTAGATAGCTGCCTCCAGCTCCACGCTTCCAAACGACTAGACTCCTCCACTGCATCCATGGCTAAATACTGGTGAGAGTAAAGACAAACGTCATCATCATTTCTGGCAGCACACTGCCAAGACTTTTGAAGAAGCTCCAAAAAGCATGCTGGCTGACCTAAGGCTTTCTCTTTTAGGGCATCTGACCTGCAGAATAAAGTGGCCACTCAGTGTTTGCAACTGCATGGTGGATGGGGGTACATGTGGGAGTTTCCAATCGCAAAGTAAGTCCCACACATTCACTTATTCTAGTCAAACTTACACTCATGCCCTTTAAGTCCCACACATTTACTTATTCTACTCAAACTTTTTATACAGTATATTTGAGTATTATGATTCAGCTGAGTCAATAATGAGTCAAATCTCTCCTCTCTCTCTCATCAAGAGCGTTTGTTGACGCCCGTATTCAGCCCATCTATGGAGGAACTAATGAAATCATGAAAGAGCTGATTGCCCGAACCATTGTGGGACCAAACTAGAGAGAGGGATGGTGGTGACCCCCTGAAGTGCACTACTCATAAATGTGTTCATGTGTTCATATTAATGTCTCTGCTCTGGGCCTCATGTGTTCATATTAATGTCTCTGCTCTGGGCCTCATGCATTCATATTAATGTGTTTCTGCTCTGGGCCTCATGTGTTCATATTAATGACTCTGCTCTGGGTCTCATCATGATGTTATTCTGCCTGTTTAAGCTCAGGGTTTGCTGTAGCAATGTGATGTTTGACTGAAGATTAACTGTGCCTTTTAACGTGGACTTCTACCAGAGATTATACTTGTATTTCTTAAATCTCATTGGTGTTTTTAACAATAGGAGACATCAGATCAGACTGGAATGATCAGTACCATTGTTCACTCACATATTATTTGAATGAAATAAATGTATTGCACATTACACTCTGTACAGAAGTACGTATAAGACTAGAAATGAGAACTCTGACACAGGTAGAAATACACATCATAAAAATACAAAAAAGTATAAAAATTGCAACAATAGGTTATAGTCAGGGGGCCAAAACTCATATTAAAACTTTGTCGGACACTTTTTGGTACAAGCATACAACCTATCCAGTATCAATATTTAACCCCTCAACATGTGTTCTAGCCAGGTTGTCAGCTTATGGCCGGTTCACACTACACGATTGTCGAACATTCCTTCACGATTTAACATGTCACACTATGCGATCACATAGCCACAACTTCGGGCTTCGTCTTGGTCGGAAGACTGGCCACACTACAAGATCATGAATCTTTGAATCTAATTGCCTAGGTAACAGCTAGCTACTTTTGATAGGCTACCTTTACGTCTGAATTTAAGAGGGGCCACAGTCTCAAGGATAGCTGAGCAAGATGTGTTAAAGAGGGATATTAGCTCATCAGGGCTGGAGCAGGGGTCATGGGCATTGATAGAGGCAGTTATAGCATTTCCCAAGTAACATTCAGAGAACTTATTTCCAGTAAAAGAGTTAATATGACGAGAGTAGTGGCCAGGAGATCTGGCTGTATACAGTGAGTTAAATAGTTGAACATTGAACACAGTAGGCATATGGTCAGAGAAGGATGCATCCTCAATGCTTATGTTATCAGTGGAAAATCCATGGGATAAAATCAGATCGAGGGTGTGCCCATGGACATGTGTCACCTGTTTAATGTGTTGGAGGAGGCCAAATGACTCCATTACATGGCAAAACTCACTAACCAGGGGTTTGCCTGGGCAGCAGACATGAATATTAAAATCCCCCAAAATTAACAAACGGTCATAAGATGATGCAAAATGGGACAGAAAGTCTGAGAACTCTTGTATAAAATGTTTATCTGATTTGGGAGGCCTGTAAACAAGTGCGCACATCAATGGTGCAGTTGTAGATTCTATTTTTACGCACTGTACTTCAAAGGAAGAAAAGCTCCCAGCAGAGAGTGTTTGTACCTTAAGCCGATTTAAAAAAATCAAAGCCACTCCACCTCCTCTTCCCGAACTTCTCGGAGTGCTTATGAATGAGCAGTTTGTGGGGCAGAGATCGCCAAAAACAGATGACTCACCAGCGCGGGAGCCAATCCATGTCTCTGTTAAAAACAGCATGTCCAGATCTCGCTGTGTGAAAAAGTCGTTTAGGATGAAGGTCTTGTTTGACACGGACCTGCAGTTCAGTAGCGACACTTTAGCCGCAAGGTAATCCGAAGGCGGTTGAAATTGAGAGCGTTGCAATGGGCGAATGTTAAGGAAGTTCACCCCGCCGCTTCGGACGCGCACGGTCTTGGGTATGTCCCTATAGGTTGCCAGTACTGGAATGTGACAGCAGAGGGTGCTAGATGCTGTATGCTGCAGGGGGATCGTGGATTCTACAGGTGAAGAGCGGAAGTCAGAGGCAGGAAGTCATTTCAGGGCATGGCGACTGCATGTCACGGTGTAATGGATATGTGCAGCTAGCAGGCGAGTGCCTTTCACGTTTGGGTGTAACCCATCCCTCAAGTAGAGTGATTGTCTGTTCCAGAACACATCGAAATTGTCAATAAAGCACACGTTGGTTTCCCCGCAAGTGTCCCGAAGCCAAGTGTTAAGGCTCAAAAGTCTACTGAAACGCTTGTTACTGCGCCCAATGGTAGGAATTGGACCAGAGACAAATACAGATTTACCACACTGCTTAAGGTAGCTAATGAGAGCACTGAAGTCAATTTTTGTGAGCTCTGACTGACAACGGGAAGAGTCGTTTGACCCGACATGGACATGGATGATCCTCCGAATTGTAGATGGGAGGGTTGGTAGCATATCCCGGAGCTCGGCCAGGACATCAGTAGCCAAGGCGCCTGGCATACAACGCATGATAACATTGACGAAGCGCAAATGTCTGGTAATGGAGTCGCCGATTATCAGAGTGGATGGTGGGAACAGCGGTTGAATGACTGGGATCTTGGGGCCGGGGATACAATGTGTGGTGGCAGTGCTTCCAGAGGCTCCCTGCAACGGCTGTTCCAACGAGGGCTGGAGGGGAGTTGGATGAGTTGGAGCTCCAGGTCACAGAAAACCATTTAATTCGGGATTGTTGCGTGATGATTATAACTGAAATCTGGCTTCACACGTTAATTCCTGACGCTGCGGTGCGACTAGCGGACTGTTCAATCCATAGGCAGGACAGAAACTTGGACTCAGGTAAGAGCAGAGGAGGGGGACTTTGCATTTATTTACACAATGACTGGTCCGCTAGTCGCACCGCAGCATCATAGGCAGTCACTGCTCCCCTGATTTAGAAATGCTATCAACTATGTGTAGACCCTTCTACTTGCCAGCTGTTTAAACTGTTTAAACAGCTGTTTACATACCACCGGATGCTAACGTTAGCGCAGCACTCACTCACTGTAAGTAAACACCAACCGGCTCACCCAGAAGGGTGCTTGAAGACAGTACTACCTAAGTTCACCCAATATGTCAAGTGTGCTACCAGAGGGAACAATACACTCGACCACGTAAACTTCAACTTAAAACATGCCTACAAAGCCACACCCCTCCCTTACGTAGGACAGTCAGATCACCTTTCACTGCTCCTCTTCCCGGCATGTACACCCCTCAGGAGGAAGACAAAACCTTACATTAAGACCATAAAACTCTGGCCCGAGGGAGCTCTGTCTCAACTGCAGGACTGCTTTGAGCAGACTGTGGGACATATTCGAACAACAGGACCTGGAGGAATATATAGGAACTGTACTGTCCTACATTAACCATTGTACAGACACTGTAACTGCAATCAAAAGGATTCAGGTGTACCCTAACCAGAAACCCTGGATGACAAGCAAGGTCAAGACCCTACTCCAGGAGCGAAACTCCGCCTCCAGATCAGGTGACAAGGCTTTGTATAGTACTGCTAGAGCCAACCTGAAGAGAGGCATCAAAGATGCCAAGAGGGCTTACAAGGAGAAAATTAAAGACCATCTCACTAATAACAATCCAAGGAGAGTGTGGCAGGGCATTCAGAACATCACCAACTACAAAAACAGCAACACCAGCACTGTCCACGCTGATGCCTCACTGGCAGAGGAACTTAATAATTTCTTTGCCCGTTTCGAGTTCAACAGGCCAACCACAATTACACTGACTCCACCAACCCCCAGCAGCCATACTCTCACCCTACAAGAACATGAGGTGAGATGTGTGCTCAAATCAGTGAGTACCAGAAAAGCCGCTGGCCCTGACGGAGTATCTGGAAAGGTACTCAATTCCTGTGCCAACCAACTCGCTGGGGTTTTCACCAAGATCTTCAACCTTTCGCTTCCTCTAGCTACAATCCCACCGTGCCTAAAACCATCCCACCGTGCCTAAATCATCATCCCCGTCCCTAAGAAACCAGCCATCAACAGCTTAAATGACTATAGACCAATTGCACTAACACCTGTAATAATGAAGTGCTTTGAGAAACTGGTTTCTCGCCACATCAAATTAACCCTTCCCCTCACATTCGACCCGCATCAGTTTGCTTACAGAGCAAACAGGTCCACGGAAGATGCCATAGACGTAGCCCTCCACACCGCACTGAGCCACCTGGGACTCCGTGGAACCTATATAAGAATGCTCTTCATTGACTACAGCTCAGCTTTTAATATGATCATCCCTGACATACTAGTCAGCAAATGAACTGCACTAGGCCTCTCCCTCTCCATCTGCACCTGGATAAAGGACTTCCTCACAAACCGCCCACACACTGTAAAACTCGGCCCCCACCTCTCCTCCACCATCACGCTTAGCACTGGCTCTCCACAAGGCTGTGTACTGAGCCCACTACTGTACTCCTTGTACACTCATGACTGTACCCCAACCCATCCCACCAACACCAGCATTACATTTGCTGATGACACCACCGTGATCGGGCTCATAACAGAAGACGACGAATCAGCGTACAGAGATGAGGTACAGAAACTGACAGTGTGGTGCTCAGACAACAATCTTTCACTGAACACCACAAAAACATAATTAATAATTCTGGACTACAGAAGGCAAAGTGCAGATCCGGCCCCACTCTACATCAACAGGGACTGTGTGGAGAAGGTCCACTCCTTCAAGTTCTTAGGAGCCCTCCTAACAGATGACCTCTAATGGTCTGCCAACACCTCAGTGACAGTTAAAAAAGCACAGCAGCAGGAGAGTCGTTCATCCACTGGATTAAAACACTGTACACATCACCCAGGGCCACAATTACCACTAATGGAATCACTTCACAGAGTTTCACACTGCACCAGGGCACCAGACAGGGATGCCCCCTCTCGCCTTCTCTCTTTGCCATTTTCATCGAACCTCTCGCAGCAGCAATACGACAAAACAGCATAATCAAAGGAATTCAGGTAGCAAACATACAACACAAAATCAGTTTATATGCAGACGATTTACTACTCTATATACAGAACCCACAGGTATCACTTCAAGAAATCTTCAATATCATCAATAAATTCTCTCATGTCTCACATTATAATATCAACTGGAGTAAATCAATCTTACTACCCCTCTCAGATGATGCAATTCTGGAGTTCAGGACACTTCCCTCCACTTTCATACTGGCAATATCAAGTACCTAGGGATTCATATTTCCCCCAGGCTGTCAGAGCTTTTTACCCTCAACTATACTCCCCTCCTCAAAAAAATCGAAGACGATTATAAACGCTGGTCTAAACATCCACTCACACTCATTGGAAGAATAGCTGCAGTCAAAATGAAAATCCTTCCTCAGATTAACTACCTCTTCTCTATGATTCCCACCACTCCTACAGACAATTGGTTCAAAACTCTCAACTCACTAACAACACAATTTTATTGGAAATATAAAAACCCCAGAATATCGCTCGCAACACTACAAAACAAAAAATCACATGGTGGACTCGAGGCACCAAACTTTCATCAATACTTCCTAGCAAATCAATTACAATACTTAGTCAAATGGATGAATATACAAAAGCACAACTACCCATGGCTGGAACTGGAACAAAACCAATGTACAAATATCCCAATTGCAGACCTTCCCTTCCTCTCACAATCAATAAAAAAATCCAACTTCTGCCAGCTCATTACCATCAACTCAACTCTGACAGCCTGGTGGAAAACGAACCAAATCACAAAATCATCACTGGCACTAAACAAGTACACCCCTCTCTGGCACAACCCAGCTTTCACATTACAGAACAAACCGTTTCACTTTCCCACGTGGGCACAAAAAGGAATCACACATCTTCCCCACCTGTTTGAGAACCACCAATTAATGTCATTCAACACACTGACCCAGAAATATGGGGTTGGGAGAGAACAGTTTCTTCAATATCAACAGCTTAAGCATAAAATTAAAGATAAAACTAGACTAACCAACAACACATTACAACCTTCTGAACTGATAGAAAATCTCATGAAAATTAATAACTTCAAAAAATTAACCTCCCAACTATATACAATAATAGCAAACCTAAAAACAACAATAACACTCCCAACGACCAAGTGGGAAAATGACTTGGCCTTCACTCCCAACCCCGATTATTGGGAACAAATCTGCAAAAACACATTTTCCATGACCACTGACACAAACCTACAGCTTATACAATACAAAGTCATTCATAGATCTCACATCACCCAAAGTAAAATGTTCAAAATGGGCTTAACCAACACAGGTATTTGTTCACAATGCACTTTGGGTAGCACAGACGATTATCTACACGCCATGTGGCTCTGTCAACCAGTCTACTCTTTTTGGATCACGGTCACTGAAGCACTCTCTACCATCCTGAACTTCAGAATCCCATCAACCCCAACACTCTGTCTCCTTGGTGACATCTCCATAGTCCACATCCCGCAAAAATTCAAGAACCCCTTGCTCATCTCTTTAACTGTCGCTAAGAAAGTAGTCCTCCAAAACTGGAAGTCAAAGAAATCTTGCCACATCAACCACTGGAAAAATCTAATCACACAATACATTGCAATAGAAAAACACAACGCACATAGAGGTAGGCAAATGCCAGCCTTTGAAAATACCTGGTCACCATTTCTATCATTTCTAAATTAAACGGAAACATCACCAAAACCTAACCATAAGCCACATATATCAACAGACACCACTTTTTAATGTTTTATAACTCCCCCCCCCCCCCCCCCCCCCCCCCCACCCTCCTGCATTACCATTATACACATAGGCACTCACTAGCAACATTCAAGCGCACCAACACCCAAGTTACAAATAACATTCTCAACATTCTTCCGTAACCTCCCAATATACCATTCTTTTCAATAACTAATGCATCCCATGTGTTTAGCTGTCCAGTCCTGTCCTGTCTTGTCTGTTCTGTCTTTGCCCCACCTTGCTCCCTGCCAACCTGCCTGGTTATGTGTCTCTCCGTTTGTTCGTCTGTCACCTGTCTGTCTGTCATGTGTTTAATGTCACACTTTAAATGTGGTGCTATTGGGATTCAGGGTCACACTAAAAATGGTTACGGTAGGACAACATGTTAGTATGAAGTAAATGTAAATCCTGATCATATTGTACTACATTGGAATTATAATTTTTTTTGTTATGCTTTTTTAAAAATAAAGTAACCTTTAAAAAAAAAAAAAAAAAAAAAAAAAAAAAAAGCACAGCAGCGACTACACTTCCTGGGAGTACTCAGGAAAAACAACCTGGAGTGTAACTGATGGTGGCCTTCTACCGCACCACTATCGAAAGTGTACTGACGTACTGCATCTCGGCATGGTACTCCGGTTACACTGCAGTAGACAAAAGAGCCCTCTGAAGGGTCATCAACACAGCACAAAAGATCACTGGCTGCTCCCTGGAATCCATTGCCTGCTCCCGCTACCTTAGCAGGGCCAACAACATCCTAAAAGACTCCTCTCACCCATGCCACCACCTGTTTACTCTCCTGCCCCCAGGCAGACGGTACAGATCCTTTAGAGCAAGGACCACACGTCTTAGGAACAGTTTTTTCCCTACGGCCATCAGAACACTAAATACAGACATGCACTAAACTTTCACTTTATTCACTGCAAGTCACACATACCATCTCTGTATTTCTTCATGTATTATTCTGTGTACTGTTGTTGTATATATTGTATATGAGTATATACAGCCGCGGAAAAAATTAAGAGACCACTTCAAAATTATCAGTTTCTCTGGTTTTACTATTTATTGGTATGTGTTAAAGTAAAATGTACATTTTTGTTTTATTCTATAACCTACTGGCAACATTCCTACCAAATTTCAAATAAAAATATTGTCATTTAGATCATTTATTTGCAGAAAAATGACAATTGGTCAAATTAGCAAAAAAGATGCAGTGTCTTCAGATCTCGAATAATGCAAAGAAAACAACCTCATATTCATTTTTAAACTACACAATACTAATGCTTTAACTTAGGAAGAGTTCAGAAATCAATATTTGGTGGAATAACCTTGATTTAAAATCACAACTTTCATGTGTCTTGGCATGCTCTCCACCAGTCTTTCACATTGCCGTTGGGTGACTTTATGCTACTCCTGGCGCAAGAATTCAAGCAGCTCGGCTTCTTTTCATGGCTCGTGACCATCCATCTTCCTCTTGATCACATTTCAGAGGTTTTTTTTATGGGATTTAGGTCTCGAAATTGGGCTGGCCATGACAGGGTCCGAATCTGGTGGTACTCCATTCACACCTTTACTGGCCTGGCTGTGTGGCATGGAGCATTGCCCTGCTGGAAAAAACACTTCTCAGAGTTGGGGAACATTATCAGAGCAAAAGGAAGCAAGTTTTTCTTCCGGGACAACGTTGTACTTTGCCTGGCTGAGGTTTGTAAAAGACCATAAGGATTGAACCAAAGCTGACTGGAGGTTCTTCTAAGTTCGTCTTCTCTGATGAGTCCAATTTCACAGTAGGTGCAAGACTCTGTGGCTTGTAGGCCTCTTCAGGTCTCCGTCTAACCATCAGACGACCATGTGTTGGGCAAAGCTGAAAATTGGACTCATCAGAGAAGACGAACTTAGAAGAACCTCCAGTCCGTTTGGAGATCTGCTATTTTGACCAATTGTCATTTTTCTGCAAATAAATGATCTAAATGACAATATTTTCATTTGAAATTTGGTAGGAATGTTGCCAGTAGGTTATAGAATAAAACTAAAATGTACATTTTACTTTAACACATACCAATAAATAGTAAAACCAGAGAAACTGATAATTTTGAAGTGGTCTCTTAATTTTTTCCCCGGCTGTATATTCTGTTATGCTGTGTGCTCAGTGGCGAAGCCACCGGGGTGGCAAGGGGTGGCAGCTGCCACCCTAATTTTTTTTGCTTGCCACCCCACTTGCCACCCAGGTTGTCAGAAGTGTTTCTTATAATATACTATTCATTTATTGAATGGTATTATATTTTTGCTACTTAAGCTGTTGATCTCTTTGGCAACTTCTTCTAAAATATTTAAGTTCCCCCTCCCCTGTAAAATGGTTGAGTCCATGAGTTCGCTTTGCTCCGTGCAACTTGCCCGCTACATTCAAGTGAAGGAAAGAACCAGTTTGAAAGCATTTGAGAAGCTAAAAACAAACTTGAGACAAGCCTTCTGTAGGCTTGCAGTGATAACAGAATCTACAGTACAGCTGAATCGTGAATCAAGAAAATGTGATGGGTGGTCATATGTGGTAGACAGTTCCGTTGTAATTTCAATCGTTTATTTATTGCTAGCTTGCAAAAATCGGTAGCATACAGTAGCTAGCTCGCTACCAACGTCTTACTAACGTCTTTAGTAGGCTACAGTAAAGTGGACTGACAGAAAATGTTATTGCAGTTTTTATTTTCATTACGTATGATTAAGAAATCAGATTTTAGATACTAACCGTTTTGTCACGCATACATTATGTTGTATGTGATAACCCAATACAGAACAAGCCATTAGAAATGAAATTGGCCATTTAGAAACACATTTGTCATTATGAAGGGAAATATGTCATGAACGTTTTGCTGCTGAATATGTTAATATATGTATTATGTAGGCCTACAGTGTTTTAAGTCTTATTAAAAAAGACAAATATTTGTTCTGGCTTTTTGAAACAATATCTAGACTCTTGGCAAGACATTACTGTTGTCTGTTTTCACTATCTGGAATTGTATAAATAAATACATATAGACACCAGGCATGTGTGGTATTAAAGTAGAAAAAACCCGCACTCTTAAGCTTTTCTCATAGCTATTCTATTTAGACCATCTATTCAAAGACGCGTTTTGGCCTAAGACATCGTCAGTGTGACAAAACGCGTCTGTGAATAGACCGGTCTAAATGAAATAGCAATGAGAAAAGCTTGCGAGTGCGGTTTTTTTCTACTGTAAGTAAACAATCTTTTACACGCACCCAAAAACGCCTTTATTTTGGATGTAGAGCGCGCCTATCCCTACAAAAAAATGTGTTTGTGATATGACACCCTTGAATTTCAACTTGCCACCCCATGTAAAATGTTCTAGAATCGCCACTGTGTGTGCTGTTGTTGAATATATTGTATGTAAGTATATATATATATATATATATATATATATATATATATATATATATATATAAATATACCTCAATACTTGCATGAAGCTTCACTTTACTGAATATGAGCCAGACTACAAGGCCATCAGCAAGTCTATGCAGCACCAGAAGTCGCATTCATCTCTTGATAGGCCTAATGTTCAATTTCGAGTGTTGTGTTGTTAACTTCATGTTGTTGTTACGTTTTAACGTTGTTAACTTCTGTCATTTCCCATTGCCATTTACATTTCAAGTTACTAGAAACATAACTTTCTAGTAGATCTAGTAGAAAATGTATTACAAAAACTCTGTTGAATAAAAGTAACTGCTAGTTAAATATCCAAACTTTTTCTTGTAACCGTCTTTTTGTGGCTCTTCTGAGATTTTTTTTCTCCAGGCAAAAAAGGTTCCCGACCCCTGATATACATAAAGGAGGAGGGCGCATTTTAAACTGGTTGGGGTTCCTGAAGACTGCATGCACCCGCATGGAACTCTGGGAAGAAATTATTAATGTAAATATTGTGGCGAAGTAAAGAAGGAGCTCGAGTCAACGCTGTGTTCCAAACTCTTTACTGGTCTCAAACACTCATACTCAGACAAAGATTAACGGTAAATACAGAAGATTATAATCACAATACAGACATAAACACGGTGGCACTTCAAGGTATATATACAAATTACATGAGATCATAACAGGCAGGTATTTACATAGATCACACACACAGCAATGAGATATACACAACACATAGCACTATGGCTAGGCTTACAGCTGTGGTCTATTACGCCTTATTACACGGCTCTTCTTAATGCTGTAGAATGCTCCATTCACTTGAATGGGGCTTCCCAACGTTCTGCGGTCAACTATTTTCCGATAACTGACCGTTGCTATGGACTTAATGACCGCTGTCAAGGAAAGTGGCCTTTTTGCCTCTAATTCACGTCTTTCGTAGCACTCCGCAAGTAGTACGATAACTTATCAATGGAGTTTCAGCGGACGGTTGAGCAGCTGTGTTCTAAAGAATGTTCAACTGTCTTTGAAGTTCAACGTCTTTGGCGAACTATTTCTCTCCTTTTAAACACTACGTATAGTAACAAATGCATTGTAAAAAGACACACGGTGTTAAGTAATTTGTTTGTTTTAGTTGTAACCGTATAATAAGCGGGATAATGTATAGAACGCCGGTCATTGTCGGGAAAATAAGCCCCTTCAGGGTGAAGCAACACCCCTCCGCTTTCGCGTCGGGGTGCTGTTCGCCCTGTCGGGGCTTATTTTCCCGACAATGACCTGCGTTCTATACATTATCCCTTACAGATCCACCAGCGTCCGGAGCTTGTGGCCGAACATCAAGGTATCGGGTGTGCATCTGGTGCTCTCCTGAACTGTGCTCCTGTATGCACACAGGACCATGGGGATGTGGAGGTCCCCATCTGCCTGCCGATTGCCGGTGTTGGTCAACTGTTCCATCAGCATCTTGTTGAAGCGTTCCACCAGTCCATAACTCTGGGGGTGTAGTGGGGTAGTCCGTGTCTTCTTTACCCCCAGCAATCGGCAGACGTCCTGGAACTCCTCTGCCTCGAAGTTCCTCCCCTGGTCGCTGTGCAGTTTCTCCGGGGTGCTGAAACGAGAGAACATCTCGTTCACCAGGAACTTTGCTGTTTTTGCGGCACTCTGGTCGGGAGTGGCGTACGCTTCAGGCCACTTGGTGAAGTAGTCCATTGCCACCAGGATGTAGTGGTTATTCCGCTCAGTGATGGGAAAAGATTGCAGATTGCCAGATTGTAAATGGCGTATCATATCAAAGGCTTAAAATGATCTTATTTGGAGGATAATGAATTATATCTGTCAACACTGGGAAAGTTGGACCAATGACAGTTCTGTCTGCAGTCAGAGCTCGCGCAAGAAGGTGGAACGTAAGTCTTAGATACCCTTTCCAAAACGTGTAAAGATGTAATAACTAATTTGTGAAAGACCCAGAGAAACACTAATATCCGACGAGGCAAAATCCCGGACAATTTTGGAATCCCTGCTGGACGCATTTTTTTTTGTAACGTAATGTTAGCATATAAAACGTTAAAACTAGTGCTGTCAGTTTAACACGTTATTAACGACGTTAACGCAAGCCCATTATAACGCCGTTCATTTTTTTATCGCGCAATTAACACGTTGTACAAAAAAAATTGATGATAAAAAGCTTCTGAATAGAAAGTTTACCTTTAAAAGTTGTTGTGCAAAAAAAAGCGAGCTTCACTGTTGTCTGAAAATGTCAACAGGCAGCTGGTTGAAAGCAGAGAAGTAGTAGGCTTACCTTTTATTGGTAACCTAACTGTTACGGTTCATTGATTTTGAAATAAGAGGCCTGACTTTTATGTTCACAGGAAACTTGAAAAAAAGAAAATATTAAGCCATGGTTTAACTGCACTATAGGCTGAGTCCTTGTTTATCTGAAATGTGCACTTTCTAATTTTATTTTGCACCGCCCGGTTTGGCAATGTTGTTTTTCAATAAAATAAACCATTGCATAAAGCAAGCCAATCCACTTTTCCATGTAAATAATAGCATAAAAAACAAAAAATGATTGAAGGGACATTTAGAATAGATACAAATTTGCGATTAATAAATTTGCAATTAATCGCGATTAATTTTGAGTTAACTATGACAAAAATGCGATTAATCGCAATTAAATATTTTAATCGTTTGACAGCACTGGTTAAAACATGTGTTCGGTAACTTAACGAGATGATGCATTTCAAGGGGTATAACCTTTAGATACATTTGTATAAAAAAGTTAGCAAGCATATGATGTGATTAGCCTGGTTATGAGACGGCTACGGTGTGAATAACTGATGGAGTAAGCTCATTTAGCTACATTAACTCAAACACCTCCACCAGCGCTGCCCGCAGCCTGTCGAAGGAGTTGGTGATGTCCTCACTGCAGTCGAAGGGCTGTGCTTTCTGCGTCAGTCGATGTAGTGGGCTGGCTATCTCGGCGAAGCGCCTGTAGTAGACACCAGCCCCAGGAAGCTCCGCAGCTTAGCGACGTCGCGGGGGGTTGGCCAGTCTCTCACTTTGCACGGATCAAAGGACACGACGGCTTCGCTGACGATGTGTCCAAGAAAAGCTGTTTTCCTCCGGAACAGATGGCATTTCCGCGGGTGTAGTCGTAGCCCCGCTTTTTCGGATGGCCTCGAACACTTCCTGTAGATTAGCCATAGCCCCCTCAAAGTCCGCTGCATGGCATAGCAAAACCTCCGTGGCACATCCGCGAGCACTCTCTCCATTAAGCGCTCGAAGGTGGCGGGCCTGTTGCATAATCCGAAAGGTAAAACTCGGAATTGCCATAGTCCTTACCTGATGGAAAACGCCGTCTTGGCGCGCCTCTGGTGTGAGGTGTACCTGCCAAAACCCACTCCGGAGATCCAGCGAACTGAAGAATCTTGACCCGGCAATGTCATCAAGGGCATTTTCAATCCGTGGTAAGGGGTATGAGTCTTTTTGGGTGACATCATTCAGGCGTCTGTAATCGACACAGAACCACCATGTCAGATCTTTTTTCCTTACCAAGACCGCCGGTGCCGTCCACGGACTGTTGCTTGGCTTGATGGCTTCAGCTGCTGCCATCTCCGCAATCTGCTGCTCCGCTGCCTCCCGTTTGGCTTGGGGCAACCGCCGGGGCCAAAGGCAAATCGGATGAACATTACCCGTGTTGATGTCGTGTTGCACTAATCTCATGCCAACACACTCTTCGTCCCATGCAGCAAAGATGTCAATAAATCCCTGCAGCAGTTGCTGTAGTCGGAGCTTTTGGGCAGGCAGCAGGCATCAGCCCTTCTTCACTACGAGCACACAGGTCTTGGACGGCTTGTCTAGTTTCCTTTAGATGGCTGTGGTGTCGTAGTGTTGAAGCTGCTCGGCACTGCTTTGTTTTGCTTCTGCCGTGATGTTGTTCTTCCGGAGCTGTAGCGGTAGGCGGGGACCAGCCCGGACTGGGAGGGGCGTGCTGTCCTGGGTGAGGACTGCCATTTTTCGGTTGCCTGGCAGCTGATGACATTCGAGCTGTCGGCACGGCACTGACTGCTGCAGCGCTCTTGTTGCTGACACTTCTCCAACAGCGCGCAGACTCACGGCCACCTTGCCTAAGTGAAGCAGAGAGTCTTTTATGTTCACAGTAGCCCCCAACAGAGTCAATATGTCTAGTCCAATGAGGCTCTTATCCTGAATATTGGCCAGCCAGAATGAGTGTTAGACTGTGCGGCCAGCGATGGAGACTGTCAGGGCTTTTCTCCCTTTCATTGACGCTTGTTCTCTAGTCACTGTCGCGATGCGTGTTTTTGTGGCCATCCAGCCCGGTGGTGTGGGCTGGTCGGTGTTGGGTAGAACACCGGGTCAGATGATTGAAATGGTGGACCCCGTGTCCACCAACGCCGGCACGGGCACACCATAAATGACACAGTCCACATACAATCCATGTGTTTGGCGAATACTTCCCAGTCTCTGTTGATCAGGTGAGGGGGCAATGATAATAGACGATCTCCACTGTCGCCGATCTCCACTGTCACGTCCGCCTGCAGGACATGTTCAACGTGCTCGACTTGCACAAATGCCTGCAGCGTGAGTTCCTCCTGCTCGGCATCGGCAAAGGTCGAATAGCCTCTCCACGTGTAGAACTGCAGATCAGCGGCGAATGCCCCGAGACTCTCTCTGTCCCTACTGAAGCGGTTGGCTAGCATCTCCTGTGCATCCTCCGTGAACACACTAATTGCTGGCGTGCTTGCACGGCGTCAAGTCCATCAGCGCTTGCAGCACCTTCCCCTCCAGCGCGAATGCGACCTGAACGCCGGTCTTCTCACTCGATCGGCCGTTGAAGTTGGCCGCCAGCTGCACTTGAATGGAGTACGTCTCCAGCGGTCCCTCTCCGTGGTACTTCATGGTTTCTCGCCTGGCCGGGTTGTAGATGGGTCTGGCGTCCATCGGGAGCTGTCTGTCCTGCAGCTGTCCTGGGTATAGCGTCTCCAGAGCGGGCAGTTGATCCAAGGTGGGCAGGGTGATGTCGTCTCCCTTGACGTCGCTCCTTTGCCGCAGAGTGGTCCTTGAGTAGTTTGCTGGTTCTATGACACCTCCAGGCGTGTACATCCTCTATCTTCGTCGAATCCCACTTCTGACACCAATGTGGCGAAGTAAAGAATGAGCTTGAGTCAACGCTGTGTTGCAAACTCTTTACTGGTCTCGAACACTCATACTCAGACAAAGATTAACGGTAAATACAGAAGATTATAATCACAATACATCTATGACATAAACATGGTGGCACTTCAGAGTATATGTACAAATGACATGAGATCATAACAGGCAGGTATTAACATAGACCACACACACAACAATGAGATATACACAACACATAGCACTATGGCTAGGCTAACAGCTGTGGTGTATTACTCCCATAATACATTGCGGCAAAACAATAACACAAGACTGCGTAGCGGCATCCGAGCTACGCTACAATACTGACAGAAGGAACGATTGGGAAAAATACTCTGAAAACTACTCGATGCTGATACTCAACATGATACTAGCCTATAACACCGACTAGTATCATGTTGCACACTTTACCAGACATATGTTCTACAAATAAAGTAATCATTGAAGTAACCCATCTCTGGGTAGTGAATGAAAAAAAACAACGCCATTGACAACAGGAATAAACTTTTGCAGTGGTGAATATAAAGAAATTACAGACTGGCGAACGTTAGGGTGGCACATTCAAAACAGAAGTTTTTGGAACATTCTGAAGAGCCGTATAATAAAGAGTATTAAATTATAGATCTAAATTACTCTGGGTTCGTGGGTAGTGTGGACAGGGGAAACGGAGGATTTCAGATAAGCTGACGTTCGGTTGCCTTGACACTGGGGATACCCTTTGGCGTAACCATGACAACAATTGTCATTTCAACGTGCGGATGGCGTTTTTTTGCTTATATTTTTTTAAAGTTACCGAGATAGACACTGTTCTATCCGATAACACCGTTATTGTAACTAGCAATAATGATTGATGCGATTTGAAAGGCATCTGTCAGCCAACTTTCTAACATTAAGATAGACTTTATTAATCCCGTGGGATAATTCTGGGATCTTGCATATTTACAATAATTACAGACAATATGATACAATACAAACAATACAATTCAGCTATGTACAGTGTAGGATGAAGGATGTATGGTGTAAAGTGCATATTAATTAAAGTTTAATGGCAGCTGGGACAAAGGACCTCCTATGTCGCTCAGTCCTTGAACATATCGTGTTGAGCCGCCCGCTACGGAGGCTGCTGGACTGTCCTGCCAGGACATGGTGGAGGGGGTGATTAACATTGCCCATGATGGCCAAGAGCTTGCCCGGCATCCGTCTCTCAAACACAGTTCCCAGTGAGTCCAGGTTCTGCCCCACCACTGAGCTCGACTTTCTGACCAGTTTGCCCAGTGTGCCTCTTCGACGTGTTGCCTCCCCAGCAGACTGGAGCAAAAAAGAGCACGCTCGCCATAACAGATTGATAAAAAATGCGCAGCATCTCTTTGCATACATCAAAGGACCTGAGTTTCCTCAGGAAGAACAATATGCTCTGTACCTTTTTGTATGTCGCACCTGCATTAGCTGACCAGTTCAGCTTGTCGTCTAGATGCACCCCCAGGAACTTGTAGGTCTGCACCACCGCGAAGTCCTTGCCCTGAATGGTATTAGGCTGCAGATGTGGCTTAGACCTACGAAAGTCAATGACCAACTGCTTGGTCTTGCTGGTGTTTAGAAGAAGGCCATTCCTGTCACTCCAGTCGCCGAAGGCTCTCGTCAGTTCCCTGTACTCCCTCTCCTGCTCCTTCCTCACACACACCACTATAGCCGTGTCGTCAGAATATTTTTGGACGTGATAGGACTCAGAATTATAGCTGAAGTCTGACGTGTAGAGGGTGAACATGAACGGAGCCAGCACAGTCCCCTGCGGAGCCCCAGTGCTACTCACAACTATGTCAGAGGCACAGCTCCCCAGTCTGACAAACTACGGCCGTCCTGTTAGGTAGTCCGCAATCCAGGAAGTAAAGAAGGGATCCACCCCCATCCTTTCGAGCTTTTCTAGTAGGAGAGGCTGGATGGTGTTAAAAGCGCTCGAAAAGTCAAAGAACAAAATCCTCACTTGACTTCCCAGCTCGTCCAGGTAGGAGTAGGCCCGGTGAAGCAAGTAGAGGACAGCATCATCCATTCCTACTCTCTCCCTGTACCCGAACTGCAGGGGGTCAAGTGCATGTTCAGTCAGAGGTCTCAGGTGATGAAGAACCAGCCGCTCAAGTGTCTTCATGACGTGAGATGAGACGTTCTGGCATCCCTGTCCGCTCGCACCGTAGTGAAGCTGGCTATTTCCACACAGGAGTCGGCAATGTCGTCGTTTAACCAGCTCTCAGAAAAGCACATCAGACTGCACTCACGGTACGCTGGCTAATTCCTCACGAGTGCCTCCAGCTCGTCACACTTGTTTGATAGGGAGTTGACATTTCCCATCACTATCGAAGGCAAGGACGGCTTGTATCTCATCCTCTGTGTTGTTAGCTTAGCCTTCCGCTTAGGTCCGGCTCTGCACCTGCGGAACGGCTTCCGAAGCTCTGTTGGGATAGAGTTTAGCAGTCCCTCGTAGCGCCACAAGGGCATGCCTAGTGTAAACAACTCTCACTGAATTTGTAGTCATCATCTTTGTAGTCATAAATCCAACATAAAGTTGCTTAAACTGACTGCCACTTGCTACGCCATGACAACCAATGCAGTGATTGAATCAAATCAAATCAAATAATGCCGGTAGTGTCCGCTGCTCCGGCTGGTTTCAAAAAACTAAAAACACCAAGTGGCCAAGTGAGACCATGAAAAAAACTAAATCACCTGACGGTAGGTCAGTACACTATCCCTAAACAAACAAACTCAATACGGTAGAAAACTATTAAGTCAAGAAAAAAAAAAGAAAACAGTAGAAAAATGAAGAGCTGCTAAGACAGCTGACACAGCGGCGCTACGCCACAAGTTTAATTAACACATTAGTGTTACGACCTAGATGCATTTGATAGTTATCATGGTTAGGATTTACATCGAGGTAGGCCGAGGTAGATTTGGGCAGTCTGGAGGAGATATATTGTGTTTCTATTGTGTTTTGCTTTTGTTAATATCCTTGATACGGTTCTGGTTGATGTGGGCATAGACATACAGCCGCGGAAAAAATTAAGAGACCACTTTTAAAAAATTATCAGTTTTTCTTTACTATTTATTGGTATGTGTTTGAGTAAAATTAACACTTCTGTTTCATTCTATAAACTACTGACAACATTTCTACTGAATTTCAAATAAAAATAAAGCCATCCTTTTTGTTTCATTAAAGCCAAATTCTTTGTTTTACTATTTATTGGTATGTGTTTGAGTAAAATTAACACTTCTGTTTCATTCTATAAACTACTGACAACATTTCTACTGAATTTCAAATAAAAATACTGTAATTTAGAGCATTATTTGCAGAAAAATGACAATTGGTCAAAATAGCAAAAAAGATGCGGTATTTCCAGATATTGATTTCTGATCTCTTCCTAAGTTAAAGCATTAGTATTGTGTAGTTTAAGAATCTATATGAACTTGTTTTCTTTGCATTATTCGAGATCTGAAAACATTCCATTTATTTTGCTATTTTGACCAATTGTCATTTTTCTGCAAATAAATGCTCTTAATGACAATATTTTTATTTGAAATTTGGTAGAAATGTTGTCAGTAATTTATAGAATAAAACTAAAATGTTAACTTTAATTTAACTCATACCAATAAATAGTAAAACCAGAGAAACTGATCATTTTTAAGTGGTCTCTTAATTTTTTCCGCGGCTGTATATGGGCCATTCTACTGAATTGGTGCAAAGTGCTGTCCTAAAAAACAAAATGAATAAGTATTTAGCCATAGATATTAACTAAGAATAGGTTATGATACATTTAAAACCAAGGCATTAAATGAGATAGTGATAAGCTAAATATATACAAAATCATCATTTAGGGTACTTTCTTTTGGGAAGTAGCTGTCCCCCACCCTGACATCTAAATTTAAATTTCTGTAAATAACACTTAAAACAATTTTTAGATTTTTTTTCCAATAGTGTTATTTCAAAGATCTTTATGATTTAGTTTAAACAGAAGTTGTAAGATTTAGATTTATTGTGGGTTTAATTTTTAAATAAATAAACTATACTCAAATAATCATGTCCCCAGTTTTAATGTCACTACCTTTGGCTGAGCCTGTGTTTTAGTAACCTTAAGAATTGTCACTACCGAACACATATTCTCTTCAATTAAGTAAACTTTTGGGGGTTTTATGCAAAGTATAATGTTTTTATGTATGTACACCTCTTCAAATATGTGAATACTAGCCATGTGTTTGCTACCATTCTTTAGTTATGTTCAAATTTAGCTAGAATTGTCACTACCGAAACATATGGTAAAGTTTCGGCAGTGACATGATCATTTAGGTAGTGACAAAATGAAATGTTTAGTAGTTCAATCCCATAATTTTGAAATAAATGTGTTGTGTGGACTAATAGGCCGCAAGGTGAAGCACGAAAAGTCCTTTAGAAAATGAATCCCGCTCCACTCACTGGCATCTACACAATCTTTAGCTTATAAAAAAGAACGAGTCGTGGTTAGTTACCAAAAAAAAGTTTGTCGCTTAAATTCCAGTCGATTGTCTATATGTCTTTGTTTCATGCCGAACTAGAGTCTTCAGAGCGTAATACGATTTTGGGCCGGAGCCGTGCCACAGTTTGACACGTGATCATGCTACACCAATGAGAGGGCTGCTTTTTGTCAACAGTGGCAAGATGGCGACCACCATGTCTTCGTCGAGCACTACGGACGACGTATACCAAAGTGTCTTAAAAAACTCTTTAAAAAATTGAAAGGCAAACGCAAATGCATATGTTATATGCATATTACTTCAGTCAAGCACGAGCATGTAAATGATTTCACCTCTGCACGATGGAATACATACAGGACAAGCCTACAAAAAAAAAGGAGAAGAAGTTTATCTACCGAGGAGGCAAACGAAAAAGGGATCCTATGTCAAAGGCTGAAATATTAACAGCAGGTAAACACACACACACACACACATACACACACACTGTTGTTGAGTGACTGAAATATACAATTATGTGTGAGAGATATGTCAACAAACTCATTGAGCCATCCTTTTTGTTTCATTAAGACCAATTGCAAAAAGCTGCAGAGTTGAAGGACGACCAAAGTATTCTTTTGCATATAAAAGACAAAGATTGTGTGGCTCTGGAGGTGCAGTACCACAAAAGCTGTTACAATCGGTACACCAGGTTCCTTGTCGTAGGAACACTACGACAGTACAGAAGGGACGTGACATTGTCACGGCTCCAATTCGAATACACTATTCATTCACGCCGGAAGGCTGAAATATGTCAATCATCTCCTGAGCCCGCCCCCTCAGGAGCGCATAAAAGGCAGCGCTTGACATATGAACACCCTCTTTTCCAATTTCGATGTTAGGTATCCGTACCTAACCTCACTCTCTGTTACGCTCAAAATTTGCTATTGCTACTTGCTAATTTATCCTCATGTGCTTCTAACTCTTTGTAGCCGGTGAGTTGGGTTTTATATCCCTTTCACTAGCTCTGGGTGCAACGAGTTTATTGGCTTGTTTTATTCTGCTATTCTGTCGAGTCGCTGTATTGTAACGTGTTACTAGCCAGTCGCTGACTAGCTTGCTAACCACCTGCTAAGTGCCTGTTACTTTACTTCACTCGCACTCATTTTCTGTTTTTGCAGTTATGTCCTCCAGACAGGTGTACCCGGACTGCGGGCACGCCAGAGAGAAGGGGGACCGTCATCGCCTGTGCCTTCGCTGCCTGGGCAAGGACCACGCAGCTGCCGCCCTTGGTGACGACGACCCCGCATGTGAACTCTGCGCCAAAATGGATTTGGCCAGAGTCCGGAAGCGCCATGCGTTCTGGCAACGCAGCGGCTCTGGTGCGCGCACTCCAGCGCCGACGGGGGGGGCTCCCCCACTCGGTCTTCATGCTCCGTCAGCTTCCAGCAGCGTGGTGTCTGGCAACCGTCCTTGAGCTGTAGCCTCACCCGCTAGCCCTTCCCCCTCTCCCATCCCTCCCCTCGCCTCGCTGGTGGCCAAGGAACGCGAGGCGGTGGAACTGCCCTCCGGCTTTGAGGAGATGCCTGCCCTCGAGCTGGATTTCGGACTGGACACTGAGAGCCTGCCCGAACTCGAGGAGCTCTCGTCTGAGAGCGAGGAGATGGACGTGGCCGAGCAGCTGCCAGTCACCTCCAGGACCCTGGGCCAACAACTGCATGAGGTGGCGCTGATGGCTGCGACCTACCTCGGTCTCCCTCTCCCGTCACCTCCCGTCGTGCAGCCTTCCCTGCTGGACGGCGAGTTCTACGGCGGCCCTCCAGCCTCAGCTCCCAGCCCCCTCCCCTTCTTCGCTGAGGTGCACAGGGAGCACACAGCGACCTGGGCCACACCCTACTCTGGTCGGGCCCCGGTCCCAGGCTTCGCCGCCTACCTCCACCTCGACCAGGCAAAGGAGAGCTGCTACCTCTCCGTCCCTCAGGTAGAAGACGCGGTGGCTGCATACCTCTCGCCCTCTGCTCCCACAGCGCGTCTCGGCCAGAAGCCCACCCTGCCGTCCCGGATTTCCCGTCACCAGGCTTCATTGGCTGAGAAGGCGTACCTGGCGGCTGGGCAAGCCGCCTGCTCCACCAATACCTCTGCTCTCCTGCAGCGCTACCAATCAAAGCTGCTTACTGAGCTAGCTGCGTCGTTGGGAGGCGAACACCAGGTGGTATCCGAGCTGCGCCGGGCTACTGACCTCTCTCTCCGCCTTACCCGCTGCACAGCGCAGGCACACGGGAGAGTCATGGGCGCCTCTGTCGCGACTCTTCGCTCGCTCTGGCTGTCTCTGGCGAGGCTCAGCGACAAAGAAAAGGCTCCACTCCTAGACTCGCCACTCACCACCGACGGGATCTTGAGGCGGAAAAGAAGAGCAGCGAGGCTTTCCGAGCCTGGATGCCACGCTCTACCTCTGACCAGCGCTCTTCTGATCAGGTGACGCCAGCCACAGGGTCCAAGCGCAGCGGCTTCCGCTCACCAGCGCCTCCGCCAGCTAAGGTGCAGGCTCGCCGTGGATGGCACAGACACCCCTTCCGTCTCCCGGAGCAGCCCGACTCGCATCAGCCCGCTCCGCGCCAGACGCAGAGCGCACCCCACGCCCCACACCAGAAGGCTGCCAAGCGTGGAAAAGGTCGCAGATTCTCTCCAGCCTCCTGATCCAAGGCTGAGGAAGAGGAGAGGGGGAGAGGTGGAATCCTCACCACCAGGGAAATTGGCCCGATACTCGCATGTAAAACTCATGCCAGCAACGGTTTGTCATGTTACACCAACACAAAATATCTCTGTCCCAACTGTCCCTTTAGGCACAGCGCTTCGACATGCTTGTGTAACTCCCCCCGCAGTGTCCCCACTGCACATCCCACATTTTGTATTCAAACTGAGGGGGCAACCCCAGATCTCGTCCCCCTCCTTAGTCGGAGCGGGCACAGATCTAGACATAGTCAGATTGAATATGAGCGAGCTAGTGCTCGACCTATTGTTTCTCTCTCGGCCCAACCTGCACGGTTGTGTGGAGAGCTGGCGCGCATGCGCAGTGTCACCCTGGGTTCTAAAAACCATTTTAGTGGGTTATACGCTCCAGTTTGCCTGCCCCCCCCCCCCCCAAGGTTCAGGTGTTATGTTGTTAATATAAAGTAAACAGACAAACAACTCAGCCAAATGTTGCAGCCATCTTGTGGTTGTTTATTCAACTCTAGCGCCTTTAGTGGCTTACACATGATCTGCATTTATACATATCATGACATCCTCTTTATTTTCCCTTTTTTTTTAATTTTTTTTTTTATTTGTCCATTGAGCTAAACAACTGCTCAAACATGAAAAATGTCCTAGTACTCCTCGATGAATCTTCTTGGCTTTGAGACAATTTGTCCACTTGCTGTTGGAGGCTTGGAACTCACGAGAGCTGAACTGTGGTCCGTTATCTGAGATCACTATTTCAGGAATGCCATGTCTGGCGAACTGTGACTTCAGATGTGTGATGATTGTTGCACTTCTTGTGTCTGACTTCAACCACTCCACCTCTATGAACTTAGAATAGTAATCCAACAGTAGTAAATACTCCTGCTGGCCAAAGGTGAATAGGTCAACACCTGTCTTCTGCCAGGGTCTTTCTGGAACACTGTGTGGTTGTAGTGGCTCTTTAGTTTGACGTTTCTGATTCTTTCTTGATGTCCTGCACACGTCACACCTGTTCACCATCTCTGCGATTTTTCCGACATTCCAGGCCAAAAGAGGACTTCTCTTGCTCTCCGCCTGCAGCTTTCAATGCCCAAGTGACTTTCATGGATGCGCTTTAACATTTCTCCTCTCATTGCTGCCGGAACGATGAGTCGTTCTCCCTTGTACAGAACTCCATTCATAACTGAGATCTCTTCTCTGAAGTTCCAATACGCTCGTATTTCTTGGGCAGCTTGGCTCTTGGTTTCTGGCCATCCATTAAGAACAGTTTCAATGAGTTTAGTCAGTGTCACATCATTTGTTGTTTCCTTTCTGAATTCCTCCAATTTCTCTTTTGACACGGGTAAATTGGAGATCACCATGTGCACCTGCGCTTCAATGTCTTTATCTGGAGAGCTGGTCACTGGTAAGTAAGCTCTGGATAATGCATCTGCAATGTACATCTCCTTTTCTGGCTTGTACTGTACATTCACCTGGTATTTCTGCAGTCTCATTAAAAGTCTCTGTATTCTAGCTGGAGCACTGCTCAGTGGTTTTTTCATTATCACTTCAAGTGGTTTGTGATCCGACTGCACATCCACTTCCCTTCCGTAAATGTACTGATGAAAACGCTCTGCTCCGAACACAATTGCTAACATCTCCTTTTCTATTTGCGCGTAGCGCTGCTCAGTCTCTGTCAGTGCGCGCGATGCATAAGCTACTGGCTTGAGCTCTTGAAGTAGAACGGCTCCAAGTCCACTTTTTGATGCATCCACTGACAGCGTTACGGGGAGCTTGACATCATAGCAGGGACGGACTGGCCATCGGGCATACCGGGCGTTTGCCCGCTGGGCCGGGGTGCAATATGGGCCGATGGTCCCGAATTTTAATTTTTAATTTTTTTCCCCATATAATGGTCTGACCGGCTGGCCCACGAAATTAGTTCATCAGCGGCCCTACTGACACTGGGCTGGCCCAATCACATCCCCTGGGCTGACCCAACACAAACCCCTTTCGATTTGGACCTGCCTACATAATGCATTAGGACGGTAAACAGCGTGGCCCATGGCCTTGACATGCTTGACACGCGCACGCTAGTCTGCGGCCCATTGGCCGTCTTCTTGAGTGACTAGGGTCTCGTCCAATCATATCAGCAAACAACTTCTACCTTTAGCTAAACTTTGCCATCAGCTCCCGTGGATGACAGTGCTGGTGGCTACAGCCAGGGAGATACGATACAACGGCCTACGGTAAGCTTACTGATCATGAATTAAAACGTCTCTAAAATATGTTTGACTTAGAACCTATGTTCTATGGCCAAGTTCGTTTGCATAGCTAAATACAAGACAAGTCTGTAGCTGTTGCTAGCCCTCAGCCTACTGTACTCTGAAACAGCCAGCCGTTAGCCTACACTCTATGTTGTGTGTTTGAGTGGTGCGCTGTGCCATGTCAATTGTTCCGAAAGCCCAGTATTCCCAAACCCTGGTATTCCGAAAATATGCCAATTTGTCCAGATACCGAATTATGATAGCCCGTTATACGCTCCAGTTTTCCCGTCCCCCCCGAAGTTCAGGGGCGTAGTTCAAACGTTAATGCCACCTCATCAAGCGCGTTTCCTACAGGAGGAAATAGACTCCCTTCTAGAAAAGGGAGCAATACAGCCTGTCCTCTCGGAGACGAGAACAGGGGGTTCTTCAGTCGCTATTTTCATGGAAAATATCGACCGATCTTATACCTCCGTATTCTGAACAAAGCTTTAAAGTGTATGATGTGTATTGCATTTAGATTAATTAAGACCACCACCTTAACACACAAACTCTTGTTGAACTCATACAGTAGTAGGTTCAGTGACGTGCGGTGAGACAGCTGTCTTCTGGAGCTTCTGCGAGCCCGTGAATCAATGTTTCGTTGGAATCATGATGTAACGTTGTTGTAGCGGGAATACAGCAATGCTATTTGTATTTTCTAATTGGCAGGTCATATGTATGATTCTAGACTTCGCTAAGCACTGAAGCGATGAATTTTGGTCACATTCAGCGAAGTTAACAGGTAAAACGGGAGAAAAATAGGGCGTCTTTAGGCCGTCCTGCCTAAAAGTAGGGCGTCCCGTTTCTTCTTATTTTTTAGTAGACTATAGGGCAGACGCCCTGCTATTTATAAGCCTGGTTGGTGTAGACATTCGAGATTAAAAAGGTGTGTTATCGAATTTAGTGGGCCGGTCTGGTTCAAAATGCCCGGGCCGATTTTTTGTCCCAGTCCGCCCCTGCATCATAGTATCTGAGCACAGGAGCTTCAGTGAGCATCGTTTTCATTGTGCTGAATGCCTGCTGCTGTTCAGCTTTCCACTGCCATTCAACATCGTCTCTGGTCAATTCCCGCAATGGCTCAGTATGCTTGGACATGTTTGGAATGAACTTTGCGAGATATGTGACTACGCCCAGAAATCGTTCCACATCTTTCTTGCATTCTGGAGTTGGCATTTTCAGAACAGCCTCAATCTTGCTCTGATCAGGTTTCAAACCTTCTTTTGTAAAGATATGACCCAGGTATTTGATTTCCTCTAGGCCCACCTTGCATTTTTCTTTATTCAGCTTGAAATTCTTGGCTCTTGCTATCTCCAGCACTTGATCAATCTGCAGTCATGCAGCTCTTTTGTCTCACCTCAAACCAAGAGGTCATCTATGTATGTTTCAACACCTTCAATTCCTTCAAACAGCTGTCTCACTGTCCTGTGGAACACCTCAGGAGCCGAATTAATTCCAAATGGAAGTCTGAGGAATCTATAACAACCAAAGGGAGTGTTGAATGTACAGAGGCGAGTGCTGGCTTCGTCTAGTTTGAGTTGCCAAAACCCTGAGCTTGCGTCAAGCACTGTGAAGTATTTGGCTTCTGAGAGTCTGCAGGTTATTTCCTCAACTGTTGGTAGCTGGTAGTGTTCCCTCATTACTGCTGTGTTAAGATCACGTGGATCTAAGCAAATTCTTAGTTTTCCATTAGGCTTTTCAACGTTAACAATAGGGTTGACCCACTGAGTTGGCTCTTCGATTTTTACAATCACTTTCATTTTTTCCATTCTGTTCAATTCTGTTTTTAGTTTTTCTCTCAAAGTGACAGGAATTTTCCTAGGTGGGTGCACTTTTGGTGTCACGCCTTCATCAATTCGAATAGTGTGTTCTCCCTCTAGGCAGCCTAGTCCCTCAAACACATCAGCATACTCCTTGAAGATATCCATTTTGTCAAATTTATTTAGTGCCATAACTCTCTTGATGAGCCCCATTTCTTCACATGCCTGAATCCCAAGTATTGGTTTGGCATCTGATTTTACAACAATGAATTCCAGATTTAATGCTTTCTTTTTGTATTTCACGCTCCATTTGCACTTTCCCTTTACTGGTATTTTGTCTCCAGTGTAAGTTGAAAGTTTCACATTTGTTGGTCTTAGTATGTTCTTTTTCCCTATTCTTTGCAGGAGACTGAAAGGAATTATATTGGCCTGTGCACCAGTATCAAGTTTTAATTTGACTTGTTTGTGATCCAATTTTAATTCAACAGTCCATTCATCTGTCTGTCTCTGTGTCTTTGCATTCACAACACCAAGGAACAGACTTGCTTGTTGATCTGTGTCGTCATCATCTACTGAGTACACTGTCTTCATCGACCTACACACCTTGGCAAAGTGGTTAATTTTCTCACAGTTTTTACATTGTTTGCCAAAAGCCGGGCATTTTCGTGATACGTGCTCAGTTCCACATCTTGTGCAATAAAACGTGCGACCCTTGTCTTGCATGCTTACCTTGGTTTTATTTCGGTATTCTTTATCGCGTGTCTGCTTGTGCCTCACTGCATGTATGTCCTTGCTTTCACTTGCAAAGGATTGCGCATTGTGATCCTCTTCATGCATTTGTTTTATTTGTACTTTTGTTGTTTCAGCCGCGAGGCACAGCTGCGCTGCCTTTTCAAGAGAAATGTCAACTTCACGTAACAATCGCTCTCTCAACGTATCAGACGTGATTCCACAGACAACTCGATCTCTGATAAGGGACTCTCTTAACTGTGCGAATTCACATGACTTTGCCTTTAGTTTTAACTCCGTAAGGTATTGGTTAAATGCCATGTCCCCTTGCACACACGTGAAAAATTTGTACCTTTCATAGGTTATATTCTTTCTGGGGTTGCAGTATTGTTCACATTTTTCCAGAATTATCGCCAGTTTAAGCCTATCATCCTCCTCGTCAAACGTGAAGATATTGTACACTTCCACTGCCTCTTCGCCGGCTATATGAAGAAATAGTGAGGACTGTAGTGAGGCCCCAGCAGCTGTTAAATACAGCTCAAATCTCTGCCGAAATCTCCAGTTTTCTGACAGGTTACCGTGCAGTAGATCAAGTCCAGCGGGCGGCTTAAGTCCTTCCATGTTTGCAATACCGATGTAAGTGTTTTTCCTTTTACTTCTGACACCATGTTATGTTGTTGATATAAAGTAAACAGACAAACAACTCAGCCAAATGTTGCAGCCATCTTGTGGTTGTTTATTCAACTCTAGCGCCTTTAGTGGCTTACACATGATCTGCATTTATACATATCATGACACAGGGGCGTAGTTCAAACGATAGTGCCACGTCATCAAGCGGTCTTCCTACAGGAGGAAATAGACTCCCTCCTAAGAAAAGGAGCTATTCAGTCTGTACCGCTCGGAGACGAGAACAGGGGGTTCTTCAGTCGCTATTTTCTGGTTCCAAAAAAGGACGGAAAATATCGACCGATCTTAGACCTCCGTATTCTGAACAAAGCTCTCATGACGATGAAATTCAGAATGCTGACCCCTCGTCTATTAATTCAATACATAAGATCTGGAGATTGGTTCACCTCCATCAATCTAAAAGACGCATACTTCCATATCCCGATTCACGCCAGACACCGACAGTTTCTGAGGTTTGCGTTCGGAGGGAAGGCATATCAGTTCTGCGCGCTGCCTTTCGGTCTAGCTCTGGCACCAAGGGTATTCACAAAATGCGTAGAGGAAGCCATCGCCCCTTTGGGGAGACAAGGCTTGCGTATTCACAATTACTTAGACGACTGGCTCATTTGCTCAAAGTCAAAAGAAGCGGCGTTGCAGGAGTGCCATCTAGTGGTGTTGCACCTACATCGTCTGGGCTTCGTGGTGAACAGGGATAAAAGCGTCTTAATTCCCAGTCAATCCGCTCTCTTCCTAGGCATGACTTTAAACTCCACCTCTATGACGGTTGGTTTATCTCAAGGAAGAATAGAGGCAATCAGGTCGTGTGTGAGTCAGTTCAAACTGAAGAAGAAAGTCTCATCCCTTCTTTGCCAAAGGCTGATGGGGATGATGGCTTCGGCCGCTATAGCGTTACCACTCGGAATGCTACACGCACGGCCCTTCCAATCGTGGTACCTCTCTCTGAAACTCAGTTCCACCAGGAACAGTTACGAGAGGGTGACAGTGGATGCCAGGTGCCTGAAAGCACTGGCGATCTGGAGAACGCCACACTTCCTCACTGCGGCAGCGTCGATGGGCATAGTGACCCGTCGCTTAGTGATAACCACAGACGCTTCCAGGACAGGGTGGGGAGCGATCTGCGAGGGGAAATCAGTGAACGGCCTCTGGTCTGCGACGGAGGCCGAGTCACACATAAATGTCTTAGAACTCAAGACGATTTTTCTGGCGCTGCAGCACTTTCTGCCCATGTTAAACGGTCAGCACGTACTAGTCAGGACAGACAACACGTCAGCGATCGCCTATATCAATCGCCAAGGGGGTGTTCGGCCGCCGACTCTGCATCACCTGGCAACCCGCCTGCTCATGTGGGCGGCAACTCGCATCAGTTCCCTCAGAGCATTTCATGTTCCGGGCCACCTCAACTGGGGCGCGGACTTGTTGTCGAGGTGTCAAGTGATCGAGCAGATCTGGCTACGTTTTCACAGGGCTCAGGTGGACCTGTTTGCCAACAGGGAAAACGCCTGCTGCCCGCTCTGGTTCTCGCTGGGGGGAGACAACCCCCCATTAGGTGTGGACGCGCTGGGCCACCAATGGCCGAACAGGCGTCTTTACGCTTTTCCCCCAATCCCTCTCCTTCAGCAGGTACTGAGCAGGATAATGGACGAGGGCAGAGAATTAATATTAGTAGCCCCCCATTGGCCCAATCGACCATGGTGCGCAGATCTCTACAGGATGTCAGTGCGGCCTCCCTGGGTGCTACCTCTACGGAGGGATCTCCTGACGCTGGCGCACGGCACGATATGGTATCCACGACCGGAGCTCAGTACGACTCCATCAACTGCGCTCTGAGCGTCATTTTAGAATTCCTGCAGCATTTATTTGACGAGGGGAAGGCTGCTTCCACTCTCAAAGTTTACCTGGCGGCTATTTCGGCTATGCGGCTATTTTGGTCATGCAGGCATCAATGGTAAAACCCCAGGTAATCACCCTTTAACGTCACGCTTTATGGCTGGCGTTAGGCGTCTCAGAGTGCCTGACAGGCACTTGGTGCCCTCATGGGATCTACTGGTGGTTTTACGCGCTCTTACAGGGCCTCCGTTCGAGCCCCTTGAGGAGGTAGACATGAAATTTGTCTCTTTTAAAACTGCGCTTTTACTGGCTCTGGTGTCAGCCAAGCGCATGGGCGATTTGCGCGCTCTGTCAGTCAGCGCATCTTGCCTTCAGTTCGCGATCGCTGGTGACAAAGTGGTTATGCGACCTAATGCTGCCTACACACCCAAGGTGGTTTCGACTCCATTTCGCAACCAAGTAATTGAATTGGCAGTGTTTTCGCCTCCTCCTTTCGTTTCAGCGGATGAGGAGCGCCTGAATTAACTATGCCCGGTGCGTGCTCTCCGATGTTATACGGAGCGCACGAGTGCTTCAGAAAAACTGACAGCTGTTTGTCTGCTTTGGCGCACAGGCAAGGGGCAGACCTCTTTCAAAACCGAGCCTTTCCCGTTGGATAGTGGAGGCTATCGTTTTGTCTTATAAGAGTTTATCTTTAGAGCCCCCAGTGAAGTTGCGTGCGCACTCCACTCAGGGAGTTGCTTCCTCCTGGGCCTTGTTGAAAGGCGTCTCAGTTGAAGACATATGTAAGGCTGCGAGTTGGAATTCTCGCCACACCTTCATTAGATTCTATATGTTAGATGTGTCGACCCCCTCCTTCTTGCAGGGAGTCTTGCACGCTGAAAATTCAATAGCCCCCCAGAGCCTGTGAATGGTTTCTTAAATATGAACGGTTGTCAGTCCTTTTCATGGTTAAATGCTGACATTCCGGTATATGGGGATATCGTGTAGACATACGATTGTAAATCGTTGTAGTCAGTGGTGTAGTGGTCCCTTGAGAAGTGGGTATACTCTTAATTTGTTTAAGCAGCCCATACAGCACAGGATAAACGCCCTGTTTTGAGAAGTGGATATACGCAATGCTGACTGAAAAATAAGTGGGTATACTCCGTATACCTGCGTATACCCTGGACTACACCACTGGTTGTAGTCTACATGGAATGGTTATTAAAAAATGTACTATGTGTTCATTAGCTTTTATGGTCAAACGCAGATGAACCGTTAACCACCAGCTACCGTGTGTGCGTCTTGGGAGGTGAGAAATACGAGGAGCTGGTCAAGGCTGATTGACACTGTATTTTTCATGCGTGAAGGGATACGGTCCCATCTGTACTGTCGTAGTGTTCCTACGACAAGGAACGTCTCGGTTACTTACGTAACCTCGGCTCCTTTACTGGGAACCGCAGACAGTACAAAGATTGCTTGTACAGTGTCCATTCTTCTTGGAGTGGGTGTGTTCTTATGTTACGCTCAAAATTGTCCAAGAGGGTGTTCATATGTCAAGCGCTGCCTTTTATGCGCTCCTGAGGGGGGGGCTCAGGAGATGATTGACATATTTCAGCCTTCCGGCGTGAATGAATAGTGTATTCGAATTGGAGCCGTGACAATGTCACGTCCCTTCTGTACTGTCTGCGGTTCCCACTAAAGGAACCGAGGTTACGTAAGTAACCGAGACGTTTTTGACGAAGCCTGAAAAACCGGAGCAATAACAGTGTGTTATTTATCAAGGAGCTACTAACTTAACATTATATAAGTAAACATTTCATCTGCATTCTGTTGTATGTGCACACAATCACAACACTTATTCATTTAATTACTTCTCATTCATATGTGTTTTAGGAATGAGCCCATGTTTGATGTCAGCTATAAGATATTTAAGTAAACATTTCATCTGCATTCTGTTGTATGTGCACACAATCACAACACTTATTCATTTCTTTACTTCTCATTCATATGTGTTTTAGGAATGAGCCCATGTTTGATGTCAGCTAAGATATTTAAGTAAACATTTCATCTGCATTCTGTTGTATGTGCACACAATCACAACCCTTATTCATTTATTTACTTCTCATTCATATGTGTTTTAGGAATGAGCCCATGTTTGATGTCAGCTATAAGATATTTAAGTAAACATTTCATCTGCATTCTGTTGTATGTGCACACAATCACAACACTTATTCATATATTTACTTCTCATTCATATGTGTTTTAAGAATGATCCCATGTTTGATGTCATCTTTAAGATATTCTGTGAGAGGATCATTCGCCAAAGGCTGCTTGTCAACCAAGAGGTGCTCAGAATGGACCAGCTGAGGAAGGCCTTCATTGAGCTGGTGAAAGCAAATGAAGGTCTTGATGCTTCAAACTACAGGTAACTCCAATGCATTTTTCCTCAAGTTTTATTATGTCATGTGCAAGTCCAGCTTTACACAACTTGTGTGTGACAGACATGAGAAACTGTTTTTAAGTCTGCTGTTTGCACATGCAGTTGGCAACCAAGAACAGTGTGTGTGTGTGTCTGCGTGTGTGTGTGTTTGTCTGTGTGTGTGTGTGTGTGTGTGTGTGTGTGTGTGTGTGTGTGTGTGTGTGTGTGTGTGTGTGTGTGTGTGTGTGTGTGTGTGGTGGGGTTTGTGATCTTGTGTGCCTTTCTTGGGCATCTTTGCTGTTAAATGTGCTGTATGGCAGATTCTAGCCTGTAATGTCTTGTACCACCTCCACCACTCTCTGCTTTTCATGATACTCCTGTGACTCTTAAATGTCAATGTTTTGTTGTATTGCAGACAGGATATGTTGAAGAGGAGGCTGTAATTGTGCCAACACAAAAGAATCTGAGGAACTGGAAGATAACTGTCCTGACACTGACAGTGAGGACTGAGTGTCTTTAATCTGTTATTTCTTATTCAGTTTTGTACAGTTTTATATATCATGTTTCATAAAGAGTGTTTTTATGGTTCAACAGTGTTGTTTTCATTTTTGGAAGAATGAATGAATGAACAATACAATAGATGAACAGTACAATAAGTGCCTTTTATTGATACAATGACGGAGGTTTATTTGTCACATAGAAATACTGCTGTTTTTTCTGTGCGAGTGGGAAGAAAGAAAGATCAAGAAATATTTTTCATAAATAGCAAGAGGAAGTTTAAAGTGCAGTGTAGTGTGAGAGCAGTCCATGTGCAAGTGTGAATTGATGTTTATAGTCATTGTGTGTGTTCAGGATACGGAATGCTTGAGGAAAGAAGCTCCTCCTCAGTCTCTCTGTTCTGGTCTTGTAGCAGTAGAGACGTTTGCCTGACCTCAGTGTTTTGAAAAGTCCATGGTCAGGATGTTAGGAATCCTTTACAATACATTGGGCCCTGGTAGGTAGTCTTTTCTTGTAGGTCTCCTGCAGAATATGGAGAGATGCTCTGATGATGCGGTGCTGCAGTCACAGGCTGTAGCCTACAGTTCCCATACCAAGTGATGCTGTCAGGACACACAGCTCATTTATGGTAAATCCACCTGTATACTACATGTTCTTAAAGCACCCACAATCTTATGCACACATACTAACAGAGCCTTAAAAAATGGGGCAAACAAGAGCAAGAAGGTGCTGAGGTCGATGCTGTTTGCATTTAAATGTAAGTAAAATTGTGAAAGTTTTCCAATGTAAGTTAAGCTAAACATGTTATAATATGAATTGTTTTGTTTATAATTAGTTAGATACCTCACAAGGTAGGCTAACTGAAGTTGAAATGTCCAGTGGCTTTTTAATATCCTTAATTAATAACAGTGTGAAATATGTCTTGGTGTAATTTTGAAGTCCATGTGCTTATAAAGTGTAGTGCAGGGCGGTAGGAAGCGCTGCACTTTAACTTGCCACAGACTTTGCTAAGCAATAAAGTCTATGAGAAGTTGCATGTACAATCAGAAACATGGCAGAGGAAATCGTACACGAATCAGGATGAGAGTGCTAGCATGTACCCAGCTATGGGGTAAATGTACACAATACATACAGTACAAACAACATGGTATACGTATACATTATTCATACAAAATGAATATAGGATAAGGTGGGGAGAGAGCATTCAAGTATTGAAGAACAGATTTGCGGCTATACAGTGTGCTCATAAGGTGCTATATTACAGGGGTAAGTAGAGTAATGTATTTCAAAAATATGTCTGGTGGCAATTAATACATTACATTGCAGAAAAATGCTAGCACAGGGTAGAATAAGTGTATGACAGTGTGGTGGGAAAAAGTAGGTTTAGGCAGAGTGTTTCTACTAGTAGATCAGGTGGAGAGACTACACCAGCATCCCACAGTGAATATACAGTACAGACTAGGGGGGGAGGAAAGAGACAAAGTTAGTAGGTAGAGTTCGGCTGCCAAGATGTATGTGTGTCTATGTACTTAATGGATGCTGTCCTTAACCTGCATTTCCTCTTGGCAGGAATAGACAGCTAGCTTACACTTCCTTACGAATAAAGATGAATTACAATTACAAGTCTTGTTATTTCTTGCGTTTACAGTTTTCATTGCAAAACTGGAACAGCAGAATGAAGATACATTAATACCACGTAAAACAATGTGGCACAATGGTAGCATGACTTGAGAGCTAGCATAGTTTAGCTGCTATATTTTTAGCTGCGAATTCTCGTATACGATTTAGAAACATACATTCAACATACTTTCCAAATTCTCTAAAACGGCATTAAATACAACAACACAAAATATGCACTCGCAGACAAATAGCGTGAAAGAAGGCTCTTCGAGGAGGAATTCAGCTGAATGCAGAACCAGCGTGTTCTCCCGTGGTACATCAACTCAACAATAAAATAACCAAACCTGCGCATCTTCCCTCGTACTGTCCACGATTTTGTAATACAAAAAATATAATATATATATATATATATATATTTTTACACATCCATTTTATGTTGAAATGCAAGCTGCATCGATTATTGGATTGTTCATAGAAAAAAATTGTGACAAGGAAAAGCTTTTTCTCTAATAAAAAATAGAGAAGGTAATTCATCTGTTGATTTTCTTTAATTATCAAACACAAAGTAGGAAGTGTAGCAAAGACTCTGAGTAGGAAACTCAAATGTTTTAAAAGTCGAAATGGATTGATAATCGTTTTATCGGTTTAGAATTGATAATTGTTTTTTTTTTCACATCCATTTTATGTTGAAATGCAATTATCGATTGATTATCGATTATCAATTTCGAAACCGATAGAACGATTATCGATGCATTTCGACTATTGAATCATTTGAGTTTGCAACTCAGAGTGTAAAATCACCAGTGTTGTGCATGAACGCGTTCAAAAGAACGCGTTCATTGAACACGTTCAAAAGAACGCTTTCATTGAACACGTTCATTTTTACGAGAACGATGAACTGAACGCAACTTAATTAGAAATAATGAATTTGAACGGTGAACACGTTCATATTATCCGGGTCCAGTGCAACTGAGGTCTAGCTAAAACGTTACGGAATGTTTTCCTTCTACTGAGGAAAGACGCTGTCTCAATCGAATGCTTGCAACCTGTCATTGCTCAGAATCTGTTAAAAAGGCCATAGTAATTATTGCCAAGACAGAGCATGTTTCGGTAAATGACCATATTTGGTTATTGCGTTGGTCATGTGATAGTGATTTGATTCCTCTTCACGGCTTATTTAGATGGAGTGGCAGTTAACTTCGGGAATATTTTCACATAATTGAACGTTGCACTTTGTTGAAGTTGTGTACGTCCATGTAGCCTATATGTAAGTTTGACTTTGTAGCCTACCTTGTCATTACAGTGCATGAAATGCCCTGTATTGTTACTCCTAGGCTTCTTCTTCTTCTTATTCTTGTTACCTTTTTCTGCGATTAATTCAGCCCCAACCGCTTAACGTAGAAACTTCATTCAAACTTTGTCGCGTAGGTCTTGTAAACGACACTTATGCTATGTATTTTTCACTTTTCTAAACTTTATACTTTTTAAGATATTAAAGAAAAACAAATATAAATTTCTCCCATTGACTTACATTGGGCCATTATGACATCATAATAGGGTCTTTAAACTGGCTTGCACCTGTGCTTCACTGACACCTGCGCCAAATCCAAGGAATCTCTCCTCTCTGTCCCTCTCAATTTAACTGTAACTAGGAACATTAAGACACCATCCATTCTCTATTTTTTTCTCTCTCCATCTCTCCATCTTTCTCTCTCAGTTTACTTTCTCTCACACTCAATCTCTCTTCTTCACTCCATTTTTATCTCCTTTTTTCAATATTTTCACTCTCTCTTTATCTCTTCATCCAGCGGCACTCTTGTTCACTCTTCTTTCCTTCTTCCACTCTTCTTTCCTTTCTTCTTTTCTTCTTCCATTTTTCTTTCCTTCTTCCACTCTTCTTGCCTTTCTTCTTTCCTTCATCCACTCTTCTTTCCTTCTTCCACTTTTCTTTCCTTTCTTCACTCTTCTTTCCTTTCTTCTTTCCTTCTTACACTCTTCTTTCCTTCTTTCACTCTTCTTTCCTTCTGTCACTCTTCTTTCTTTTCTTCTTTCCTTCTTACACTCTTCTTTCCTTTCTTCTTTCATTATTTCAATCTTCTTTCTTTTCTTCTTTCTTTTCTTCACTCTTCTTTCTTTTCTTCTTTCCTTCTTTCACTCTTCTCTCCTTTCTTCTTTCCTTCTTCCACTCTTCTCTCCTTTCTTCACTCTTCTTTCCTTTTGTCTTTCCTTCTTTCACTCTTCTTTCTTTTCTTCTTCCTTTCTTAACCTTTGCATTTCATGCACTGGTATTTCCTTCAGGAAATGCATTTTCTAGTTATGTGTTTGTTATAGTTTAGCTTGCTCATAATTGTTACGAGCACTGTCACTTAATTAATCCAGCATGATAGTTAAAGGGATAGTTCGGTTTTTAAGACATGAATCTGTATGGCTTCCCCGTCACCAGTGTCATGCAATCATGAAAGTTGATTCGCGAAAGTTTGATTCACCAAAGTTGCTTGAGAGAAACGTCCGTCACAGGAAAACGATGAAAACTGAGTCAACATTTGATAAAATTGACATAAACCATCGTTTTCCTGTGACAGACGTTTCTCTCAGGCAACTTTGGTGAATCAAACTTTCGCGAATCAACTTTCGAGAATCAAACAGGTAGACTCTAGCTGTGAGGTTACAGTATCGAGCGTACTGAAAATAGGGCCAAGTGATAACGAGCTGTGACTTTTTCCACTACCATGTTTTTGGGATGCAAATATATCACTCTTTTGAACACATAATGTTTTGGGAAGAGAAACTTTTTATTTTGCTGGGTCTAGCAAACCTGCCGGACTACTTTCGGTTTGACCAAAACTGGACGAGAACTCTGCTCACAGGACGCTGTCGGGGGTAAGTGATGCATGATTGCATGATTGCGTGACGGGGAAGCCATACAGATTCATGTCTTAAAAACCGAACTATCCCTTTAATGGTAGTGTTCGTGAACTGGCTTAGCATAAACTGCTAATGTACAAATTACATGTTACAGGGTTTACCTTTACTAACTTTTGAGAGGTCTTTCATTAAGTGTACATGCTCTTGTATATCTTAGATTAAGCCAGTCGTATATCATTGCTTAAGAGGTTGAATTCTTACCGTTAGTTCCCTGTATAATTCATTATTTAAATGGTACAACAGGGCTGTGTATCTGATCAAGTTTCCGACAGTAAAAATCGTACCTTTCTGTGCAAACTATGTCCTCCTGGAAAATTAGCAATTATTTAAAAAAGTGAAAATGAACTGAACTGAACTATGAACGAGTTCAGAATTTAAATGGTGAACGTGTGAACGTGGATGTGAACGTGCACAACACTGAAAATCACTTCCTACTTTGTGTTTGATAATTAAAGAAAATCAACAGATGAATTACCTTCTCTATTTGCTTTATTAGAGAAAAAGCTTTTTCTTGTCACAATTTTGACTTTCTATGAGCAATGCAATAATCGATGCAGCTTGCATTTCAACATAAAATGGATGTGTTAAATTATATATTTTTTTAAATCGAATCGTTGACCTCTGTATCGATTTCGAATCAAATTGTGAGGTGCCAAGAGATTCCCACCCCTAGTCTTTACGGACCCCGGGTACAGCATGTTGCATGTAATGGCAGCCAGTTCTTTTCACCCCCACCAGACTGTCATGTACTTATACCCCATACTCTGTGCTAGTATTATTGCCTGCAATGTAGAAAATTGCCACCATCAACAGTTTTCTGTTCGATTTCTCTCCCTTCCCCTGAAAAACAGTAACTTACGAGCACATGGTATTGCTCTAAGGTGGGTTCAGGCACTGAGCTCTGTCAAGCGCCTTGAAACATTTCTATTATAATTAAAATTGAATTTAATTAAATTCTGCCACTACCTCTCTGAAGAGCCTGAACCACAAATTAGTTTCACAGTGTGTTCAATTTCAAACACGTATACATTTTATTGAATGTGTTACATACATGATGTAAATGGAGATTACATAAAAAATGAGATGGTTTCATTACTGGAGCTCACTCATTAATATTGACACATACACATAATACACTTTATACACACAAATAGGTACAAATAGTTTGCTTAGCTGAGGCCAGACTATGTGCCCCTGGTAGTTTGATAACATTACAATGAGCAGTGTGCAGAGGAACCTGTGTTGCTTTTCTGAAAACTACAGATAACCTTGCAGTGTGAAGTGGTTAATATGGGGATTTAAAGGGTGCACATTTGAAAGAATTTGAATAGACTCATTTGTTACTCTGCTAGCTCAATTTCCATCCAGAGGAACAATTCCTGATTACAGTGAAGGTGGGATAGGCAAAGCCAGGCTAACAAGTAGTAGCCAAATCCATATTCATATACTGGGGTACATTCATAAAAGCTACCATCACGTTTATAATAACATCAAAGGATCCATAAATAGTAATTTTAGTTTAAAACAAAAACATGTTGGCTTGTCAAAAATGCATATGTACTGCATAGCTGAGACATTTACTAAAGCTAGCAAGCTTATCAGCTATCAGTTTATCAGCTAGCTGCAGCCCGTCCTCTCTCATAATACTACTAAACAACAGAGCAAGTTTGGCTATACTGTATTCAGTAGGGAGCCCATCAGTTAATTTCAATGGTGTGCCTGTCAGCTAGCTCAAAAGCTTGAGTGCTTAAATGAAGATTTGCTGGTTAATATTTACCTAAACATCAGTTTGTGTTGATTTAGAAACTAATGGACATCTTTCCCTCATAATTACACAGATCATAAATATGTATAACTCAGGTTGGCTATTCCCATTGGTTAAAGCAGATTATAAATATGTATTACTCAGGTTGGCTATTCCCATTGGTTGAAGCAGATCATAAATATGTATTACTCAGGTTGGCTATTCCCATTGGTTGAAGCAGATCATAAATATGTATAACTCAGGCTGACTATTCCCATTGGTTGAAGCAGGTGTGGTGTCTGAAACAAGGTGATGACAAAGGACTGATGCAGTAATATTAGGACGGCATTCTGAATGACAGTCTCACTACACTTTAACTTCTCTTATCGCTTGTTCAAAATATACTTTCTGACGAAGAACCACAATCTATGACCTCTGGACTTTTTACCCCATGTTCATTGGTTATTCGAACAGTGCGGCGTAATGATGTTAACAGCATGATGGTCAACTGGAAAGTGACTACACAAGGCGATCTAAGGATGACGCAATCTCATGCAATCAATTAAATCAAAGTAATCACTGCGTTCAGAAGGAAAAACTATATGTGTCTTCAACTATAAAATAAAAGACAGTCAATGGCAATATTAGTTTTATATCAGCTATGCTATTTTTAAAAACGATTTATTTTAATCCAGGATAATATTTTGTATTTTAATTTGGTATATCCATAAATTATACATTTATTTACAGACATTTATGCAGGAATTGCCTTTGGAGGACATTTTCATGAATATTCAAGCTTAAGTAGCTTTTATTTCTAAAACGTGTGCTGGACTTTGCCGTGGTGGGTGACATTTTCCCCAACTCTTAAGTTGCCTATGCCACCCCAGATAGCAAACACAGCTACCTCTTATCTGTAGTTTGGTCTGGTCTGTACTTGGATCCTCATATGATTTGCTTCAGTTCATTTTAGTTATTGGAAAAAACTTTCTCTAGCTACTTCAAATAATGTTTTGTAGGTCATGATGCACATTCGGTTATACCTGCCACATGTTTGCAATCTGACTTGACACGGAAATAATTCTTTATGAACATAATATGATATAGAAATTTAAAATATTCAGGTTTCTCTTCCCTTAGAAAATGTAATAAACGGAATTTATAAAACAATTGGGTTCTATCGCGTTATTTAGCTGTTTCTGATTGGACGAGAGATGTTCCATGAGTTGGGACTTTTCACAGCTAATAATAAATCACTCCGCGATGAAATATTCGCGTTGATGATAACCGTTATTCAAAATTCTTAAAATTCCAAACCAAGACGTTGACAATGGAACTATTTTTTGTTGCGGAGAAACAATGGCGAAATAAACCATTTTTAATCAATAACTTCGTGTTGAAATGTTAATTTGTTGACGGTAGAATTGTTTTATAAAAGCAATAAAGCACTCGTGGGAGTGGGGTAGGTAAGGGATAATCCCAGGGGTGTTGTTCCCTACGCCACTCGGCCTGCGGCCACGGTGGCTACGGCCGAACACCACCCGTGGGATTATCCCTTACCTACCCCACTCCCACGAGTGCTATATTCCTTATTTATACTGTAGGACTGTCCATATAGTTTTTTTTTCACAAGCTTGCCAATGAAAGTCCCATATATGGCATGCAAATACACATTTAAAGATTGTCCAACTAGCCAACTTTACTATAATGTAAGTTTCATTGGACAATCATATACACACAAAGTTGAGTTGAGTTAACATTTGGTTTAAAGTCTTGAGAATCTGCAGTTTAACATGTTACGTGCCTATCAGAGGTAATCATTCCTGTTTGTTTTGTCATTTGAAACTATGTCTGGTTGGCTGTACATTATCCTTTATATAACACTCTCTCTCGTGTTATTCTGCTTCATTTCAACTCTGATAACCAAATGAGTTAATATTATCCATATGTGAGAAAAGCACTTTCTAGGCGCCATGTTGGTCTGGTTACTATTGCATTGTGTTACATGTTCTATTTTGGAAAAAGAACGACTTATTGTTAATCAATATGCTACACAACATTGTTGGATTGGCTTGGCTTGATGGGACACCTTTACTGCACCATAAAGTACATCTCAGACATGTGACTCATCTAGATCAAGGTCTACAGGTGACAGTGTGAAAGGAGAGGCACAGGGGATCTGTGGTTTGAGGAGGGGGTTGTCTGTCCCAAGCTCCTTCCTGCGGGCTAGGACTGGGTCTGGATGTTGCAGTAGCATGGATGTCTCTTCATCTTCTGGAGACTCACCGATCTGGGACGGAACAGACACCAGCGCGGGGGCCAGAGGAGAGCATGAGCGACGCACGGGGGTCGAGGGACGAGAAATGACACAGGGTGGAGAGAGAGAAAAAACAGGTGGAGAGAGACGGCTGCTCAGTGTGGCTGCTTCTTTCATCTCCTTGTTCTGTGCTGCGGTGGTAGTCTGAAATACAGAACATACACATACGCTCATATAGACAGATGTATTGGCAGGCAACATAGAAGATCTTTATAATATAGCTGCACATAAGCACCTGTGGGCAACCAGGACTCTCCAAGTCTGCTTTCACAGCAACACAGGGAGGGGATGCAGGAGGATTAGGCTCTCTGATCTCTGGGGGACTTTTACAAGAGCTGTCCAGTTGTGTCTCAGTGAAGGTGACGGAGCGCTTCTGTTCCCCCTGAGCTGCAAAAAGAAACACACAGACACACACTCCCTAACCAATCCTGATCAAACACAAAAACATTAGAGTATTCCACACACCACAATGATACACATAAATAACTGAAGTACTGTATTCTAAAATAGATCTCAAGTCTAGACTCAAACACACTAAGAATTTTGCCCTGTTCAACATGTTGTGTTTGTTTCTGTCTCATTGCTCTACTTACCCTTGTAATAGTGTACCATACGGGCATAACAAGTGCACTCACGTGATGAGTGGCTACAACTCACTATTATATTGCAAGGCCAGTGTTTCCGTTAGCTGGTAGTAACTGAATTATGCACTACGCAAGTACATAGTGAACACTTCAGTGTATCGACTGAACTATCCGGAATGAGACACTCCCAGCTGCACTTCATTCACATCTCCTGATCACTAATCACGTACACCTGACACTCCCTACTTATTACCCTCACTTCCCTGTCTGGCCTATGAAGATTTTTTGCCTTTTCCTTTTCAGAAGTTGTCTGTTGTCAACTGTAAAACATCTTATACATACAAATATGAATTCCTTTCTTTTGAGAAATCTTGACCTGTAAGACGTCTTATGCAAAAGAAGATCATCTGGAGAGAACTTTGGGCTACGGACGCTAACCGCATTGAAATGAATCGTTGGAGCCACTTATGATGCCCTCCCAACTCCACAGAAACTCAGTCATTGGGCCAAAAGACAGAAGCTGTAAGTTGTGTTTGTCTTTGCTCACTAACACAGTGGTTGTGGTGTGGCTCACAGACTGAGTGTATCTGTTGTTGTCTCTGGTAGTGGCATGTGTTCTAACCCATGAGTATGGAGGGGGTGGGTCTGGGATGCTGCCTTCTGGAGGGGTTGTGGGCCTATATCAAAGAAACACTGACGAGGGAGGATGCCTGCTTGAATACCCAAGGGAAAGGCTCACAAAGGCAGCTTGCTTTGTTGATGGTTGTTGTGTCCTGCTGCTCACATGTTACGGTTGGTCAGTAATGTCATGTTTAGCCCTTGTGGGCTACAGACAGCGCATGCATTGTGTGTTGCAGCTGTCTCCAGCCAGTTGTGTGTTGTTGTATCCTGCTGTGCAGGGGCTATGGTTAGGCAGTTTTCATATTGGTTAGGTTGCTGGCTGTGAGTACTTGCATGTGACAGTGAGAGGATTGGCTGCTGTGGGAAGTCCAGAAATCAATACCACAAGGAATTAATCATCTTTTGACGTTAGGAAAAAATACAATGTCTGCCTACTACATTGAAATATAATCAGTCTACTGGATGTTTGCTTAACCCTTCGTGGGTTGCTGGACAAGTCGTTGTGAGTGTGTGTATCAAACAACGGTGGTGTTTCTAGCATATTGCACCCCTGTCCAACTTCAACTCATAGCACAATGAACGTGTGGTTGTGCGCCAGCACATGGCATACTAACAGCGCTAAAAAATAAATGGTATATAATATAAATATTAAAGCATAGGCATGGCAATGTTATCCTGGGTTCTTGTTAATTCTAGAGCTAATTGAACTTGGAGTCCAAGTACACCTAGAATGTCATAAACATTGCAAAAAAAAAATAACCAGATAATGTGTGGGTGTAGAACAATCAAGCCAGATATGCCTTTAAAAGTAAAAAAAAAAAAAAAAAATAGTCAGTACTGCATTGCATCTGTAGTTGCTGCAAGATCTATGAAGACTACACCTAGGTCTGCACCTACCGGGACAAGGGGAAGGGGTCTACCACATTAGCAGGCAGAATTGATTTTACTCTTGTCTCTCAACTCTGCCAAACTTGGCTCCAAATTTGACAACATGGCAGAGAGCTTTTGGCTCATCTCAGTAGAAGGAAGGGCATGGAGCCACACCGTCCACCTCTGTATACATTTGATAGTTCAGGGTACTTTTCCAATGCACATGTGTTTAATAATGTGTGAAATATCATAACTGATCTTAGAACAGTGGAATCTGTGTCAAGGGCTGCTTGACTTGGCAAAGATCAAGGATTTGACCTGTCAAAGATCCCAGGATATATATATATTCGTATGTCACAAAATACATCTCAATACTGTTAAATGACTAAGCTTGTGTCCTCTAGCCATGCCAGTGCTTCGCTGTTCAGGGTAGACAGTGCCTGGAGACCAGGGCACTGGTACTTGGTGCAGTCATTTATGATGTGATCAGCTGTTTGCTCTGGGGCTCCACAGGGGCAGTCAGGGGCATCACAAAGGTTCATCCTGTGCATGTTGGGTTTGAAGCGTCCATGTCCTGTCCGGCATCTGTTAAGTCGTACCCAGGATTTTCGGTTGAGTTTGTGTCCTGCAGGCCTTGTGGACGGTGTTTAGATGTAGCCATGTAGCTTGGTGTTGGCTGGGCCCCACTGTTTGGTCCATTGTGTGATGTTCCAGGACCCAGGTGGCTGGCCATTTGCCTCATGCAGCAGGCCCCGAAGTCTTGCAGAGATTGGTTCCCTCGACAGTAGGCGTGGTGGGTTCGAGTTGATGTCGTGGTGTAAGGTGTAAGTAATGAGCATGTGCAAACCTCCCAAAAAATGTTGCTCGCCCCTCGGCTTGACAAGCCCCAGTCTTTTTCAACAGGACCTGGCAACACCCACAAAAATTAACGTGTCAAAGACACAACGGCTGGTAGTCAACCCAAGACAATAGTCTACTGTGGCCAAAAGAGAACCGTAAATTACAAGATTCATTCAGACCGGCAGAGAGCCAATACGAGACAACTGAGTTTCTTTCAGTTTTTTTTTTTTTTTTTTTTTTACATTTCATTGCTAATTTTAGGGGCCCTTACTTCCATTGAGTCCTGAGATTCCCTGGACTGGATGTTTTTAAGTTGCAAGATTCAGTGGTTTAATTTGATAATGTGGGTTTTGTGCACTCTAGTTGAAATTGCTCAGAATTACTAAATTAAACCAGCAGATTAGTGTTTACACTATATATTTTTTTAATACAATCACATTCTACAAAACATTTAACATTTCTTATTAGCATTACTTCTGACAGCACAACTCTTCGCTATTACCATTACTGGAGGTCCATTTATATGAGGCTGTTCTATCTACTGCTAAAGCTAAGTAGCGTTATTAGTTTACTGATTCCCCACAGAATGATATGGTTTTCCCGGATTTTGAAACATTACCTTTTTTTATTCAAGGCGCCCAGAATCATTTGTCTAGAAAGATATTATTTCATAGGCCTATACATCTGATAAAAAGTATAAGATTACATGATTACAGTATAACTACCAGTACACTAGTTACTACCTGGTGGCTTTCTGCAACCAGCTAGTGTGCATGTGCTGCAATGTTTGTAAACAATGGATTGATCTATATGGCTGAGATTGTTTATGCCTGGGAAACTACCCAAAACCTGACGGATGATGACAAGGAGGCCTGATGATGACAGCCATTAAGACTAATAGGCAGCACGTCAAGCAGTTTGCCGTTTGGCTGGTGCATGCAAGAAAGTCTCCACGTTGATGATGAGACTGTGTTGATAAATCATTACAAAAGATTTCTGTAAGTATCGGGACTCAGCATAGTTCCAAAAATGCAGAAAAAGTTGTTCAAATATTATCGATGCTAAGACCAGATGAATAAGTAACTATAAAACTATATGAAACATTAGGTAGATTGAAGGCCACTGGAGTACATGAGTGAACTGAAGGTACATGCTTCTCCATAAGTCCATCATTGTTGATCTCCTTATTGTCCTAAAGCGGCTATTACAAACCACTTCTATCATAAGAGTTGAAGGGTTATGCAAGACAGACATGCAGAGCGTCCAATTTGACAAGTTTCACATGAGGTCAGCAAGTTGCAAAAGGAAATGGAGTTATGGCTCACCTTCACAGTCCAATAAAGTTTCTTATGAATTCAAATGGGATGTAAACAGAACAGAATGACAAGGTCAGTTATAAGCATCCTATGACCTAAATCCCTGACCTGTAAGAAAACTGAACTATATAAATGTACGCAAGTGGCTATCTAAATAGTGATACCTGATTATTTTAAGCAATACAAATACTACAACACATACGGCAGCTTAGATATTAGCTGAGTGTAATTTGCGAATGGAAATGTAGAGCATACAGTTTCACAGTTCAACTCTCTACCACACACTCACACACACACACACACACACACACACACACACACACAAACAAACAAAGGTACCCAGTTCAACTCTCTACCACACACTCACACACACACACACACAAACAAAGGTACCCAGTTCAACTCTCTACCACACACTCACACACACACACACAAAGGTACACAGTTCCACTCTCTACCACACACTCACACACACTCACACACACACACAAAGGTTCCCAGTTCCCCTCTCTACCACACACTCACTCACACACACACACACACACACACACACACACACACACACACACACACACACACACAAAGGTACCCAGTTCAACTCTCTACCACAAACTCATACACACGCACACAAAGGTACCCAGTGGTTTGTTCTTGGGTTGGATGCTCCTGCGTGTGGTGGAAAGTCTGGCTCCAATGCGACTACGAGGCTCTGTCGCGACCTTCGGTATGGATAAGAGGGGGCGTCTCAACTGCACATTCACCAATGGATAGATATAAGCACAGAGAAAATCATAAATGTAAATGATTTCTCCCAATACACATATCCTGGTGTTTATTCTTTTTACCTATACTTCCAGCTCACCTGGCGCAAGCCACGTTTTCTACCTAGGGGCGGTTGGATCAGCATATTCTGCTGACCAGGCTCACTCTGGACACTCGCCACCCTATAGAACACACACACATGCAATCACACACAAAAAAACAAAGTCAGGTGGGGTTTGAAGACATGCATGCATTTACAGATAGTGTGGAGAAATAGTGTACTGTACATGTACACGCTTCTCACAAGAAGCTTTAAAGGAGGACTCATTTCTTCCTATTTCCCCACAAATGTGTGCTTCTTAGTGATTAACACTGATTCAGTCTTTGACAATCATTTGAGTAATGATGACTAACTTTATCTAATCTACCTCTGAAAAATACTATCTGAAAAATGTTTGGAAACAATGTCGCACTATACATTGCTTGGTGAGATAATTACCAAAGTGGTTTTGCAATGGATGATATTTTGTTCCTGAACAGATCTAGTGAACAGATGTTAATGCATTATTAAGATGCTGTTATGTGGTTTCTTTAGATGTTTGGATGATAGCAGGTTATTGTGTTAATTAAAATGTAGGTACACCATGTCAAATATCACTGGCTACCAGAAGAATCACACATATGAAGTTTAAATATGATTTTACTGATCTTAAGAAAATCTATACAAGCGTGTTTGATCACACTGGCATAACTGACTATATTGCTGCTGCTACAGTATGAACCTAAAGACTTTCTGTATTATACAACAGCACATTTGAGTGAAAATAGGGTTGAAATGTACAACAAATGCTAGCAAGGAGAGCTTCCCAAACAACACAATGCTATGGTTACATGTCTGTCATGTCAAACATGGACACCCACAGGGGATTATGGGAGATGGAGTGGCGACAAATTAATCAAGAACATTTGTAATATACAGTGCCTTGCAAAATAATTCAACCTCCCTGAAAGTCATCACCCTTTCCTCAATAAAAAATGTTCCAATCAGTTTTTTTATTGTAAACTTAAATGCTCTAATATATTTTCAAAGGCAAAATGTTATAAATCTGTTCCTGATTCCCGGTGGGAAAATAGTTTATTTTTTCTTGTTGTCAATATGCCTTTAAAGCTCTGTGAGCGACCAGAAGCAATCATCGGGGTCCAAGTAGAATGTGCCCCTAGTGGTGAAAGGTTGAATGATTTGACAGCTTCAACAGGTGAAAGAGAACTTTTTGAGTTTTGGAATCAACCATCTCAAAAGCTATCCTTAAAACTGGCCTCTATTAGAGTTGGAAAAGGAAGTCATTGTTTTAGAAATTCAAAATAGATCTTTTTAGCCAACACTTAAAGTGCTTCAGGTGGCACAGATCTAACCCTGCCAATGCCCCAAAGACAATTGTTCTATTTCAGTAAAAAAAATAACTTATTTTGCCTTTAGAAATATACTAGAGCAAAAGTGTTCTCAAAGAAAATACTGATTGGGAAAATATTTGTATCTTTTGTAAATCTGAAATCATTGATGACTTTGAGGGGGGTTAAATACTCTTGCAAGCCACTGCCAAAGCTCTTGATGTGGCTTCTTGTACTTGAAACATACAAGTCATTCACATCGTCCTCAGTTCATATGAAATAACTTCTGTATGCAGGATTACCACTTGCCTCACCCCAGCCCCACATACTGGCATCCCAAAGCAGAACTGAAATTTCAACAGTTGATGCATGATCCTCCCAAAATGACTGAATGTGATGAAATACAAACTCCAAACCTGCACCACACCAAAAACCACCCACACACCTCCCCAATACCCTCCAAACCACCACCAAAGACACAGAAACATCACACTTAAGATAACCTCACACAATGATTAAGTGGATGGTGTGGGCTGAGGATGAGTAAGCGCAGCTGTCAGGGGCAGAAACAACAGTGATCTGATCTTCCAAGGACAGAGACAAAGAGAGACAATAGCATCTTGACTGATGTGATGATTGTGACACAGAGATCCTAGCTTTCTCACACACATAAATGCACACACAAATGGACACGCACGCACACACAGACACACAGGGCTGAACACTGACTGTACCTAGAAAGGTTACCCTCGTCCAGAAGTCCCTGGCTCTCATCTAGCACATTGGGTTCACTGTGGAGGGGTGGAGGGCAGGAAGAGGGTTATGGAGGAGGATTGCCAGGCTAACTGCCCTTGATAGGTCCCCCTGAGAAGGAGGAGTCAGATCCTGAGGACCTGTACTAGAGCCTTATACCTGGAGCCACATGTGCTGTTGAACAGACATTGTCAATGTTGGGAAAAGACACTCCTCTCTAAAGGAGCCATAATCCCATGTCGGATCTAAGGTTAAAGCACTTTATCAGTTCTGTGACACTGGAAATGCACTTTATGTTGCTTCATACAATGCATATCCACAGAACGCCAAAACAACCAGGAGAATTAAAGAGCAGTGTATGTTTCCGACTGACAGCTTGAAGCCGAAGCTATACTTGGGCTATGGGGTATGTATAGTGCACCAATGTACCCAAAGAGCAGGCTTTACAATAATAATAAAAAATAAAAAGGATACATAAGCACAAAGTTGATATAAATCAGAATGAATTAACAAAATGTAATCATGGTAATCCAGTTTACCAATAACATACCCATTAGTCATAAGGAAATGCAAGCTAATAAAGATGCGTTTGAAGAAGTGTCTTAAAGTACCCCAGGGACAAGCAGTGTGACATTCTAGGGAAGGCTGACCCTTAGGTTAAACCTAGAGCGGTCACCCTTTTAGAGTTGCAAGAAATAATTGTGTGCCCATTTATCTTTTTTCTTATCTTTTAATGAGAAATGCTGAAATGAGTTGCAATGTTGTTTTAATTCCAAAAAATATTAAGTTCACCACAGTGGACATTAGATCACATGCGAAGGTGAATCAACAAATGCCACATGTCCAATAAATTAATCCCAACAAAATACCAAGTCAACATAAACATCTGGTGTCGGAAACTATTAAAAACTAAACTCTGAGTCAACAATCTGCTCACCAAGGAGCATTTTGAATTCAAGGAACTCCATATGTTTCTTTCCCAAAAGCTAGAAGTTAGCTAGATTTGTACTGAATGAACCGATGATTGACAAGTCTAAAAGTGGAAAATTATGTGCATTGTCCATTTGCGAGAGCAATGGGACATCCTGTAGAAACTTAGCATTCTGTCAGCCATGTCCACACCACCTTTGCTGTACTCAGCAACTGCCACTGGTCTTGACACCTGGAAATGCTGTTTGACCTGAGGCTCACTGCCATAGGCAGATGATGCCATGACCACTGGCCTGTTGGCAATCCACTTAATGACAGCATGTTCTGGCCTTATCTTGACCAACATCTCAGCTGCACCACTTCCTTTCTTTTTCAAGGCCGTATCCCCTATGATCATGCACTCCTTGGGAATTCTATTCTTCATTAGAGTTCCAGTACCTGCAGCTGGACAGATGTGAAGAACCTATCAAAGAACAGGTGGGTCCTCTGGGAACGGACAGCTTGCTCTCCAATGCCTCGTCCCTCTGCGCTTCTAAAGGTGTTTTTACCTTAGTAGATCTCAAAGTTCTCAAAGATCTCAAAGATCTCAACAAATGTATTGCCGGGATAAACACTTTCAAATCAGTCAAGTTTGGGTTTGTTGTGTGTGTGAGCATGTCTGTGTGGTGGTCCAGTGTTGTGTGTGTGTGTGTGTGTGTGTGTGTGAGCATGTCTGTGTGGTGGTCCAGTGTTGTGTGTGTGTGTGTGTGTGTGTGTGTGTGAGCATGTCTGTGTGGTGGTCCAGTGTTATGTGTGTGTGTGTGTGTGTGTGAGTGTGTGTGTGTGTGTGGTGGTCCAGTGTTGTGTGTTTGTGAGCATGCCTGTGTGGTTGGCCTGTGTTATGTGTGTGGGTGTGTGTGTGTGTGTGTGTGAGCATGTCTGTGTGGTGGTCAAGTGTTGTGTGTGTGTGTGTGTGAGCATGTCTGTGTGGTGGTCCAGTGTTGTGTATGTGTTTGTGTGTGAGCATATCTGTGTGGTGGTCCAGTGTTGTGTGTGTGTATGTGTGTGTGTGTGTGTGTGTGTGTGTGTGTGAGCATGTCTGTGTGGTGGTCCAGTGTTGTGTCTGTGTGTGAGCATGTCTGTGTGGTGGTCCAGTGTTGTGTGTGTGTGTGTGTGTGTGTGTGTGTGTGTGTGTGTGTGTGTGTGAGCATGTCTGTGTGGTGGTCCAGTGTTGTGTGTGTGTGAGCATGTACCTGTGGCTTGGGAGCATTGTGCCACTGATGTGTTCAGGCAGTGCACTTCCAGTAGCATGGCTGGAGAAGCGGCGATGAGTAATAGCACTGGGAATGAATGTCTCGTGCTCACTCACAACACTGGGTATGCTCATGGAATCATCTACTGGGAGAGGAAGAGAGGTGAAGGGCATCAGAAGGGACACATACACATTGACCTAGTATGCATGTAAGTGATATATAATAAGAGATATATAATAAGACACTATGAGAGAATTAAGTTTGAAAGAGTGAAAGACCAAAATATGTCTGACTCTCTTCCTCTTCTTCGTCGGTACGGCTCAGTGTATCTTGGGACGGCTGGCGTGATGGCTGACTCTCCTGCTCCCAGACTGTGCCTGTGCCCGTGTTGGACCGGGACATGGTGGCCAGGCTCAAACGATACGCTGATGTGGATGTCCCCACTGTACTAATAGAAGTCTTCCCCTGATATGCTGGACAGAATAAAAATGACAGGGTGAAATAAGATAAAGAAACCAGGCTTGTTAATGCATATATGCCAAAAATTAAGAATAAAATATTCGCAGGAGCAAATTTATCAGCATTTTGCCATTTCAGTAGTCACTGTAGATCAGTGTTAACCCCTAAAAGTAATCACTGTAGATCAGTCTTAAGCCCCCAAAAGTAATCACTGTAGATCAGTCTTAACCCCTAAAAGTAATCACTGTAAATCAGTCTTAACCCCTAAACGTAATCACTGTAGATCAGTCTTAACCCCTAAAAGTAAACACTGTAGATCAGTCTTAACCCCTAAACGTAATCACTGTAGATCAGTCTTAACCCCTAAAAGTAATCACTGTAGATCAGTCTTAACACCTAAACGTTGGACTTAATTCCTTGTCTAACATCAGTGGTGAGCAGCAGCTAATGAACTGGCCAAATGTTCATATCCACTCACCCCCCATATTTTTGTGACTGACAGTATTTCAGTTGCGGCGGTGTGACTGACTGCTGTTTGGTCTGCCAGGGGAGTGGTTAGGATTGTGTTCCTATACCACTGGGGTAACAAACTTCTACCCAATCAGGCAGAATTGCCTCTAGGACAACCTGTCAATGGGCCCCACTCTTAACAGCCAATATGTTCTTGAGCATATTTAATTTAAATATTTAAGAGCACAACCCAAAAGAGTGACTAAAAATGTTAAACTAATATGGCTCATGTGCATATGACATTGTAAATACATTATAAAAATATTGTAAATATATATTCACAATGTATTATCCAAACAATTTGATTGAATCATGAATGCATTTTGTCTATAATATAAGTATATTAATAGTTATCTAAAAGGTGGATTCAAATATACTCTAGGTTGAAACAAAGTACATTTGAAAGTACAGAATTATTAAAACAATCCCAGTTATCATACAAACACCATATCAATCATAAACATATAAACCACCTTGACTATCATACCAACACCCTAGAAACCACTTAAATCACCATAGCAATACCCTAACAACCACTTAAATCACCATAACAACCCCTTAGCAACCGCCATAACTTCCCTAGTGACAAAACAACAACTACCTTACCACTTACCACCTACTTAAACCACATGACAAAATCTTATAATTCCCCTAGCAACACTCCCCAACTACTCTAGCAACAGTATACCAACCGCATTGACACCCTTGCAACCACTCTTGCCACTACCCTATAAGCACCTTATAAGCACTATCAATTTATTTCTTAATATCTTACACCCCAAGAGAACTACAATGAGATCAGTTTTATCTGAAATCTCAAATCTTATCTTTGCCATAATCCATAATCCTAAAAGGCTTTTTCTCCTGATTAAAACACTGATAACTAAAATAACCATACAAAAAGTACTCAAACTAAGTTAAATGTTCAGGTATTGAGGGAGACATTTTAATATCATTCATCTGTAAACGGATATATGGAGAGAACTGGAATATTGATTTTTTTTACCAAGCCTCTTTAATTCTCAAGGACAATGATATAAACTACTACTTTCTGAGAGGAACTGGACGAGTACATTTAAATATTTGTAACTATCACACTAGGAGATCTGCGTGTTATATAGGCCAAGGTTTTAAGTGTTAGCTTAAGTTTTAAGCGGAACATATTTGCTCCCTTGGATTTGTCTTTTGTCTTGGCTTGGCTTGGTTGATGTGAGATGGGTAGGGATCTTAACAGCCCCCCTCTGCATACGCATAGGTCAAGGCCATTAGCCTCCCTTTATGCCTACTCATACACTCATACACTTACTCTAAATCAGATCACTCCTCATTAGTGGTAGATCTAAAAACGTAATCATCACTCCCAACTTCCTTTTTCTATGTCTATTAGTTCACATACTCCATGTTCCAAATTATAAAGCAATAAACAAATACTGTGTCCACACCTACTTTGTGTTTACAGTTCATATTCTTTAACCAAAACTATCTATCAAGTTAGATATATTGCATGTCATCCATCCTGCAGTTACAGGGAATGGAAGCCAAATCTCCCACGTTTTCCAATGAGGATCATGAATTCAATGGGTAGCCTCTCAGCTGCTTCTCATCCACCTTGTTACCTGGGTAATGAACATGAGCAGGAATTAGTTTCCTTGCTCAGTCATGAAATGCCTTATAGACTAACTCTCCTGCTGGATTGTTCCTTTGTGGATTACTGACTATTGCTGTGTGAATTACTAACTGTTGCTCTGTGGATTTCTGACTCTTGCTTTTTGATTGTCTTTGAGGATTATGAACATCTTTGAACTGATTTCTCAGCAACGTCTGAAGTCTTTACATGAAGCTCAGTGAATAAAGCTTTACTTTGAAGCCTGAGAACTTTTGACTATTTCGCTGTGAATATGTCCAAGGTTAATCTTCTTGCCTCTGGACTGTGTCCCCTAATTTGGATTCTGTGTTCTGCCTCTCCTTTAAAGCTCCTAAATCTTATGCTGAGTCTATGGTCTCTGCATTTGTGCTTTAACTGAATTGTAACAAGGAATTTACTCTATGTTGACAGTGTCGCAGTTGGTACATCACTGAGTTAAGGTTATAGTATACAGATGATCAATATTTCGTAAAAATTGTCAGCAATGCATCTCATCATGAATATTGCCCATGCTTTTCAGTGTGATAACTCATCAACTTTTTACAGTAATGTGAGATGTAGTATATTTAAGTGTAAATGAACAAATTAATGACTTCATTAATAAACCCACCTGAGCCACTGTGCACTGCCTCCTTAAGGATCTTGAGCTCGTTACTAAACTCTGCAAACAGAGAGCCTTTGCAGAGTGGCCGTGGAATGAAGCGTCTCTCCAGCTGATCTGCAATGTGGTGTCGTGCTGTGATCTCCTCCTGAGACTCAGCAGGCTGGGTCAAGAGCTGTGCACACATAGATAGCAGAATATACAAGCAGTCTCAATAGATTGGTTCTTAGATAACAGAAAAGCAATATAACTATCAGTGAATTAAAGGAGAGCTGAGTCAAAAGTAACACAGAGCAAACATTTCGTTGTGAACAAAAATGTGAACAACACTTCTACCACGGCTTAGTTGAATGTCCTATTGTGACGTGTTTTTTAGAACGTCAATTAAGCTGTGTTCTATGATTAGTTCCAGTTTTGATCGTATTACACTTACATATTAATTCACCAATCTCATTGTGAAGTTGAAATGAACTGTCACTTGTGACAGAGTTACAAATTAGGGGAGCTACATACAGTATGTCTGCTGTGGTTATGTGGAGGGGGTGGGATGAGCTGACCCTTTCTAGGACCCAGTAGTGGTCCATGTAATGAGCAATCAGCTTGTCCCTCCCCCTAATGAGGGTTGCCAGCTGAGAACTGCCTCATAGCCTTAGTGATCGCTTCAGTGACCATTTATGTTTTGTGTGACTAACTACAGAGCATTATATGACACCACTACCTCAGAACAGGCTGCTTCATACAATTGTATGGCATGCGCCTATAATCCTATTCCAGTTTTAATCTATACTCGACGCATAGTTAAAAACAAAGGCCATAGTTACAATAGAAAAAATAGAAGCCTAGCAAATATTCTATCTACTTTATACCCCGCCATATTCCTCCTTCCTGGGACCCACTATATCCAGAAACTATTTCAATGGCAATACTAAATATTAGGTCACTATCAGGCAAAACATTTCTCATTAATGATCTTATATGTGAACGTAAATTAGACTGTATGTTTTTAACCTGGCTAAACATAAATGGGTCTTCAGCTCTTATTGAAGCATCCCCTCCCAATTATAGCTTTTTTCAGTCCATTAGAAATGGTAAAAAAGGGGGCGGGACAGCCACCATAGCCACGGATGCCCTGTGTTGCAGGAGCATCTCCTTCTATGAGTTTGCCTCATTTGAATATCATGCCATAGTTCTAAAGTGCCAGCCTCCTGTTCTGACAGTAACTGTGTACAGGCCAACCAAGCAATGTCCCACTTTTCTAACAGACTTTTCAGAACTACTCTCCATTATCCACACAAACTACAATAAGATTATTATCACTGGCGATTTTAACATACATATTGATAATGGGAACGACTCAAAGGCCCGGGATTTTATGAATCTCCTAAATTCCATGGACTTCACACAACACATCACTGAGCCCACTCACAACCGTGGCCACACCCTTGATTTAGTTATTACAAAGGGTCTTACAACTGTTACATCGTCTATCTGTGACCATGCTTTTTCTGACCACTTTTGTATTTTCTTTACAGCTCTGGTACCTAAAGTTAAAAATAGTGCTGAATGTTTTATTAAGAAACGCTATCTTAACTCTGCAGCAGCTGAGAATTTCAAAATAATGATAACTAGACAAAACATAACTTGTACAAAAACGCCAGAGGCGGGGCCATCATGATCATCTATGATCTAGTAACTACTCTAAATACAAAATTGAGGACCGCACTTGACTCTGTAACACCATTGAAACAAAAAAAGGTTTTAGCCAAATAAAAAGCTCCATGGAGAATGAGGAAATTATTAAACTTAAGAGATCCTGCAGAAGGTCTGAGCGTATTTGGAGAAAGACCAAGCTACAGGTCCACCTTGATATTTTTAAGGATCAACTATCAGTTTTTAATAAAGCAATAAGAAATGCTGGGAAGGATAATTTCTCTAATTTGATATCTACAAACTCTAACAATTCCAGAGTCCTCTTTTCAACAATAGACAGACAACCTTATAAACCCTGCACCCAAAGTAGATGAAAGTTTTTTTTCCACCTCCAAATGTGAGGAATTTGCAGCATTCTTCAGAGATAAGATAACAAACATTAGAAATAATATTGCTCAAGAAATTCCAAATGTCTTGTTTTCCGATCCCCCTCGACCATGCTGTACCAGTATGAGCTATTTTGCACTGACTGATATAGAAATGCTGAGCAAAGTAGTGTCACAAATGAAGCCGTCTACATGCCCTCTTGATCCCATTCCCACCAATTTTTTAAGACCATCTCTGACTCTGTGTCTAAGGACATTCTAGCCATTATTAACTGTTCCTTGCTTATAGGTGTTTTCCCATCTGAATTTAAAACTGCCCTGTTGAGACCCCTCTTGAAAAAAAGCAATTTAGACTCTTCTGTTCTACAACAATTATAGACCCATCTCCAACCTTCCTTTTCTAAGCAAAATCCTAGAAAAAATTGTCTTTAAACAGTTAAATAATTTCCTAGATGCTAATTGTGTCTTTGACACTGTTCAATCTGGTTTTCGATCCAATCAATGCACAGAAACGGCATTAGTCAAGGTTGTAAATGATCTCAGGATTAATGCTGACTCCAAAAAACTATCTGTCTTGGCCCTTCTGGATCTTAGTGCAGCCTTTGATACTGTTGATCATGGTATCCTTATTGAAAGACTTGAAAACTGGTTTAGGACCTATCTAACAGGCCAGGAATACTTTGTTGCCCTCGGGGACCACAGCTAAAAAAAAACATTTCTATGACCTGTGGGGTCCCTCAAGGATTATCACAAGCAGGCTAGACTACTGTAACTCTCTTTTGTCTGGTCTACCAAAAAAAAGCCATTAGTCAACTACAAACGCAAGTCCTCTAAAACAAGACGGAGAGTGCGCATCACACCAGTATTAAAATCCCTGCACTGGTTACCTGTTAGTTTTAGAATAGATTTCAAGATTCTCTTACTAGTCTATAAATCACTTCATAGTCAAGCACCTGAATATATAACAGACATGCTCTCAAGGTACACACCCAGTAGAACCCTGAGGTCCTCCGGCACTGATCTCCTAATAGTACCAAAAGCCAGGACTAAGAGACATGGGAGAGCAGCTTTTAGCTTCTATGCCCCCAGCATTTGGAATACTCTGCCAGAATACCTAAGAATGGCTGAAACGGTTGAAACGTTTAAACATACACTTAAGACATACCTCTTTTTACCTGGATTATCACTCACTGTAAAAAGGTATTAATTTAACATTTTTGAAACATTTATTTATTTACTCATCCGTGTCTCTTTACAAGTGTTTGTAACCCCCAGCACAAGCAGCTGTCTCTTAGTATGATGATAACCATGCTGTGTAGTCCTTTACTGTGCCAGTGCTGTTAGTACATCATTTGTTGTTGATTTTCTCTGGCAAAATCTGTGTCTCTTTAAAAGTGTTTTGTAACCTGTAAAATGTATTTATTTAACTTTATGTAACGTTTACTTATTTTCCTATCTGTGTCTCTTTACAAGTATTTGTAAACCCCTCTACCCCTTTTCTTTCCTTCTTACTGTGAGGCACATTGTGTTACCTTCGTGTATGAAATGCACTGAACAAATAAAGTTTGATTTGATTTGATTTAAAAAAAACTATTACCGCTCTAGTGTTTAAACGCCCACTTTTCAAGCATTTTGACATGAAGTGGACAGAGGAAATTCATGGTTTCAGAAATGTTACTAGCAAGATCCTTTTATATAACCTCAACCAAAACCTAAATGTGCTGAATACAGCGTCCCCTTGTGACATATTTATTTCATATTTAGTAAGTAGCTTCTATGCGTCATTATAAATAAGCCTATATGAGTTTCATAAGGATCAGCCATTCCCAATGGGCAAATGGGTCCAATTTAGGGGATGCTGTATTCAGCACATTTAGGTTTTGGTTGAGGTTATATAAAAGGATCTTGCTAGTAACATTTCTGAAACCATGAATTTCCTCTGTCCACTTCATGTCAAAATGCTTGAAAAGTGGGCGTTTAAACACTAGAGCGGTAATAGTTTTTTAAATCAAATCAAATCAAACTTTATTTGTACAGCGCATTTCATACATATGTTAGTACCCATTAGTAGCCTAACCTACTAATTTATAAGATAATAATCACTTCTGAACTTTACGTTAGCAAATGTAAAAATGATGAGTTGTTGACAATCACTTTTAAAATCTAAAGTCAGCATTAATTAAAGGATATTAATAACCCTGTTACATTGCAGATGAAGGAGGATCACACCTACCTTGCACTGAATGAAGGGCCGCAGCAGCACAAAGATGGGGATTCGTGTGCGCACAATGAAGTCAATGAAATCCCAGAATGCCATTCCGCCCACCTTTCTCAAAGCCATTTCTTTCACCTGTAGACTGAGCTGGTACCACTGGCTGCCCAACTGCCTCTCGAAACACACCAACACCACCTTGAGAGCTGAGGGAACACGTTCATGAACATGCATCTTCTCACTGCACAACTCTACATTTATTGTGTGGTGCCAGACCTAATAATGCACCCTGATGTTGAGTGGTTGAAGCCGTATTTGATGTGGTATATATGTGTGTACCCAAATAGGCGGCCTGACTAGTGGACTCTGTCAAGCCTTCTCTGCGCAGGTCCTTTCCCGTGTCCCCTGGGGTGGAACAGTGTGCCGGGGACGAGTCCAACATGAAGCTCTTGCTACGAGAGGTGCTAATGATGCGTGGGGGGAGGAGGATGTTCAACACTGTTTGAAGCAGAAGCAACACCTCTGGTTGCTCCAGATGAGGACTATCTGAGGGGGGAGAAGCAAACCAGTGTAATTGTATAAATATGCATCGATGCATACACACTAAATACATGATCTGTGCAGTGAAATCAACAACTACACAGCTACTCCTGAGCAGGTATGATCTTATGGACTTGTTGCATTCCAACAACAGATTGTGCCAACTTATAACAGTTAAATAATAACCACTGAATGTAATGATTTCATAGCAAGTTCAAAAAAGTTCTGACCTTTGCTTCCAGACCCCACTGTGAGGACAAATGGGATGAGGAGGTTGAGCAGCATACTCTCCCGGCGTTCCTGATTGGTGAAGGGGGAGATCACATGGCTAAGTGGGAAGTCATCCTTCAGAGCCTGTGGAGGAAAAAGGTGAGACTACATTAGGATGGAAATAGAAAGGGATAGAAAGGGAAGCAAAACATAAACATTCATCAAACCTGACAGCTGGCACCACTCCATTATACCTAAATGGAACAATGTAGTTTCCGTTCGACAGTGTGACAGCATGAAGTTATGAGTAATTGATATCTCTCCAAAGGTTACAGCTAAACCTATAATTGCCCCGTTATTTGTTTCAGTACAAATAAAAATGGCAATTTCCCATTTATTGCTGGACCGGCTCCCTTGTTTGACAAGTCCATGAACAACAAGACCATTCACCAAATTTGACTTCTTTTGACCCTCTTTACTGCTCACATTTGATCATTTCAGACCCCTCCACCCATTGGAGCTTTCAGATTGTCGTCAATCACATCCTGCCTCCGCAATCTACAATGACGATGTGCTTAGCTGCAATTTGATTTGAATCACAGACTACACCTATAAAGATTATCGATATCAAAAAGTGCCTTTTTGCCGCCATTTCTAATAATTAAATCTAATCAAGTGGGTACGAAAACAAACTGGTTTGAAGAGATGTACATTTTTGTTCATTTTGAAAATTTGAAAATGGGGGGAGAGGGTATACTGTATTGGGCGCTATGATAGGCTACCAATCTCAGAACAATTGTCCTGCCAGTGGGGAAAAATGATATTATTATTATTCTGTAGATTGTGATCTATTGTCATGCCAGTTACTGTGAGTTCCAAATTCTGGCATAAGGTTGTTGATATTTCTGTTCAAACTGAAATTGGAAGTATTTATGGCTCGATCCAAGCCACTGTGTTTGTTTCCCATTTCCCGAGCCAGTGCTGTGTACGAACACAGATTTATGAATGCACACACTGAACAGGCTAGCTAGAGTACCATAATGAGTGAATCCACACACTGAACATGTACCTGTATCTGCAGAGCTACCAGTCGCACCACCGCAGTGCTGAAAGGGAGTGGTGGGGACAGGTAGGGACTGAGGTGGAGCAGAGGTAAGCCATCAGCCACACTAGAGGGACCTACCACACCCATCACCTACATTAGATACAAGAACAAACTGATCACAAACAGAGCATGGGTGCTAATGTCCGTTTATGTAATAGGTGCTTTAAGGAAAACAGCTGTTTATCATAGAGAACGTGGGAATGCAGATGTGAATAGTGCTGGTTATGTTGGTGATGGTAATGTTTACGTTAAGACCCCCTAAACTGACATCAATGAAGTAAAGCAGTTAACATCAAGCAGAAGTTAACATTATACATAGTAAAACTACTAGTAACTACTGCACTCAACATTTCTTAATGCTTGCTAACATTAAATGTAACTGCTAAAGGTGTTAATGTTATTGATTACTATAATGCATTGATTAAGCCTTATACATATATATATGCAAATCATGAACTTCCTTTCACATTTATTAACCATAGAGTGATTCGTTTTTTTACCAAACAAAACATGTGCATTTCGGAAGCATGAAAGAGTATTAAAAGAGACAATGTGTAAATATTCAATAGAGTGTTGAAATGGTGATTCTAAGAGTGGTATTACCAGGTTAACGCAGACATTGATGAGGGAGCGAAGGTGAGGCAAGAAGGAGATGATTGGCTGCCGCTGCAATGTCAAACAGATCCCTTCAATCAGACTGCTGGCTGCCTCCCATTCCACCTGCCGTCTGAACACACACACACACACACACACACACACACACACACACACACACACACACACACACACACACACACACACACACACACACACACACACACACACACACACACACACACACACACACACACACAGTCCTCAATAAGATGAATAGTTATTTACAAATGTATCCGTCACCCAGGACAGAGCTTGCTTATCCTGCCATTGGCTGCAAACACTGATGTACGCTCTTTCTAGACCACAACGGTCCTAGTTTAGGTTATACTATTGGTCCAATGATCAACTAATTAATAGATCCAAGAATTCAGTGAATTCAGGGAGTCACCAAAATCAACATTTTCATGACTTAATTGTGTCCATCGTGTGTGTATTCTTTATTTTTTGCCAACATAATAAACACATGGCATATGCTACTGCATGTGCAAATAGCAACTGATCTGTGGACAGAGAATAAAGGGAAACACACAAAACTGATTTGAATTTCAACATATTTATAGCAGAAATACATTGTATTAACAAACTGCTTTAAAATGACAATACATTCTACAATGAATTGTATTAATGTAGACCAGTGGTTCCCGTAATGTGGGCAGGCTCCCCAGGTGGGAATGAGAAACCTAAATAAGCACCTAGAGTATTACAGCATAGCAGTATAGAACTAACCCATTTGGTGATGCGCTCATAGCCAGAGACAACCGTTTAGCCTATAGACTATGACGGAAGGGATAGTTAGTTTAGTAGTTTAAACTTATATTATTAAAATATTTAAGTTGAACTAATTGACTAAATGGAATTGAAAATAGTTAACTGTTCAGATTTAGAAACTGTTAAATCTAGTCCTGTCTCCTAAGTTATTTTTTCCTCATTTGATCTTATATTCTTCAGTTCTATGTTGTGTTTGTTTACTCATTTCTCCTCTTGTTTCAGACACCTCACTCTCTGCCCTTGTCTGCCCTGCATTGGTGGTTGTCTACTTCGCCTTGATAGTTTGCACCTGTTGCAAATCTAAAGTGTTCCATGTTTTAAGTGGAGAGAATGTCAATGATACTAAGATGACTTGCTTTAAAATCCTCAAAAGTCAATGGCACACAGTCTGCTGGTACAATGAGCATAAATGAAGGTGAATGTTGAATAGAATTGGTTGTTTTGTGTTTGATTGCTTTTGACATGTAGGGGGGAAATTAAAGTCAAAGCGGAACAATGATACCATGAACAAATAAACCATTGAACCAATTCCAATGGGAGAGAAAAGATGGTGTGTGAAATCCTCTAGTTAGGTGATAGTGGTAGTGGTAGTGGTGCCTTGATATGCTGGGCTAGGCTGGGCTAGGAGTTAACTCTCCTTACCCCTGTACAGTAACCCTATGAGCACAGTGTATACCCATTAAGCTGTTTTTGTATGTATCATGTATATACCATATGATGTTTGTATAGATATTATGTACATCTACCAAATACATGCTGTGTACAACCCCTGTTGTTTCCCTTCCCCTTCTGCCACACAACCCTCCCCATCCCCCCTTCCTATCTCCACCCGGCCGACCTCAAGCAGATGGGCCCCCCCTTATGTGGTTCTGCTTAAGGATTCCTTCCTGACTAACAGGGAGTTTTTCCTTGCCCCTATTGCCAATGTGCTTACTCTAAGGGGGTCCAGGCTCTGGGCTCGGTAAAGCACCTTGAGACAATGTATTGTTTTGGCGCTATATAAATAAAATTTAACTGAATTGAATTGAATTAAACGTAGTGCTGACACCCAACCGTAGTCAGCATTATGCTAGTAGCTTGGCAACTCTGTTACTTGCTATGTGGTCATTTATGGACTGTCTACTGATTTCCAAATTTAAAAGATAGTGACAGACATATTAAAGTTCATAACTGACCTGTGCTGTAGTGTGTAAAGGGCAATGTATGAGTGGATATGTTCTCCAAAGTGTTTCCCCATTAATTTCAATAGGAAAAATAGGGATTGCAGACATGTTTACAAAAGTTCTGCAGGGGATCAGGATGGACGTGTCAGAATTGGAGTGGAAGGCTTCAAAAAACATCTCGAATTAACGCCCAGGGAGAAAACCAGGTGATGTGTTGCCTTGATTGTGAGTTGGACCGACTGGATGCTTTATTATATTCAGAAATGCAGGAGTCACAGAATCTGAAGACTCATCTAAATTAAAGTTGAAATCACTATTCAGAAAAGTAGAAAAGCACATAGCAATTCTTGCCAGTAACCCAAACACATATACTGTATGCACATTGTATAAACAAAGTACATAACATGAGATGAACCACCAAAAAAAGAGCACATTATTATTTGGTAGCAAGATAATGAACTTGTCAAGCACAAAGAGCAGGTGATTGATTAGGTGATTGATTAGGTGATTAAGATGACAGACCTGGAGCCCAGAGCCTGTGGGCGAGCGCACCTGAGCGTGGGCATCTTGTGGATCTTATTGAACATCCGATCCAGGCGCTTTAGAATAAGAATGAGGGCGGGGCGAACGGCTTCTGTTGACCAATCAGTGATGGGCAACATCTCCATTATGTAGCGACGCAGCCCACGACTCTCCATGGTCAGTGTGTCATATGGAGCCAGCTTCAACAGGGAGTGGGCAATCTCTGCCAACCTAAGCACACACATACACACACACAGGATACACAGTAGATGCAGATGAAATGTATCCTTTTAAATACAATACATATTGCACATTTAGGTGCACACTGCACCTTATATATTGTTTTGAATCCCGTACCCAATATGCACTACAGACATAGAAACACAATCTATTGACGACAAGAGAGATTGATCATTTAGAAAGTAGTTTGAACCTCATGTGTGATTTGATATCCAGAAGCTCAAGAGCAGTAACACGTGGCTCCCCTGCGACGTTCTGTAGGATCTTCAGTCTGGGGCCGCTGTGCTTGTAGAACTCAGTGCAGATATTCAGCAAGGACTCTCGTGGTCGCCTGAACTCCTCACGTGCAATCCTCTCATCAAGATCCTCACGGGGAAGACCTTGACCCTCTTCCAGCAGATGTAGGTCATCACTAAAAATATATGTACAAACACGTATAGTGTAATTAGCTTTCAAGGACTGTTTCTGCTGTGGGATGCTGCTGTAGTTCCTTCACCTGATCTTCTTGCCTCTACTCTGCCTACACCTGGCACTGCAGAGGGTGGTGAGGACAGCAGCAAAGATCATCAGGTCACACCTACCAGCCATTCAGGAACTGTACACTGCACACTGTTCCAAGCGGGCAATGAACATCATCAAAGACACAACTCATCCAGCACACAGTCTGTTCTCCCTTCTACCATCAGGGAAGCGGTACCGTAACCTGAGGGCCCGCACAAGCAGACTGAGTAACTGCGTCTTTCCACAAGCCATCAGACTCATCAACACACTGAAGAAAACCACATGAACATTCCATAGTCACTTCACCATGCCACTGGCACTTTACTGTTGCACCTTGTGACCACTGATTGTACTTCTGCTGCTATGTGTGTGTGTGTGTGTATGTATGCTAATGTGTGTGTGTGTGTGAGAGAGATTATTGTCAATGTCTTATTTAATGTGTGTGTGTGTGTGTGTGTGTGTGTGTGTGTGTGTGTGTGTGTGTGTGTGTGTGTGAGAGAGAGATTATTGTCAATGTCTTATTAAAATGTTTTAAACTGCTCATTGGAGACTGGTCAAACGCAATTTCAAACTTCTGTGCTAACCCTGTTACATAGATTTTTGACAATAAAGTACACTTGACTTGACTTGACTTGTCCACCCCACACCACACTGCATTAATACTAACCCACTCTCATGACACTCATGATGGCCTATTTACTTATAATGTGAATGATTGCCACCATCGCCATTTTCTGTTTCATTGCTCTACTCTACTTACCCTTGCATAGTAACCTTAAACAATTTGATCCACTTTTAATGTTGGTGTATCATGTATATGGGCCATTCTACCAAATTCGTGTAATATGCAGTCCCTCAACAATAAAAACTATTTACAAAACAATTAGGCATTAAGGCATAGATATTTACTAAGAAAATGTTATGGTCTATATAAACCCAATGCATTAAATGAGATAGCGATAAGCTAAATATATACAAAATCATCATTTATAGGGTACTTTCTATTGGGAAGTAGCTGTCCCCAACCCTGACATCTAAATTTCAATGCCTGTAAATAGCACTTTTCAATTTTTTTTAATGATCTAATTTCAAAGATCTTTATGATTGGGTTTAAACAGAACTTGGAATATTTAGATTTATTGTGGGTTTAATTTTTTAATAAATAAACTATACTCAAAAATATCATGTCCCCAGTTTTCATGTCACTACCGAAACACAAGAGTTTTAGTCCATTGGCTGAGCCTGTGTTTTAGCCACGACCCTGCATTTTTGACCATGCAGTGACTGCATCCCTGTCCCTCATGGTTGAAAGGTAAGTAGCTAAATCCCATGTTTTTTATATAAATGTGTTCCAAAGTCTGAAAATCGACGTGTAACCTTAAGAATTGTCACTACCGAAACCCATGTTTTCTTCAATTAAGCAAACCTTATGGGGTTTCATGCTAAATCTTATGTTTGTATGTTTGTACACCTCTTCAAAGATTTGTTTGCAAGCCGTGTGTTTTCTAGAATTCTTTATTTATGCTTAAGGTTAGCTAGAATTGTCACTACCAAAACAGTCTCTACCGAAACATATGGTAGTGACCTGATGATTTCAGTAGTGACAAAATGAAATGGTAAGTAGTTCAATCCCATAATTTTTTTAAATAAATGTGTTGTGTGGACTAAAGGGCGGCCCAGAGCACCTTTTGGAAGATTTGGGGAGATAAATGAACATCCATCTAATAGTGCAGTCACTACCGAAACAGTGCAGCACTACTGAACCACTGGATGTTTTGTAAAAAATGTTGTATATTGAGTAATCAACTAAAATGTTATGATACTGATTGGATTAATGTATGTTCAATTTCATCAATCAACAACTCTGGAATCAATATGATCAGTATTTTGCATTTTACAAAGAACTATTGCACTTAGATTTTGATTAATTGTATAAATTGAACTTGAAAATTTGGTTAAAATTTTATTTTTATGGATTTCATTGTGAAAACCTTCAAGACATTTGTAAAAATACTCTTCAGAGAAGGGAAGGAAACACAATCTGAACAGGTCAATAATAATACTTTTTTTCTATAGTAAATGTGATGTTTCGGTAGTGACAATTTTTGGAAGAGGAAAACCATTCTAACACATTCTGAAAATACAATATAAAAATTGACTGTTCTTTTACTAGATATGTGTTCTTTAGATATGGTACAATATACATATGGACAAAGTTTTGGGAATAAAACATAAAAAAAAATCTAAATATTTCCGACCTGACTTATAAGTATAAAATAAGTATTTGAACCCCTGCCGATTTCGCAAGTTTGGCCACTTGCAAAGAAATGTTTGATCTAAAATTGTAATAGTAGGTGTATTTTAACAGTGAGAAACAGAATATCAACACAAAAATGCACAAAACTGCATTTTATAACATAAAACACATTGACACACCCTTAAACAGGGCCCAGGATGACGAAACCCCACGAGTAGAATGCGCACGAAGCTTCTCCGGGGGTTCCAATGACAAACTTGTATAGGACAAAGTGATAGCCTCCACCAGCCACCGGGAGAGGCTCGACTTTGCCAGGGGTTTGCCTTTGGCGCTTGCACCAAAGCATACGAATAACTGATCCCATTGCCTGAATAAACCAGTGCGATCTACATAAATGCGTAGAGCACGCACTGGGCAGAGCTTGTGCAAGCGCTCCTCCTCCGCTGATGCGAAAGGAGGGGGCGAGAATACAGCCAACTCAATGACCTGGTTACGAAACAGAGTTGTCACTACTTTGGGTGTATATGCTGCGTTAGGCCGCAATACTACCCTGTCCCCGGCAATCGAAAACTGAATGCACGATGGGCTGACAGACAGCGCTTGCATGTCACCAACGCGCTTCAATGACACTAGTGCCAGGAGCAGCGCGGTTTTTCAAAGAAGCAAACAAGATGGCACTCCCGCACCGCCTCTGCTTCTGAGCGAGAAGCCAGGAGCCAATCGTCCAGGTAGTTGAATAAGCGAATGCCTATTTTTCTCAATGAAGCAATGGGAGCTTCTACGCACTTTGTGAATACTCTCGGGGCTAGGGAGAGACCGAATGGAAGTGCGTGGAACTGGTATGCTATTCCGCCGAATGCGAATCTCAGATACTTGCGGTGTCTGGGATGAATCGGAACATGGAAGTATGCATCCTTGAGATCTAACGTGATCAGCCAATCACTCGGCTTTATGAACTGAATCAGCCGGCGTGGAGTTAACATTTTGAACTTCAGCGGCTTGAAAGACTTGTTCAGTATACTTAGATCTAATATAGGGCGATAATTCCCGTCCTTCTTGGGGACGAGGAAATACTTGCTGTAATGGCCTGAGTTTGCATTCTCTGGCGACACTACGCTTATAGCCCTATTTCTATTTCTATTAGTCTATTTCCTGTTGAAGGAAATGTGCGCGAGCTCGCGGCACCCTTGATTGAATTACACTCGTAAACCTGGGCGGAGGCCTGGCGAATTGTGTGTAACAAGAGTGTAACCCCTTGAAATCATTCTCAGCACCCAGGGCGAGACCAGCTCAAAACGCAGTCTGCCAGCCTGGGGCTTATATTGAATTTGTCGGCTACTAAGCCGCTCATCAACAATCTGTCTGAACCTTGATTTGACCCCACTCCTAGTGAGGAGGGTGAGATCTGGGGTTTCCCCCTCATGGTTTGAATAAAAAATTGGTTTTGCGAATGCAACGGGTGCATCGCGGGAGGGGAAAAGCAAGCTTGTCTTGTGTCTGCGCCTAACGGGACAGTGTCGAGAACATGGGAATGTAGTGCTTGTGGGAACATTTTCGTCGTGCTGGACATGGGGTTTACATGAGCGCATCTGGCGACTTTCCCAGGTGGTGGCGGCACACCACCTCCCCACCCTTTTGTTTCAGGGGGCGACGAACATCAGGGCGCCGGTGGTCTGCCTCGCCCTCTCGTACCACGTCGTGTGGGTTTGTGTGTGGCCCCGGAGCTTGTCTGTGCCGTTGGCTGCTGCTGCTGTTGCTGCTGTGGCTTAGCAGGCTGGGCCGGTGGCCGGAACGGGTTCTTGTTCCAGCCGTGGCGCGCAGGCACCTTAGCTGGAGGAGCTGGGGATCGGAACCCACTCCTTTTCACCCCCTGTGCCGGTGTGGTCTGCCCTGAAGAGGACATTGGCTCGGAGCTGCTCAACCGAGGCATCCATGACTGAAAAGCCTCACGACTCTTCTGCTCTGCCTCGAACATGTCATTCATCGCCCCCACCGCTTCACCGAACACGCCCTTGACGCTGACTGGAGCGTCAAGGAGTGGTGCTTTCTCCCTGTCCGAAAGCTTGGCCAGGGAGAGCCACAGGTACCTCTGCGTCGCCACAGAAGCCCCCATGACTCGCCCCAGCCCCTGCGACGAGCATCTGGTGAGTCGGAGAGACAAGTCCGTTGTCGTCCCCGAGACGAGCTCCGTGAGGAGCTTGGCTTTGTAGCGTTGGAGCAAAGCCGACATGTTCGTAGAACACGCCGACTGCCCCGCAGCCAGGTAAGCCTTCTCGGCCAGAACCGCCATATGACTAGCGCTCTTGGTGGGTAGCACGGGTTTCTGGCCGAGGCGCATCGTGGGGGAAGCAGGGGAGAGATACCCTGCCACGGTTTCCTCCACCGGCGGAAAGGAGAGTTAGCCCCTCTCTTTCGCTCGGTCTAAACGGAGGTACTCCGCAAACCCCGGAACCGGAGCGCGCCCTGAGTACGGCGCAGCCCATGAGGTTTCCAACTCCTCGTGAACCTCTTCGAAGAAGGGGATGTTTGAGGAAGCTGGCTGGGGTGGGTCACCATAGTACTCTCCGTCCAACAATGCAGAACGCACGCTGGGCGGAGAGGGGAGGGGGAGACCAAGCCGGCTCGCCGCCCTTACCGCTACCTCGTGTAGCTGGTGACCCAGGTTCCGGGAGAGTGCCGTAGGCTTCGTAGCCCGCGGCGTGTCACCCATCACCACGTCCTCGTCCGAGTCCTCGAACGAAACCTCCTACAGACTCTCTCCTCCGGCGTCGACGTCCAACTCGTCGAGCTGAACGTCGAGCTCAGATAGCGGCTCGGAGGCCTCCGCAGTCACCGCGACTGGGGCCACTGTGCACGCTGGGGAAGAGCAGGAGGACCCAGTGGCTACCCGAAGGAAACCGCCAGGCCCACTGCTGCTCCCAGGGCGAGGGGAGCCTCGTCCGTCCGGGGACACCACCCCGGACAGCACAGGCTGTGCCCCCGGACGCAGGTCCTCTCTCTCCCATAGAGAGAGGCGCCTCGTGACTCGTGCCGTCTTCATTGCGGCACAGAGCACAGAAGCAGGAGGGATTTCCCCGGACAACGCCGCCTCAGCGTGTGTTCTGCCCTAGCAGAGCGCACAGCAGCGATGCCGGTCACCCTTCTCCCGGGGTTGGCCACAGTCTGGATAGACTTTGGTCATCGTTGATCTGAAAAAAAGACACAATTAGCAAGAGCTAACCAACGTAGCACGTTGTAAGCAGTAGTGAACTAGCAAGTCGAAGACGAGCGTGGTCACCAGCTAGACAGCAGCTTGCTTAAGCGTAGAATATCCTTGTAGCACTCGGAGCTAGTAAGGGAATAATCCAAACTCACCAACTCGAAAGAGTAATAAAGCACACAAAGACAAAAGGATACGCAAAGCATGTAGAGTTTTGGTTCTGACGGTCCGTAACCTCAAAGGCGAAGGGTCGAAAACAGGACGGGCGGCATAGTCACCTTCAATATATAGGGACCTGAGGGGGCGGGCTCAGGATGGTGAATAGAAAGTGCCTCGATTGGTCAATGAACAGGTAATTTCCCGTAAATCACATCGCAGTCCCACTGCGATATGTAACCATTGGCAAGCAGCTTGGTGAGAAGCAGACAACTATTGGTGCGATTATTCGTAAATGGAAGCAACACCAAACAACTGTCAACCCCTCTAGGTCTGGGGCTCCATGCAAGATATCCCCTCGTGCGGTATCAGTGATCATCTGAATGGTGCAGAATAACCCCAGAACTACACAGGGGGAGCTTGTGAATGATCTCAAGGCAGCTGGGACCACAGTCACCAAGAAAACCATTGGCAACACACTACACCGTAATTTTTTGAAGTACTGCAGCACTTGCAAGGTCCCCCTGCTCAAGGAAGCACATGTACAGGGCCATCTGAAGTTTGACAATGCACACTTGAATGTTTCTTAGGAGGATTGGGAGACAGGGTGTTGGGGCTGTTTCTCTGCCAAGGGTACAGGACGACTCCACCGCGTCAAGGGGACTATGATGGGGCCATGTAACGTGGAATATTGGGCTTCAACCTCATTCCCTTATTCCCTCCCATTGAAAACGCAACCTTAAGGATTTGGGGAGGATCTGCAAAGAGGTCCTGAGATGTGTGTAAACCTGGTGACCAACTACAAAAAATGTCTAATATCTGTGCATGCCAACAAGGGTTATTCCACCAAGAACTAAGTTATGTTTAGCTAGGCGTTCAAATACTTATTTTCTGCATCAAATGCAAATAAAGTCATAAATGTTTTAAAATGCAGTTTTCTGGATTCTGTTTCTCACTGTTAAAGTACACCTACCCAGGGACGGACTGGCCATCGGGCATACCGGGCGTTTGCCCGCTGGGCCGGGGTGCAATATGGGCCGATGGTCCCGAATTTTAATTTTTAATTTTTTTCCCCATATAATGGTCTGACCGGCTGGCCCACGAAATTAGTTCATCAGCGGCCCTACTGACACTGGGCTGGCCCAATCACATCCCCTGGGCTGACCCAACACAAACCCCTTTCGATTTGGACCTGCCTACATAATGCATTAGGACGGTAAACAGCGTGGCCCATGGCCTTGACATGCTTGACACGCGCACGCTAGTCTGCGGCCCATTGGCCGTCTTCTTGAGTGACTAGGGTCTCGTCCAATCATATCAGCAAACACCTTCTACCTTTAGCTAAACTTTGATATCAGCTCCCGTGGATGACAGTGCTGGTGGCTACAGCCAGGGAGATACGATACAACGACCTACGGTAAGCTTACTGATCATGAATTAAAACGTCTCTAAAATATGTTTGACTTAGAACCTATGTTCTATGGCCAAGTTCGTTTGCATAGCTAAATACAAGACAAGTCTGTAGCTGTTGCTAGCCCTCAGCCTACTGTACTCTGAAACAGCCAGCCGTTAGCCTACACTCTATGTTGTGCGTTTGAGTGGTGCGCGGTGCCATGTCAATTGTTCCGAAAGCCCAGTATTCCCAAACCCTGGTATTCCGAAAATATGCCAATTTGTCCAGATACCGAATTATGATAGCCCGTTATACGCTCCAGTTTTCCCGTCCCCCCCGAAGTTCAGGGGCGTAGTTCAAACGTTAATGCCACCTCATCAAGCGCGTTTCCTACAGGAGGAAATAGACTCCCTTCTAGAAAAGGGAGCAATACAGCCTGTCCTCTCGGAGACGAGAACAGGGTGTTCTTCAGTCGCTATTTTCATGGAAAATATCGACCGATCTTATACCTCCGTATTCTGAACCAAGCTTTAAAGTGTATGATGTGTATTGCATTTAGATTAATTAAGACCACCACCTTAACACAAAAACTCTTGTTGAACTCATACAGTAGTAGGTTCAGTGACGTGCGGTGAGACAGCTGTCTTCTGGAGCTTCTGCGAGCCCGTGAATCAATGTTTCGTTGGAATCATGATGTAACGTTGTTGTAGCGGGAATACAGCTATGCTATTTGTATTTTCTAATTGGCAGGTCATATGTATGATTCTAGACTTCGCTAAGCACTGAAGCGACTGAAACGGTGAATTTTGATCACATTAAGCGAAGTTAACAGGTAAAACGGGAGAAAAATAGGGCGTCTTTAGGCCGTCCTGCCTAAAAGTAGGGCGTCCCGTTTCTTCTTATTTTTTAGTAGACTATAGGGCAGACGCCCTGCTAGCTATAAGCCTGGTTGGTGTAGACATTCGAGATTAAAAAGGTGTGTTATCGAATTTAGTGGGCCGGTCTGGTTCAAAATGCCCGGGCCTACCATTTAGCAACGTTTATTCTAGAATCCTGATACGTGTATCCATCCATTCCAGCCATGTTTCTGACTCTGTCCACTCTTACCCTCCACTTTTTCTATCTCTACCTCTCTACCCGGCCAGCTCCAAGCAAGGCTGTCAAACCTAAGTAGGTGGTAAAGGAAAGACAAGACACCAGCCAAATTCATGAGAATAGAATGAGAAAATATATAAATTGATGAAGCTATCTGCAATCTGTTGCAGCTTTAGGTCATGTAATTCCAAAAAGAGTCAAGTTCTTAAACTGCCCCAGTTTGGATTCAGACTGCCTGTTTTCTGTTAATGGTGGCAGTCAGCACAGTCTCATCAAAGAGGGGATTTTACCTGCAGAATACCTACACAGGTTTTTTTATTTTTGAGTTTTCGTCTTAGAGACATAAAAAGAACAACCACGGAAACATTGAACCCTTTTCTAATATTATTGCTGAGGTCTTCTAGAATAGAATCATATATTCCATTTGTGCATCAATGTTTTTAGTTAAGCAAAATGTACAAAAACATCAAGGCATGTCAGATAACTAAGAAAAGTCTAAAAGGCCTTGGACCTTAGAGTGTTAAGCCAGAAATCCTCAGTGATGTCCTTAAACCTTATACCTTTGTTTCAAATTAAGCAAATTGCCTGTAAAATGTCCTCTAATAACTGTATGTACTGTAAAACTTTAACGAGACAGTCACTGCGGTCCCAAAATAACTGTATCGGAATTGGTTGTTTAACGGAGAACGCGCGTATGTAACTTTTGAAATCAGAGAATCAACTTGAGATTACGTCTTTGTGCATGCTTGAGATCCCGTCCATAGACATATGTACAGTGATTCTTGAAAGACATAATTTTGAAAGAGCAAAGATATATTTTGTCATAGCCTGTTTTGATCACATTCACTAAGGGTGCCAATAATTGTGGAGGGCACTGTATATACATGCATCTTATACAGTATGTCTATGATATTATAATCGCTGCTAGACGCTCACTGTTCTTGTGCTCCCACATCTCATTCACTTTGAAATACTGGAACGAAATGTAAATGATCAAGACCATGCACCATGTTATTTGCCCTCATGTGCTGCATATCAGAAATGGCCAACAGAAAAGCGAATTATTCTGACGGCTCCTATTAGCTACCATGGAAACAATAAACAAAGCTAACTTTAGTATCTAAATAGCAACTGCATATCAGAAATGGTTAACAGAAAAGTTGTCTCAACCAGAGACATGTATATGTCTATGGTCTCAACTGTATATATTAATGGCACGTTTTTTTATGAATATCCTGCAGACTGTCTCACAAGCTTATTCCTGTTGATTATGAACAAACATAAAACAAGAGGCCCGAATAGATATGAGCACCTTTACAACCCCTCCTTAACGCTTCTGGGACAGTTTTTTTTCTTGTTGTCAAAACTCCGCAAGTTTTTGTCCTACAGACATATAAAGAAAACCCACATGAACCTTGGACCCTTTTCTTTTAAAATATATACAGTTTCGAAAATTAAATATAAATAAGTACTTTGTAAGGAGAATATAGCTGATCTCTTACACATTTCAGTCTGTCAGTGAGGTTTCTACTCCTAAGGCCGAACCCATTAGCAAATGACAGCTATTCATATGATAAGTAATGGTGATTCAATTATCTCTATTGGACCATGGTGTGGCGTGAAAACCTCTGGGGGTAGTGAGTCGCAGACATTCCAGAGCCATTATGCAATGGCCATTGTCTTTGTCTAAAGGTGTCCCAGGTAACTCATCAATATGCATTTGTAGGGACACACATTTAGGAAAGAAACAGGTCACTCTGCTATTATAAATATAAAGTAGTGAAACCACACACACTTTCTGAATGCTAAACTCACCTATGTATAGCCAACACCTATGTTTACAAGGTTCAGAGTTCAAAAGTCTTACCTCAAAATCTTTACAATGTTTTTTTTGTACACATTCTGAGCACCTCTGAATAAAGGTATTTCAGACAGGAAACTCGCAGAATTAGTAAATAAGATTTTATTAATGTAAGTACAAGGTAGTATGTTTGGTCATGGCGCCCTAGATCTGCTCAAGCTGCTGCTGCAAGATAAAGCTGCAAACTGCAACTGCTGCATAAAATACAATTTACACTGTAAATTGCTGCCACAATAAATAAGACAAGCAGGAATTAACGAAAACCCTCTTTAACTATAAGCAGATCTAGACAGGTGGAGCTGGGGAGGAGGAGGGAGCAAATAAGCGGCGTCATAGCTCAAGAACTGGGTGAATCTGGCCTGGAGACCGGAGAATTTAAACTAGCGCGGGCGTATGGGAGCAAAGTGATTGGATAGGTTGCGTTGTCACTAATTAGGGGCGTCTCTCCCGTTTCCTGTATGAACTTGGCCATTTGTAAGGGTGATTTTACATTTGATTTTATTTGACAACATTCCTTTTACTCTGATGTTGTTTTTGCTGATGTCCTTTATAACATAATCATATAAGCCACTTGTGCATCAATACTTATAGCTAGGGGAAATATAAAGAAACCTCAAGGCATGTTAGACTTCCTAAAAAAGTCAAACAGGCTATACTGTCCCTGAAGGGTTAAACACGTATAAGGACGTTCAGGTGGCCGCGAATTCATGGAGAGAAATACTATCCCATTTTCACAGGAAACTTCACCTGCACACAGCAATCAGGGCATATGTGTCAACCGCGATAAAAGATAATGCTCTGATCTATTCCCATTCCATACTGAATATTCTTTTAGGTCAAAGGTTTGTTGCGACATACCGTGATATTTCAGATGATAGTTATGTGGTAGCCTATACCAATGTGTTGACATTAGAAAAACGTTGACTGTGACTGTTTTGGACAGAACGCGCTAATTCACTGAACAAATAATTTCATATTACTTTTCCACCACTTGTTAGTCATGTCATCCATTCATATCGATGTGAATCAATCAATGCTAATACAACTTTAACTGTGATGTGTTGGTGGCGGTGACCTTATGACCTTGATCAAACCGATCTGTGTGTACAGAAGAGAGAGAGGTCTCCTCCATACATAGTGTGGTTGGCAGCGGTGACCTTATGACCTTGATCAAACTGTTCTGTGTGTACTGAAGAGAAAGAGGTGGTCTCACCGTACGTTGGCTCCTCCAGACATGGTGTGGTTGGCAGCGGTGGCTCCTTTATGACCTTGATCACAGCGACTCAGCTGAGGGGCTGTCATTGGTCTACAAAGAAGAACATTTAGAATTATATTCAGAGGTCAACTGACCTATAGCTTTTGACATACTCCAAAATTAGCATACAAAAAAAAAACACTTTAATTTTGTGTGTCTTATTGGAATCTTTAAGAACGGATAAATGTGTTTTTCATTGAAGTGCTTAGCTTCCATTGTCTACTGCATCAACCCAACACACAAAGGAAGCCAGACTAACGAGAAGCAAGTGAGCCTACATAACAATAATGCCATTCTATGTTGGCTCTAAGTGTAAAGGCATACATAGTGTTCCTTAGGTTTCTTTTGTCCTTCTGTCCCTATTGCTATTTGTCTGTAAAGGAAGTTTATGGCAAATCCTAAAAGTGTATGGTAAAAAGCCCCCCCTTGATGTTGCCCTATTTGTGCAATACTGTTATGCCATACACGTAGGGCAATGCTTTTCACATACTTTTTCCACATTGAGGTTATTTTATGTTTAATCATTTGGTTAATATAGTAATTGAGAAGAGAATTTTTGTGATTTTATATGATCCACAGACGTGGAGATTTTTTATCTTCTCACATTTTAGGTTAGATTTATGTAGATTTTCAGGGTTCACAAACTTTTAAAATTAATTTGTGTATGTTTGTATGTGTGTGCATGTGTAAATCCATGAATGTGCCGTGTCAAAGACTACACTGTAAAGTAAGGCCTGTAGTGATGTAGCAAGTGAATGTACCATGTGAGAGACTCGACATTGTAGAGTAAGGCCTGTAGTGATGAATGTACCGTGTCAAAGACTCTACACTGTAAAGTAAGGCCTGTAGTGATGTAGCAAGTGAATGTACCATGTGAGAGACTCGACATTGTAGAGTAAGGCCTGTAGTGATGAATGTACCGTGTCAAAGACTCTACACTGTAGAGTAAGGCTTGTAGTGATGTAGCCAGTGCTGCAAGAGCAGCTATCTCATCCCTGGCTGCACATGCTGATTCCATCGCCACTGTGTTCTTCTTCAGTTTCTGCAGATAGCATGGTACCAATGCCTCTAGAACCATCAGCATCTGTAAACTACAAACACAACATACAAACACACAACACAACACAACACAACAACACAAATTAACTTGTGTTTGACTAGAAAGTACAACTCAGATGTACAGTATTTAGTCATTGTAAAAATACATCTTCCAAGTCGACTTCTCAAGCAATGCCCTCAAATTTTTGGTCAGGTATTTTGTATTTGTATGTATTTGGCCAAATGTATGTCTTGAACACAAACTGCAAAATGACATACAATGCCACAAGTAAGAATTTTGACACTTAAAGCTAAAGCCACACTTTAAAATTATGGATTTATTTTATTAGATAAAGCAAATGGCATTCACGTTAGAGAAAAACACCACAAGCACACTTTCCCACAATCCACAAAATGAAGCTTATCTGCTTATAAAAAATGTATCATTTAATGGGTTAATTCAGGGGTTTTCAACTGGTTTAGTCCCAGTGACCACCATTCTGGAATGTAATTTGTAGCCCAATTGATGTGCCTGCACGCAGGTGTGTGTTTGTAACCACCGCCGCCATGCCCCCTCCCCCTGCACAGATATTCTGCCTATAACACATAAATATGTGAATTTATCAGGGTACATCGCTAGCCCTAGAATTGGGTTTATTGCCACTTAAATATGTGCAGTTATCAAGGTAGATCACTAACCGCCATCGCCACGCCCCCCTACCCCAGTGCACATATTTACGATAGTCAAGAGTAATCTGGAAATGTGTTGATATATCAAAGTGAATTTATACAAATATTCAATCGTGAACTGATCAACATAGGCTCATGTCGCAGACCCCCTGCAATGCCGTCACGGACCATCAGTGGGCCATGGACCCCTGGTTGAAAACCCCTGGGTTATTTGACTCATCACCGAAATGTCATTCAGAAGCAATGTTGGATGTTGCAGTATGCATATAAAAAGCAAAAAAAGGCTGTAATGTTATGTGCAATGTAAACTATCACTTCTGTAGGCTACTTCCATGAGCTGAAATTGACTTATTTTCTAAATGAAGTTAAGCAAAGACTATTGAAGTGTTCCTCCCATTAAACATCTCTGGTTTGACCACAGAAATATTTATGAATTTATTCATAAAGGGTGTGATCCTCCTTTAAAAAGAAGTTGTCAGCCTATTCTACCCTTGACTTAAGTCTAATAGCAGAAGCCTTGGCCACATTGATAACACCACCGCAAGTGGGTTTCTCTCAGTCACGCAGGGGTCTACCAGGCTCTGAAGAATGGGTAGATTCTCTGAATGGGTAGATTCATCCTGGTGCGCTCCTTAAGCCCCTTTGTCTGTCATGGATCTGGCAAGTGTTCGTTAACAATGTCTTCCAATGATTCTTACCTTCTGAAGGACTCAGGAGCATATGCAACAACTGTCACACAGAGTTTGATGGAGTCGCTGATGGAGAAGGCTAGGTCCTCATTACCATAGCAGAAGTCTATTAATAAACACACATCAAACAAAGAGCATGATCATTGTGAATGTGAATTTGTAACTTCAGAGAGCATCCGACATGTCCGACATCCAACAATACTGTAGCCTACCAACAGCTTTTCATGTTGGTACATAGCTATCTTAGGACCTGGGGTGACAGGGCTTTCTCTGTGGCTGCACCCACCCTCTGGATTGCCCTCCCCATCCCCATCAGTCATGCTCCCACTATTGCATCATTCAAACAAACCCTCAAAACTATCTTTCGATCAAGATCATTTAAGTTTGAATTAAATAATTTAGATATTTTTTTCATTTATTTCCATTGCTAGTTAGCCTAAGTAGTGCTACCTGTTTTTCAGTCCCATTGCCGGGAAGAAACCCGTCCAGCCTCAGAAATAGAAGCACAGAGGTCTGAAGCTTTACCCCATAGTGGAAAAGCACCCATACTGTCAGTTTAATGTTAAATCAATTAGTTAAGTTAGACATACACCTGTGAGTGGATAAGAAAGGTTCTGTCAAATAAAACGTTGTGTGGTCCCTGTACATTCTGCAGTCTAGAAAATCACCTCTACTGTTATTGTTGTATTAAACTTATACCCTCCTACCTATGGAAGGATACTGTATCACACCATATCACATTATTATTACATGTTCACTTAGTTTGGCCTTTGTGTGTGTATTTCAATTACCCAGTGAACGTAGTGGCTTCTCTGCCTTCACAAGCTGGAGGGCATCAAGTGCATCATAAGTCTCCCCCTCCAAAGACACCAGCAGGTCAAAGAGACACTGGGCTGACACTCCTTTGGATAACCCAGTGCTGGTGCTGGTCTGAGAAACATGAACAAACACAAATGAATGTGCAGACACAAGGATCATTTTACACAGCATTCACTCAAAACATAAACAAACACAAATGGATGTGCAGACACAAGGATCATTCTGTACAGCATTCAGTCTTCAGATTAGTAGAGCTGTGGTGTTATCATTTTACAGCCACTGATTACAAGATATGAAAGAGAATAAAAAGTATATAGTGATTATTAAAGGGATATATATTTGTCTCACTCTGAACTCCACTTACTGTGAACTCCAGCAGTGGTGCAACACTGGCAAACAGCTGCAGGACGAAAGGTTTGCGGTGGAGGATGTAGAACTGGCGGCAGCAGAACTCAATTCCCTTCCTGAACAACGGGTTACTTTCGTAGTCGGAGTACACCTGCACACACACGCATTACTCAGATGGCTGTCCATGATTGTATATAATACTGTTCATTAACACAGTGAATACATTTACATGTATTCATTTGGATGACGCTTTTATGCAAAGTGGTTTACAATTAAGGGAACATCAATACAGCTATTGATTGCTAAGTTAGGGACCTGTTGAGAGTGAACACATTACTCAAAGTAATAATTGTAATGAATGTCAGTACTAATGACAATGCAGGAATTAATCTCTTCTCGAAGATAAGAGAGGGGTGCCGAGTTCAGAAAGCATTTTCTCTTGGACATGCAAGACCATGCTCTTACAGTATGCATGGTACTGACAATGCCATGCTGATATGGGCTTGCTGCCCGACAGCAACAATTTCCACCTGTCTCTATGCTTCACCTGCAAAATTGTTGGCAAAATCCACTGGTATCCACTGAGAGAAAAGAGATGGTTGAAGTGCACAGCTGTGTTGATGGCAGTGGCGGTGTACTGCCTGAGGAGGGCGCTGTCCTCTGGGTGCAGTAGCAGTGCCCCGTTCAACACATTTAAGAACAGCATCATCTCATCTCCCCAAGGGTGTTCACTGGGCATGCCCAGAAACATCTCCTCCAAGAGCTTAATCCACAGCATCTTGTGAAGGGTGTCCAAACCGAACAGCTCTTTACCTGCACACAAATACATTGGAATACACAAAGAAACACATAGGTTACAATCGTCAACTCCTTGTAGGGCTATTGCATATACAGAAATGTGCATCTGTATAACACACACACTCAAAGGTTGTAGCTCATGCTGGTCATTCTTGTAAGCACTAGCGCCTTCTTCTAACCTCTGGTTATTACCAGAAGGGGGCACTCCAGAGACAGGCTAACTGACCAGTCCGTGCCATCATCAACTAATGACTAATACAACACTTACCATTTCAGCAGGTAAATCTCCTGAAACTGGCCAGTGACCCCACAGGTGCATTGTTGCTTGTAATATACATTACATTATAACATTTAGTGTTCTGAAAAGGTACAAGAGACCAACTTCTCTGAGAAGTGCCAGTGTAGTCCAAACTGGTCAATGGCTAGTTTTTAGAGCTCCTGCTGAAAGATCAAGCTGAAGACAGCAATGACCCATCATCAACATATGAATATTCTCTAAAGCTCTCCCTAGTGGTACTAAAAAGTGGTAAGTGCCTTTCGCCAGAGGCAGACCAGTAATCCACCAGTCCTTGGAGCTCCCCCTATAGGTACCAACCAGTGGTTAGTACAAAATGGAAGTGGTCTCAAGACTGACTAGGTGCGCTACAACTGCTTCTGCACATAGCACACATACGTAAATTATTTATCTGTATCCACATTCAAGTCTTTACACTTTACATGTGTTCAATGTCCAGCATGTTAATTACAGGAAGGTATTGTTTAGTCATTCCTGTCATCTGTGAGTGGTCATAATGTTTTGGCTCATCAGAGAATGTATGTATGTATGTATGTATGTATGTGTGTGTGTGTGTGTGTGTGTGTGTGTGTGTGTGTGTGTGTGTGTGTGTGTGTGTGTGTGTGTGTGTGTGTGCGTGTGTGTGTGTGTGCGTGTGTGCGTGTGTGCGTATGTGCGTATGTGCGTATGTGCGTATGTGTGTATGTATGTATGAATGTATGTATGAATGTAAGTATGTTTGCATTGCTGTGTACCCTGTGACTCGTTGAAAAGGGAGAACTCAGCATTGATAGCAGTTCTGGGAAATGAGGGAAGACGCAGCAGGTCTTCTTGCAGAAGAGACACATGCGACTGCTTGTGTGAAGGTGGCATGTTCTGTGTTAAGGAGATGAGGAAGAGAACACGTCCAACCTCCTCCAGCTTACGGGTGAACACCTGCAATTTAAAAGTCCAAAACACACTTTTGTTTCAGTACAAAACACACACAGGTTGGTTTCAACCCTGTTATGATACATGAGGTAGCTAGCATCAGATAGCCTTCTTACTGCAGTGACTTCTGACTAAACAGCTCAGCTCTCTGGACCAGAGAGACCCAACAATTCCTCAACATGACATATTGTTTTGCAACTTATTTTATGTTATTCAACAAAACACTGATGAAGGAAGGTGCCTGCTTGACAACCCTTGTGAAATGCTCAAGATGGCAGCTTTGTTGTTGTAACCTTCTGCTCAGGTTCAATGGTTGGGCAGTCATGTTGTTGTGTTTAGTTGTTGTAGGCTACAGAGAGATCATGTTGTAGTGTGAAGGAGGGCCTTAGACTTTTACCAAGTAGTTATGCATTATTGTATTCCGCTGCTCAGTTTCTATGGTTGGGCAGTTTATATTTTGGTTAGGTTATGATGTTTGGTATGAGTACTTGCATTTGACAGTGAGAGGATTAACCACTGTGCCCAACCAATAAATAGCACAAGGAATTGAACATGTTTACCTGTGTTAAACTACAATTCTGTAAAGACTAACTGACTTGTCACAAAACTGTGGTTGGTCCATACACTTAACCTCTCTTTATCTTGTGACGGATATTTTATCTGTGAGTTATTAGATCATCATTGATCAATTTGGGAATTGGACAAGATATTTTTCTGGAAAAAATGAACAAATTCATAAATGCATGCATTATGCTAAGTTTTGAGAAGACCATGTATCTAGGTAGTGATCAAAGAGGCCTATATAGAGATGTGTAGACACATGACAGAACCAACCTGCTTCTGAATGAGTAGTGATCAAAGAGGCCCATATAGAAATGTGACAGAACCAACCTGCTTCTGAATGAGTAGTGATCAAAGAGGCCTATATAGAAATGTGACAGAACCAACCTGCCTCTGAATGAGTAGTGATCAAAGAGGCCTATATAGAGATGTGTAAACACACAAGGGAACCAACCTGCTTCTGAATGAGTAGTGATCAAAGAGGCCCATATAGAAATGTGACAGAACCAACCTGCTTCTGAATGAGTAGTGATCAAAGAGGCCTATATAGAGATGTGACAGAACCAACCTGCCTCTGAATGAGTAGTGATCAAAGAGGCCTATATAGAGATGTGTAAACACACAAGGGAACCAACCTGCTTCTGAATGAGTAGTGATCAAAGAGGCCTATATAGAGATGTGTAAACACATGACAATACCAACCTGCTTCTGAATGAGCTCTTGGCCTTTCTCTGGCAGCATGTGTACCAGGTTGAGCTGAGGAGACACGGATCTTCTGAAGGGGTAAATGTCTCTCACATAAGTCTGGGAAGAACAAACAGGGGGTATGAGATTCCAGGATAAAAGATAACTAGAAACAAGTGTACAATATGTATCTTAATATTAGCACTCAGTTCTCCAAAAAGCCAATTTAAGAAGAGGTATCGGGCTGCATTGTAGATGTCACTTCTGCACCTGAAATTGTGATGCATTTATCAGTAATACACAAAGAAGAAAACGTTCACAATTTATACACAACAGAAGGCAGTAATACTCTGTGGGAATGTCATGAAATGTGAAGCACTAGATACACTTAATCATCTTGAGCTTGGCAAAGACATGCCGGTTTTAGCATAGTATGCCATTTAGCTAGTTCCTTTATAAGGATGATGTCAACCACACATTTATCAAGCTCACTGCCTCCTCCTCCGTACCAGCACACGTTTTGGGATGACACAACTTAAAGAAACATTTACACTTCATTTAGCATGGAGATGTGGTGGCCAGTTTTTAACAAGATAGGATATCATGTTTAAGTAAGGGATAATGTATAGAACGCCGGTCATTATCTGGAAAATAAGCCCAGACAGGGCGAACAGCACCCCGACACGAAGCAGAGGGGTGTTGCTTCGCCCTGAAGGGGCTTATTTTCTATTCACTATCCGGCTTATTACCTACAAAACAAAAAAATAACTTAACACAGTGTGTCTTTTTACAATTTATTTGATACCATTCGTAGTGGTAAAAAGCAGAGAAATAATTTGCCAATGATGTTGCCGTCAAAACACAGCTGAACACAGTAGAACACAGCTTCTCAACTGTCAGCTGAAACTCCATTGAGCTGGGTTGATAAGTTACCGGACTACTTGTGGAGTGCTACGAAAGACGTGAATCAGAGTCAAAAGTGAATTTAAGCAATAAGCCCCAAGAGGCCGTGCTTTGCGCTGATTTTAGAACAGGTAAGGGAGTTGTTAGGCACGACGCGAAGCGGAGTGCCGTTAAACCCCCTTACCTGTTCTAAAATCAGCGCAAAGCACGGACTCGCGGGGCTTATTGCTTTTCTAAACCTGTTACTACACATATTTGATATGGTTTCATAAATAAAGACAATTCAATTTAAGAAACAATAGTTTAATGATAAACCGTCATTCTTCCGCCACTAAAAAGTATAGTTCCTAAATAAATCGTTGCCACGCAACCCTTGAAGCAACGCAACAGCCAGATGGAACACTGGGTATGAAATGCGCTATATGAATGCCTTGCCATTCGCTGCGCAGTAATATGGAATGTAATCAGGTCAAATTGTAAGGTAATGCTGGATTTTACAACGGCTTTTAGCCAATCACAATCAAGGATTTGAACAATCAGGTTTAGAAGGAACATTCTACAACATTAAGAAGAGCCGTGTAAGAAGATATAATAAATTATTATGATATGATGATATGATGATATGATGATATGGTAAACAAAGGCTCTCCTTTACATATAATACATTCTATTGTCAGTACATACGTATTGTTCTATGTTGCCATTCTATAGTTCTAACCTTGCACTTAATCTGTGAAGGGACCGGTATTCATAGTTAATAAGGATATGCCATAGTCAATATCCATCTTATTTGTAGCTAGTATAAATGTTACTTTTATTAGCATGTAAGCATTCCTGGGTGAGACTCTTTGATTTGACCTGGGGACGGAGGTGAGAAAACCCCTTCCCCCTCCGGGTCAGGACAGAGAGTCTGCAGCCATGGCCTATTTGAATAGATGGTTACACCCCTAAACATTATGTATATAAGACCCTGTCCTTTAAGAGACAGGTAGATAGTCTTGAGGCGAAGCTCTGGGTGAGTGGAGCTCAAGCTCTGTCTCACAATGGTGGCCGCCATTGTTTCAAGATTAAACCTGGATCATTACTGACAAACCCACGACTGAGTCTTCCAATACATGGTATAAATTAATTTTAATTATTATCTCCCTCTGGAACGAAATACTGTTTTCTGATTGGCTAATGGGGTGTACATAAAGTTCGTATAACCGGACACCTTGGACGTAGTCCCAGTAGAAAAGTTAAATCGCAGTTCCATATCAATGCTCTTGAATTTTTTTTTTTTTTAAGGACTTCTCTAACGTGAGCACTAGGCTTCAAATCAAGAATTCATCAGGTTATTATGCATATTAAGTTTCCTAAAGATAAAGGAAATTCTAAATAATAATAATAATAAAAACATTTTTGGATGTTGTAAATGGGAGATAAGCGGGATAACGGCCTTCGAGCTGTACAGTTCTACAAAGATAATGGACTTCGCGGAGCAACTCCAATCCGCTGCGCGTCGTGGAGTTCTTTGCCCCGCATCGTCCATTATCTTTGTAGAACTGTACAGCTCGTCAGCCATTATCCCTTACTCATCTGTCACAATGACTACTATCACTTATCCAATGTATTCATTTTAATTATATTGAAGGTACAATGGCGGTTTTCAGCCTCACTGTATCACAATAAAGTTAACCTATTTTGCTCAACTAATGTTAACATGATTTGCCTGTTCAATGTAGGCAACGAGATAACTGACAGTACTGCCTGTAGTGTAGTGTAGTGCTGTGTGCATATACATTTTTAAACAGGGAGATGAGCTGAGTTCTCATCCATGCTAGAGGCTAACATGCAGGCATGTTTATTTTGAATGTGCAGTGTGTATTTGGTGCCTATACTGATCATGTTTGATTTGAATGTGCAGTGTGTATTTGGTGCTTATATGACTCATGTTTACTTTGAATGTGCAGTGTGTATTTGGTGCTTATACTGATCATGTTTATTTTGAATGTGCAGTGTGTATTTGGTGCTGATATGACTCATGTTTATTTTGAATGTGCAGTGTGTATTTGGTGCCTATTCTGATCATGTTTATTTTGAATGTGCAGTGCGTATTATGTTCTTATACCGACTCAATTAGCCACGCCTCCTCTGCATTTTGTCATATGCCCCCTGGCTACAAAAAGGAACATTTGCTCTAATCATATCTAGACGGATCTTTTGGTAAACAAACCCTTATAATTAAGAAACTTTTTGTAGAGAGAATGATAAACTTGTGTGACCTTTGCATAATGAATGAGGTTCCAGCGCTTGTCCATAAGGAAGTATTGAGCAGAGCGTGCCTCTGGAATATTGAAGAACTCCAGACACTCCTGATAAGAAACAACACATAAAATGATCAACATTTACATGAATTAATAGCAAACTATACTGAACACACCATAAAAATGTGGTCACGTGTCAAAACTGCAAATGGCGGGTATGGTTGACATATCCACCTTCATATAGCATAGACACTCCTCCTCCTATTGTGTGTGGATGGATATAGAGAAAAATTGTTGTGAACATTTACAATCTTGTGGAATTGTTTCCAAGTGTCCATTTCTATGTGAATTACTCATTTAAAGTGGCATTATGCACCAGAATGCTGTCTTTTTTTACTCCATTTCGTTCGTTTTAGCCATTTACTAAATTAGATGAGGGTGTGAGTACTTCATATTGGTGACGTGACTACTTCCATGTGCCATTCATCTCTAGCTTCTTAGGAGGATTCTTTTTTTTGAGTAAAATCTCAAAATCATAATAAACCTGTCCATTTTTAGCAATTGGTAATATATCTTTTGTAAATTTCAATCACATGTCATGTAATCGTCAATATTATATAAAAGTGTTTCATTAAAACATTACACTTTAGCAGTACGAGCCTACACTGTATGTCAAAGCAAGCACATTAAGTTACCTAGCTTATGCATGCCAAGTTGCAGGCTAGCAGTGCCAAACAAATGTGGAGTGGTAGGTTAAGTGATTCAGACATTGTGTCAGTCCTGAAAGCATTAACATTAGTTCACTCCTGAGTACTTTGCCACATATGCTCACATTTCCTAAAGTGCCAACTGGCACATAGAAATCTATGTAATAAGGCGGCATTACAAGAAGCCAAATCACAATTATTTTCTGTAGCTGATTGTGGTCCATTTTCTAAATTCTATCCAAAACTCCTCCATAACTCCAATTGTCCTCTTCCAACCGGTGGAATGATTAACACTTTGGCCACTTGGGGCAATTTGCACAATGCTGCTTGGACCCCAATGATCACAACTTGCAGCTCTGTTTATTCTTATTAATATGGGTGAGATGAGTATGTGTTTTGGTATCAGGTATGATCACAACCAAACTACAAGTTACTAGTGGTATAGTTGAGGGCTATTAGGACACTCATCGGAAGAGAAGCGAGAGCCATCGTGAGAGTCACACTGGAGAGTGGACACACTGTAGATAAACATCACACAGCCATTGCAAGAACATCTGAATGCAATGGACACAAATAATCTTTAACTGGCACTCTACATCTGATGGTCCAGAAGACTTACAACTCTATCTTACAGTTATTCTCTAGTCACACAATTCTGTTTTAACGCTATTTCATTTTAATCAATTAATGCTTTCAAGATTTTCACTTCAGTGTCAGCTGAAATTAAGTCTTTTATTTTTATTATAGTCAACTTAGTATAGCTTAATTTAGAAAGACAATTCAATCAAAAACACCAGAATCTAACAGTTTTATGAAATAGAAATACAGAGCTGACAATTTGTTCAGCAAAACCTTCAGTTGGTCTTAAAGGGAAAAGATAATTACAGATGTCAGCCGTCTGGGAGTATTACATTATTAACACAAAGAACCTCATGGCGGCAGACTATGCTCTGCAAGTTTATCTTTTTTTTTTCAAGTTTATGTTATGTCTTATGTCTTATGCACCAACCACACCAAGTCAATTTCCTGTATGTGTGAATATACTTGGCCATTAAAAGAATTCTGATTCTGATTCTGATTCTGATCAATGCGCTATAGAATGCTTCATCGTGGAGTGATTTATTATTAGCTGTGAAAAGTCCCCATTGGGTTGTTCTGGGATAATCCATGGCTTGGAACGTCTCTCGTCCAATCAGAAACAGCTAAATAATGCGATAGAACCCAAGTGTTTTATTATAGGCATTCAGGTAGCAGGACATTATTACCACCCTCAGAAATAACATTTCTGCTTGTTCATATTCAAAATATTAGTCTCGCCTTGGATAAAACCATCTGCTAAATATAAAAACCTTAACTCCAGCACAATACACTGCGCCTAACACCTGTGAGCCAATCTAGCCTCTGCACAAGAAAGTCCAACCTTAAGAAGTGCCTCGAACTGGGTGTCCTCGTGCACAGGCAGCTGTGTGGGGATGTCACACTCATTCTGTCCATGTACCACCAAAGTCTTGGTTCCTGTGATAACAGATTAGGACAGAAGCACAATCAGAACATTTACAAAAGTAAGCCGACTTCAGACCTATGATGCTTGGTACCTTATACTGAATCACTAGACAACTACATTTCATGATTTGTAAGAGAATCGTGGCATATGAAAATAAAAAGAAGTCAAATCGTAACCTACCAGACCATGTTGTGATTCTGCTCATATTAAGTTTACCTGGCATAGAGGCCGTAACCAGCAGCTTGACCTCACACTGTTCCTTCTTCATGGTCTGCTTGAGATCCTTAAAGAACAGCCCCTCCACGTAGCCAACCACCTCCCACAGGAATGTGAGTGTAGCTGATATGGCATCCATACCCCACTCACATGGTGTGCGCACAAAATACATGATCAAGCCCACCTGGCACAGGAAACCGACACAGCAAACATCACATAGACATCCTACAGATGGGATCATTTCATTTTGAAAGCCCATTTCTGGTTTAATATATTAAGTAATAGGTATGATGAGAATTTGGTTATGGTATTTTAGTTATTTCTTTGGTAGTTGATTGATGTGAGAGATCTGACACACCAGTGGTAATAAACAAAGAAAGAAACACCAGAAAGTACTTGAAGGCTCACCAGGTAGTTGAAGAGAATGTGGGACGTCTGGGCAGGCATATCTCCAATGTTAAGCAGTAGCTTTCTCAGCATATATATCAGCTCATCCTAAAAAGTATAACAATATTATAGTTCACGCTTTGTGGTTGTACAACATGTTGTACAAATGATACAATGTCAGTGTGCAAGAGCAGTAGGTAACATTAGATTTTTCATATGCAGTATGCTTTCAATAGGCAGTTGCTTATATGTTGCTGATAATGCACAGGGATGGCAACCTACTGTGTCAGCATACTGTATATCTCTACCTTATGAGCACATTGTTAAGTTATTACTATTTACTATTACTATTATAATTGTTTTTTGCTGAAATATGACGTAGTCTTTATATACCTGTCTGTTGCTAACGGTGAGCTTCTCCAGGAAATGTCGAAGCACTAAAGCAGGATCTTCAACGAGACAGTTCCACAACACCTGCTGTGCCACAGCACTCACTAAGAAAGACAGAGACAGAGAGATGGATAGAGAGATGGAGTGAGAGATTAAAAGAGAGTGAGTGTATGTCTGCCTGCTTGTCTGTTTGTTGCTTTATGCCACTTTGTTTCACACTGTATTGGGGTGGGTGTGTTCGGAGTGGCTTCAATCAGGATTGTAACTACACTTGAATAAAAATAAAGCTGTCATCCGAAGAGATGTTGGTGGACCAAAAAACTAAAGAACACAGCAAAAACGTAAAGTTTGTCCATATCTGTGTCATACATAAGATCAGACATGCATGCTCTGCCTGATGTACACTCTCTAATACTGACAGCTCAATGTAAGGCCTTTTAAAGATTTGTTTTGGGCTTTTTTGGCTTAAATCGATAGTACAGTGAAGAGTGGGACAGGAAATGAGAGGGGAGAAGAGGTGGGGAGTAGACAGGCCGGATTCAAACCTGTGACCTTTTATTCCAAGTTCAACCTGTAACTTATTGCTTAGGGATAGGACATCTGGCAAGTAAAACATTGTACTTCATGACATACAATTGTCATGACTGACTATTGTTATTGTCCTTTAGTGTCCTATAAATAATGTTTATTGTCAAATGGGCAAATTGCCTAGTACCACTGGCTAGTCCTTCCATCTGCACTCAATGTGTATGAGCCTAGGAAATGTGTGGAAATATCAAAGCAAATTTATAAAAATAAACAATCAATCAAAAATAAAAAAATCAACATAGGCTCATGTCGCGTACCCCTGCAATGCTGTCACCGACCCCCTGTTGAAAACCCCTGATTTAGACAATGGTTATTGTCAGTGGGCAAATTGCCAAGTACTACTGGCTAGGCCTTCCATCTGTACTCAATATGTATGAGCCTGCACACCTTCATTAGGTCACAGCTACTTCCCCCAGACAGACCCCTGGTATCTTCCCTCCTCCAATTCATGTCACTTATACTAGAATAATACTACAACTGGAGGGACTGTGTTGCCTGAACACAAAAACCCAATCACAGAATGACAATTACCCTAACCCTAAATTATACACTCCGTTCAAACTCTGCTCTGATTTTCTTCCAACCAGCTTAATCAAGTGACAATTAGAATACAAACCCTTAGAGTTGGACTGGGCTACTAAATGTCTAAATGTCCAAATGTTTTCTACAAAGCAACCCTGTGGCAGTAGTAAGATTATTTGAGAAAAGGATGGAGGTCCTAATGAGAGATTGAACTGATATTTGAGATTTGACTGATACATTTATATCACGCAAGCTGCCTGCCGAGAGACAGACCCTGAGCTCTGCAACATCATTAAGTCTCACAGCAGAAACCACACAGTCCTGCAGGAAAGATAATTAATATTGCTGCTTTGTATTTCCAAAGCCACCTGTGAACTCCACTGTCATAACCAAACCTGCTTTCCAAATAGTAGAGTATCAATAAGATCAGATACTACTGATTTTACAATCAGCAATAAAGTGCTGGATGGTTATGAAAATGTTACAAACTTACACAAAATATCAGCACTCTCTGTTTATTATTGGCAGTTTTAGAGCACGCTAATGTGATGTTCTATATCGTTCCTACTGACCGCCAGAGGCGGTGCTTACAGCACATGGATATTATCACACGGAACGTGCAGGTCGAGACATAATAACAACAAAGTCAAACGTGACCTGGGTGACGTCACCCGGTGACCCCGTGACAGGGGTTAAGACACCGGTGAACCCAGGAAGTGACCTCTTTCACTTCTCGCATTTGCGTTTGCAGGTTTGGAGATTGATTGTGGACTGAAGCGCCGAAGTTTCGTACCTTGTTTGGTTGGGGCCGGGATTTCACCCCCCAAAGAGACTGCGTTTTGGTCATTTGAATTATATTTATTTTTTCACTGCTTATTTCGCCGTTGCGCTGCCTTCATATTCTGAGTGCTCTCGCTCGGCTGGGGCTGGCTGCCTGGCCCTCCGAAGCGGTGTGTCCCTCGCCGCGGGAGGCTGCCTTGGCGTTGCATTGGAGGTAAGGTTGTTTTTCTTACCAGTTTGTTTGTAGCGGTGTTTCTCGCCGCTGTTTGATTTATTAGCGATATTTAGTGGTGCCCGGCGCCCTTTTTGTTGCCATGTAGCTACCTTGTTTGTAGCCTTCTTGGTTTGCCTGTGGGCTGCCCTTCTTATTTAACGAAGTTTACCTTAGCAATACTACCGCTGACTATTGGGGTGTGCTCGCCCCTGTGTTCTGTTGCCGCCTAGCTCTTTCATTTTGTGTTGGTTATTGATAACGTAGCCTTTGTTATCATTATTTTGATTCTGATTATTGGTTGCTTGCAGGCTTAGTCTAGCCTAGCTTGTTTGACCCTTGTTATTTTTTGTAAAATAATAATATTGTTGGGGTGCTCTCGCCCCTGGGTGTCTTGTGGCCTTGGTTTTCTTTTTTAATCAAGACTAGAATACTGTTGGGGTGCTCTCGCTCCTGGGTGTCTTGTGGCCTTGGTTGTCTTTTTATATTAAGACTAAGAATACTGTTGGGTGCTCTCGCCCCTGGGTGTCTTGTGGCCTTGGTTGCCTTTTTATATTAAGACTAAGAATACTGTTGGGGTGCTTTGGCCCCTGGGTGTCTTGTGGCCTTGGTTTTCTTTTTTAATTAAGACTAGAATACTGTTGGGGTGCTCTCGCCCCTGGGTGTCTTGTGGCCTTGGTTGTCTTTTTATATTAAGACTAAAAATACTGTTGGGGTGCTCTCGCCCCTGGGTGTCTTGTGGCCTTGGTTATCTCTTTGTTTTTTAAGACAAGATATACTGTTGGGGTGCTCTCGCTCCTGTCCTCTCTCGTCAGCTTGTCCTGTCCGGTGCCTTCGCCTGACTGGTTGACATGGAGTATCTTCACTGCTGCGTGAGCTGCCGGGCGAATCTCGAGATGGAAGACGGGGCATCGCGAGTGCCCCTCCTGTCTGGGTCTCGGCCTCTTACAGCAGGGCTTGACCGACCTTGCCTACGCTGACTGCATGTGCCTCAGCATGGAGGCACGGACTGCCAGGCTTGCACTGGTGGCTGCGCCACAGGAAGCTTCCCTGACCCCGGCGGGGCAGGGCGGCGTGTCTACTGCAGCGACAGTGCCCAGCAGGCGCCAGGGGATGGCCTCACGCCCCGCCTTCAAGGCGCATGAGTCGCGCTCGGTCCCTTTGGCGGCGAAGGTCCGCAGGATGTCTGCTGACTTGGAGGAGATGAAGGCCCTGTTGGCTCGCCTTCCACCTCCGGCGGACGGTGGTACCCCTTCGGCTGACCAGCAGCCCGCGCGCACGCCACCGCCTCCCAATCGGTCACCGGCCGCCCGTGGCCTGGACGAGGTGTCCATCCTGGCTTCGGAGAGCCTGGATTATGATGGGTCTGGGGCCACTGACTCTGCCTCCCAGGCTGGCTCCCGGGCCACCAGCCATGGCTCAGTGGCAGTGTCGGAGCATGGGCGCTCCACCATTCAGCCCGCCTTGAAGGCCGCACTGGCCCGACTGGGGTTGGACTCGACCCCGGCGGGCCAGCCTCAGCAGAGCGCCTTCTTTAGAGGCTCCACACAACCCTCCGCGTTGGCCGTGCCGCCCTCGGCCCCCTACATCCAAGAGCTTCAGAGATGCTGGACGGACCCCAGACGTTTTTCGCACCTCCCCAGCGAGTGCAGGGCTCTGGCGGACATGCAGGATGCCCCTGCGTATGGCCTCCAGCAGATGCCCAACATCGAGCCGTCTATGGCAGCATTGGTCCTGTCCCCCAACGAGGCTCTGCGCCCGGACGCTAGGTGCCCCCGCGCTCAGTGCCGCATTACAGATGATCTGCTTGTCCGGAGCTAAGACACGGCGGCGCGGGTGGGACGCCTTAGCAACTCCACGTCCCACCTATTGTTGGCCCTCACCCAAACATCTCAGGGGACGGCCGTGGGCTCTCAGGAGCTCTGCGAGGCTGCGCTCCAGGCCTTCGCCTATTCAGCGCGAGAACTGGGAAGGCTCATGTCCTTCTTGACCCTCGCCCGCCGCCAAATTTGGTTAGCACAGTCGCCGCCGCCAAGCCGCGCAACAGGCCCTGGACAGGAGCGTTCAAGTCGTCCAGAAACGGGAACAGTATGCCGGTCTGCGCCAGCTTCCCCAACTTGGCAACGCGGCTTCGACCTCCAGGGGGCCCGCGCCGGCGCAGCAATTTCGGACGCCGCGATATCAGCCACGTACCCGCCAGGACTCAAGGCGGGCCGAGGACTCAAGGCGGGTCGGGGACTTTCGCCGGCCCTACACATCTCGGCGCCGCTCCCTCCACCCAACCAGCCCCTCGTCGCACCTATGATGACCGACGGGGGCGATTTGGACGACGCTGACGTCGTCACGCCGGCGGTCGGCCACTTCTCCAGCGAGCAGCTCCGACGCTGGAGAGAGCTGACCTCGGACCCCTGGGTGCTCTTGACCCTCGAAGAAGGTTACCGCATCCAGTTCGACCGCCGACCGCCGAGATTCCAAGGGGTCCAGACCACCACCATGGCCTGCCCGCAGAAGGCCCTCGTCCTCCGGCAAGAGATCTACAGCCTCCTGGAGAAGGGTGCCATCTCTCCAGTCGAGCAGAGCAAACTGCTAGGTCGGTTTTACTCCAATTATTTTCTTGTCCCAAAGAAAGACGGCGGTATCCGCCCTATACTGGACCTGAGGGCTTTGAACTGCCATCTGAAGATCCTACGGTTTCACATGCTCCGCACTGTGGATGTTTTGCACAGCATACGAGCGGACGACTGGTTCACCGCGATCGACCTGAAGGATGCTTACTTTCACGTCCCGATTGCACCACACCACAGGCAGTTCCTGCGGTTTGCCTTCGAGGGGCAGGCGTACCAGTTTCGTGTCCTGCCCTTTGGCATAGCATTGGCTCCCCGGGTCTTCACCCGGTGTGTGGCGGCGGCATTGGAGCCGCTCCAGGCCCAGGGCTTGCGCATCCTGCCCTACCTGGACGACTGGCTGATATGCTCCCGGTCGGAGGCCCAGGCCCGCTCCGATTTCGCACATGTGCTCTCGCATGTTGCGGAGCTGGGGCTAAGGGTCAACCTGAAGAAGAGTTTGTTGGTTCCAAGCCAGGAGTCTGTGTTTCTCGGCATCCATCTGGACTCAAGGTCGTTGAGGGCTACTGTCTCTCCGGCCAGGATCGTCTGCATCCACCGGCTGCTCGGACGCTTCAGGCGTGGCAGGTCACTCTCCCTCAGGTCCTTCCAACGCCTCCTCGTAATGCTGACCGCTGCCTCTTCTCTGGTTCCGCTGGGGCTGCTGGAACTGCGCCCGCTCCAGAGGTGGCTGAACGACCTCCGCCTCCACCCGGCCTTGCACGGGCACAGGCTGGTCAAGGTCTCTTACACCTGCGACAAGCTCCCCCGTCCTTGGAGGCAGAGGGCTTACCTCCTGCAGGGTGTCCCCCTGGCTGCCGTCCCTTCCTGGCAGGAGGTTGTCACCACGGACGCCTCCCTGGAAGGATGGGGTGCGGTCTGGCAGTGCCGGACGGCCAGAGGCCGCTGGAGTTCTCTGCAGCGGCGGCAGCACATCAATGTGTTGGAGCTGCAGGCTGTCTTTCTCGGCCTGCAACGCTTCCTCACGGGCCTGGCCGGCAGACACGTTTTGGTGAGGTCCGACAATTGCACGGTGGTGTACTACATCAACCACCAGGGTGGCACCAAGTCCCTCCAGTGCTTGAGAGTGGCCCAGCGTCTGCTGCAGTGGGCCCATCGTCGTCTCCTGAGCCTCCGGGCTGCGTATTTGCCAGGGGCCGCCAACAGTGCCGCGGATCTGCTGTCCCGGCGGGGCCCCGATCCCGGGGAGTGGCGGCTCAACCCAGCGGTGGTCCTCACCATCTGGGACCGCTTTGGCAGGGCAGAGGTGGACCTCTTTGCTTGCCAGGAATCGACACACTGCCCCTTGTGGTCCAGTCTCCACGGCCCCAGTCCCCTGGGCCAGGACGCACTGGCACATGCTTGGCCGCGGCGACGGCTTTATGCGTT